>NC_052150.1:157488040-158114310 GCF_902713615.1 Scyliorhinus canicula
CACGTTAAGCCGGATTCTGCATTTGTGACAGGCAGTAATCCCGTGAGATACAGTACAAAAACTATTTACTAATCTAACGCAGCACTGAGCACACTTGTTGAAATTGAAATTTTTAATGAATATTGGAATCTTCTGAGGAAAGAAGGGGGAGATTAAGAAGAAATTAAACAAAACATATTCTGCGTTGTTTTCTGTTTTATTATTGATAGAAACTCTCCGAATTCTCTCTATATTTCCAACTATTAATACTCTTATTGGTTTTCTGTACATAATTCAATAATGCAATGATATGTTCTTAATCCTGTTTGTCATGGAACGTCCGCTTATTACCCACTATCCTGATTACTAACTAGAGTTTTCGTTAGTCAAAGTCCCGGGTACAACATCGCCTCTGTGTGGCTTCCTACATTATTCATATCTTCACTTTTTTGTCGTGAATAGAATGACTATTTTGTTATTTGCATTGAATATGTAATTTGTATGCCTCAGATGTTTCTGTGTCATACATGTCAGAGCAATTCTTAATTACCTCTTAGTTTCTATTATTCACAAGAGCCTTTCCATTGTGGTAGATAATGGATGCTACATTGTATCTCAAGTTAACGGGGTGCCTTACAATTACAGGTAAAGGTATTTTAGAGAAAGAATCAATTATGTTCTCCATGGAAATAATATCTACCTGTACAAGAGTGGCGATTGATATTCCAGAGCTCACAGTTATGGTTTGACACCCTCACCTCATTTTGAAGTTGGCCTTTTGTGGTGAATCTAGCAAGCTGTTAAACTGAATACAGGATGTCCTCAGAGAATGCAAACATGAAGTCATGATAAATATTTGCTTCCCTTCTCATTGAAAAATCTATGCAGAGTACTCTGAAGAAATTGCATGTCTTATTCTGTCTCTTCTCTTTGTGGTGTCATCAGAAATGATACGGTTCTCTTTGAAGACTGTGATACCCTAAAGACTGATTAACTTCCCGTTTGAAAGACAGCTCAAGCATAACCTCCAGATTGAACCCTGGAACAGAACAGTTGACTTTAATGTAACTCAATGATTTGCATCATTGCAAAACTTTGAAGCATTCTACAAAGACAAAAATAACACAGCTGGTCACTCATGTATGAAAACATCAGTTAGGCCTGTTAGTAGGTGCAGGAATCATGATGTGTAATTACCACATGTCTGACTGAAGTGGGGCAGACGGTAGTTGGCGGAATGCTTTCTGGAATGGAGCAATGTGTTCGAGAGCATCCTCTCTGGTTCTCTGATAGAGCACTGGAGATCTTAGTCCAGCAATTGGAAAGGAGGAGAGCGCTCACACTCCAAACAGGGTTAGGAGGCCATCTAGACAAATGGAATGGGAGCTGACAGCTACAGAAGTGAATACCTGGACCCAGGCAACAAAATGTTCAATGACTTCACACGAGTGCTCAAGGTCAGTGACTACATCTTCCAATAACACCTGTTACCCATTTCAGTGTTCTATTCCAGAAATCCAGGCAATAAAGGATAGAACTAGAGCCAATATTTACACACTTTTGTAACTTTTATTTACATAGATACACTTTACAAGCATGCAAATGCTAACCCAAATACCCCAATACCTGTTTATTCTATTTTGGCAAATCAAGTAAGCTAAATTAACAAACCGAGGGACAAAATAACAAGGCAGTTCCTTAATGGGATATTGCAAAAAAAAGAAACAGAACTGCAAAGGAAACTTAAAATATCAAAACAAAATGTAATTATGGGGTCAATACAGCACACAGAATGCCCTTGGTGCATTCTAAATCAGTAAAACAAATTAAGAGACAAAATAAAAATGTTGCCCCTTAGAAGGGTACTGCAACAAACAAAAACAAATTCCAAAGGTGTTGCAACTCCACGTAGGTCACGGGGTGTGGACCAGGTGGTTCCCCATGACCTGTGTTGAATACAAACTTCGCCAGTAAGGGGGGGGGGGGGGGGGGGGGGGGGGGGGGGGCAAATCCCGAGCAGAATGTAGGTCGGGGCAGGAGATACTTCGGGGAGTGGTGTTAGTCTTAGTCTTAAAGAAAATCTTTATTTTGCATTCTACCATTCTGGATTCTCTCTTTGTTCGGATTCTAGAAAAGGAAACTTCAAACAAAAGGAGATAAAAGGGCCAGTAATACGCCCCAGTCCCTGTGGTGCCCTCTACTCTTTCTGAGGATCAAGTGTATCTCATGCCCACCACCTGCATAGAATTGAACATAATAAATATGCAACTAACACTCACAACTAACCTCTCAGACAGCTCAATCACTCAGCAACCAGGGCTCATGCTTAACATTCTATTTCATACTCGCATAGCCTCAAACTCACAACTTCCACATCTTCCCAGCTATGTAATTGTGAGAGGCACTTCACCCAAACACAGCATACTCACTGAGGTTCCCTCTATTGCAGGTCACACATAACCACAGGCAGCAGCAGCGAACTGGCAGGAGACAGGCATACATGCATATTCTGAGCCCCTTGGAAATGACGGTGCTTTGCATTCGAGGCCAATAGTGACTGATGCCAATCTATCTGGCATTGCCAAGAAACTTCAGAGTGTTGTATGGTTCCTGCCTTATGCATTTTCTCAAATCCAGCCATCCAGCCTGAAGTGCAAGTTGCAGATGGTGAGACCATAAACCTCCTGCTTTCCACCCAGTCCCCCTTCCCTCACCCAACCCTCCCTTCTGCATTTTTGTTTTCAGATACCAAAGACCTGCTGCCTAGTGTGTTCTCACCAGGAACTGTGACAGCAAGATCATGTAATGGCACTGGGCATACTTTCATGGATGATATAGAGACAAGGGTCAGAACTCTCCAGCCGTTGGCATTCCCTGTTCCCGCCAGCAGTGTACCCCCGGCAGTATGAGGCTTCAATGGGAAATCTCATTGACAAGCAGCAGGAGTAGTGACTCCCGCCACCAGTGAACGGCACGCCGCTGAGAAATAAGCTGGTGAGGACCGGAGAATCCAGCCAGGTTCTGCATGTACTGAGACATCGAACATGAGTGGGCTGCAGCCAGATTCAGTGTCATGTCCCTGTCATTCTGCAGCCCCAGGGGGTTTGCAAAGATAGCCCCAATTACTCATAGCATGCTTTCTGCTGATGTGCCTTCAAATTCCTCTGACTTCTTCAGCCATGTCCACACTCCCTTCTGACTCGAACAACTTCTCAGAATTCCTCCAACACCAAGAACAGTACTTCCACTCATTCTGCAGCAGTGAAATAAAAACAAAATTATCTCACCTGGAAGTTCCATACTGATCCCTTTAATGGAGATGAAGATGGAGTTGCGCAGCTCCCACATGACTGGAGATGGTGTTGGGGAGATCCCACATGACTGGAGATGGTGTTGGGGAGATCCCACATGGCTGGAGATGGTGTTGGGGAGATCCCACATGACTGGAGATGGTGTTGGGGAGATCTAACATGGCTGGAGATGGTGTTGGGGAGATCCCACATGGCTGGAGATGGTGTTGGAGAGATCCCACATGGCTGGAGATGGTGTTGGAGAGATCCCACATGGCTGGAGATGGTGTTGGAGAGATTCCACATGGCTGGAGATGGCATTGGAGAGATCCCACATGGCTGGAGATGGTGTTGGAGAGATCCCACATGGTTGGAGATGGTGTTGGAGAGATCCCACATGGCTGGAGATGGTGTTGGAGAGATCCCACATGGCTGGAGATGGTGTTGGGGAGATCCCACATGGCTGGAGATGGTGTTGGGGAGATCTCACATGGCTGGAGATGGTGTTGGGGAGATCCCACATGGCTGGAGATGGTGTTGGGGAGATCCCACATGGCTGGAGATGGTGTTGGGGAGATCCCACATGGCTGGAGATGGTGTTGGAGAGATCCCACATGGCTGGAGATGGTGTTGGGGAGATCTAACATGGCTGGAGATGGTGTTGGGGAGATCCCACATGGCTGGAGATGGTGTTGGGGAGATCCCACATGACTGGAGATGGTGTTGGGCAGCTCCCACATGACTGGAGGTGGTCACACATTGGGTCTACCACTAAAGGCCTCTGAACCATAACTAACCTCTTCCCTGACCAAATTGTTATAATGCAGCTATGAGAGTTTCATTTACGTAACAATGCGGAATATTGCTCACTAGTGGGGAAACTACTGGAAGCAATTCTGAGAGACAGAATAAATCTGCATTTGGAGAGGCAGGGATTTATCAGGACCAGTTGGCATGGTTTTTTTCAGGGGAGGTCATGTCTGATGAACTTGACTGAATTTTCCGAAGAGGTAACCAGGGAAATGCATTTGACATTTGGACTTCAGCAAGGCTTTTGATGAAGTCCCACATGAGAGACTGATACCGAAACTAAGAGCCCACGGGATCCAAGGAAATTTGGCAAATCAATCCAGAAATGGCTGAATGGCTGAATGGTCGAGGGTGTTTTTTTGACTGGAAGCCTGTGTCCAGTGGGGTCCCGCAGGGATCAGTGTTGGGGCCTCTGCTGTTTGTGGTTTATATAAATGATATAGACTTGAATGTAGGAGGGTTTACCAGTAAGTTTGCATATGATACGAAAAGTGGTGGGGTGGTAAATAGTGAGTAAGATAGCCTTCGATTACAGGAGGATGTAGACAGATTGGTCAGATGGGCTGATTTTAAAAAAAAATTTAGTGTACCCAATTCATGTTTTACAATTAAAAGGCAATTTAGTGTGGCCAATCCACCTACCCTGCACATCTTTAGGTTGCGGGAGTAAGACCCACACAGAGACGGAGAGAATATGGAAAATCCACACGGACAGTGACCTGGGGCCAGGATTGAACCCGGGTCCTCGGCGCCGTGAGGCAGCAACGCTAAACATTGCGCCACCATGCCGTCCCAGATGGGTTGATCAGTGGCAAATGGAATTCAATCCGGGTAAGTGTGAGGTGATGCACTTAGGCAGGACAAGGCAAGGGAATACATTATAAATGGCAGGACCCTGGGAAACGTGAGGATTTTGGTGTGCATGTACACCAGTTCCTTATGGTAGCAGAGCAAGTAGATACAGTGGTTAAAAAGGCATATGGCATACTTGCCTTTATCAGCTGAGGCATAGAGTTTAAGAGCAGGAAGGTTCTGCTGGAACTGTATAAAATGTTGGTTAAGCCACAGCGAGAGTACTGTGTGCAGTAAGGACCAAGTGCTAGAAAATGGGATAAGAATGGTTAGGTGGTTGTTTTTGACCGGCCCAAACGTGATGGGCCAAAGGGCCTTTTCTGTGCTGTATGCTTCTATGACTCTAGAATTCAGGATAATTCCTCAAGATCAAATCTCACAAGTTTTGGAATTGGAGATCATAGTGAATTATAATATATTTCCTTTGACATCAGTGTTTTGGTGGATTGGCCTTTGGGATGTAAGTCTATTTTGTTTCATTGGCGATGGTTGGAATCACTGATGACATGCTGAATCAGTAGGAACTAAACGCCAGCTGCAACATTAACAGGCAAATACCAGCGCCTGACATTGTAGGAAGCATATTCTTCTGTGTATGAGAACCAACACATACATTGATATGTCTATCAGTAAAAGAACATTCACTCATTTTTCCCATGCTTTCATTTTCTCTGAGGAGGATTCTGGTTTAATATCTGCTAATACATGCATTTTTTGTTTTGATTTGTTAAGCACCAATTAACAAAGCTTGTACAAATTTGTTCGTGCTTGCCTTCCAGCTCACATCATGATAATAAGTCAATATGAGAGTGGTGACACAAAAGAATGTCTGCAGAGGTCCTCCAATAAGCACAGTAGCAGAAAGTGAAAGCAAAGTCAACTAAATCAATGCACCACTGCTGCCTCACGGCGCAGAGGAATTGGGTTCGATCCCGGCCCCAGGTCACTGTCTGTGTGGAGTTTGCACATTCTCTCCATGACTGCGTGGTCTCACCACCACAACACAAAGATGTGCAGGTTAGGTGGTTTGGCCACGCTGAATTGCCGCTTAATTGGAAAGTTTTTGTTTCAGAATTAGAAGTAAATAAATAAGTACATTTCACAGCAGAGAGAGTCATGATAAATGGTTGTTTTTCACTTTGTAGGAAGGTTTGTCATGGAGTTCCGATCTATTCCCTTCATTATTTTATATGTTTCTATAAGATCCCCCGCATCCTTCAAAATTCCAACGAGCACAGTCCCAGTCTACTCAACCTCTCCTCGTAATCCAACCCCCTCTACTCTGGGATTAACCTAGTGAATCTCTTCTGCACACCCTCTAGCGCCAGTATGTCCTTTCTCAGGTAAGGAGACCAAAACTGAACACAATACTCCAGGTGTGGCCTCACTAACACCTTATACAATTGCAGCATATCTTCCCTAGTCTTAAACTCCATCCCTCTAGCAATGAAGGACAAAACTCCATTTGCCTTCTTAATCACCTGTTGCACATGTAAACCAACTTTTTGCGACTCATGCACTTGCACACCCAGGTCTCTCCGCACAGCAACATGTTTTAATATTTTATCATTTAAATAATAATCCCTTTTGCTGTTATTCCTACCAAAATGGATAACCTCACATTTGTCAACGTTGTATTCCATCTGCCAGACCCTAGCCCATTCACTTAACCAATCCAAATCCCTCTGCAGACTTCTGGTATCCTCTGCACTTTTTGCTTTACCACTCATCTTAGTGTCGCCTGCAAACATGGACACATTGCACTTGGTTCCCAACTCCAAATCATCTATGTAAATTGTGAACAATTGTGGGCCCAACACTGATCCCTGAGGGACACCACTAGCTACTGATTGCCAACCAGAGAAACACCCATTAATCCCCACACTTTGCTTTCTATTAATTAACCAATCCTCTATCCATGCTACTACTTTACCCTTAATGCCATGCATCTTTATCTTATGCAGCAACCTTTTGTGTGGCACCTTGTCAAAAGCTTTCTGGAAATCCAGATATACCACATCTATTGGCTCCCCGTTATCTACCGCACTGGTAATGTCTTCAAAAAATTCCAATAAATTAGTTGGGCAAGACCTGCCCTTTATGAACCCATGCTGCATCTGCCCAATGGGACAATTTCC
This sequence comes from Scyliorhinus canicula, assembly GCF_902713615.1. Lineage (NCBI taxonomy): Eukaryota > Metazoa > Chordata > Chondrichthyes > Carcharhiniformes > Scyliorhinidae > Scyliorhinus > Scyliorhinus canicula. The sequence goes on from NC_052150.1 coordinate 157,495,110, forward strand.
ATCCAGATGCCTTGCTATTTCTTCCTTGATGATAGATTCCAGCATCTTCCCTACTACCGAAGTTAAGCTAACTGGCCTATAACTACCCGCTTTCTGCCTACCCCCTTTTTTAAACAGTGGCGTCACATTTGCTAATTTCCAATCCGCCGGGACCACCCCAGAGTCTAGTGAATTTCGGTAAATTATCACTAGTGCATTTGCAATTTCCAGAGCCATCTCTTTTAGCACACTGGGATGCATTCCATCAGGACCAGGACACTTGTCTATCTTTAGCCCCATTAGCTTGCCCATCACTACCTCCTTAGTGATAACAATCATCTCAAGATCCTCACCTGTCAGAGCCTCATTCCCATCAGTCACTGGCATGTTATTTTTGTCTTCTACTGTGAAGTCCGACCCAAAAAACCTGTTCAGTTTCTCAGCCATTTCCTCATCTCCCATTATTAAATCTCCCTTCTCGTCCTCTAAAGGACCAATATTTACCTTAGCCACTCCTTTTTGTTTTATATATTTGTAGAAACTTTTACTATCTGTTTTTATATTCTGAGCAAGTTTACTCTCATAATCTATCTGACTCTTATTTATAGCTTTTTTAGTAGCTTTCTGTGGCCCCCTAAAGATTTCCCATCCTCCAGTCTCCCACTAACCTTTGTCACTTTGTATGCTTTATCCTTCAATTTGGTACTCTCCCTTATTTCCTGAGATATCCACGGCCGATTTTCACTCTTTTAAGCACAAAACACTAGTGTGTTATTTTACCTTCTCACCCTCCATCTGTATTTTAAATTCTACCATATTGTGACCACTCCTTCTGAGAGGATCCCTAACTATTAGATCATTAAACAATCCTGTCTCATTACACAGGACCAGATGTAGGACCGCTTTTTCCCTCGTAGGTTCCATTACATACTGTTCCAGGAAACTATCGCGGATACATTCTATAAACCACTCCTCAAGGCTGCCTTGACCAACCTGGTTAAACCAATCGACATGTAGATTAAAATCCCCCCCCCCCCCCCCCCCCCCCCCCCCCCCGGCTACTAGGGATGCAAAGGCCAGAACACCGGCCTCTTTTGCCTCCTGCTTTCCCGGCTCCGCTGCAACCCCAAATATCACGAGACCCCAGCCTGGCTCAACCCTGGATCCTACCACCCTCGACACCGTGCTTGCTACCCCCTTCCAAAAGTCCCCCAACGCTGGGCATGCCCAGAAAATATGGGCATGGTTCGCTGGGCTCCCCGAGCACCTAGTACACCTATCCTCGCCCCCAAAGAACCTGTTCATCCTTGTCCCGGTCATATGAGCCCTATGTAGCACTTTGAACTGTATGAGGCTAAGCCTCGCACAAGAAGAGGAGGAGTTCACCCTTTCCAGGGCATCCGTCCACGTCCCCTCCTCAATCTCCTCACCCAGCTCCTCTTCCCATTTACCCTTCAGCTCCTCCAACGAGGCCTCATCCACCTCCTGCATAACATGGTACACGTCCAAAATCTTCCCTCCTCCAACCCACACCCCCGAGAGCACCCTGTCCCGAACCCCCCACAGGGGCAACACAGGGAACCCCGCCACTTGCCGCCTGGCAAACGCCGTAACCTGCATGTACCTAAACATGTTCCCCGGGGGGGAGCCCAAACTTCCCCTCCAGCTCACCCAGGCTCGCAAACCTCCCATCTACAAACAGGTCCCTCAACCTCCTAATACCTACCCTGTGCCAGCTAAGAAACCCCCCATTGACGCTCCCCGGGACAAACCGGTGATTCCCCCGTATTGGGGACTCCATCGAGCCCCCCACCTCCCCCCTATGCCGTCTCCATTGCCCCCAAATTTTCAGGGTAGCCACCACCACCGGACTCGTAGTATACCTCGTTGGAGGGAGCGGCAACGGCGCCGTTACCAGCACCTCCAGGCTTGTATTCACACAGGACGCCCTCTCCATCCTCTTCCATGCTGCCCCCTTCCCGTCCATTACCCACTTACGCACCATTGCTGTGTTGGCAGCCCAGTAATACCCACAGAGGTTGGGCAGCGCCAGCCCCCCCCATCCCTGCCCCGCTCCAAAAACACCCTTCTCACCCTTGGGGTCCCGTGTGCCCATACAAACCCGTGATGCTCCTGTTGGCCCTCCTAAAAAAGGCCTTTGGGATAAGGATGGGGAGGCACTGGAACAGGAACAAAAACCTTGACGGACTGCACCCTACCCGCCAGCGACAGCGGTAACATATCCCACCTTTTAAACTCCTCCTCCATTTGCTCTACCAGCCTTGTGAGGTTAAGCTTGTGCAGGGCCCCCCAGCTCCTAGCCACCTGGACTCCCAGATACCTAAAGCTCCTCCCTGCCTGCTTCAGTGGGAGCCTACCAATCCCCTCCTCCTGATCCCCCGGGTGCACAACGAACAGCTCGCTCTTACCCAGGTTGAGCTTATACCCAGAAAAGACCCCAAATTCGCTGAGAATCCTCATCACCTCCGGCATTCCCCCCACCGGGTCCGCCACATACAGCAACAGGTCGTCCGCATAAAGCGACACTCGATGCTCCTCCCCACCCCGCACCAGGCCCCTCCAGTTCCTCGACTCCCTCAGCGCCATGGCCAGGGGCTCAATTGCCAATGCAAAGAGGAAGAGGGACAGGGGACACCCCTGCCTCGTCCCCCAGTGCAGCCGAAAGTACTCCGACCTCCTCCTATTCGTGGCTACACTCGCCATCGGGGCCTCATAGAGCAGCCTCATCCAACGGACAAACCCCTCCCCAAACCCAAACCTTTCCAACACCTCCCACAGATACCCCCACTCAACCCTATCAAAGGCCTTCTCCGCGTCTAATGCCACCACTATCTCCGCCTCCCCTTCCACAGCCGGCATCATAATGACATTCAGAAGCCTTTTTATGTTGGTATTCAACTGCCTTCCCTTTACAAACCCCGTCTGGTCCTCGTGAATGACCCCGGCACACAATCCTCTATTCTTGTGGCTAAGATCTTTGCCAGCAGTTTGGCGCCTACATTTAGCAGCGAGATCGGCCTATATGACCCACACTGCAGGGGGTCCTTGTCCCGCTTAAGGATCAAGGAAATCAGCGCCCGTGACATAGTCGGGGGCAAAGCCTCCCACTCCCTTGCCTCGTTAAAGGTCCGAACCAACAGGGGGCCCAACAGATCTGCATTCATTTTATAAAATTCGGCCGGAAACCCATCCGGCCCCGGCGCCTTCCCCGACTGCATGCTGCCAATCCCAGTGACCAGCTCCTCCATCTCAATCGGCGCCCCCAGCCTCTCCACCTGTACCGTCTCCACCTTCAGAAATCTCAGCTTGTCCAAGAAGCACCCCATTCCACCCCCCCCCCCCCCCCCCCCCACCCCCCCCCCCCCCCCACCCCCCGCCCCTCCACCGCGGGTTCAGACCGGTACAATTCCCCATAAAAGTCCCTAAAGACCCCATTAACGTCTACCCCCCTCCGCACCACCTTCCCATCTCTATCCTTCACTCCCCCACTCGGACTTCCCCATTATCGTTGGCCTCAAGGTACCTCCCGATACACCCCCGAACCCTCCCGCCCACCTCCTCGTCTGCCAGCAGCCCCACCTCCAGGCGCCAGAGCGGACGTTGGTCCCTCTCTTCCCCCAGCCCGAGGTCCACCCAGTGCGGGGCATGATCCGAAATGGCAATGGCAGAGTATTCAGCATCCTCCGCCCTCGAAACCAGCCCCCTGCTCAGGACAAAAAAATCGATCCTGGAATAGGCCTTATGCACGTGGGAGAAAAATGGGTACTCCCTGGCCCTTGGCCTCGCAAACCTCCAGGGATCCACCCCTCCCATCTGATCCATAAACCCCCTCAACACCTTAGCCGCCGCCGGCCTTCTACCAGCCCGGGACCTGGATCGATCCAATGGGGGATCCAGCACCGTGTTGAAGTCTCCCCCCATGATCAGGCCCCCCGCCTCCAGATCCAGAATGCGGCCCAATATGCGCCGCATAAACCCCGCATCGTCCCAACCCAGGGCGTAGACATTCACCAGCACCACCCGCTCCCCCTGCAGCTTACCACTCATCATTACATACCTCCCGCCACTGTCAGCCACCACATTTGACACCTCAAACGACACCCTCTTTCCCACCAGGATCGCCACCCCCCGATTCTTCGCATCCAGCCCTGAATGAAATACTTGGCCCACCCATCCGTTCCTCAGTCGAACCTGGTCCGCCATCTTCAGCTGCGTCTCCTGGAGCATGGCCATATCCGTTTTCAGCCCCTTCAAATGCGTAAACACCCAGGCCCGCTTGACCGGCCCGTTCAGCCCTCTCACAAGTTATCAGCCGGATCAGAGGGCTCCCTGCCCCCCTCTCCTGCCGACTAGCCATAACCCATCCCCTACCCGCCACGACCCCGCTCGGCCTGTTCCCCACGGCGGCAACTCCCCCCCCCCCCCCCCCCCCCCCCCCCCCCCCCCCAGCACCCCTGCATACTCCAGCTCCTTCCTGGCCATTTCAGCAGCAACCCAGTACCCCCCCCCCCCCTACCCAGGCTTGGACCCCTCCTAGCCGCGCATCCCCCCTCCATAGCACTCCCGTCAGCCAGCTAACTTCTGCTGACCCCGGCGACTCCCGCCACATCTCCAACCCCTCCCCATGTGGGACTACTCCTCCTCCTCCGTGCCCATCAGCAGGCCCTCCTCCCCCCCCCCCCCCCGCCCCGCTCTTGCGCGAGAACATAAAAACAAGCAAAGGCCCATGCTTCTCAGCCCCGACCCCGCCCTCATCACCCCGCAGCGCGGGAAACAAGAAGAAAGACCGCGCTTTCGCCATGCCTAACCCGCCTCCTCTAGGGCAGCTCCCATTGCCGGTCCCCACCACCAGCTCCCCGCACTCCCCGTTTACTCCCCTGCCCAAACCCGTCCACCAGACCCATACAAAAAGACATCGCCCCACCCACCCTGAAGCCAACACACATCCTGCATGAAACAGAGAACCCCCCCCCTCCAAAAAATAGACACAGTTACATTTACATACAAAACCCCCATCCCTGACCCTCAGTTTGAGTCCAATTTCTCGGCCTGCACAAAGGCCCATGCCTCCTCCGGGGACTCGAAATAATGGTGACGGTCCTTGTAGGTGACCCACAGACGTGCCGGCTGCAACATGCCAAACTTCACGCTCCGTCTGTGGAGCACCGCCTTCGTCCGGTTGTACCCGACCCTCCGCTTAGCCACCTCCGCACTCCAGTCCTGGTAGGTCCGCACCAACGTGTTCTCCCACTTGCTGCTCCGCTCCTTCTTGGCCCACCGAAGCACACACTCCAGGTCAATGAACCGGTGGAACCACACCAGCACCGCCCGCGGCGGCTCATTCGGCTTGGGCCTCCTGGCCAGTATTCTGTGGGCCTCCTGGCCAGTATTCTATGGGCCCCCTCCAACTCCAGGGGCCCCTGGAAGGACCCAGCCCCCATCAGCGAGTTCAACAAAACGACCACATAGGCCGCCAGGTCCGACCCCTCCAGCCCCTCCGTGAGGCCCAGGATCCTTAAATTTTTCCGCCTCAACCGGTTCTCCATCTCCTCGAACCGCTCCTGCCACTTTTTATGGAGCGCCTCGTGCATCTCCACCTTCCCCGCGAGGGCCGCGACCTCATCCTCTCTTTTGGAGGCTTGCTGCTGCAGCTCCCGGATTGCGGCCCCCTGGGCTGTCTGAGTCTCCAGCAACTTACCGGTGGTAGTCTTCAGCAACTCCAGCAGCTCCACCTTAAGCTCCTGAAAGCAGCGCTGAAGAGTCTCCTGCTGCTCCTGCGCCCGCTCCTCGAGGGCTCCGCCGGCCGCCATTTTGTTTTCCTTCCCCCGCTTTTTCAGAGGCGCTGCCACCGCTTTTCTGCTTGCCCCACTCCTGGTCCGGACCATAGAATCCTGGGGATCTACTGCAGACCCCTTCCCACGTCGGGAATCGTCGATCAAGCACCGCTGGAAGCCCTAAAAAGAGCCCAAAAGTCCGTTTCTAGCGGGAGCTGCCGAGCGTGCGGCTTAGCTCCGCATAGCCGCAACCGGAAGTCCTGCTGTACCATTTCTACATGCATCTGTTATTTCTTTGTTTATTGCCTGCCCCACCATAATGTTACTATTTGGTGGCCGATAGACTACTCCTATCAGTTACTTTTTCGCCTTACTATTCCTGATTTCCACCCAAATGGATTCAACCTTATCCTCCATAGCACCGATGTCATCCCTTACTATTGCCCGGATGTCATCCTTAAATAACAGAGCTACACCACCTCCCTTACCATCCACTCTGTCCTTCCGAATAGTTTGATACCCTCGGATATTTAACTCCCAGTCGTGACCATCCTTTAACCATGTTTCAGTAATGGCCACTAAATCATAGTCATTCACGATGATTTGCGCCATCAACTCATTTACCTTATTCCGAATACTATGAGCATTCAGGTAAAGTACACTTATGTTGGCTTTTATTCCTCTGTTTTGAATCTTAACACCTTGATCAGTAACCTCTCCTAAGTTATTTTTCCTCTTAACATTTCTCCTAATTTTCCTTGTCGTTGAACCCATTTCTTCATGTAACAACCTGCCGCGCGCTTTCCATTTATGTTTTTACTTCCCGTTTTATTCCTTTTAGTATTACTGGGCCTATTCACTGAGCTACCCTCAGTCACTGTACCTTGTATTGTTGCCCTTTCTGATTTTTGACTATGGCTTCTCTGCCTTACACTTTCCCCCTTACTGCCTTTTGTTTCTGTCCCTGTTTTACTACCTTCGGACTTCCTGCATCAGTTCCCATCTCCCTGCCACATTAGTTTAAACACTCCCCAACCGCTCTAGCAAATTGGACATCAGTTCCAGTCCTGCCCAGGTGTAACCCATCCAGTTTGTACAGGTCCCACCTCACCCAGAACCAGTCCCAATGCCCCAGGAATCTGAAACCTTCCCCCTGACACCATCCCTTCGGCCATGTATTCATCCTATATATCCTGTCATTTCTACTCTGACTAGCACATGGCACCGGTAGTAATCCTGAGATCACTACCTTCGAGGTCAGATTTCTTAACTTCCTTCCTTGCTCCCCGTTTTTAGGACCTCATCCCTTTTTTTACTTATGTTGTTTGTACCAATGTGTACCACGACCACGGGCTGTTCACCCTCCCCCTTCAGAATATCCTGTACCCGCTCCAACATATCCTTGTCCCTAGCACGAGGGAGGCAACATACCATCCTGGAGTCTTGTTTGCGGCCACAGAAAAGCCTGTCTATTCCCCTTACAATTGAATCCCCTATAACTATTGCACTGTCACACTTATCACCCCACCCCTCTGCAGCAGAACCAACCGTGGTGCCATGGGTTTGGCTGTTGCTGTTTTCCCCTGAGAGGCCATTCCCATCAACAGTATCCAAAGTGGTATATCTGTTCTGCAGGGGAATGGCCACAGGAGATTCCTGCACTACCTGCCTCGCTCTCTTGCGCTGTCTGGTGGTCACCCATTCCCTTCCTGCCTGCGGAATATGAGCCTGCGGTGTGACCAACTCTCTATACGGGCTATCCACGATGCTCTCCGACTCGCGATGCTCCACAGTGTCTCCAGCCGCCGCTCCAGCTCTGAAACTCAAGATTCCAGGAGCTGTAACCGGAGACACTTCCTACACACATGCTGACCCTGGGGACTGGAACTGTCCCCAGCCTGCCACATGGAGCACTTGTCAAGACTATTCTCATCACATTTAACAACATTTCTAATCTTAGTATGGAGCAAGAGGAACAGACCACACCTTGGAGCTGTCCTGCCATGATTTATTCCTTTAAATTAGACTTTTGAAATTAAACTTTAGAAAGATGTTTTTGTGTTGGATTATAGCCAACCTCCTGTACACAATTTAATTAGCTTGATCCCTGAGTATTTATCTTGCTTGATCTGACAATAAATTAAATAGTTATTTAATTGAAATTTTAAAAGTTATTTAATTAAAATTTTAAAAAGTTATTTAAATCAACTTAAAAATAGTAATTTAAATCAATCCAAAATAGTTATTTAAGTGAGATTTCAAAATTAAAAAATAGTAATTCAAATTAGCTTAAAAATAGTAATCTAAGTCAAATTTTAAAAATAGTAATTCAAATCAACTTAAAAATAGTAATTTAAATCATATTAACACTAGTAACTCCACAAATATTCAAATTTAGCCCCGTCTGCCTTTTAGCCAATCATGTCACAGTCCCTGTGACGTCACTTTACTGGGTTTTTTTCAATTTGAAATAAACAAACAGACAGGCAGCTGTCGTACCTGCAGCGCAGTGTCCCACACAGGTCCTCTCCTCTCTGCTCCCAGAAGGGTCTTTGCTCTTCCTAACATATTTTAATGACCTAGACTGCGGTGTTCAGGACATGATTTCAAAATTTACAAATGATAAGAAAATTAGAAATGTTGTTAACTGTGATGAGAGTAGTCTTGACAAGTGGCAGATGAAGTGTAACATGATTCATTTTGGCAGGAGGTCTATGGAGAGACAGTATCCTGATTAGGAGCACTCAGTTGGAGTACTGCATCCGGTTCTGGGTGCATACTTGAGGAAGGACATAAAAGCATTGGAGAGAGTACTGAGGAGATTCACAAGAATGATTCCAGGGATAAGAACTGTAGCTATGATAGATTAGAGAGGTTGGAATTGTTCTTCTTTGAGAAAAGAAGACTGAGAGGAGACTTGATCGAGGTATTCATGATCCTGAGGAGCATGGATGGGGTAAATAATGAGAAACTGTTCCCAAACAAGAGACCATCAAGAATTAGAGGGCACAGATTCAAAATAATTGGCAGGAGTAAAAACGATGTGAGGAAAAGGATTTTCACCCAAAGGGTGGAAAGAGTCTGGAATGAATTTCCTGAGAGGGTGGTGGAGGCAGTCTGATTGAGGTATTGAAAAGGGAATTGACTTTTATCTGAAAAGAAAGAATGTGCAAGGTGATGGGGATAAGACAAGGAAGTGGGACTAAGTAGAGTTCTCTGTCAGACAGCCAGTGCAGATTTGATGGGCTCAATGACCTCATTCTGTACTGTAAAGATTCTGTAATTCTGTATGTGTGCATCATGAGTCTCAATATGTTGGAGGAAGAAGAGGAAATGTGGTGGGCCAGGGAGGTCAGAGATGATAAAAGGAGGATGACTGGGACCTCCTACAACTCTCATACAGCATATCTACTCCAGATATCAAAGCTACCACAGTCCCACCAAGCAGCAATGTGTTAAGAGGCTGTGGGCTGAATTTTCATGGCCTATTAGCAGTGGACTGTGAAAAGGAGGACTACCAAAAGGATTGGGGAAGGCATTGGGAAGGAATCCCAATATCTTTACACTGCTGGAAATATAGCATGGTGGCGGGAAAGATGGCAGCAAGAAAGATAGCGGCTGTAAAGTTGACAGCTTGGCCTCCCATAAGGTTACAAATTAAAACGCTAAAGTTCCAATTCAAGGCAATTTCCTGCCTCCATGGGCATTTTTTGGGAGGGTCAGCCACCATGTGGAGTGACTGCTGGATGAAAACTGGAGGCTGTCATATTATTATAAAGATATAATAACTTGGACTTATTTACTGTACGAGGCGCAAGGCACCAATCACTCATAAGAGATTAGATAAACATGATGTGAGTTCATTTATTATGACCAGGCACATGAGAACAGGTTTACATAGACATAAAACTTGAAGATATCAGTTCTGTGCGTGTGTGCTCTGCTCATAAAAAATTGAAACTATGAGTGCATCACATGACACATTTCCCTTCTAGTGACGCCAGGCTGATATCCCTTGAAGGCAGATTATAACAGAGGCCTCTCAGCAGGTTCGCGGTTAGAAGTGGATTGGTCTCCTTTAAAAGCTGCCACTGGCAATTTGCTGTTCAGGCTCCCTCTTTCAGTTCCTGCAATAGAACTTCAAGGTAAGCAATAAAATTCAGCCCTATGTGTCACTAAGGAATTCAGTGTTGGAATGTATCATCTTCTGGTACTCAACTTGCAATCAGGGAGCAGCATCGTGCAGCCAGAGGTAGTAATAATGCCAATTCCATTTAACTTTTTATCTTATCTTCCTCGCAGGCTACCACAGAAGATCTGCAGTCACTCTACAATGGTCGAGCTGGGCTAGTAACAGAGAATACACAAATTTGAATTTCACCATGGAAACCATGGAAAGCTGAATTCAATAAATCTGTTAATTTGTCAGCTGGCATCAGATAAATAAACATGGAAGGTGCCAGCTTGTTGCAAACACTCAATTGGGTCACTAATGTCTTTTAACTCTGTTGCTCCTCTCTCCAGTTCCTCAAGACACCAACCCTTGATCCCACCACCCTTGTAAACCACCATCCCATCTTCAACCTCCCCTTCCTCACCAAAGTCCTTGTCGCCTCCCAAATCCACCGACCACCTCTCCCAGATCTCCTTGCTCGAATCCCTCCAATCAGTTTCCCGCCCCTGCCAATGTACTCAAATGGTCCTGTGTCACTGTATCAAAGGTAAACATTCCCTCCTTGTCCTTCTCGATCTGTCTGCTGTCTTTAACACGATTGACCACACCATCCTCCTCCAGCACCGTTCCACTGTCGTCCAGCTGGGTGGCCTCACCAAAATGGACCACCAGTCAGATATAGGGCAACAAAATAATAGTGCTGCTTTTGAGATTAGTTTCCCACTCTGGATTGATGAGTTTATTAATTGGTGCTTTAGTGCTTGAATGGTACAAAGGGTGCTGTTGGAGGGAAGAAAAACCTCAAAGTCTGTTCTCGACCGCATGGTGTTGGTAAAACTTTGTTTAATTCGGAAAAACTGTGTGCACACAGGAGAGGCAAGTTCTGCTGCTAGTCTGTAGCTCGCACAAGCCAGCTCTGCCTGTCCTCAGAATTACATGCATATATATTTAAAGTTCTTCGGAGTCTCAAGCAGGTATTGACGTCACTGAATCATTTGGAACAATACAAAGTGATCAGTATGCATATTTTCTGGTCCCCGTAATGGGAAAACGATTAAAGAATACAATGTTTCCTTACAATTTCATAGGTTTGTGCTTAACTTCTAGAAGAGGTGCGAATGTGTTGGACAATAGATCCCTTAGACTTACTGGGACCTCCTGTGTTTCCCTTTTCGTATTCAAATGCTCTGTCAGATGATTAAATCATTTCCATTGTGGGTGACTTTAACCCCTTGCTTGCTGGTTTTCTCTTGGTATATGTTTAACCCCTTGCCTGCTGGTTTGCCCTTGACCTGTGCTATTACAATACTTTGAGACATCTTTATTATACCAATCCTGACACATATAGCAATTTCTGCGCTAATACTCCCCCCTGATGGCTCCTGGTAATATACATACCCAAGAAAGCCATATAAACACTCCCTTCACTCTGTGTGCTTCCTTTGGTTGAAAACATTTTATAGCTATCTTGTGGATTTATCTTGCCTGCACGCCCATGGGTGACTTCCTACCGTTTAACTTATTGTTGAAGATACCGACCGCACTTGATCCCATTGGGTGGCCAGCCCGCTGGTTCCACGGAATGTGTCCTAAACAACGTGGCTGTAAATTCCAGCCACTCCTTTCTCCTCCCCTCCCCCATTTCGGACGAATGCCATTGGGATGTACTGAGGGGCAATTGGCCTTTCCCCTGCCTTTCTCTGCTTGCAGCACATAACTCTTGGCCGTATCAGTACTGCACATGTCCCCAGGGTTATCCTAACCTCACTGTCTCCCATACGCCTACTGAACGACCCCCTCAGAATATGTCCCACCAGTGGTGTGCCCCTGAGATTCCTATCTTGGTGGCGGTCTGGAGCGCTAAGTTCATCTGAATTCTCCCCTTGCTAGTTTGTTCTGCAGACTGCCTGGTATAATCCTGGGCTAATTCTGTGGCACGTTTCATTGCCTCATGAATTATACTGCCCGGTGTCTTGTCAATGTTCAGGGAATCGTCCCACCTGGCTCCGAATAAATAGCCTGATGTGCTCCCTGGCAGGTGAAATTCTCCACTGTCATTGAGTCTGTGACGCAAACAGAAGCTATGGCTGCTACCACAGAGTAAACCCCCTCAGATGATCTCCGTCTCCGGCATTGTGAAGCACCACTGTGTCAGTCCCACCTGTATAGCTTTGAAGGCTTCCCGTAAAGGCAGTATGTTGACCATCACTTTGCTGGTATTAGACAGGGACTCGAGGGTTTTACATGCTCACATGATATAATGTATTGATTCCGAACAGCACTCCGCAGTGCTTAAGTATGCCAAACCTTTGCTGTGTGCAATGTACCCCCTGGATCCAGTTCGATAGACTCAGCCCTCCTGTACTGTCCCCAGGGATTCGAACCTCTAACTGTCCTCAAAGGTGCCCATTGACTTTCCTGAGGGACCACCAGTATGAATCTCATCCCTCCCTCAATTGGTTCATCGCCTGACCTGGTGACCACTAGCTCATACCTGTCCCTATGTAAATATAAGAGATTTAGCCTGTGTAGGGAGGTGTAGATGCCGCAGGACGGTTCTAAATCGTAAGTCTGTGATGTCAGCTTTGATACCGTCAGTTGCAACCCTTGCCATTGTATCGCAAGCCCTACCTTTCGCTTGCTCTTCTGTGCTGTTAATTATTCCTGCTGATAGCCTATCTAAGATTCGTACTAGCCCTTCTCCTTGTAGGTTTATGACAGTCAGTGTATATTCAGTCCCATAATCTCCATACTGCAGCCCCTTTCCTACTTCGGCTGCTACCCAGGAGGCATAACTGTTGGCCGCCGCTAACTGTGCTAAATTCATAACAGAATTTGCGCTGCCAAATAACCCACCAACATCCCCTAGGATACTGAGTTTGCTGCGCCTGTATAACTTTGATTCTGGGAGATCCTGTAGGTATAGTCGTCTATGGCTTCCTGCAGTCTGGACTCTGCCCAAATTATAGCACCAGGGTGATCATAGCATTTGGAGCGCAAAATGCCCAACAACCTTGTAATGTTAGATGTGACTTCTAGCGACACCATGGTGACATCATGTAGTATTAATTTTGGCTGCCCAATCCTAACTAACCCGTTCGGGGGAAGTGCAACCATTTGGGGGCATTTCGTGGGCTTTTGATATCCACAAGTGCTGAGATTGTAGCATCTTACATCTTTAAATCCTAATCCGTCTATCACATGTGTGCAATATTCCTGACAGTACAACGCTCCAAGGTCAGGTTCCCACACAAAGGGGGGCAGACTGGCCCATCTGGCTGTTAAATTTAAATACGGGCCAAATACCCAAGCTTCCCCTTGTGATCCTGTTATATTGCATGTATATCCCCACATTCCCAAACCCGTGTGTACATCGTAAATCCCCTTTATGAGCAAATGTCCTTCAGTGTCCAGTTCAGTTTTTAGTCCCAAGCCGGAATTATAAATTAAGTTATTTACCCGTCAGTCTGGTCTCAGTAAAACTCGAGAGGGATCTGTCGGTATGGTATTATTTATTTTTAAACAACTTGCAAGGCTGACCCGCTCTATAGAGATTCAGAACTCTGAAGTCTCCTGAAGCTCCCAGAACCAAGTGAGGCCGAGGACAAAGAGATCTCTGCACATATCATTCAAATGGCATCAAGTTTCACATACAAGATTCCCATAGGTCATCCTATACACCTCCTGACATAAGAACATAAGAACATAAGAACTAGGAGCAGGAGTAGGCCATCTGGCCCCTCAAGCCTGCTCCGCCATTCAATTAGATCATGGCTGATCTTTTGTGGACTCAGCTCCACTTTCCGGCCCGAACACCATAACCCTTAATCCCTTTATTCTTCAAAAAACTATCTATCTTTATCTTAAAAACATGTAATGAAGGAGCCTCAACTGCTTCACTGGGCAAGGAATTCCATAGATTCACAACCCTTTGGGTGAAGAAGTTCCTCCTAAACTCAGTCCTAAATCTACTTCCCCTTATTTTGAGGCTATGCCCCCTAGTTCTGCTGTCACCCGCCAGTGGAAACAACCTGCCCGCATCTATCCTATCTATTCCCTTCATAATTTTAAATGTTTCTATAAGATCCCCCCTCATCCTTCTATATTCCAACGAGTACAGTCCCAGTCTACTCAACCTCTCCTCATAATCCAACCCCTTCAGCTCTGGGATTAACCTAGTGAATCTCCTCTGCACACCCTCCAGCGCCAGTACGTCCTTTCTCAAGTAAGGAGACCAAAACTGAACACAATACTCCAGGTGTGGCCGCACCAACACCTTATACAATTGCAACATAATCTCCCTAGTCTTAAACTCCATCCCTCTAGCAATGAAGGACAAAATTCCATTTGCCTTCTTAATCTGACCTGGCCATATATCCTGATTGGCTCACTTCGCATTCCTCAACCCAAGGCATCTTGTTACCCAGCATTCCTTTCACCATCCTCTGCACAAGGCTCCCCTCCCCCCTTTCTAGCCATGCTTCGCTCAATTTCTTTGTTCTTTGCCTCTTAACTCACTACCTTCAGACCGGCTCTATCCTCTACATTATTCTAACTAATTATCCTATTTTATATCACATTCGTTTGTTCAATTCCTCAGGAAGAGGTGGCAAACCACCCTCCTCCCGCATGTGTCTTCAGAAAGTGCCATCCTGTGGGCCGCTTAATGCTGTTTGTCTCCCAGTTGGCGTTGGCCCAATCGCAGCCTGGATCCTTGAGTCTGATGGGTGTACCGGGTCTTTCAAGGGGCACCGAAAGTGTGCGCTCTGCCACTGTCCTTCCCTATACGGTCATGATCACTTGGGTTCGATGGCTGTCCGGTGTGACCCTCTCCGAGATCCACATGGTCGGTTTCTTTATCCATTCCCCTGTTCCTTCTGTGGGGAGTTGCACATATTGCCCTGGGTGCCAGCATGTGTGGTCGCTGATGAATACCGTGGGTGTCTCACAGGTCTGTCCGAGGCGTATCCACGGAAGCAGGAATCTATAACAAAAGATGGCATGAACCCCTCATAACCGGGGGAAGTTAGACCTCCTTTGGTTCCTTGTACATTTTAATTTGAGTATAATGCTTCCACTTCAGCATGCCTTTCATTTCAATTAAGGCACATGTAGCCTTGCAACAATCACTCCATGCGGTCCCACCCATCTGGGCTGTAAGTCTGCCCTTTCTGGAAGTACCTTAACCATGACTCTGTCCCCAGCCTTTGGGGTCTGGCTGCGGATGTGACTGCTTATTAAATTGAGGCACTCTCAATTACCACACGAAAGTTAGGTCAGTAATCAAAGGCTTTAATAAGCAGTGAACAATGGCAGCCTCCATGAGAAGTGTGCTCGCAAAATGGAGTCTCATCTTAAGTACTGTTTACCAGGGGGCGTAGCCAGAGGCGGAGTCCCCCAGGGTTCCAAGCCTCTTAAAGGGGCAATGTATTCCGATCATCACAAGCCTCTTAAAGGGGCAAGGTATTCCGATCATCACAGGATGCAATCCCTTTCTTTCTCCCAATCTCTCACTCTCTGTGTGTCTATCACTTCTCCCTTTAAACTGTGCAGCTGCTCCGCGAGGAGCCTGATGAATTTAAACACTCTCTCCATTGCATTACAGCTCTCTGCGCCCTCTGTTACTATGTCCTCTGGGAGTGCCGTAGCTCTCCTGGTCGTTAATTCGAATGGTGTCAGTCCTGTCCCACGTGCTCTTGTGGCTCGCATTTTCATGAGTACATCGGGTAAAACCTTTACCCAGCCCTGTCCTGTGTTTACTAAAGCTTTTGTCAGACCGTTCTTAAGGGTACAGTTTGTCCTTTCAATCATGCCGGAACTCTGGGGGTGATACGGGATGTGAAATCGCTGTTTGACTCCTAGCAGGGCACAAGCCTGCTTCATTACCTTGCCCATTAAATGAGTGCCCTGATCTGAATCTAGCTGCAGTGGGACACCCCACTGCGGAATTACTTCTTCTGTCAATATCCTGGCCACTGTCCCTGCTGTCCAATCCCTGCAGGGGAATGCCTCCTCCCACCGGGGGAATCTGTCTATAATAACTAAGCAGTATCTTTTATTTAGTGACTGCGGGAATGGTCTGGTGAAATCTATCTGCAGTTGCTCCCATGGCCCCTGCGGTCTGGGTCAAACCGCATTCTTGTTTTTGGGGATTTCCCTGGTTCGCTTTGGGTGCAGGCAGTGTATTGCTATCTCTCTACCCACCCCTTTCCACCACCAGCACCTATACATTTGTTCGATCATTTTGTCCCTACCAATGTGAGCTATTCTATGGTAAACCCTTAATAATGTCTGCCTTATGCACCTGGGTGCAACTACGCGCCCCACCTTTCTCCAGATTTCATCTAGATCGTGTTTTGCCCCTCTTGCTTCCATTCCTCTTTCTCTTCCTCCCCCGCTGTTGCCTATAACCTTCCCATGCAGTCTGGGTCTGGTTCAGGTGCAGCAATGGCTGACACTACTTCCCCTGGTCCCTCAGGGATCTGCTCGGTCAGGGCCTTTGCTGCCCTATCGGCCTAATCATTGCCTTGCTGTTGCGGGGTTTGTATCTTTTTATGGGCGGCTACTTTGATTACGGCGGCTTCTGCTGGGGCTCTGGCTGCTTCTACCAGGTCTCGTAAGTGCTGTTCATGTTGCACATGCCCCCCTGATGAAGTTATGCAACCGCACCGAGCCCAAGCTACCATATAGTCATGAATCACTCCGAAAGCATACCGGCTGTTTGTATATATGTTCATCCTCTTTCCTGCTGTTAATCTTAAGGCAATTAATTTTGCTACCTGAGCTGACCAAGTCCCTGGAATCTGGCTTCCCCTTAGTACCGTGCCTGTTTTATTCACTGCTGCCCATGCGGTACGGGGCACCCCATCATGATATTTCCGGGGCCCATGCACAAATAATTCCCATACATCTTCCCCTCCCAAGGGTTCCTCTGCTTTCCCACCATTCCTGCTCTCATCGGCCTCCTCCACAAAATTATGCTCCGTACCTTCTTTAACCATCATGGACGCAGGGTTATAGGTTGAATCTTTAACTATCTGGATTCTTTAGTCCGCCGGGAGTAAAATGCTTTCCCATTTAGCTCTGCAACTATCTGAAACTGCCCTTAATTTCCCTACTTCTAATATCTGTACCATGGAATGAGGGGAGTGAAGGATAACGGATTCTAAGAGAGTCACTGCTTCTGCTGCCTCTATCGCCCACGTGGCATGATCCAGGGCCTGTGCACATCGATGGAAGCCTGCCACCACGTGACTCCGTCTACATGAGTAATAGGCTACTGGCTGCATTCTGTCCCCGTGTTTCTGACCTACCACCGCTGTATAATGTCTCCCCTGATTGTCTCAGTGGAGGTGAAAAGGTTCAGTCGAATCTGGCAACCCTCGGCCTGGGGCTAAAGTGAGAGTCTGCTTTAATTTGTTAAAGGCTGTATCTTGCTCTAGGCCCCACTCGACTCGCTCCCGGGACTGTCTCCCTTGATGCACTATCAATTACGACGAGACGAGAGTAGAGTGTAATCGAGGCTTTATTACGCAGAGATGTGGAGTCTCCTACAACTGCTGCTGAAATGGCTGCAGCTCGGTGAGCCCACACATTTATACTCTGCCTACTGGGCGGAGCCAGCAGGCAGGGATCTACCCCGTACCTGTAGTACAGGGGCCTTACCGTAATACCCTCGTATGCAGTACACACAATACAACAGTGGTGACAACCACATTCAGCCCCTGTTAAAAAAGAGTCTTGCAGGGGTGGTGGAAGACCATTTACATGTATAGGTTAACATTTTAGGGAAAGTTCGCAAATTAAGACGATGGGGCGCCTTGATCCTCCGTTGTGAGCGCCGCAGTCCCGGTGGCGATGCAGGCGCAGTTCGGTCGCCGGTGACTCCGGGAACGTGTCGACCTCATCTTCATCCCTGGGTGGGACCAAGGGCAGGACGGATCGCCCTGGAGTGGGGGCTGTGGTGGGGTGCGCTGGGGGGGAGGAAGAGTGGCACTGGGGCGGGGGGGGGGGGGGGGGGCAGGGGCCCAGCTGGTGCCAGGTCCCTGAGGGAGACTGTGACTTGGTGGCCGTTGGGGTATTCCACGTAGGCGTACTGCGGGTTTGCATGGAGTAGTTGTACCCTCTCAACCAACGGGTCTGCCTTGTGGAGCCGCACGTGCTTGTGGAGGAGAACGGGTCCTGGAGCTGCCAGCCACATTGGGAGCGAAACCCCGGAGGTGGACTTCCTGGGGAAGGCATGGAGGCATTCATGGTGGGTTGCGTTAGTCGCAGTGCAAAGTAGCGACCAAATGGAGTGAAGGATGTCGGGATGGACCTTCTGCCAGTGGGAGACCGGGAGATTCTTGGACCACAGAGCCAGCTAGATGGCCTTCCAGACCGTCCCATTCTCCCGCTCCACCTGCCCGTTTCCCCGGGGCTGTAGCTGGTCGTCCTGCTCGAGGCGATTCCCCTGCTGAGCAGGTACTGGCACAGCTCATCGCTCATGAATGAGGATCCCTGGCCGCTGTGGATGTAGGCGGGAAACTGAACAGAGCGAAGATGGTGTTGAGTGCTTTGATGACGGTGGCAGACGTCATATCGGGGCATGGGACGACGAAGGGGAATCTGGAGTATTCATCGGTCACGTTAAAGAAATATGTGTTTTGGTCGGTGGAGGGGAGGGGCTCTTTGAAATCCACGCTGAGGCTTTCAAAGGGGCAGGAGGCCGTCACTAGGTGCGCACGGTCTGGCTGGTAGAAGTGCGGTTTGCACTTCGCGCAGACCTGGCAGTCCCTGGTGATAGCCCTGACCTCCTCAATGATGTAGGGCAGATTGCGGGCCCTTATGAAGTGAAAAAACCGGGTGACCCCTGGGTGACAAAGAGCATCGTGCAGGGTCCAGAGTCGGTCCACTTGTGCACTGGCACATGTACCTCTGGATAGGGCTTCGGGGGGCTTATTGAGCTTACCGGGGCGATACAAAATCTCGTAATTTTAGATGGAGAGCTCGATCCTCCACCTCAAGATTTTATCATTTTTGATCTTGCCCCGTTTTGTTGTTGAACAAGAAGGCAACCGACCGTTGGTCAGTGAGGACCAGTGAACCTCCTGCCAGCCAGGTAATGCCACCAATGTCGCACAACTTCTACGATGGCTTGAGCCTCCTTCTCGACAGAGGAGTGCCGAATTTCGGAGGCATGGAGGGTGCGTGAAAAGAATGCCACGGGCCTGCCTGCCTGGTTGAGGGTGGCGGCCAGAACGACGTCTGATGCATCGCTCTCGACTTGGAAGGGGAGCATTTCGTCGACCGCATGCATCGCGGCCTTGGCGATGTCGGCCTTGATACAGTTGAAGGCCTGGTGAGTCTCGGCCGTCAGAGAGAAAACGGTATGAGAAGAACCCAAGCATCATTTGAGGGCCTTGGGGCAGTGGGGGAGAGGGAGTTCCATGAGGGGGCGCATGCGATCGGGGTCGGGCCCCAGAACCCCATTTTGCACCACATAGCCGAGGATGGCTAATCGGTCCGTGCTGAACTCGCACTTCTCCTTGTTGTATGTTAGGTTGAGGAGTTTAGCGGTGTGGAGGAATTTGGAAAGGTTAGCGTCGTAGTCCTGCTGGTCATGGCCGCAGATGGTGACGTTATCCAGGTATGGGAAAGTGGCCCGCCGTCCGTACCGGTCAACCATTCGATCCATCTCCTTACTGGCGCAGAGAACGCTCTGCAAGACCTGTGGGAAGAAAGGACATTTCGCTGCTGTGTGCCAGGCCTGCTCGATTGCCGCTATAACCAGGCCCATTGTCCCTTCACCCCCCACGTACGACCCGTGGGCGCCGCCACCTTCCCCCCATCACGCCTCGTGCGGCTCGTGGGTGCCGCCATCTTTAATGCTGCCCACCACCTGCGCCCCATGGGCGCCGCCATCTTCCCTGCCTCAGGACCCCTGCTCGTCGGGCACCTCATTGGAACACTCATCGCCTGCGACCGTCGCCAACCAGCCAGCGGCCTTCCAACTCCAGTCACGCCTCGCCTCCATCACGAATCAAAGTACTGTACACACCCCTGTCAGCATCAACGGGGCTGAGGTCTAAATGGTTCGCAGTTTCAAATTCCTAGGGGTGTACACCTCCAAAAATCTGTCCTGGTCCACCCACGTCGACGCTACCACCAAAAAAGCACAACAGCGCCTATACTTCCTCAGGAAACTAAGGAAATTCGGCGTGTCCACATTAACCCGTACCAACTTTTACAGATGCACCATAGAAAGCATCCTACCTAGCTGCATCACAGCCTGGTATGGCAACTGCTTGGCCCAGGACCGCAAGAAACTTCAGAGAGTCGTGAACACAGCCCAGTCCATCACACAAACCTATCTCCCATCAATTGACACCTCCCGCTGCCGGGGGAAAGCGGGCAGCATAATCAAGGATCCCTCCCACCCGGCTTACTCACTCTTCCATCGGGCAGGAGATACAGAAGTCTGAGGACACGCACAGACTCAAAAACAGCTTCTTCCCCGCTGTTACCAGATTCCTAAATGACCCTCTTATGGACTGACCTCATTAACACTACACCCCTGTATGCTTCATCCGATACTGGTGTTTATGTAGTTACATTTTATACCTTGTGTTGCAATATTGTGTATTTTCTTTTGTTCCCTTTTCGTCCTATGCACTTAATGATCTGTTAAGCTGCTCGCAGAAAATACTTTTCACTGTACCTTGGTACACGTGACAATAAACAATCCAATCCAATCCAATCCTAACCTTCACATCTTTGGACACTGAAGGGCAATTTAATCACGGCCAATCCAACTAACCTAAAATTATAGAATTTACAGTGCAGAAGGAGACCATTTGGCCCATCGAGTTTAGACCGGCCCCTGAAAGAGCATCCTACCTAAGCCCACACCTCCACCCTATCCACGTAACCCAGCAACCCCACCTAACCTTTTTTTTTGGACAATAAGTAACATTTTAGCACGGCCAATTCACCTAATCTGCACATTTTTGGACTACGGGAGGAATCCGGAGCACCCGGAGGAAACCCACACAGACACAGGGAGAACGTGCAAACTCCGCAGTCACGCACAGCGGGAATTGAACCCGGGTCCCAATAATCGTGAGGCTGCAGTGGTAACCACTGTGCTGCAATGCCGCCCAAACTGACTTACTTATTCCACATAACTCCATTCCTGGTTAAGAAAGCTGCTTCTTTCCAAAAGCATCAAATGATTATTTACATGCTCAGAAACTGGCAGCAAATGTGACTATTTCACACATGTACCTGGTCTGGCTTGATGTGGAGTCAGTTTCAGCCAGGAGGGTGAGATGGGCAGTACAATTATTGTTTGTTGTCCCTGGGGGAGGGGCAGGAAAACCTGGTGCATTCATTGAGAGACTACTCTTGTGTTCCTGGCAAAATCAGCTCCTCAGACATCAAGGCATCATTTTTAAAGAGTTGCGGGTCCCCACAATCCCCACCCACGGACATCATGACCCCCTGCAGACACGGGCAACTACTCCAACCCTCGACCCTAAAGGGAGAATCTCCTCCTCAGCACTAAATACCCACGTGACCACACACCCCCTCCACACCACCCTGACATGAGGATGATCTGGTCCCATATCCATTTATCTGATCGGCATTGGGGCATCGCCCCCCTCTCCCCCATGTGTGCATACCGGGCGAGAGGGTCACTGAAGACCCACCACCTTTCAGGTCTTCCCTCCCCTTTCAGTCCTCCCCCATTCAGACACCTTGCATTTTCAACCCCGCACCCTCCATTACCCCCCTTCACACCCCCTTCGTACCTACGCGCTTGATATGCCCCTTTACCCACCCTTTCATAAGAATGACCCCTCTCAGGCACTGCCCCAATTCCTATTCCCCTATTCCTGACTACCCAGGGGCTCCAATGGCCTCCAGGCCCTCCAGCATGTCCATCACTTCTGGTGCCCATTTATTGAGACCAGTACTAATTTGTGCCCGTGTGAGGCCTGGACAATGGCTACCTGGAGCTGAGAGACTGCAGCCTCAAGTGGCTGTGCATATTTAAATGAGCCTAATGACTCATTTAAATATGCTTATCTGCATCAGGCCCAGTGAGGATGTGATCCAGATCATGTTGGACGTAGTGGGTCGGGTTCATCATGCACGGCTCGGAGCCCAGTGCGAAACCCATTTTTTTGGTCTCTCCTGCTATTCACCCTGCATACTGGGATTGGCACCAGGTGCAAAATCATATCCCAACTGTTGTTGCCATGAGGGTTGGTTGTAAATGAATCCATGGACTCTGTTCTGGTCACATTTGCATTTATTGCGTAGTGCAGTGTGTTCAACAATATTTGCCTGTTAATTCACAATTACCTCATGTTAACCCTGGATGTTAGAGTTTAAGATAGATATTGCAAATTTCATTATCGTTTTGAACTTATATAGGAAAGTTTATTTGTGCTTTTTCAAAATCCATGTGACCTTTTGGCTTTATTCACTGAGCAACTGTCTTGAATCTCAAACTGTGTCCACATTTAAACAAACCATTGCTGGTCCCTGACTGGATATTACCAACAACATGGGGGTCTGGCCAGGGATGTCCAAACTTAGAATGATGGGTAGTCAAGTAACCTGAGGCAAATTAAAATTTAAGATTGGAAAACTTATTTCACGCCTGGAATCAGCTAAACATTTTTTAAGTATTTCAAATACAAAGTATTTTTACCATGGCATTAAATGTTTCAGTTGATATCATTAAGTTTTTTTTTATTATTCAGTTTTCCCAGATGTTCTTTCTCACAGATTTGCGGAATATTGTAGACAATAGATATTTAGGCTCTCTCACCATTTCAATAATTACAGCTCTGTGGCCACAAGGGTTGTTTTAATTAAGCAAGCCAAGTGTATTTAAGCATATTTAAATATCGCTATGTAAACAGAAAGCGTCGGAAAAACTCAGCTAGTTTGGCAACTTCGGTGGAGACAGAAACAAATTATTGGTCAGGATTCTCCATTCCCCGTCGCTGCAATCGAGAATCCTGATCGAACAGAGAATGGAAACCGAAAAGTGGGTTTACCACCCCATTTGCAATGTTCCAATCCCCCGCTGGCAACCTCACTGCGCTACCTGCCCCGTAATTTGATTAACTGGCTGGGAGCCGGATTTTAGCACTCTGAGGTGCATCAAGGGGTCAGTGCATATCTGAGGTAACCCCAAGTCTAGTGGATGGCTCTCTCCCCCCACAGTGCAAATCCTGCCCCCTCACTGATGAGTGGGGGAATCCTCCCCCCTGCACCATGGGAATAAAGAGTCACAACCCCCACAACATGCACACAAGAGGGGTACCTGACCCCCTTCTCCTCAGAGGCCCCCATCAGACCCCCATCAGAGACACCCATCAACGGCCTCTGCCTGGAAGTTGAAGAGCTGTCCAGCCAGTACAGTGAAATATCACTGAATTTTCACTTACCCTTCCCTAACATCAGCTACCTCAGACAAAAGTGTTTAAAACAACAGCTGTTACTAGTGTCGGGGCCTTCCTCACAAGCCATGACACTTCAAAGGGCTACAGATTCCTTGACAGCCTTCAAAATGCAAATTTTCCATTCAATTTCACACAACAATGCATTGCAATAGCCAGTGATTGACAAGTTTATTACTCCTGAGACAGGAGCTTAATGAAATGTTTATCTATCATACCCTTCACGCTTGAATGCATCTCAAGTACCCCGCTTTGATGCTAACCACAATGTTAATGAACACTCTCGTTATGATTGGCAGCTCCTCACCACATCAAACGCAACAAGGTGATTTCACTTCCTCTTTTTCACAACCGAAAGCACTTAGGTCATTTTGATGTGGTGAGGAGCAGTCAATCATAGCAAGAGTGTTTATAAACATAGTGGTTAGCATCAAAGCAGGGTACTTGAGATTTTTCTGTTATGGGGGTGAGGGATTTTCACCATCAAACCTTGATATCAGGCCGCCCTGATCAAAATGACAGCCCGATACCAAAATTCCAATGGAATCTCGTGAGCTCTCCCCCATGCATAAATTAGCACGGTAAAGAGGAGAGACTTGCATAGCAGGCCCTGCTCCTAGCGCCAGCCGAGACCAGAGCAATTCTCCACTGGCAGGAGCACTTAGGCTCCAGAATTGAGAATCCCGGCCAAAGCCTCAAGCAGATGTCTTGGGCTGGTATCCAGCTATGCCGGAATTGGGAATCGCGATTGGGTGGAGAATCGCACATGAGCTGAAGATCATGGTCCGCACCGGACGCCCGACAGAATGCCGTACTCAGTGCCTTGACAGCGGCGTAAATGCATACTACTTTACAAGTACAGTAAATGCTGTTGGCATATCATTAATGGGCCTGATTCGGTATTCTCCGGGGCTCCCGCGATGCTCCGCCTCTGCCAAGAGGAATTGCTGACGGCGAGTTTTAAAAATTGGGAAACTGGCACCATGGCTGCTGAGGGAGAGCGAGAGGAGATAGGACATGTTCCCAGAGGCACGACTAAGGGATGCTGGTCCTGCTGCTGGCATGGCTGGCTTGGATGGGGCGCCTGCAGACAATGGACTTTGGAATACAATCAGGATAGGGGACCTTCATCCTGGCTGCCACAGCCCTGGGGGATGCACTGAAGCTGCACGAGCAGGAGCTGCTTGGGGAGGAACCTGCAGTAGCAGAGCTGGTCTCAGAGGAACAGGAGGTAGCCGGTGAGGATGAAGAACCAGTTGCCCAGCAGGCCAAGAAGGAGGTATGAAGGATTCGCCACATCAGGCCTTGAGTGTCCGGCAGCACCTGTCATTCGAGGATCTGCCTGACCGGGCATGCTGTCGAAGACGCTGACTGAGCAGGGATACCGTGCCACATAACTGCTGGATCGCGGCACACCTGGGACTGCAGGGAATGGGAAAGTCACCCGCTCCCGGTGACCATCAAGCTGACGGTCGCCTTGAATATTTATGCCATGGGGTCCTTCCAGGCGACGAGTATGGGGGGACCGGTCAGGGATCCCGCAGACCTTGGTGCACAGTTGCATCTGTGCCTTAACGGAGGCTCTGTATGTCCAGACTGCAATTCATAATTGCCTTTCCCCCAGCTATAACTCTTGCCCTGCAGTATATACCTGTTCCTTTCCATTGCTAAAGTAAACGTAATCGAATTGTGGTCACTATCACCAAAGTGCTCACCTACCTCCAAATCTAACACCTGTCCTGGTTCATTACCCAGTACCAAATCCAATACGGCCTCGCCTCTTGTTGGCCTGTCTACATACTGTGTCAGGAAACCCTTCTGCACACATTGGACAAAAACGGACCCATCTAAAGTACTCGAACTATAGTGTGTCCAGTCAATATTTGGAAAGTTAAAGTCCCCCATAACAACTACCCTGTTACTTTCGCTCCTATCCAGAATCATCTTTGCAATCCTTTCCTCTATATCTCTGGAACTTTTCGGAGGCCTATAGAAAAGCCCTAAAAGGGTGACCTCTCCTTTCCTGTTTCTCAACTCAGCCCATACTACCTCAGTATTTGAGTCCTCATCAAATGTCTTCTCAGCCACCGTAATACTGTCCTTGACTAACAATGCCACCCCTCCCCCTCACTTACCACCTTCCCTGAGCTTACTGAAATATCTAAACCCCGGCACCTGCAACAACCATTCCTCGCCCTGCTCTATCCATGTCTCTGAAATGGCCACAACATCGAAGTCCCAGGTACTAACCCATGCCGCAAGCTCACCCACCTTATTCCGGATGCTCCTGGCATTGAAGTAGACGCACTTTAAACCACCTTCCTTCCTGCCGGTACACTCCTGCAACTTTGAAACCTTACTCATGACCTCACTACTCTCAGCTTCTTGTGTACTGGAGCTACAATTCAGGTTCCCAATTGTAGTCTGAACTGGGGGAAAGGCAATTATGATGCGATGAGGCAAGACTTAGGATGCATCGGCTGGAGAGGAAAACTACAGGGGATGGACACAATGGAAATGTGGAACATGTTCAAGGAACAGCTACTGCGTGTCCTTGATAAGTATGCACCTGTTAGACAGGGAGGAAGTGGTCGAGCGAGGGAACCATGGGTTACTAAAGCAGTTGAATCACTTGTCAAGAGGAAGAAGGAGGCTTATGTGAAGATGAGACGTGATGGTTCAGTTGGGTCGCTTGAGAGTTACAAGTTAGCTGGGAAGGCTCTAAAGAGAGAGCTAAGAAGAGCCAAGTGAGGACATGAGAAGTCTTTGGCAGATAGGATCAAGGATAACCCTAAAGCTTTCTATAGATATGACAGGAATAAAAGAATGACTAAGGTAAGAGTAGGGCCAGTCAAGGACAGTAGTGGGAAGTTGTGCGTGGAGTCCGAGGAGATAGGAGAGGTGCTAAATGAGTATTTTTCGTCTGTATTCACACAGGAAAAAGACAAAGTTGTCGAGGAGAATACTGAGATACAGGCTACTAGACTAGAAGGACTTGAGGTACATAAGGAGGAGGTATTAGCGATTCTGGAAAGTGAGAAAATAGAAAAGTCCCCTGGGTCGGATGGGATTTATCCTAGGATTCTCTGGGAAGCTAGGGAGGAGATTGCTGAGCGTTTGGCTTTGATCTTTAAGTCATCTTTGTCTACAAAAATAGTGCCAGAAGACTGGAGGATAGCAAATGTTGTCCCCTTGTTCAAGAAGGGGAGTAGAGATAACCCCGGTAACTATAGACCAGTGAGCCTTACTTCTGTTGTGGGAAAGTCTTGGAAAGGTTTATAAGAGATAGGATGTATAATCATCTGGAAAGGAATAATTTGATTAGAGATAGTCAACATGGTTTTGTGAAGGGTAGGTCGTGCCTCACAAACCTCATTGAGTTCTTCAAGAAGGTGACCAAACAGGTGGATGAGGGTAAAGCAGTTGATGTGGTGTATATGGATTTCAGTATAGCGTTTAATAAGGTTCCCCACGGTAGGCTATTGCAGAAAATACAGAGGCATGGGATTCAGGGTGATTTAGCAGTTTGGATCAGAAATTGGCTAGCTGATAGAAAACAAAGGGCAGTGGTTGATGGGAAATGTTCTGACTGGTGTCCAGTTACTAGTGGTGTACCACAAGGATCTGTTTTGGGGCCGCTGCTGTTTGTCATTTTTATAAATGACCTGGAAGAGGGCGTAGAAGGATGGGTGAGTAAATTTGCAGATGACACTAAAGTCGGTGGAATTGTGGACAGTGCAGAAGGATGTTACAAGTTACAGAGGGACATAGATAAGCTGCAGAGCTGGGCTGACAGGTGGCAAATGGAGTTTAATGCAGAAAAGTGTGAGGTGATTCATTTTGGAAGGAATAACAGGAAGACAGAGTACTGGGCTAATGGTAAGATTCTTGGGAGTGTGGACGAGCAGAGAGATCTCGGTGTCCATGTCCATAGATCCCTGAAAGTTGCCACCCAGGTTGAGAGGGTTGTTAAGAAGGCGTACGGTGTGTTAGCTTTTATTGGGAGAGGAATTGAGTTTTGGAGCCATGAGGTCATGTTTCAGTTGTACAAAACTCTGGTGCGGCCGCATTTGGAGTATTGCGCGAAGTTCTGGTCGCCACATTATAGGAAGGATGTGGAAGCATTGGAAAGGGTACAGAGGGGATTTACAAGGATGATGCCTGGTATGGAGGGAAGATCATATGAGGAAAGGCTGAAGGACTTGAGGCTGTTTTCGTTAGAGAGAAGAAGGTTAAGAGGTGACTTAATTGAGGCATACAAGATGATCAGAGGATTAGATAGGGTGGGCTTGGGAACGTTTTTCCTTGGATGGTGATGTCCAGCACGAGGGGACATAGCTTTAAATTGAGGGGAGATAGATATAGGACAGATGTCAGAGGTAGGTTCTTTACTCAGCGAGTAGTAAGGGCGTGGAATGCCCTGCCTGCAACAGTAGTGGACTCGCCAACACTAAACGCATTCAAATGGTCATTGGATAGGCATATGGACGATAAGGGAATAGTGTAGAGGGACTTTAGAGGGGTTTCACAGGACGGCACAACATCGAGGGACGAAGGGCCTGTACTGCGCTGTAATGTTCTATGTTCTATGTTCTAGATGGCTCAATACATCCATTTCGATGCGGACCGACTCCACCAGGATGCATCCAGGTTCAGCGACTTGGGGGCCTGGCCAATGGCCGGACGTCCCATCCTAGCCCCAGAAACTCCCCTCCACTGCCAGGCCGATCACCCCCTCCCATGACCAACCATCCTACACCGTCGCCCTCCCCCTGCAACCTCCTCCCTGATTCCTACTTACGGGTGCGGTCCCTGGGTTGGTAGTAACAGCGGGTCTGGTCCACGGGATGGATGATGATGATGATCCGCTCTGTGATGGATTCTGGTGTTACGCATTGTTGAAAACGCCTGACTCCTGCCCACGGTAGCACTTTCCACCATCCACCTGGGTGATGATCCCTCCAATATAGTTGGCCATTCCATCACACGGCTCCACAGGACACTTGGGGAGGCGGAGGTTAGTGAGGGGAGGGGGGTTAGTCGAGAGGGAGGGGCAGGGGCAGGATTCCGGGGTGATATGCGGAATCTGATATGGGAGCTCCAGCCCATAACCAACTCCACCGTCCCCCCATCTTCCACCCATCCCGGTGCCCCCTCTGCAGCCAGCTCAGCCCATCCTTCACACACTTCAGAAAGAGCATTGAGGCAGGTTGGAACCTTTGTGCACAGGTGTTTATTTTACAAAGAAAATGTGAACATCACTATGATGGTTTGTGCCCACACCCCTAAAGCTATATCCTGACTCCCTGCCATCTTAACTGGTGTCTACCTTTATGCCCTTACGGTCCCTAACACTACGTCTGGTGGAATCCCAGGCAGAACATCAGGAGTGGGGGCGGCCTGTTGCAAATCCTGCTCTGTGACCTGGGGCGGGATTCTCCGACCCCCCGCCGGGTCAGAGAATCGCCCGGGGCCGGCGGCAATCCCGCCCCCGCCGTGTCCCGAATTCTCGCCGCCGCTAACAGGCCTCTCCCACCGGCGTGGATTAAACCACCTACCTGACCGGCGGCATTGGCGGTGCGGGCAGGCGGCGCGGGCGGGCGGCGGGGCCTGGCGGGGGCCCGAAGCGATCTGACCCCGGGGGGTGCCCCCACGGTGGCCTGGCCCACGATCGGGGCCCACCAATCGGCGGGCCTGTGCCGTGGGGGCACTCCTTTTCTTCCGCCTTCACCATGGTTTTCACCATGGCGGAGGCGGGAGAGACCCCCTCCCCTGCGCATGCGCCGGTATGACGTCAGCAGCCGCTGATGCTCCGGCGCATGCACGGACTTACGCCAGCCGGCGAAGTCCTTTTGGCCCCGGCTGGCGTGGCGCCAAAGGCTGTTCACGCCAGCCGGCGGAGCGGGGACTACTCCGGCGCGGGCCTAGCCACTCATTGTGAGGGCTTGGCCACTAAAGGTGCTGAGACTTCCGCACCTTTGGGGCGGCCCAACGCCGGAGTGGTTCATGCCACTCCAACACACCGGGTTGGAGAATCGCCTGGGGCCGGCGTCAATCTCGCCCCCGCCGTATCCCGAATTCTCCGCCCCCCCCCCGAGACTCATCGGGGGCGGGAATCACGCGCGCTTGTCGGCGGGCCCCCGGCGGCGATTCTCCGGCCTGTGATGGGCCGAAGTCCAGCCGCTGACTAGCCTCTCCCGCCGTTGTGGATTAAACCACCTCTCTTACCGGCGGGATTGGCGGTGCGGGCGGGCGCCGGGGTCCTGGAGGGCGCGGGGTGATCTGACCCCGGGGGGTGCCCCCATGGTGGCCTGGCCCGCGATCGGGGCCCACCGATTGGCGGGCGGGCCTGTGCCGTGGGGGCACTCTTTTTCTTCAGCCTTCACCATGGTCTTCACCATGGCGGAGGCGGAAGAGACCCCATCCCCTGCGCATGCGCCAGTATGATGTCAGCAGCCGCTGATGCTCCAGCGCATGCGCGGACATACGCTGGGCGACGAAGTCCTTTCGGCCCCGGCTGGCGTGGCGCCAAATGCCGTTCACGCCAGCCGGCAGAGCGGGATCCACTCCGGCGCGGGCCTAGCCCTTCAATGTGAGGGCTTGGCCCCTAAAGATGCAGAGACCTCCGCACCTTTGGGGTGACCCGACGCCGGAGTGGTTCACGTCACTCCAACACGCCGGAGCCCCCTGCCCCGCCGGGTAGGGGAGAATCCCAGCCGAGGTTACTATCCGCCACCTGCCCATTTCTGAAAGCTGCTTGGGGTTGGTTGTCGGTGGGGGACACCAGAAGGACCCGCCTCCTCGCCAGGTGATCCTGCAAGACACAAGACATGACGCATGACTGGATCCGGGTTAGGGTGGTAGGTAGTAGTGAGTGGGTCATGAGGGGGTGGTGTGGGGTGGGGTGAGGGTCGTGTCTTGCATGCCATGGGAAACTGCAATGTAGCGGGGTCTGTAATTGATAATGTGGAAAGATGTGTCATTTGAAACATGGAAGTCTGGCAATATCTGGTCTGAGAGAAACATGAGAGGATACAGGGAAAGATCCCACGAATGGTTAACAGCAGCTGCAAAGAGCAGGATTGTAAATTGCAGATATTCTTAGTCAAGCAGGCTTCGCAAACACACAGGGTTTTTGTATGAAGCTAAAAAGAATGGTGCACACCTTCATTAACTATCTCAGTTGAGCTCGGTGATAAATGTAAACCTTTCAAGTTACAGCCAAGTGGAATTTTAACATTAAGCTAAAAGCAATGATTCAGCCTTCATTGAAGTAAAATCAGCAGATAGAAAAGAATGACTAGGGGGGCAAATATATAGGTGTGAAATTCTGCTAACACCAAGTAAATTAAAGAAAACTGGAGATTATCAGTCTACGAGAAACATAATTTAAAGCCAAAATCAAAGTCAAAATTATGAGCTGGGGACACAATTGGAAAATAAAACTATAGAAATGACAGGAACCAAAATTCACACCCCTATTGAAATCAAAGCATTTTTGAATATCACAAAGGAACTTTGAACATCACAAAGGAAGAATTTAATCAGAGACCTGAGAGCTCAGGTCATGTCAAAATGAATACTTAGTGTTGTTAGAGAAATTTAGATTAAAGGTACCTTTTACAATCCAAGAGAAATAAAAGTTACTTTACAATAAAGTCATAAAAACCTAATAACTGTTAGAAAGAGAATATAAACCCAGAGACCAGAGCAGAAACTCTCAGAACCAGAGGGGGAGAGAGAGAAGCAGAGAAGGAACAAGAGAAGCAGCTCAGAGTCAGCTTACAGTCAGCTCGGTCATGGGAAAGGGACAGAGCCAAGGAGCCGAGCTAAAACAGCAAATACATCTAAGGAAGACTAGAATTTAAAGAAGATTGATTGTCAAGGTGGGCCTGAAGGTCCCTTCAACCAACCAGAAGGATCCAGAAGCAAGATCTTTTTACCTTTCTGTAAAGAAAGTGATTGCAGCTTTTAAAAGAAAAATAATAATAATCAAATAACTTAAATGTTTTAACCTGAAACGGTGGTTATTCCAAAGTCTACTTTACTTACTTAGCAATGCGGGACCCAGGATCGATGCTACTAAGTGGTAAGTAGATGGAATCTTCGGTGAAGGTATGGGTTATACCGGGAGATAACTTGAAAATATTGTCTGACCTGAATAGCACCCACCGAAGCCTGCAAAGGAGTCAGGGAGTGAGAATCCCTGTTCACCATTTAGAATGTCGGCCCTTTTTGGTAAAGGGGGAATTCTAAGAATATTGGTGAGTTTTCAACAACAGGTCTCACTTGGTTGACAATGCCGACCTCCGCCTCGGCAACTGCCCTCTCTCTGGCGGCCTACCAATCGGCTCCAGTGCCCGTTGCTCCGCTGCGGTGAGAGGCTGCAGGTCCGGCAGTCCCTCTCTGGCCTTCTGCAGCTCCAGCAGTTGTGGTTGTGGGCTGCCTTCTGCTGTGGTGGCGGGGAGAGTGGGGGGGTTGGTATTTGTGCTGGCATGAGGTGCAGGGTGGGGCGACGGACACTCTCATCCGGTTGGAGGGGTGATGGATGTGTGGGACGGGGTTGGTTCCAGAAGCAGAGAGCTGTCTACTCACCCAGGCTGCTCTGAGAAGCATGTGCACCTTCTTTCGGCACTAATGGCCAGTCCTGGCGGTGGGGCCCACAGTGCTCATGGCCTCTGCCACCTGTGCCCAGGCCTGATGTACAACAGGGGGTGGCAGCCTCCTTCCCACCCCGGGGAACCTGGTGGCCCACCATGGTACCCAGCAGGGTCTCCAGCTCGCCGTCTGCAAACCAGGGAGCTGCCTTCTTGTTGGCTGGGATGAGTTTGTGTGGGGAGTGGAATGCTAATATGCGGCTCCAGCTTGTCAGCCTCTCGAGTGGAATCCTGACCCTGGCAAATCGATCAAGTTCCACGTGGTGCTAGCCCATCAAGAAATCATGAATTGCTCCAGGACCGGCTCCAATTTAGTTGTCATAGAAGCCCACCGATTCAGTCCCGGCGTCAACACTTCTTTAGAGCTGAGGTTGAAATGTGATTGCTTTTACACCACTGAAGGGAAGGGGTGGAACAGGTAGAGCAAAATAGGGACAGTGGGAACTTGGGAGAGAATTGACAATGATGTCATGGACACAGCACAAAGGGAGTGGCAATGACAGTGTTAAAGTCTAAGGCAGGTGTTCATAGTCATCTAAAGGTCAGATCGCAAAATGTGTAAATTGCAGAACATGGGTCAACACTCTCTGGAAGTAAAACATAAAACCAAGTTGCAAACTGGTCCTGTGCGGGGAGGGGGTTGGACATCTGGCTTTAGTGGAACATTGTATCAGATGAAGCACAGAAGTGTGGAATGAGAGGAGATGGTGAATTGAAGTGGCAAGCAACTGGAAGGTAGGGTCCATACTTGCTGACTGAGCATCGATGTTTCACAAAGCAGTCACCTAGTCTGCATTTAGCTTCCCCAATGCAGGAGACTGCATTGTGAACAGTGAATGCAGTAGACCAAATTGAAAGAAATGCAACTGAATCAGTGCTTCACTTCAAAGGAATATTTGGGACCTTGGACAATGAGGAGGTTGGAGGTAAAGGAACAGGTGTTACACCTCCTACCTATACATGGGAAGGTGCCGTGGGAAAGGGATGAGGTGTTGTGGATGATAGAGTGGTTCAGGATGTCACAGTGGACCAGTTCATAGGGAAAGCTGACAGGGGAAGTGAGGGGAAGATGTGTTTTGTGGTGGCATCATGCCAGAGTTCGCAGAGATGACAAAAAATAATCCTTTGAATGTGGAGGTTGATGGGGTGAAAAGGCAAATGCTATCATGGTTCTGGGAGGGAGGGGAAGAGGTGAGGGTAGAAGTGCAGGAGATGGGTCGGACTCAGTTGACAACCCTGTCAACAATAGTTTGGGGAACTCTCGACTCAGGAAGAAGGAAGGCATGTCAGCAGTGTTGTTTTGGAAGGTCACATCGTCAGAACAGGTGCAGCAGATGTTACCCTTGACCAGAAACTGAACTGCACTAGCCAAGTAAATAATGTGGCTACAAGAGCAGGTCAGAGGCGAGGAATCTCGCAGCGAGTGACTCACCTCCTGACTGCCAAAGGCTATACACAAAGCACAAGTCAGGAGTGTGATGGAATAATCTCCACTTGCCTGGATGGGTGCAACTCCAACAACACTCAAGAAGCTCGACACCATCCAGGATACAGCAGCCCACTTGATTGGCACCCCCTTTACTAACCTACGCACAATGGCATCAGTGTACACCATCGACAAGATGCACTGCAGCAACTTACCCAGGCTCCTTAGAGAGCACCTTCCAAACCCATGACTTCTACCATCAAGAAGGACAGGGGCAGCAGACACAATACCACCACCTGGAAATTCTCCAAGCCATCATCTTCCTGACTTGGAAATATTGCTGCACCTTCACTGTCACTGGGTCAAAAATTTTCAAACTCCCTCCCTAACAGCATTGTGGGTGTACCTGCACCACATTGACCGCAGAAGTTCAACAAGGCAGTTCACCACCACCTTCTTCAGGCCTATTAGACTTTGGCAATAAAGGTTGGCCTCACCAACAAAAGAAAAGCTGTGGGAATTGGTGGGTGTATAATGAATATTGGGAGACAGTCTATCTCGACAAATGGAAACAGAAGCAAAGGAAGGGACAGGAAGAGTCAGAGATGGAGCACGTGACGGTGAGAGAGGGGTGGAAATTGGAAGCAAAATTGATAAGCTCTTCCAGGTTCAGGTGAGTATAAGATCATAAGACATAGGAGCAGAATTAGGCCATTCAGCCCATCGAGTTTTCTCTGCCATTCAGTCATGACTGATATGTTTCTCATCCCCATTCTCCTGCCTTCTCCCCAGAACCCCTGATCCCCTTATTAATCAAGAACCTATCTATCGCTGTCTAAAAGACACTCAGTAATTTGGCCTCCACAACGCTCTGCGGCAAAGAGTTCCATATATTCATCGCCCTCTGGCTGAAGAAATTCCTCCTCATCCTTGTTTTAAAGGATCGTCCCTTCAGTCTGAGACTGTGCCCTCTGCTTCTAGTTTCTATCAATAGTGGAAACATCCTCTCCACGTCCACTCTATCTAGGCCTCTCAGTATCCTGTAAGTTTCAATGAGATCCCCCCTCATCTGTTAAAACTCCATTGAGTACAGACCCAGAGTCCTCAACCACTGCTCATATGACAGGTCCTTCATTCCCGGGATCACCTTGTGAACCTCCTTTGGTCCCTCTCCAAGACAAGCACATGCTTCCTTAGATACGGGGCCCAAAACTGCTCAAAATATTCCAAATGGGGTCTGACCACAGCCTTATACTGCCTCAGAAGTACATCCCTGCTCTTGCATTCTAGCCCTCTCGACATGAATGCTAACATTGTATTTGCTTTCCTAACTACCAACTGAACCTGCACGTTAATCCTAAGAGAACCCTGAACAAGGACTCCCTTTGTGCTTCTGATTTCTGAATACTTTTCCCATTTAGAAACTAATCTATGCCTCTATTCTTCTCACCAATGTGCATTACCTCACACTTTTTCACATTGTATTCCATCTTCCACTTCTTTGCCCATTCTCCTAACCTGTCCAAGTCCTTCTGCAGCCTCCCTGCTTCAACACAACCTGTCCCTCTACATATCTTTGTGAGAGCATGAAGTGGCATTGATAGAGTCATCGTCGTACCGGGAAAGGAGTTGTGGGATCGTAGATCATAGAATTTACTGTGCAGAAGGAGGCCATTCGGCCCATCGAGTGTGCACCGGCTCTTGGAAAGAGCACCCTATCCAAGGTCAACATCTCCAACCTATACCCATAACCCAGTAACTCCACCCAACACTACGGGCAATTTTGGACACTAAGGGCAATTTATCATGGCCAATCCACCTAACCTGCACATCTTTGGACTGTGGGAGGAAACCGGAACACCCGGAGGAAACCCACGCACACACGGGGAGGATGTGCAGACTCCGCACAGACAGTGGCCCAAGCCGGAATCGAACCTAGGACCCTGGAGCTGTGAAGCAATTGTGCTATCCACAATGCTACCGTGCTGCCTCAGGATGGTTCCTGAGTAGAACTATAACAAGGAATATTCGGTATACCCCACAAAAGACTGACATAACGAGAGCCTATGCAGGCACCCATAGTCACATCCATAGACAGTGAGACAGGTTAAAAGAGACAGTTTTCAATGAGAGAACAAGTTTCGCCAGTGTAGCCATGCTGGCCACGCAAAATGGACACTGAGCCAAACTAAAATGGAAGACAGCAGGGAAAGCCTGTTTAGTGAGAACAGACAGCCTGCTCTCAACTAATTAGCATTTTGCAAGCAGCAAACCAGTTTTCTGGCCAGGTGCAGATCTCCAAGCCAAAGGTGTTAATGGCAAAGCGCTTAACATTCTGATGAGGCAGCCCAGATCCAGGCACACACAATGGCAACATTTCCATCTCAATGTAGCACTTAATTGGTGGAGCAGACAGGATGGCACCAGAGTAAAGAATATCGAAACCACCCCCCAACATCGAGGGAAGCCCCCGCATTGGAGGATTTCGAAGGTAGCCATTTGGAAACGTTCCAATCGGTACCGAAAGGTAGAGCCCGCCTAGAAGGGGGCAAGGACATTAGAGAGGGGTATAAAAGCAAATTCCCCACAGAGCCCGGTCTGTTAAACTCGTGCTCCGGCTCTGACTGACATCTTGCATCCTGACTCCAGCCGTTGAGCACCAGCCGCCGAAACCGTAAGTTCAACGCTCGCTACGCGATCCAAGCCCACTAGACTCCCAAGTACCAGAACGCTTGCTGAAGGCTGCAGTACAAGACCAGGACGAAGGCCTCGTTCTCTGACCTTGCCTGTTCCTGTTAGATAAGTATTCTGTTCACTTAAGTTTAGTTGTAGCTTAGTCTCTTAGTGTGTGCATGAGTATTTATTATAACTGTATAATAAATATTGATCGTTTGAACTTTACTAATCGGTGTATCGTCTTTATTACTTTGAACTTGACCTTGGAATACTTGTGACGTTGCCTATACGGCAACTGGCGACTCCAGAGCTAAATAATTACATAGAACAGAGCCTAGTAGTGTTAAGCACACGTCGAACTCGGAGGCGTGTTAATACACTCCAATAAACGCGTTTTACGCCCATAGTAAAACGTGCAACATTTAGTGGCGACCTCCTGGCGGGACACGGTTGTAAGTGGAAACCCCACACCGTCCAGGACACCGAAAATTGAATTGGAACTCCAAATTGCAGAGAAAGAAAGAGATCACAAGTATTCAAGGTGTTCAAAATAATAAGCGTAATTCGGAAGTGTGTTTAGTGCATGCGTACTAACAGGGCTGTAAGGTAAAACTGAAAGCTTTTTGTTGCGACAAACTTTCGGTAGTTTTGTGATCGGAAAATAGCGTAAGCCGTACCCTTTTCTCGAAACACCACCCCAGCAACCCCCTGTTCCAAATTATACAAAGAGAGTCAGAGAAAATGGCCATGCAGGCAATGGAACGTCTGATGGATCCAGCAAAGTTTGTGGTCGCAGCGACCAGCAGCAGTAGCAGAGTAGGCCAGTGTCCCACGTGGGAGCTGGAACTCCGCAAATATTTGCAGGGAAAGGGATGGCCCCTTTGGAAAGAGTTTTGTGCAAATGAGGAGACAGGTCCCGGGAGTATAGGTCATACTTGGTGGGAGAACCTCTCTCAAATACACAAAAAGAATCTAGGTAAAGCACGCAAGCCGATGGCGATTGTGTCCTGCTTGGCACAGTTGCGAGGCGCAGAGGAGGTCATCAGGACGCTCCGGACAGATTTAGAAGAGCGGAATAGGATGAGTAAGGTCGATGTCAGGGACGTCGAGAAAGAAAACCGGGAATTAAAAGGGAAGTTGGCAGAGAAGGATAGAGAGGTGGATGATGCCAAGAGGGCTCACCAGTCTTGTCTAGCTCATCTGAACAGTTCCCAGACCCAGTATGAGAAAGCCTATCAGGACGTGCAACGTGCCGTTCTGATAAGACAGGAATCGGAAAAGCAGGTGGAGGCATTGCAGAGGCAATGTTCTGATCTCAAAGCAGCTTTGAGAGCACTCCATGCTGCAACGACCGAACAAAGACAAAGCACAGTTGACCACGCGAAATGCAGGAAACAGATTGCGGAACTGCAATCTCTGCTTTCGGTGCAGAATGGCTTCCAAAGCACCTTTGGAGCACAGTTAGATGGGGAAAATGCCCCAGATTGGCAGGAATTAAGCGAGACAGCGCAGCGTTATGTTCAGGGAACATGTGCGCCCGCAGCTCAGCAGAAACAACAGGCACCCCAACCCCCCACAGCTCAGACCATAACCGCACCCATGAATCCCGTAACCACGCAGAGAAAAGCCGAATCAGAAGGCGCCCCAGACATAACTTACACCACCCCTTTAACAGTAACCCAGCTAAGGGACGCTTGTGAAAAGATCACTCCGTTCCTCCCCACCGCAGACCCCCACCAGTTTTTCGCTAAAGTAAAACAGCAGGCTACCATGTACGGCCTGGATGAGAGAGAGCAGGTTAAGCTCACCGTGCTGAGCTTAGACCAAAGTGTAGTAGCAGCCCTCCCCGACCCACAGAACGTGGCAGGAGGCAGCCTAGAGGAGATGCACACCGCCATTTTAGATGCCATCGGGTACAATAGAGGTGACCCCGTAGAAGGATTGAATAAGTGCAGGCAGAAAAGATCCGAACACCCCACAGCATTCGCAGGAAGGCTGTGGATTCATTTCAGCGCAGTTTTCGGACAGCTAGATAGAGCGCATTTAACCCGCGAAAACATGGTTAAGTGGACGCGCACAATTATCTCACACGCAACAGAAGCAGGACAGAGCGCTTGCAATAGCTATGACCCCTCAGAAGAGGCCCATAACGAAAAATGGGTCCTGAAAAGATTGTCCCGCGCTTGGGAGCAATCGCTTCAGGCAAAAGGAAAAGTTAGATCCCCAGAAGAGGCTCAGGCTGCTGCAGATATCCAAGCAGTCAGAGAGCACCAGAAGCCCGCATGGGTAAATGAAGGCAAGAGCAGCCCACAACAGAAAGGACAGGAATGCTATAACTGTGGACAGTTAGGGCATTGGGCTAAAGAGTGCAATGCACCCCAGCGATCTCAGAGAGGCCAGCAGACAGGCACTCTGAACCGCAACAAGGCAAAACCCATCCACAATGTAGCAGTACAGTCAGGACCCACCAATGTGGACGAGACGAACTGACGGTGTTCGGGCTCCCCCACTTGGGTCTGTGACACACTATGGGACTCATCAGGGAGGCCCGTAGTCACAGCGAAAGTCAAAGGGAAGCCCATAGAGTTACTGTGGGACACAGGAGGATCCCGCACCACCATTAACTCCACAACCATGGCACACTCAGACACGTGGCCGACCACCTCCACCATCACACTTAGCGGGTTCACCGGACACTCGCAGCAGGGACATATCACAGCACCCATAGCAATTCAGCTAGGGAACATTAGCACAAGGCACCCCGTAGTTCTAGTAAACCTTCCCAGGACAGCAGAACATATCCTGGGGATAGATTTTATGAACGCTCACAGCTTGTCGTTCGACCCAGTGAACCAGTGTGTCTGGCGAATGGCTAGATCAGACAGAGCACCAGCCACCCTCACAGTAGGAAACTACGCTAATCGGATTAGCGCAGTGGGAGAGTACTCATTCGACCTGACTACGCTCCACACCGACAGACAAATTAAGGCCCTACTAAACAAACACAGGACAGCATTTGCAAGTCACCGTCATGACTGTGGCAGAATGACTGGACAAGTTCATGTTACCGGACAGGACCCCCGACCGCAAAAGCAATATAGATTTCCCCTCGAAGCAGAGGTGGAAATAGAAAAAGTTATAGGTAGCTTGTTGGACCAAGGTGTACTGAGAACGGTAGCCTCCACCAACAATGCCCCTATTTGGCCAGTGAGGAAGCCCGATGGATCATGGCGTCTGACCATCGATTATCGGGAACTCAACAAAGTAACCCCCGCAGTAGCCCCAACGGTAGCTACTAGTCCCGAGACCATGCTCAAGCAGGGTCTCAACGCCAAGTACTTCACGGTATTGGATATCAGTAACGGATTCTGGTCCATACCATTGGCAAAAGCGTGCCAATACAAATTCGCATTCACTTTTAAAACTCAGCAGTACACGTGGACATGCCTCCCACAAGGATTCCACAATTCCCCCTCCATTTTCCACCGACAGCTGGCAAGTGGATTAGAGAAATTTTCCCGACCCGAATGTCTGGTACAGTATGTAGACGACCTACTACTGCAGACAGACACAAAGGCAGAGCACATTTCGCTTCTGGCCGAACTCCTGGAACTCTTGACTGAAATTGGCTGTAAAGTTAACCCGAAAAAGGCCCAAATATTGGAAAGTAAAGTGATGTATTTGGGATCAGTCATCACGCACGGCAAACGCGAGATCGAATTCAAAAGAATTGATTCGATTGTCAAATTGCCCCTTCCCCAGAATGTATCAGCCCTCCGGTCGTTTTTAGGACTGGTTGGCTATTGTCGGAACCACATCGACGGATTCGCGACAAAAGCCGCCCCACTTTCAGACCTCCTTAAGAAAGGAGCCCCCTGGGAATGGCTTCCGCAGCATACAGGCGCTGTGGAAGAGTTAAAACGAGCCCTTAGTGCAGCACCCGCGCTGCTAGTCCCCAACCAACTTTCCCCGTACGCAATCGAGGTAGCTAGCACAGATCTAACCCTCTCGGCCGTGTTGCTTCAGGAACGGCACGAGCAGCTAAGACCAGTGGCTTATGCCTCCCGACTGTTGGACCCGGTTGAACAAGGATTTTCAGCCTGTGAGAGGCACCTCCTTGCTGTCTTCTGGGCAGTACAGTATTTTTCATACATAACCGGACTAAACCCCATCACCATTCTAACCGAACATACACCCACACAGCTACTACTAGACGGTCGACTGAAGGACGGTTCAGTTAGCCAGATTAGGGCAGCTAGGTGGACCCTACTTTTACAAGGACGGGACATTACAGTAAAACGGACACGCACACACACATATTTAGCAGACAACCTCCAATACCCCGGACAGCCCCATGACTGTGAAATTGTAGCTCCCCTGCATAACACAGGACCCTTTTTAGCAAAAACACCCCCCAGGAAGATAGGGAACCCAAAACAAAGCCCCCAGCCCACAGACACGTGTGGACCCTTGAGGATTTATGTAGACGGTTCCTCCACAGTTTTAAATGGTGAGCGTATCACAGGATGCGGCATCTATGTAGAGGACGCGCAGGGGCGCGCTCTCGAAGAGATAGCTCTTAAGTTACCAGGTCACTTAGGCGCGCAGGCAGCAGAGCTAGCAGCCATAGCGTATATAGTGGACCACCCCGATTCTTTCCCCAGCCCAGCAGACATATATTCAGACAGCTTATATGTCTGCAATAGCCTAACAGATTTTCTGCCCCTGTGGAGGACAAGAGGTTTTGTATCCGCAGACGGGAAACCCCTTCCATCAGCCCCCTTACTCCAGCATATCCTAGAGAAAGCGAAGGACAGGACCTTCGGCATTATAAAAGTTCGCAGCCACCATAGGTCATCACCCCCTGGGAATGTAAAAGCCGACGCATTGGCTAAGGCAGGTTCCAGGAGAGGACACTTATGGACCCCCCCAGCTAGCGCACCAGCTAGCGCCCCTGTGAGCGCAGTACAAGTCTCACAAACAGAGGTTAAAGATCTCGTGGCAGCACAGAAACAGGACGGAGACCTCAGGGAGGTTTTCAAGGGAAACTTTGTGCCTGCGTACGAGCACTTTAAACACACACTGACCACACATGAGGGTGTGATCATTAAGGACCAACTTTATGTGGTCCCGAAGCAGGACAGGAATCAGATGATTGCCTTGTTCCATGACGGACACGGGCATCAGGGAATTGATGCAACAACGAGGCACCTCAGGCAACTCTGTTGGTGGCCTAATCTCAGGACTGATGTCACACATTACATAGAGAATTGCCTTATTTGTGCACAGAATAACCCGGAGCGGTATTCTAAGAAGGCACAACTTCGGCATACTCGCCCAGTTAACGGCCCTTGGACAAACCTCCAGATCGATTTTATAGGTCCATTGCCCCCTTGTAGGAATGGCTATAAATACGTTTTGGTGGTCATCGACACCTTTACCAAATGGGTAGAGGCATTTCCCTCACGAACAAACACAGCTAAGACAGCTGCAAAGATCCTGACCCACCACATCTTCACGAGATGGGGTTTACCCCGAAGTATCGATTCGGACCAGGGATCTCACTTTACAGGACGGGTCATGAGGAACGTCCTGACAATATTCGGTATCAAACAAAACTTCCATATTGCGTATCATCCACAGTCCAGCGGGATTGTGGAGCGCATGAATCGGACCCTAAAAACGACCCTCAGGAAAATGGTTCAAGAGAATAATTCCACATGGGATTCAGTGCTCCCCTTTGCACTTATGTTCATAAGGAACACTGTCTCCACATCTACAGGATACACACCACATACACTCATGACCGGACGCCCTATGAAAGGTACAGAATTCCTTTTAGGACTGGACATGACAAGCCCCGAAGTGACGGCCCTCACACATGAAAAGGCAGTTAAAGATCTAGTTGAGACTGTGAGGTCTGCACAGCTCGCAGCCGCAGTCCAGCTAGGGAAACGCCGACAGCAACGTACTGCCTGTTTCAATAAGACCGTCCACACCACAGAATTCCAGGTTGGGCAACAGGTAATGTTATCTGTTTATAACCCCAGCAGTTTTTTGGCTCCAAAATATTCCGGTCCCTACTCAATTTCGGACAAAATTAGCCCCTCCGTTTACAGGATAAAGTATCCTAATGGGAAGACCGCGTGGTTCCATATAAACCAGTTAAAGGCATATGGAACACAGGCCAACCATGCTCACCATGTCCTGCTGGATGCAGCAGAACACTTCACCCCGCCCACCAGAGACACTTTTCCACCATCCCCCTCACAGACCAGTTCATCCACGGACTCGCCCACGACTCCGCCCACAGACCACTACAGACCACGCCCCGACACGCCCACAAGCTGCCACAGCAGAGACAGCAGGACTGACACTGACTCTGAAGACAGCGACAGCACACAGCCATACAGCCCACACTGCACCAACTACGACCCCGACTCCAGTGACCCCATGGAAGTCACTTACCTTAAAAATCCAGAACCACCACCCGACCCCGACTACCCCGACAACACACTCGACACTACACAATGGCACAGGGACAATTCCTACAGACTTGTCCGCAATGACGAGAGTGACCCCCGGTCACACAATTCCAAAGTTTCATGCCTGATCCACACAAGGGTGTGGGATCCGGGAGAGCAGGACGACACGGTGTCTGACTCCCGACACGGCAACCCCTTTGTGACCCTGTTCACAGAGGCAGAATCAAAGTGAGGTGTCCAGATGATGTAAGATAGGAATCGTTTGAGGGAAACGATGTCCTTTCTGATGGAACCTGCACGTATGTTTGTCTTCGTTTTATGTTTGTTTGTCTCAGGATTGTACATTGTTCAGTTGGAGGATGGACATCTTCTTTTC
Source organism: Scyliorhinus canicula (assembly GCF_902713615.1). Classification (NCBI taxonomy): domain Eukaryota; kingdom Metazoa; phylum Chordata; class Chondrichthyes; order Carcharhiniformes; family Scyliorhinidae; genus Scyliorhinus; species Scyliorhinus canicula. Next base: position 157,538,135 of record NC_052150.1, read on the forward strand.
AGCTGAAAAGATTGTGACCACCTCACATACACGTTAGCTTGTCCGCAGATACCTTTGAGAACTTCGGTTTGATTGGAGATCTTTTCCAAAGTTGTAAGGCTACACGCCAAATAGTTTATCTGCAGATATCTCTGAGAACTTCAGTGATGTCCTCAGTTGGAGCATCTTGGCTCCCTTGGTTTTTTTGGTGCCCCTCTATTCGGCGAAATAGAGGCTGCAAGTCATGGTAAACACATTCGTACCCGTTTTTTCCAGGTTACTCAGGCAGTGGACAAACGGCACTGAGGACCCGCCCTGTCTGAGAACCAACCCTTGGTCAGCCAAGCTCGGGTATGGCACAGCACGCCCTACCCGGGGATCCCATCCAACTCGTACCCGTCGCGGCCCATACGCAACTCATTCGGCTGTTTGTTTCAAAGTTTGTTTTCATTTTAAGTTAGGTAGCCCTTCGGCCGCCATCCCACATGCTATTTACATCCGGGAACATTCGGATGGTAAATCAGCAAAGCCTGCGAGACGGCTCGCAGAAGGAAGGATTGTTAGGTGTATGCTGGTCTTTAAATTCGCTTTTTGAAAAAAAAATGAGGGGAGTCACAGGGTGTGACTTAGCCAGTCATTTTAAAGGGTCAATTGGGTTTTGAAAGACAGATGCACTAACAAGTAAAGGTCTTAAACTGTGTATTGACAGATACTGTGCTTGATCCCAAAGGTTTCAAAGGACGAGACAGAGGTCGAAGCCAGGATTGTCAATACCGGAGGAAGAAGGAAGAGAAAGAAGAAGAACAGCAAAATGATGGAAGCCCACTTATTACTGTTTAATGTCATATGTATATGTGTGGAAACAAGACACGTTTCCCCCACAACCCCCACCGTAAATGCTTCAATTACAGCAAACCCCCAGTGCTCAGCTCTGATCAGCGAGGTTCAGACCTGGTGTACTAAATTCATGACGTGGTACTCCATGTCCTATATAATCGAATCACTGTTGGTGATCGCGATCCTCATCATACTAGTGCAGACCCTCAGGTTGAGGAAATGTAAGAGGAGAGCCTCTCGTTCCAGCACCTCACCCATCTATAGAGTTCAATCCCCCATCTTCGGATTCCACCAAACCCCTCAACCCCTCACTGATTACAACACTCTGTAAATAAAAATTCAGCCATGTATTATATTGTTCCATACTCGACTGCCGAGTTGGGAAGTGTGATGTTGTGGTGTGAATGGTTAAGGTTTTAGAGTGCTTAAATGTTTAAGTTAAGGTTAAGGTTAATAGTGATAGGTAGAGGTTCCCAGTTGTAGTAATGCATGTCCCTTTAACATAGGACCAAGTAGAGATGTTAGTTAAAATTTTTTCTTCTTCCCATAGTTTAAGATAGAGTAGAACAGGAACTGGCAAGAGGTCAGAACACAAGGAAGGCAAAGTACATAGGTGATCCTTCACAATAGTATGATTGTGAGGATCACAAGGAGGGAATGTAGCCATGCTGGCCACGCAAAATGGACACTGAGCCAAACTAAAATGGAAGACAGCAGGGAAAGCCTGTTTAGTGAGAACAGACAGCCTGCTCTCAACTAATTAGCATTTTGCAAGCAGCAAACCAGTTTTCTGGCCAGGTGCAGATCTCCAAGCCAAAGGTGTTAATGGCAAAGCGCTTAACATTCTGATGAGGCAGCCCAGATCCAGGCACACACAATGGCAACATTTCCATCTCAATGTAGCACTTAATTGGTGGAGCAGACAGGATGGCACCAGAGTAAAGAATATCGAAACCACCCCCCAACATCGAGGGAAGCCCCCGCATTGGAGGATTTCGAAGGTAGCCGTTTGGAAACGTTCCAATCGGTACCGAAAGGTAGAGCCCGCCTAGAAGGGGGCAAGGACATTAGAGAGGGGTATAAAAGCAAATTCCCCACAGAGCCCGGTCTGTTAAACTCGTGCTCCGGCTCTGACTGACATCTTGCATCCTGACTCCAGCCGTTGAGCACCAGCCGCCGAAACCGTAAGTTCAACGCTCGCTACGCGATCCAAGCCCACTAGACTCCCAAGTACCAGAACGCTTGCTGAAGGCTGCAGTACAAGACCAGGACGAAGGCCTCGTTCTCTGACCTTGCCTGTTCCTGTTAGATAAGTATTCTGTTCACTTAAGTTTAGTTGTAGCTTAGTCTCTTAGTGTGTGCATGAGTATTTATTATAACTGTATAATAAATATTGATCGTTTGAACTTTACTAATCGGTGTATCGTCGTTATTACTTTGAACTTGACCTTGGAATACTTGTGACGTTGCCTATACGGCAACTGGCGACTCCAGAGCTAAATAATTACATAGAACAGAGCCTAGTAGTGTTAAGCACACGTCGAACTCGGAGGCGTGTTAATACACTCCAATAAACGCGTTTTACGCCCATAGTAAAACGTGCAACACCAGGCGGAGGAGAATGGTGGTGAAAGGGATTGTTCAGATCTCTGGTCAAGGAAGAAGTGGAGAGCACTCAGACCCTGCTGGTGGGGGACAGAGGAGCAGAAAAATTGGACGGCCATAGTGAAGACGAGGTGGTTAGGGCCTGGAAACTGGAATTATTAAAATGACGTCAGGCATCAGGGGGTCACCAATGTAGGTGGGATGTGACTGGACAAGGGAAGAGCGAATAGAGTCAAGATAGGAAGAAATGAATTCAAATGAGTGCAGGAAAAGGCTGATAAATGAGTCTACCAGGGCATTCCTGTTTGTGGATTTTGGAAAGGAGATAGAGGCGGGCTGTACAGGCTTGGTGGACTATGAGGTTGGAAGTTTAGAAAATCTGTGGAGGCAATATGGTCAATGGTAGTGCTGGAAACAATGGCTTGATGTTCAATGGTGAGGTCATGGTCCAGGGAGTGGTGAGAAGAAGTGTCTGAGAGTTGCCGCTTAGCCTCTTCAAGGTAAAGGTTGGTGCCCCAGACATCAACTTGCCAGTCGGCCATCTTAATTTCTCAGCTCCTCTCAACCACTCCAACCTGTCACCTTCTGCACTTGCCGCACTCTATTCTCTCCGGTCCAACTCTGACTTGGTTCACAAATCTGCTGCCAATGGGAATTGTCCAGAGGCAAATCTTCTGATGATCTTTTGCATATACTTCCTCTGCAGGGTGTCTGAATTTTACAAAGCTGAAAAATCAGGTACCTGTTTATGGTAATTAAATATTATATTTAATATAATATCAAATATAAGTATCATAAATTGAAAAGTTCTGAAATATACTTTGAATCTAGCAAAAGGCTGGTGTTTGTTACCTATATTTCTGCTGGCTGACTTGCTTAATCAGAAACTCACATAAGCGCTTTGTGGCCGCAGAGCTGTAATTACTGATAAGAGGAATGCACTGAAACAGAGGTGAGGGAATTTAAATTATCAGTAATTTTCCAGGAATATGTCAAAGAAACCCGTTGAATGAAAGCAAATAATTCAATAAAAGATATTCGTTGAAATTTTTCATTCCATAGCAAAAATGCAATTAATTTAAATTTTACACTTTAAAAAATAAAACATAAAATATCTTAGCAGTTAAAATAGCTCCTTTAATTAAAAATATCAAATTGATTTGAGTTCAGTGTATTAAGCATCGGTGTATTTCCACATGATAAGACAAGTCTCTATTGCCTTTAGTGACGTCTTGGTGAATCAATATTGATGCTGATACAATGATTGATCATTCCAAATCTTTTTTCCCCTCTCTTGTCCTTGCTGTTTGTGACTCCCCCTGTTATACACATTATTATCCAGCTACTGCATTCGAGCATGTATTTAATAAAATGGAATAGTTACGTTAAAACCCTCCAGAAAGGTGAGCGACAATGAACCCAACTGGATTTGAGAGGAAGAGGAGCTAATGATAGGAAAGGTTGTCCCTGCTGCTATTGTTTGAAATTCATGACTTTCCCTGGGGTCTGATTGCAGTTTTTAAGGTGATAGCTGTAGTTTATTTATTCAGCCATTTTTTTTGTGATTACAGATTACCCACGGAATGTGAAAATTACATTTTACCTTCCTCGCACAGAGGAACCATTGTAACCTGAACTGTACAACAGTGGAGGGTAAATGGGACAGCTGTGTTTTCTTAATGCATTTCAGCTATCGCCATTACTATATTATACACGTGAGTTTTTTCAAATGTATATAATTGTTCGTCCACATTTAAAAATTAACATTAAAAACTGGAAAAAATATGTGAAAATTGTTACTCGCTTACCCGTCAGTTTACAATTTCTGCTTCTATATACTCCATTAATACATTTCCAAATGCTTACTTTGTGAATAATATTATTGGGAGTGTTTGCTGCAATGGGAGAGATTGGATCAGTTACCCTCGCAGGTACCTGGGTTCACTTTACATCCTGATGCTGGTAATTCAAAAAACTACTGCCGTGTGTGGTGGTCCATTATTGTAGATAGGTGGATGATTGGGGGAGGGACTGATGGTCTGCTTAAGCATCTAACAGAAAGCCAGATGCACTGTTCATCCATGGATGGTCCATAATATAGTACACACCCTGGTGTGGGCCAGGAGTTAGAGGGGTTTGGCAAAAGGTGAGGCACTTTATTTGAAATTGCCATAACCCCCTTTGGGCGAAGGGGAAACAATCATTGATCTCCCTGTGGGACTCATGGAGTACGAGCTCCCCAGGTAGGGGATGGAGGCCAACCACCTGGGGCTCGTTATGAGCAAGGTATAAAAGCCGGCCTAACTCAGGGCCTGGCGTAATATATCCTCCCGGCTAGGATTGTGCTCGGAGTGAGATGCTGCATTACACAGACTATTGTAAATAGGTAAATAAATTCACCTTCATGAACGACAGCTTCCTTATGAGTTATTATACAAACCTCTACCACCTAGAAGGCAGCAGATACATGGGGACACCACCACCTGTGTGTTCCCCTCTGAGCCACACACCAGCCTGATGTGGAACTATATTAACATTCGCTCACTGTCAACTTGCTGGAAATTTCAGCGCTGTGGGTGTTCCTATGCCACAAGATTGCAGCAGCAGTTCATGAAGACAGCTCACCACCACTTTCTCAAGGGGCATTTAGGGAGGACAACAAAGGCTGGCCTTTCCAGGAATGCTCACATTCCATGAAAGAATAAAAAAAAATGAATGACAATTCTGCCATATTCACTACCAGGTAATCAAACAGCTTTCGGAAGGTTGGATATTTTCACCTTTCTTGTCTTCCTTCTGGTCTGCTGCTTGCTGTTGTCCTTCACAGAATGATTTCTGAGATGAAATAGAAAGGTTGATTTCTGTGCTAAAGACTCATTGCACGAAAGGCCCATTTATCACAGGTAATATGAAATTCCACTCAGAATTTTCTATGGTGCAGGAGAAAGTTAGGTTTGGAGGTGGGGAGGGGGAGGGAGGTGGTAGGGAGGGTGGTAGTTGGGGTGGGGTGGGGTCGGTGGTGATTCTCCACATCAACCACCATAGTTTCAGCAGACAGCCCTTTGACAAAGCTATGCAGGGTTTCCCAGGGTGCATGTTTAACTCAGGGAGGCTCAGAAAGAAACCCTCTAACAGCTGACTATTAAAAGAACCTATGTCACATAAGATATAGGAACAAAGAGATTAGAGCATAAACTAAAAAGTGCTACTGTTTGACTTCCATTATCTGTGGAACAATATAATTATTTTATTTGGCAGACAAAAATGAAAGTTTCGGATAAATTTGGAATTTACTGAAAACATCAATCTTTTCCTTAGTCCCAGATGTTGTGGCCTGTACGGAATGCAGCTAAGGAAACTGATTGCAAACTTGAGGGTCGGCATTCTCCGCTTGTGGGACTAAGGGTACAATCGTACAGCCTTGCCGCGCCTGACTCAGTGACGCGACGAGGCCGTTAAATCCTCTCGCGAGATTTGGGACACTTAGGACATCTCGCGAGATCGCGTGAGATGGGCAGGATCCAGATTTACATATTTAAGTAAGCAGTTAGCTTAACTTAAATACGTCGACAGCATTGCCTCCCACAGCCCAAGATCAAATGCCCATGCCTGAGAGACCTGGCCATGGCGCCATTTAGCACTGGTTTCCACAAATGTGGACCAGGCGTAACAAGACTTGAAGCCTTCAGGTGGTCGGGCCCTGAATAGGGCAGTACACTGGCACCCCTGATGCCAGACTGGCACTATGGCACTGCCACCAGGGCATCCTTGCAGTGCCACCCTGGCACTGTCGGGGCCCAGGTGCACTGCCAGGAGTGCTGCCAGGAGTGCTGCCAGGGTTGCCAGGTTAGCAGTGTTGGGGTACAAGGTTGCTCGTGCTGGGGATTGGGCCAGGCGCGCCCGTATGAGATGGGGTGAGGGAGGGTCGAGACCCTTAATCAGTAAGTTGGGGGGACCGGAGGCTGCGGTGGGGGCATTTAAAAATGGTGCCCGGATCTCTGCCTGTTCTGACTAGCTGAGCTTGTCAGTGCAGGAAATGAATTTAAGTGTGGCCTCGTTGGGCTTTCCCCGGCAAGGCCTGAAAAAAAGAGTCCTGTTTAATAGTGCAGACAGCAAGTAACAGCCCGCTAAATGCGCCCAAAATGGGACTCTGATTTTCCCCCCATTAAATCGAGCCCGAAGTATTGATGCTACAACTGAATTTTGTGTACTCCTTTGGATGCTCTATTTGTGGAGCAATTTAGGACATGCTAATGAGCCAGCACTCTGCCGATGTGAATCTAGAGCAATTCTCATTCGTGCCAGCGTGGGATTCGCTGGGGCCAGAAATGGTGCTGGAGAGCTAGGCAAGCTGGAGCTTTTCAATGGATATAACCCAGTCCATCACGCAAACCAGTCTTCCATCCATTGACTCTGTCTACAATTCCTGCTGCCTTGGAAAGGCAGCCAGCATAATTAAGGACCCCACGCACCCCGGACATACTCTCTTCCACCTTCTTCCATCAGGAAAAAGATACCAAAGTTTGAGGTCACTTACCAACCAACTCAAGAACAGCTTCTTCCCTACTGCCATCAGACTTTTGAATAGACCTACCTCGTATTAAGTTGATCTTTTCTCGGGGCGACACGTGGCACAGTGGCTAGCACTGGGACTGCCACACTGAGGATCCGGGTTCAAATCCCTGGCCTGGGTCACTGTTCTTGTAGAGTTTGCACATTCTCCCCGTGACTGCATGGGCTTCATCCCCACAACCCAAAGATGTGCAAGTTAGGTGGATTGGCCACACTAAATTGCCCCTGAATTAGAAAAAATAAATAATTGGGTACTCTAAGATTTATTTGAAAAATAATTGATCTTTTCTCTACACCCTAGCTATGGCTGTAACATTATGTTCTGCAGTCTTTCCTTCCTTATGTACGGAATGCGTTGTCTGTATAGCTTGCAAGAAACAATACTTTTCACTCTATACTAATACATGTGACAATAATAATTCAAATCAGAAGCTGCTTAGAAGCACTCCACTCTCATTCCAGTCAAGAAGATGGCTCAAAGGAGAGTGGCTCTGAGATTCACTGAGATTGAACTTGATCTAGTATTGGATGCGATGGAGGAAAGGCGGGACACCCTCTTCCACAGGATGAGCAGGAGGCTCCAGTGCGCGATTGTCAACTGGGCCTGGACGGGGGTGGCCAAGGCAGTTAGTGCTGTCATCCTCTCCAGGCGGACTGGCACGCAGTGTCGGAATAAGGTGAACGACCTACTTGGGGCAGCTCGAGTGAGTCATCATCACTGTTCCCTGGCATCACTCCTGTCCCTCACTCCTCATTCCCTACTCCCCTAGAGGCCAATCAAAACCCACCTGCCTGCATCTCCCTCACACTCCACCCTGCAACAAACTCCAACACCTGTATTGTCCTCTTTGGCCAGGTGCCTTGCACACAAAACCCACCAGCTACAGACCCTTTGTGTAACTCGCCACAATGCGTCTCACCATGTCCTTTATGTGTGCCCTAGGAAAAGGCGGGCCATAACAGAGGAGAGTGGGAGAAGACTGGACGGGGAATCCCAGACCTCACCGAGCAGAGGGTGATGGAATTAGCCGGGGAGATGGAGGAGAGGGCAGTCTCTGAGGCGGATGCCGGCATGTGACAACTAAGTAATCTCGCAATATAGAGTGATGTCCCAATAACAAGTGAGTGACCCCTCCCCCCCAGACAATTCCTTCCCAAGATCTCATCATGTGTCTTGTCTTTTGTGTTGCAGGATCAACATCAGACTAGATCAGCTCGTCTGGGGTACCTTGCCCCTAGCCACAGACCCAGCGCACCCCAGAGGACCAGTCCAGGGAAGACACCGACTTCTCGTCATTGCTGTCACCTGCACCCCCTCCACTATCACAGAGACTATCACCTCAGTGGGGCCTTTTAGTGAGGAGGCTCCTGGGCCACCTTCACATATGCTGCAGCATATCAGGTGGAAGTAAGAACCCCTGAGTTGGAGAGCTGCCCAATCGCAAGAAACAACTGTAGTTCGGACGGATAACAATAATAATCTTCATCATTGTCACAAGAAGGCTTACATTAACACTTGTGTGTGCTGTGAAAATCCCCTAGTCGCCACAATCCGGTAACTGTTTGGGTACACTGAGGGAGAATTCAGAATGTCCAATTCACCTAACAAGCACATCTTTCACGCTTCTGTAAAGAAAGATCCCATCACTGGTGGAGATGTAGACACAGAGCCAGGATCTACAGGAGAGGGTGTCAGCAACTTTCCAACACCTACCTAGGTACAGCTGGAAAAGTCCAACCACTTTCAGGCACAGGAGTTGGTGCCGGCAATGCATGGTACCTAGGCCAACACTGAACGGGTGGCATCCGCAGTGGAAGCCTTGGGTCAAGATGTCACAACCGGGGATCAGACGTCCAAGGTTTGTGGAAATCTGCGTTGTCGATGGCTGAGGCTCAGGTCAGGGAGCCCAGACACAGAGCCCAGCCCAGATACCGGGCCCACATGGACATTACTGCGGCCCTGCAGAGCTTGGCCTATTCAAGGTTAAGAGCGTCAAGAGCATTGGCCGGGCACTGACTGACCTGGGCCAGTCAAAGAGGGATGTGGCACAGTCCCAGAGTGGCATGGATAAGTCACTGAGGGACATGACTCACTCGCTGAGGGATATGGTCCCTTCTCAGTGCTCCATGGCTGAGGGCATCGAGACTCTGGTTCAGATGAGGGCAGGCCTCCAGGATTGGCAGCGTCGAGTGACTGTGAAGCCCCTGGAGCTCACTTTGACCTTACCTCCATCCCACGGAGTAGCCAGGGGGCGGGCCAATGAGCACCCAGAGGGAGGAGGAAGTGATGGGGCCCATGCCAGTGCTTCCCACAGGAGAGGTGCTGGGACACCTCAGCGCTTCTGAATCTCCCCCACCACCTGGCACTGGCACATCTGATGGGCAACAGGCAGATTAGGATGGCACCTCATCACCTGTGACACACAAAAGTCAGCAAGGCCCTTCCAGGTCCAGGCACTCCAGAGGATGGCCGCAAAAGGCATCTCAGGTCAGAGGTTAAGATACGCAGCAGGCCAACTCCACGTCTGATGTGCTGTCTGGGGTCACACCTAGAAGGAGCGGTAGGCCACATAAGCTAAGAAAGTTAGACACCAGTGAAGTTGGCAGACATGCAGCACCTACACCTTTTCACCAACATTCCAGCATGCCTCAAACTATCTGAAGAGTGTGAGGGATGGGCTGGGCTGGGCTGTATGTGGTGGCTGTGCTGGGTGGGGTGTGGGGGGGGGGGGGGGGGGGGGGGGGGGGGGGGGTGGCTGTCGGAGGTTGGCACAGGGCAGGATCCCCATGACAATTGAACGTTCCACCTGGCCTTGCCCTCAGAGGTGGCAGGGAACGGGGGTCAGATGTGAGGATGGCTTGTAAATTAGCTTAGCCAGTGAGTGACTCATCACCACTCACCATCTCCATTACTGCGCACCCCCCTCCCTCCGAGGTTATATTGGAGTCCCCCCCCCCCCCCCCCCCCCGCCCCGTAACAGTCTAGGCATCGGAAGCGAATCTTGATGATGCCAATGCATCACTCAATGACACTTCTGATTGCTGCATGGGCATCATTAGAATGATTCTCCGCATTGGTCTTGGGATTAGCCACACCCATCCTGTAGGTGGGTCAGCTGGGGCATGAGTGTTTCCAGAGGGGCGGGCGGCATGGGTGGGCTCCCAAATGACCAGAAGCTCTGTAGTCTGTAAGTTGTACCAAATAGGTGCGTTTAAAACAAATACTCCAGCAATGGCAGCCTGAGCCAGGCCTCCCTGATCCCAAGGGAGATACCCTGAATCCACAGAGCATAGTGGGTCAAATGTGCCAAATACAGTTACGCGCGTGCAAATGTCGATTTTGCATGGCCCATCAGCACGGGGCGCAAACCTCGTTATTGCCACCGGGGAAGGACGGGAGCTTGGCACCCAAATCGGCGCCAGGCGCGGACCTCGATTTTGTCCGGACAGCCGATTGTGATGCAAGTTTGTGGCATCTCGAGGCGGAGTATTTAGCCTGAAAGTTAGGTAAGTGGGGGAGTTTAAAGTGTTAATTTTGTTCTTAAATTTAGTTCTTAAAATCTAATTTACTCCATAATTCGCAGTAACTAAGGGTATGGTGCATGTTTGGGGTGACCTCTGCTATTCCCCTGCTTTCCCTGTAGTGGGGCAGCGCTACTGACGAGTGCCAGCACCTGATGTGCCACTGATTGTGAAAATAGATTAAGTTCCTTCTTTCTTGCAGTTTACGCAGGGTAAACATACTCTGCTGCAAGAACTGAGTAGTTAATTAGCTAACTGGTTGAATCCAGTTTCTTCAATCCTAGTTCAGTTCGCTGTAAATACAGAGTTCTCTCTGCAGCTGAACATACTGAATGCAAGCATGAGAATTTGATGAGTGGGAGAGTTCAGTCAAGGGGCGGGGGGGGGGGGGGGGGGGGGGAATAGTGGTTTGTGTTCTTTTGCTTTTCCTACCTTTCTCGCCCTGTAGGAATTAGATAATATAGATTAGAATATAGAATTCCCACAGCCCATTGAATCTGCACTGACCCTCTGAAAGGGCATCCTACCCAGGCCCACTCCCCCATCCTATCACTGCAACCCCACGTAACCTGCACATCTTTGACTGTGGGAGGGAACCGGAGCACCCAGAGGAGACCCACGCAGACACGGGGAGAAAGTGCAAGCTGCACAGACAGTCACCCAAGGCTGGAATTGAACCCAGGTCCCTGGCACTGTGAGGCAGCTGTGCTAACCATGGTGTCACCATACCATCCGGGTTCAATAATTAGAAACATAGAAAGTAGGAGCAGGAGGAGGTCATTCAACCGTTCGGGCCTTCTCCACCATTCATTATGATCATGGCTGATCATAGAACCATAGAATCATAGAATCATAGAAACATAGAATTTGCAGAAGAAGGCCATTCAGCCCATCGAGTCTGCACCGGCCCTTGGAAAGAGCACCCTACTCAAGCCCACGCTTCCACCCTATCCTCGTAGCCCAGTAACCCCACTTAACCTTTTGGACACTAAGGGGAAATTTAGCATGACCAATCCATCTAACCTGCTCATCTTTGGATTGTGGGAGGAAATTGGAGCACCTGGAGGAAACCCACTCGGAGACAAGGAGAATGTGCAAAACTCCACACAGGCAGTCACCCAAGGCCGGAATTAAACCTGGGCCCCTGGCGCTGTGAGGCATCCAACTCATGGCCAAATCCCGTTTTCCCCCCATATCCTTTGATCACCTTTGCTCCAAGTGCTATATCTAACTGCTTCTTGAAAACATGCAATGTTTTGACCTCAACTACGACCTATGGTAATGAATTTCACAGGCCGACCACTCTCTGGATGAAGAGATTTCACCTCATCTCTGTCTTAAATCATCTAACCCGTATCCTCAGCCTGTGACCTCTGGTTCTGGTCACACCCACCATTGGGAACATCATTCCAGCATCTACCCGGTCTAGTGCTCTGAGAATTTTATAGATTTCTGTGAGATCCCCCCCTCATTCTTCTGAACTCCCACCGAATAGAATCCTAATCGATTCATATGTCTGTCCCACCATCCCAGCAATCTGTCTGGTAAACCTTTGCTGCACTCCCTCTGGAGCAAGAACATAATTATAATAATAATCTTTATTGTCACAAGTAGGCTTACATTAACACTGCAATTAAGTTACCATGAAAAACACCTACGCCTGCTTAGGTACCTGGAGGGAGAATTCAGAATGTCCAAATTACCTAACATTCTTCTGCAGATAAAGAGACCAAAACTACACACCATATTCCAGGTGTGGCCTCACCAAGTGCTCTGTATAATTGTAGCAAGAAATCCCTGCTCCGGTACTTAAAACCTCTTGCAATGAAGGCCAGCATTCCATTTGCCTTCTTTACCGCCTGCTGTACCTGCATGCTTGCCTTCAGTGACTGGTGTACGAGGACACCAAGGTCTCATTGTACATTCCTCTCTCCTAATTTGTGGCCATTCAGATAATAGTCTGTTTTCTTGTTTTTGCTATCTAAGTGGATAGCCTCGCATTTATCCAAATTATCCTGCATCTGTCATTCATTTGGCCACTCACTCAACTTGTCCAAATCAAACTGAAGGATCTCTGCATCCTCCTCACAGTTCACCCTTCCATATAACTTAGTGTCATCTGCAAATGTGAAGATATTACATTTTGCTCTCTCATTTAAATTGTTAATATATATATTGTGAATAGCTCGCACTGATCCCTGTGGTACCCCACTAGTCACTGCCTTCCAATTAGAAAAAAAAACTGTTACTTCCTATTCCTTGTTTCCTGTCTGCCAACCAGTTTTCTACCATCTCAGCACACTACCCCCTAATCCCATGCACTTTAATTTTACATACTAATCCCTTATGTGGAACTTTGTCAAAAGCCTTCTCAAAGTCCAAATATACCACATCCACTGGCTCCCCCTCATCAACTCTACTAGTTAAATCCTTGAAGAATTCCAGTAGATTTGTCAAGCATGATTTCCCCTTCATAAATCCATGCTGATTCTATCTGATTCTGCTAATATTTTCTAAGTGCTCTGTTATAAAAGCTTTGATAAAGGATTCTAGAATTTTCCCCACTATTGATGTCAGGCTTAGTGGTCTTATTATTCTGTGCCTTCTCTCTACCTCCTTTTTTAAATAATGGAGTTATATTAGCCAACCTCTAATCTGCTGGCTGTTCCGCAATCTATGAAGAATTCTGGAAGATGACCATCAATGCATCCATTATATCTAGAGCCACTTCCTTAAGTACTCTGGGATGTAGATTATCAGGCCTTGGGGATTTATCAGCCTTCAATTTCATCAATTTACCCAGCATAATTTCTTTACAAATATTGATCTCCTTCAGTTCCGCCCTCCCACGAAACCCTGCGTCCCCCAACATTTCTGGGATATGACTTGTGCGGACAGAACCAATGTATGTGTTTAGTTGCTCAGCCATTTCTTTGTCCCCTATTGTACATTCCCATGTTTCTGAATATAAGGGACCTACATTTGTCTTCACCAATCTTTTTCTCTTCACCTACCTATAGAAATATTTACAGTCAGTTTTTATGTTCCCTACAAGCTTGTTTCTTACTCTACTACAGGGGAAAGAGCTTGCTGTTTGGTGAGTATCTGTTAAGTGGTTATGGCCTATTCTATTCTATTCTATTCTATTCCATTCCTCAGGCATAAATGAGTGGACAAATTGGTGGTAACATTGATAAAATATATAAAAAAGCAACATTTAGAAGTGAATACTATAATTAAGTGATTAATTGAAACGTATTAAGAAGGCAGGAGAGATGATATGTCAAGGCTGAAGCATATGGGAGCTCCTGTATATCGCTGTGATCCAGGGCAAACAGATCTGCAATAAGTATTTTTTTTATTCACTTGCAGGGTATGGGCATCACTGGCTAAGCCAGCATTTATTGCCCATCTCTAGTTGCCCTTGAGAAGGTGGTGATGAGCTGCCTTTTTGAACTGTTAGGGAGGGAATTCCAGTGACAGTGAAGGAACGGCGATATATTTCCAAGTCAGGTTGGTGAGTGACTTGGAGGGAACCTCCTGGTGATGGGATTCCCAGGTATCTGCTGCACTTGTCCTTCTAGATGATAGAGGTTGTGGGTTTGGAAGGTGCTGTCCAAGGAACTTTGGTAAGTTTTTATAGTGCATCTTGTAGATGGTACACATGGCTGCCACTGTGCGCTGTGGTGGAGGGTTTGAATGTTTGTGGAAGGGGTAGCAATCAAATGGGCTGCTTTGCCCTGGATGGTGTTGAGCATCTTGAGTGTTGTTGGAGCTGCACTCATCCAGGCAAGTGGGGAATATTCCATTATACTCCTGATTCGTGCCTTGCAGATGGTGGACAAGCTTTGGGGAGTCAGGATGTGGGTTGCATTCCATAGAATTCCTAGCCTTTGACCTGCTCTGCTTGCCACAGCATCTATATGGCTGGTCTAGTTCAGTTTCTGGTCAATGGTGATCCAGCATATTGATATTGGGGTTTCAATGATGATAATGCCATTGAATGTCAAGGGGCAATGGTTAGATCCGCTACTGTTGGAGATGGTAGTTGTCTGGAACTTGTGTGGCATGAATGTTACTTGCCACATGTTAGCCTAAGCCTGGATAATGTCAGGTCTTGCTGCATTTGGACATGGACTGCTTCAGTATCTGAGGAGTCATGAATGGTGCTGAACATTGTGCAGTCATCAGTGAACATCAGCACTTCTGATCTTATGATGGAATGCCCTTAAGCTGGACCTTATAACTTAATGAAGCAACTGAATATGGTTCGGCCTAGTAATTCCAATGAAGTGTTTGGTAGGACTGCCTTAATTGAGGCCCAGGAAGAAGATCCAGCAATAGAGATTTGCACAGTGATCTCTCACAGAAGTTGAGGCTGGGTGGGTTTCAGTGTGCTATTATATTAAGAATGGAGTTCTGATGAGGAAGGGTACACATCCTCATAGAAGTATGGACAAAGAATGGATGGTTGTTCATCAGATAGTGGTACCACCCAAGTTTCATAGGGAAGTACTGCGGATAACGCATGAGATACCCATGGCAGGACATCTGGGAATTTTGAGAATCCAGGCCTCAGTCAACAGGTATTTTTCCTGGCCAGGACTGCAATTCTGTAGAACCTGTCAGATAATAGGTAAACCATGGCATGTGATTAAACCAAAACCATCAATACCCATACCAGTGTTTGAAGAACCATTTAATCGGGTATTCGTCGATTGCGTAGGCCCATTCCCTAAAATGAAGGCAGGGCATGAGCACATTCTTACGGTCATGGGTATAATTACTCGTTTTCCAGAAGCCATACCTTTACAAAAATTAAAGCTAAGGTAGTAGTGGAAAAGTTGACCCAGTTTTTCACACACTATGGTCTACCCTTGGAAGTACAATCGGACCAGCATTCTAACTTCATGTCAAAATTTTCTCAGGACAGAATTTGTGGTTTGGGTATCAAACAGTTAAAGTTGATCACCTATCATCCACAAACTCGGGGAGCTTTGGAGATATTATGGGCGGCACGGTAGCAGAGTGGTTGGCACTGTTGCTTCACATCTCCAGGGTCCCAGGTTCGATTCCTGACTTGGGTCACTGTCTGTGCAGAGTCTGCACGTTCTCCCCATATCTGCGTGGGTTTCCTCCGGGTGCTCCGGTTCCCTCCCATAGTCCAAAGATGTGCAGGTTAGGTGGATTGGCCATGCTAAATTGCCCTTAGTGTCCAAAAAAAAGGTTAGGTAGGGTTACGGGGATAAGGTGGAGGAATGAGCTTAAGTAAGGTGCTCTTTCCAAGGGCCGGTGCAGACCCGATGGGCCAAATGGCCTCATTTTGCACTGTAAATTCTATGCTTTCAACAGACTCTCAAGATCATGATTATTTCCATGAATATCCAAGAGATTGGGACAAAGGACTGGATCTTTTGTTATTTGCCACCAGAGATTCTCCAAACGAATCTATTGGGTTTACCCCTTTTGAGTTGATTTATGGCCATGAAATATGGGTACTGTTAAAATTGACGATGGAGAAGTTTCCAAAATTAAAGGATAATTGTTCAATGTTGGTGTCATGTGAGTGTCCCTTTAAGAAAGGTTTTGTCTTATCGCATGGCTTTAGTGATGTCTTGTGTGGGTAGAGCTGGGCTGTGGCTCTGTGAGTTTTGTTTTGGTTTTGCTTTCACATTTGGCTGGTGTGGACTCAGACAGAGAACAGAAGTTTTTCTTTTGGCCTGCCTCTCTATCTTCATTTTAAAAGCTGTTTCAGGCTGCTTGGTAACTTAAAAGAGATAATTGTTTTCTGGAAGGAATTCAAATCTGAACAGAGCATCAATAAGAACAGTCTTATACCAGTGAGAATGCCGTGTGCTGGGCCACGTCTTTGAAAAGGAGTTTCTGGTTTTACTTGGATTTTGTTATTGAATTGGAACAGTTAAAGGGGAATTCATTAAAGGTTATACATAGATTACTGTTGCTGTGTGGGGTATTTGTGTTTGAAATTGATAAAAAATTCTTGCTGTGTGTGTTTATACAAATGTTAACTAAATTCTTAGAATAAAGCTTTTTTTATTAAAAGAGTCTAAGGAGTCTGTTGAGTAACACATGAAAGCGTGCTCTTGTGCTTGCCTTAGCCAAATTCAACAAAAAGTTGTAGATCAAGTGAACTCCATAATGTACTTTGGAGTATTTTAAAACCCTGGCCCATAACATTAGATTATGTGTCTACATTTCTGGGGAAACACACAGGAGTCTGTCAGATCACCCGGGAGCATTTAAAGGTTTCTGGAGTCAGAATGAAACTTTGGGTGGACAAACAAACTAGGTCTCCTAATTTCCAGGTTGGGAATGAGGTAATAGCATTGTTGCCATTGCTGATGAACCTCTGAAGGTGAAATTCAGTGGGCTGTTAGGAGAGTGAGTAAGGTAACTTACTTAATCAGTACCCCAGACCATAGGAAGACGGACCGGTTGTGCCATATAAACATGTTACTAACTATCGTAGGGAAGAGGGTGGAAAGGGACAAGTGTGTCAGGTGGTACAAGTAGTGGAAGAAGGCAGTAATGGGAAGAGTGATGTAGGAGAAGAAGGCGATGGTACACAGAATGACACTCTAGTAGAACGATTAACAAAACAGACATCTGACGACAATTAGAGGCCCAGTTTGCCTATTTAGAAGGACAGTGGAAAGATCTAATAAGGACACTGGGAAAATATCGACAAATTTGTAGGGACATCCCAGGATGCACTTCATTGATTGATCATAATGTAGACATAGGAAACTCTGAACCGATATGGAGCAATTGGAAGAGCTATTCAGACAACAGGACTTGCCAATACTAGTAATTAATTTGGCCAAAAGCAAGTTTGCTAAAAGAAAAGTCACCTGTTTAGGCCATGTAATGGGACAGTGGCAAGTGGTGCCCTGAAAGGAAGGGCATTATTGAACTTTACTGTTCCCAAAACTAAACAGGACATTATGAGGTTCCTGGGTATGTGCGGATTCGATAGGAAATACGTACCGAACGTCAATACTACCTTTAACCAGTGTGCTAGGGAAGTAAGCAAAAATGGTGTGGTCCGCAGACTGCCGAGGGGGGGTGGGGGGGGGGGGGGGGGGGGGGGGGGTTGAAAGATTGAGGGCCATCTTAATGAGTGAACTGGTGCTGGCCGCCCCGGACTTTTCCAGACCATTTAAAATGGCCACAGCTGCCAGTGACCTTGGATGGGGGCAATGCAACTACAAGGCGACGATGCAGACATAGAGAGGCCAGTGGGATATTTTTCACAAAAACTAGTCTGTGCCAAAGAAAGTATTCCACCATTGAAAAGGACACCTTCGCATTACTAGCCTTTCAGCACTTTGAAGTACATGTCCGGCATGACAATAAATAAAGCTTAGTTTATACCAGTCAGTTTCAAAGTCGGGATCACAACTTTGAAGTGGGTCGCGGTCGGGTGTCGGGTGGGTCGTGGAGCCATCCAACGCAGCGTTCCCGAACGTGGAAAATAGTGCGGTACGGCTGCAGCAGCCGGCTTTTTAAAAATGGCAGCCGTGACCGGCTTTCAGAATGCGGGCGCACTGCGCATGCGTGCCCGCTCATCAGTGCGCATGCCCGGAGTCCAGCGAGAAACACGCCTTCTCCTAGTCTTCTTGCCTGAAGCGGCAGAGAGCAAGTCACGTGCCCCAAATACTGCCATCACGAGCTCGGGACGCGATTGTGATTCCTCCATTTTGTCAGCAGCAATCGAGCAACAGGAAGGTAAAATTTAAAACAGATAATTTTGTAATATGGCAGAGATGGCAGAGATACAAACAGGCCTATATCTCATAACTGAACTTGCTGGTGAGAGTGGCTCTGTAGATTCCACAGTAGGACAAAGCAGTGGTGGTGTGAGCTGTACAGGAGAGTCAAGAGAGTCCACAACAGGGCAAAGCAGTGCTGGTGTGAGCTCCAGGACCTCATGAACAACCCATACAGGAATGTAACAGTGAATGACAAAACAAGTGAGATCATGAGGACCAAGCAGGCTCACCTGTTACATCAAAGGTAAATAAAAACGGTCAGTCATGAAGTTTGGGCGGTGTGGGTCACGACGGTCAGCTGCCGTGGATCCAGAAGGTTGGCTGGTTGGTAAAAATGGGTCCCCAGAAAAAAAGTTTGAAAAACACTGGTTTAGACAGACCATAATCCACTATGTTTATAGAGAATGCAGGATTATTCCCTCGGAGTTTATTATTACAGCAGTTCAACATTAAAATTGTACATATTCCTGCAAAGGATAATGCGATTGTGGATGCTTTGTCATGCGTTTAAGAGCTGACTAGTTATGAATTTAGAGAAGGGAACTTATACAATGGGGATGGATTGGATGTATATCTGTTTGTGATTTGTGTCTTGCATACCTCAGAATGAAATGTCTCTGCCCTTCCATTTCATTCTTTTAAGGAGAGAGGTATGTAAAGGTCCTTCCTGTTTATTTCCTTATTTTCCCTTTTTGACCCATGGGTGATTAACGGATGTGTATCTTTACATCAAGCGGCAGAGAGAATGAGGATTTCAGAAGTTACAGGAGGGAAAACTTTGCTAATCTCTGCAATTTGAACAGGAGTTTCAGACATTTTGGCACCAGAGAGAGATGGAGTGGGACTCAGTTTGATTGATTGGCTGGCGGCTAATAAATCGCCAAAAGGTTTTACTCTGCCTGGTAGCAGGTGGTGGTTGGAACCTGTCCCAGTGGAATGATTTTCAGAGTCCCAAGGAGCTCAGATTGACTCCTGGAAGCACAGGGACAAGGGCTCTCTCTTTCACCTCCATGTTTTCTCCAGAAAGGCTGTGAGTGCTACAGTTCTGGAACTGTAGAGAACCAGAATTAATGAAACTCCAGAAAACCATTACAGGCTGCAAATAAAGACCAGGATCCACTTTCTCTCTCCAGAAAGGCTATGAAAACTGTATTTCTGAAACTACGGAGGCCTGAATGAAACTACAGTAATGCCTCGGGTTGAAAACAAAGTTTGAATAGGTGTAAGATGCTAAAGGCCACCATCTAAAATGAAGACTCTTTTTTTTCCTTTTACTTATGATTTGGTACTCCATTCTTCCCTAATGTGTTTGTCTGTCTTGTGTGTGTATGTGTGTGTAGCAGGTCGGGGGGGGGGGGGGGGGGGCAACTTAAAGCGGGGAATTAGATGATAGTTAACCAGTTGTAGTTGCTGGATATTTAATTACAGTTCAAGTAATTATGTTTACATTTACAATCCTAGTGACTGTAATTATTGGGCAACCAAAGGCCAAACAAAGCCTTTGGGTATTTCTCTAAGTATTATTGGTTAATTTGCTCGTTGTGACTCTGGGTCAAATGGGGATGGAATTGATCCCTCACTACCCAGGGTGTTGTAACACCTTTTATGTGGGACTTTCTGAAAAACTTTCCAAAAATCTAAATGCACCAGATCTACTGGTTCTCCCATATCTACTCTTCTCATTACATCCTGAATAAACTCCAATCAGTTTGTCAAAATGATTTCCTTTTCATACATCGGTGTTGGATTTTGTCTAAACGTGTTGCTATTTTCTAAGTATCCAGTTCTCACATCCTTTATAATAGACTCTTGCATTTTCCCGACTACTGATGTTAGACTAACTGGTCCCTCCTTTTTTAAATAGCCGGATTACATTTGCCACGCTTCAATCTGCTGGGACTGTTCCAGAATCTACTGAACTTTGAAAGATGACAAGCAACACATCCACTATTTCCATAGCCACATCTTTAGTACCCTGGGATATAGATTCTCAGGCTGATTTCTCTGTGCATAGAGCATTGTCATTGGACTGAAACACTAAATGTAGTTTACTGTTTTGGATTGAAACACTAAATGTAGTGTACTGCAAAGGCACAGGGCTCAACCTGTTGAAAGAAAAATTGGAGAAGAACTTCCAGTCGTAGAGCAGCAACATGAACAGAAAGTTAGAAATATTCTACAAACAGTGATTCAGGCAATGGGGACATTTTGGAAAGCAGGGAGGGGCAAGTAAAAATTGGCATTGACCCATGGAGACTCTGATGGACTCTGGGACATTGTTTACATGTTGTAATACAGTTTAGCGAGTATTGCTTGTTCCATCTGCATATATTGAAGGCCGTGTGCACACAAGGTTTGACAGACCGCCCACACACTCCAGTGAGCAGTGCATTCAGGCAAGCTGAACTCCTCCGCATATTCCAACGGTTTTAATTTAATTTCAAAATAAATTCACTACTGAACCTAATTTTATGTGTTGCACCCAAAAAATTGCAACATTCATATTCCATTAGGAGGGAAGGAAGCAGCAAGCCTTGTCTCTCTCATCCCTCCAGATTAACATGCAGGTAAACGCAAATAGCAGCATTCAGCACTTTTTTGAGAACCTATTTATTAGGAACAAATCCTGCAAGGAATAGCCTAAAGAATAACACCTCGGCACTGAAGTAACCTCAAAACGGACCCATAGAGGGGCCCTACTTCCCAAAAGAGGACTTTTAATTAAATGGATTAGCTGGAAGACACAGGGGGCGGGATTCTCCGAGCCCGCGCCAGCTCGGAGAATCGGCAGCGGGGCACGCGAATCCTGCCGCGTCACTCCGGCGCCGGGACTGCGATGCTCCGAACCGGGAAAAAGCTCGCCGACGGGGATTGCGCTGCGTGGCCCACAGAATCGGTAGACCTGGCGCAGCGTGCCGGTCCCTGGGCCTGGTGCGCGTCTCCGGCCCGGATTGGCCGAGGTCCCGCCGCCATGACTGCAGCTGATGACAGCGTAAATCAAACATTGTATTTAACGGCATCAACCAGTCGTGCTGGCTGACGCCAGCGAAGAAGGAGGTAGGAGTCGGCGTGGGGGGGTGGTCGCCACATGTCCAGATGGCTGGGCTGTGGCTGGGGGGGGGAGGGTTGTGTTTGGCAGGGCCGGAGGCCGACCAGGGCCGGGGGTGCCGGGCGGTGTCGGGGCTGGAGTCTGGGGAGGGTGGGGATTCAGGGGGGGGGGGGGGGGTTGTTTTGCGTAGCCAGGTGCCACCTGTCAACAGTGGAGACCATGCAGTCCATGGCACCAGGTTGCGGAGATGGGTATGTGCAATGATGATATGTCGTCTACCCCACAACCTGCAGACCGTTATGTTTGGCCATCACCCAGCGATGTTGGCCGCCGTGGCAGGGACTGCTGTCCTGCATGTAGCCCCATGGCAGCTGGAGCAGGGGAGTGCCAGGGAGGCGGCAGTGGCTGTCTCAGAGGAGCGTGCCGCAGAGGAGCAGGTGGCAGGCTGGACAGCCGGCCGCCGTCAGGACAAGGAGGAGGAGGAGGAGGATGGGGAGGAGGAGGAGGAGGCGGTGCCACGGCGACGGATGCGCCCAATGAGGCCCCATGTGTACCGGCGACGCATGTCCTGCCAGGACCTCATGGACAGGGCATGCAGGAGGAGACTCAGGATGAGGCTGGAAAACGTCACCCATATCTGCCACCTAATGGCACACCTAGCACCGCGTGGGACTGTGGGTGGACATCCTCTCCCGGTGGCAGTCAAGGTGATGGTCACCCTCAGCTTCTAAGCCCCTTGGGGGGCGGCCTTGGTTGTGAATGGGGAGGTGGGATGTCATTGGATGGGGGGGTCGGGGGTCGATTTGGGATAGCGGGAGGGTGGATGTCTCAGCAACCGCGTATCCACCATGTCACCCCTGGATTCTGTGTACCCGTTACGGGGGAAACCCCAGCCCAAGTCTGTCAGTCCCACAACTCCCACTGACTGTGGCGGCCTCTGGCCATGCGGCTGAAGGCTACTGCTAATCGGGAATTAGCAATCATAGTTAAGTGACCACTTCACAGCTCCCAAGTGGATTCCCATCGGTAGGCGTGCCATGTAGCATGTGGGAGTCATTGCCTAGCATCCTAAACAGATGGTGATACCTGGACACTGTGCGTGAACACTGCAGGAAGCAACAGCACGGACATGTGAACACCCTGGGACTGGGCCACAGCACCGGGGATATGAGGCCAGAGTGTGTGTGTGTATGGAGAGGGGATCAGTGGCCGGTCCAGGTAACATTATGTGCTGGTGTCTGGGGCACAGGGTCTGGAGTCTGGTGACCATGGGCTTCCACAGCAGTTGGGGTGCATGAGCAGGGCATGTTGGATGGCAGGCGATGTGTGTGGGGGGGGGGGGCAATGGGGGAATGGAGGGTCCCAAGGTGGAAGACACCTCTGGTGACCAGTCTCTCCAATTCCTTACAGGCATTACACGGGATAACATCGACCCCAGCGGAAACTGCCCTCGTGGTGCTTCTGGCAGGCCATGCAACCATACGCCGGAAGAGGCAGCCCATATGCAGGGTCTCATCCCCCACCCTGAAGACCTGGCCACCCAGGGGAGGAGGTTGGCGATGACCCAAGGTGTATAGGTGTCGCTCGTCTTTCAAACAGTTGATGGACATGGTGCGCCGCAGGAGGTTCCACCTCAACAAGGGGACAGTGTGGCATCTGTGCCATATCCTCGTGGCACCATATACAGGAGGAGGATTCCCATTCCCAGTGATGTCAAGGTTACCGCAGCCTTGAATCTTTATGCCTCAGGATCAGTCAAGGGCTCGAACGGGGACTTGTGTGGTATTTCACAAGCTACAGCCCAGATGTGCATCCATGAGGTCCCTTTTTGCCCAGGCAGGTAACTATATAAACTTTGACCTAGACCAGGTCCAACAAGATGCTGGGCAGCAGGATGCACCGGGTCCAGGGGGTAATAGATAGCACGCACATTGCCTTGCACGCACGGGCCATCAGGGAGTGCCCTATATGAACAGGAAGGTATTCCACTCCCTAAACATCAAGCTTGTGTGCGACAACCGCATGAGGATCATGCACATGTATGCACACTTCCCAGGGAACGTGCACAGCAGTTACACACTGGGGAGTTGAAGATTTCCGGCCTCTTTGAGGACCACCCCAGGATGACCAATTGGCTCTTGGGGGATGAGGGGTACTCTCTGAAGAACAGGCTAATGCCACCAGTACGGAGGCCGGTGACCAATGCGGAGACCAACAATGAGGCCCAGGCTGCCATTGAGCGGTGAATCGGACTGTTCAAAATGCAGTTCCAATGCCTCGACCTCTCTGGTAGTGCACAGAGTACACTCCCCAGAGGGTCATCCACTTCATGGTGGTCTGCTGTGCCTTCCACAACCTGGCACAGAAGTTATGTGATATGCTGAAGGTGGACGGTGAGGAACATGCGGCCACATCCAAGGAGGAGGACGAGTAGGCACCAGATTAGGAGGGGCTGGAGGACGAGCCCGGGGATGACTCGCAGGACTAACCAGAAGATGGAGGAGAGGCGACAGTGGCGCGGGTCCGGCAAGCCCGATGGGCCAAGGAGGCCCTCATCCTTGTCCACTTCACACAGGACGTGGCTTTGCCCGTCATCTCATCCCCTCCCACTCCCACTCCCTCCCTTCTTTCCCTTTCCCTCCCTCACTCCTTCCTGCCCCCCCACCCCACCCCACCACCACCCTGTTCCATCCTCCCAGGGTCTGTATGACATCACTCCAGGATTATGGGACTGTGTGGGCGCTGCCAACGGGTCACTCTCGGGGACAGGTGGTGATGAGAGCCAAGCGTTGATGCGCCTCAATCTATGCCATAGTCTGACTGAGGCCTGTCTGCAGACCGTTTGTTCACACCCATTCACAGGTGGTGTGCCTGGGAGGGGGGGGGGGGGGGGGGGAGGAATCCAGGACTGGGGGCTGGGGCAGGGGATTGGTAGTTGTGGTAGTCACCACTGTTGTATTGTGTATACTGCATAGGAGGGTATTACGGTAAGGCCCCTGTACTACAGACACGTGGGTAGATCCCTGCCTGCTGGCTCCGCCCAGTAGGCGGAGTATAAATGTGTAGGGTCACCGAGCTGCAGCCATTTCGGCAGCAGCTGCGGGAGGCTCCACATCTCTGCGTAATAAAGCCTCGATTACTCTCTACTCTTGTCTCGTCGTGATTGATAGTGCATCAATTTATTACGCAGAGATTTTAAAACGATGGATCTCCGCATCAAGCCGGATCGCCTGCAGCTGCACCCTCAAGCAGACAATGCCAAGTCGGCCTTCGCACATTGGCTAGCTTGCTTCGAGGCAAACATCGGATCTGCGACTGACCCATGCTCAGAGGCACAGAAGGTCCAGAACCTTAACAAGCGGCTGAGCTCAGACATCTTTCCCCTCATCTGGGACGCGATGACATACGCTGAGGCCATGGGCTCCTGAAGGAGAACTACACGCAGCAGACCAACAAAATCTACGCCAAGCACCTCCTCTCCACACAGCATCAACTCCCCAGTGAGTCTGTGGAGGATTTCTGGTGTGCCCTGCAACTCCTAGTGAGAGACTGCGATTGTCAGGCCGTCTCGGCCTCTGAACATTCTGACCTGCTACTTAGAGACTCATTCGTTACAGGCATAGGGTCGGCCTACATCCACCAACGACTCTTAGAAGGGGCTACGCTCGACCTCGCGGTGGCCAAGAAACTAGCGCTCTGCTCACAGTCGCCTCACGCAATATACAGGCATATGCCCCCGACCGCGCGGCCCACCCCTCCTGGACATCGTGGACCCCGCCAGCGAACACCCCATCGTGCACCCCACCAGCGACCTCCCCCAGCCAACCCCAGGCCTGTGCCGCGCGGCAGCTACACAACCCCGGGGGACCCAAGTGCTACTTCTGCGGACAGTCAAAACACCCCGACAATGCTGCCCGGCATGGAGCGCGCTCTACAAGGCCTGCAGTAAGAAAGGACATTTTGCTGATGTGTGCCAGGCCCGCTCGGTCGCTGCTGTTGCCCCGGCACCCCCCATTGCGACCCGCCGGTGCCGCCATCTTCCTCGCCTCAAACCTCGTGCGGCCCGTGGGCATCTCCATCTTCCTCGCCTCAGGCAACGTGCGGCCCGTGAGCGCCGCCATCTTGCTCCCTTCACAACACGTGCGGCCCTTGGGTGCCACCATCTTGCTTGCCTCACACGTGCGGCCCATGGGCGCCACCATCTTCCCCGCCTCAGGATCCCTGCACGTTGGACACCTCATCGGGCCGCTCATCGCCTGCATCGCCACCGACCAGTCACGTCTGGCCTCCGTCATGATCGACCAGACACGACCGCACAACTTCGCAACCACATCGACGACAGTGAAGGTCGACGCACACAAGTTTTCCTGCCTTCCGGACTCCGGGAGCACTGAGAGCTTCATCCACCCTGATACGGTAAGTTGCTGCTCCCTAACGGTCCACCCCACTGACCAGAGAATCTTCCTAGCCTCCGTATCCCACTCTGTGGCGATCCGGGGGTACTGCACCGCCACCCTCACCATTCAGGGCATAGAGTTCAGCGACTTCTGGCTCTACATCCTCCCCAGCCTCTGCGCAGCCTTGCTGCTCGGCCTGGACTTCCAGTGCAACCTCCGGAGCCTAACCGTGAAATTTGGCGGGTCCCTACCTCCCCTTACTGTATGCGGCCTCACGACCCTTAAGGTCGACCCACATTCCCTGTTTGCGAACCTCACACCGGATTGCAAACCTGTCGCCACCAGGAGCAGACGGTACAGTGCCGAGGATCAGGTCTGAGGTCCAGTAGCTGCTACGGGAAGGTATTATCGAGGCCAGCAACAGCCCCTGGAGAGCCCAAGTGGTAGTGGTGAAAACTGGGGAGAAAAACAGGATGGGCGTTGACTACAGTCAGACCATCAATCGATACAAGCAGCTCAGCGCGTACCCCCTCCCTCGCATATCTGATATGGTCAATCAGATTGCACAGTACCGGGTCTTCCCGTCAGTGGACCAGATATCTGCCGACCACCAGCTCTCCATTCGCAAGGCGGACCGCCAGTACACCGCGTTTGAAGTGGACGGCTGCCTTTACTATTTCCTTAGGGTTCCATTCAGCGTCACTAACGGGGTCTCGGTCTTCCAACGGGAGATGGACCAAATGGTTGACCGGTACGGACTGCGGGCCACTTTCCCGTACCTGGACAACGTCACCATCTGCGGCTACGACCAGCAGGACCACGATGCTAACCTTTCCAAATTCCTCCACACCGCCACACTCCTCAACCTAACATACTACAAGGAGAAGTGCGTGTTCAGCACGGACTGATTAGCCATCCTCGGCTATGTGGTCCAGAACGGAGTTCTAGGTCCTGACCCCGATCACATGCGCCCCCTCATGGAACTCTCCCTCCCCCACTGACCCAAAGCCCTCAAACGATGCCTGGGGTTCTTCTCGTACTCCGAGTGAGTCCCTAACTATGCGGACAAGGCCTGCCCACTCATTCAACCCACAGCTTTCCCACCGATAGCCGAGGCTCACCAGACCTTCAACCATATCAAGACTGACATTGCCATGGCCGCGATGCACACGGTCGATGAGATGCTCCCCTTCCAAGTCGAGAGTGATGCATCAGACGTCGCTCTGGCCGTCACCTTCAACCAGGCAGGCCGGCCCGTGGCATTCTTTTCCCACACCCTCCATGCCTCCGAAATTCGGCACTCCTCTGTTGAAAAGGAGGCCCAGGCCATCGTAGAAGCTGTGCGACATTGGAGGCATTACCTGGCTGGCAGGAGATTCACTCTCCATACTGACCAACGGTCGGTTGCCTTCATGTTGAACAATACACAGAATGTAAGATCAAAAACGATAAGATGTTGAGGTGGAGGATCGAGCTCTCCACCTACAACTACGAAATTTTGTATCGCTCTGTTAAGCTCAACGAACCCCCTGATGCCCTATCCCGAGGTACATGTGCCAGCGCACAAGTAGACCGACTCCGCACCCTGCACGATGATCTCTGTCACCCAGGGATCACCCACTTTTATCACTTCATAAAGGCCTGCAATCTGCCCTACTCCATCGAGGAAGTCAGGGCGATCACCAGAGACTGCCAGGTCTGCGTGGAGTATAAACCGCACTTCTACCGGCCAGACGGCGTGCGCCTGGTGAAGGCCTCCCGCCCCTTTGAACGCCTCAGCGTGGACTTCAAAGGGCCCCTCCCCTCCACCGACCGCAACGCGTAATTCCTCAATGTGGTCAACGAGTACTCGAGATTCCCCTTGGCCATCCCATGCCACGACATGACGCCTGCCACCATCATCAAAACCTTTAACACCATCTTCACTCTGTTCGGTTTCCCCACCTACGTCCACAGCGACCGGGGATACTCATTTATGAGCGATAAGCTGCGCCAGTACCTGCTCAACAGGGACATTGCCTCGAGCAGGACGACCAGCTACAACCCCAGGGGAAACGGGCAGGTGGAGCAGGAGAATGGGATGGTCTGGAAGGCCGTCCAGCTGGCACTACGGTACAGAAATCCCCCAGCCTCCCGCTGGCAGGATGTCCTCCCTGACTCCCTTCACTCCATTCGGTCGCTCCTGTGTACTGCGACTAACTAAACCCCCGATGAACGTCTCTTTGCCTTCCCTAGGAAGTCCACCTCCGGGTTTTTGCTCCCAACATGGCTGGCAGCTCCAGGACCCGTTCTCCTCCATAAACACGTGCAGCTACACAGGCGGACCCGTTGCTTGAGAGGGTACAGCTACATCACGCCAACCCGCAGTATGCCTACGCAGCGTACCCCGACGGCCGCCAAGACACAGTCTCCCTTTGGGACCTGGCACCAGCTGGATCCCCGCACACCGCCCCCTCTGTCCCGGCACCATCCTCCCTTCCCCCGGCGCATCCCACCACATCCCCCGCTCCTGGACAATCCGTCCTCCCCTTGGTCCCATCAGGGGATGAAGAGGATGTCGCCACAATCCCGGAGTCACCAACGACCGACGCCTGACTCGCCACCAACACTGCGGCGCTCTCAACAACGGATCAAGGCGTCTGATCGTCTAAATTTGTAACCTCCTCGTGACAACCTGTATGTAAATAGTTTTCCACCACCCCCGCTGGACTCATTTTTAACAGGGGGTGAATGTGGTAGTCACCACTGTTGTGCTATATTGTATACACTGCACTGCATACTACAGGCACGGGGGTAGATCCCTGCCTGCTGGCTCCGCCCAGTAGGTGGAGTATAAATGTGTGGGCTCTCCGAGCTGCAGCCATTTTGGCAGCAGCTGCGGGAGGCTTCACATCTCTGCTTAATAAAGATTTGATTACTCTCTACTCTCATCTCGTCGTAATTGATAGTGCATCAGTAGTCGGCCTACGTTGCGGAAGGGAGCACCAGAGGCATCATATTTCTCGAGTGCAACATTTTCTAATGCTGTCCATGTGTCCCGAACCGCCCCAGATGGTGCTACCCCACCTTCTCCACTCCTCCCAATCACTCCCTTCACCCTACCCCCCCCCCCCCTTCCCCCTCTGTGCCTTCGCGGTGATCCTCAATCTGCTTAGCCTTCCGTGCCCTACTGCAGCATCTAGGTCTGTCCCCAGGATGCACATCAGAAATGGAGGGAGTCTGCTGCTTGTCACGTCCCATCGTCTTCGATGCCCCTGGGGGGGTGTCCTCTGGGAGCCCTGGGACGGGCCCCGGTCCACCTGCCAGTGACACATGCCTCGCCGTGCCAGCCTTGTATCATCTGGCTCTGCCAGCCCTTGTGGCGCCCCAGTTTACATAGATTACATAGAACATACAGTGCAGAAGGAGGCCATTCCACCCATCGAGTCTGCGACGACCCACTTAAGCCCTCACTTCCACCCTATCCTCATTGCCTGAAGCATGATGTCAGCAATGCTCCTCAGTCACTGGGACATTCTCTGGAGTGTCCCGGCAATGCCCACCTGTGACTGGGACAAGCTCCGCAGTGTCTCATAAAAGTCCACCTGGGACTGGGACACAACCCACAGCGAATTGGGGCTTACAGTCGAGGCGCTCAGCCATGACCACCATTGACTGAGCCATGCCTTGGACACCTCCACTCCTGCTACGGACGTCACGCACCAGGCTCTCCATTGCGCTCTCCACCCAATCAGTGTTGACTTCGGTACCATGCATTGCTGGCACCATCTCCTGCACACATAGCCTCTGGGACTCCTCCATTTGGCTATGGACCTGCTGGAGTGTCGCTGACATCCCCCTCTGAATATCACGGCCGCACTGTATCGACTGTATCAACTCTGGGTAAACCTGGTCCAACTGCTGTCGCACCCGGGCGTTCCAGCTTCCACCTGATGTGCATCAGCAACTGTGTGGTGCTCAGCAGAATTTGCCCATAAGACTGACCAGTACTGCCACCCACTGAGGTTTGTGTGTCTGCGCTGGTAGAGGGTGGGGACAGCTGTGCCAGGAAAATGGTGGCATCCTCGGAGCTCTCTCCCAAGGTGCTCTCATGGGAGGCAGCGGAGGGGTGGGGACCACCCCGGATGTGCTGGCACAGTTGGATGAAGATCCTGCGGGATAATGGACATGTATTCAGTGGGAGGGATGGGTCAGTCTGTCTGCTATGAACAACTCATGTGTAACACGCCACCTGAGTAGTGGCACCTCAGCACCCTATGCAATCTCTATATCGGTGACAGATCTGGCCTCGCCGTCTCCTGCGCCTCTAGGGCCTGTTCCTCATCGGGGGTGAGGACTCTGATGTCCCGCATCCCGGAGCTGTCTGGGCCTTCTCCCGTCTGTTGTGGGCCAACTTCTCCTGCAGGGACACAGATGGGGCATCGTGAGTTGCGTGCTTCATTCATCGCAGAGGGAGGAGGAGGGGGGGGGGGGTGGTGGGGGGGTGGGGGGGTGGGGGGGGGTGGGGGGGGGTTGGTTGGTGGGGGAGGCAGTGGGGGAGGTTGGGGAGGAGCCGGAGTGGATAAACATCACTGCTGGACATGGGTAGGCCGGGGCATGGTATGGTGCTGGGTGTCATACTGGGCCGGTGCCAGGGGGCCAGTGCCAGGCGGCCGGTGGAGGTAGTTTATCTTGTAACGGCACTGGATGGCGTGACACGATGACACAGTGGTTAGCACTGCTTCCTCACAGCATCAGAGACCCAGTTCAATTTTGGCTTTGGGTGATTGTGTGGAGTTTGTACTCTCTTTCCATGTCTGTGTGGTTTCCTCTGGGTGCTCCGGTTTTCTCCCACAGTCCAAACTGGGTGGTGTAGGTGGATTGGCCATCATAAATTGCCCTTAGTGTCCAGGATGTCCAGGTTAGGTTGTGGGGTTGCAGGAATGGTTACAGGGGTTGCAGTGATGGGGTAGGTGGAGTGCTCATTTGATGAAGGGTCGGTGCAGACTCGATGGGCTGAATGGCCTCCTTAATAATAACCTTTATTATTGTCACAAGTAAGCTTACATTAACACTGCAATGAGGTTACTGTGAAAATCTCCTGGTCGCCACACTTCAGCGCCTGTTCGGGTACATTG
Source organism: Scyliorhinus canicula (assembly GCF_902713615.1). Lineage (NCBI taxonomy): Eukaryota > Metazoa > Chordata > Chondrichthyes > Carcharhiniformes > Scyliorhinidae > Scyliorhinus > Scyliorhinus canicula. The sequence goes on from NC_052150.1 coordinate 157,569,006, forward strand.
AGGGAGAATTCAGAAGGTCCAATCCACCTAACAAGCACGTCTTTCGCGACTTGTGGGGAGGAAACTGGAGCACCCGGTGGAAACCCTCGCAGACACGGGGAGAACGTGCAGACCCCGCACAGACAGTAACCCAAGCCACGAATCGAACCAACCCAGGTCCCTGGCGCTGTGAAACAGCAGTGCTAACCACTGTGCTACGATGCCTGTACAATGACTGTATAAGGAAAGAGTGCTGGATTTCTTTTGAATAAACTGGTTGAAATATCACAAAGAATTCCTAATAAGTGCTATATTCATCAAATAATCCCTGATTGCTCTTACCCACCTGCTCATATAATACTGATGCAGTACTGAAATGGATGAGTGTGCTTATTTATTCATACGCACCAACATCATGGATAATCCCGTCGACCGCCAGATATGCCTACAGAGCATTGAATACCTAAACTCCATCCATTCTTGCCTCCTCCAATGATTACAGCAGAATACGTGAACATACCGAGTGAGACAGTCACACTAGGGAAGACATAAAGGCTTCAAGCACTGGTAGCAAATGGTCAGCTGAAGTTCAGAAAGGTTTGCACGTCACAGGTCAATTAAATGCATCCAGCGGAATCCAAAATTTGCACATAAATAGTTATAAAATTAAAAACATTTTATATTGGTTAGACATTTAAACAACACAATCTGTTCATTGTTTCAGCACAGAGCTCTGTCACAAACTGTGTTACATGTGTCTCTTACTGTCAGTCACAAAGATAATTAGTTCTATATTTAGGTAACTATGGAAACAATAAGACTTCCAGTTATAGGTTTATTTTAATTTCATCAAGTAAAATCTTCATATCTTTTGTGTTTAACATACATTCACTGTGACCAATATCAAAAACAGTTGCTAACTTGTGAGATTTGTCTGATTGTTACTCTATTTAAATATTGTTTCCTCATATGCCAGCATGCCACAGCATTCAAGCAAAGTACTCGGGCCAATTTATACACTGGTGTGACAGTATCCAGCTTAAGTAACTATATATTGAACATAATCCTCCCAGCAGTAAATTCTAGATTTGATAGCAACGATGGTTATATTTTACAAATAGAATCGAGGTGCTTAGCTTAGATCGCTAGTGTGTGGTGCAGAATGATGGCAACAGTGCAGGTTCAGTCCCCATACTAACTGTAGTAGGTCGTGAGGCCTGCTTCCTTACCCCGCCCCTTGCCTGATGTGGAGTGGTATCTTTCCAGCTGTACAAGTCCATCTCCAGGGCAATTAGGGATGGGCAATAAATGCTGACCTAACCAGCGACGCCCAAATGAATTTAAAACCAATTGTCTCTCTCTAATGGAGAGAGATAGCCATCGCTTTTTGAGGGCCGCAGTGAATGAACAAACAGAATCATAACGCAGAAGGAGACCATTTAGCTCGTCATGCCTGTGTCAGTTTTTTGAATCAACTTTCTAATTAGTCCTGCTCCCTTGCTTTTTTCTCCGAGCCCTGCATATTTTTTCCGGGCAAGTATTACTCACTTCCTTCTTATGGGTTATTATTGCATCTACTTCCATCACCCTTCCAGACAGTGGGTGCGATTCTCCGCTCCCGCGTGGCATCAGGAAGGCCGTCGTGAACTCGGCCGAGTTTCACGACGGCGTCGGAGGCTGCTCCTCGCACCCTATTCACCCCCCCCAGGGGGCTAGGAGCGGCATTATGAGAAACTCGGCCACCGGGCCTTGACACTTGCATCAAAGTGGCGCGCCGAGAATGACGCGACGGCGGCGCCTAAGTGACGTCAGCCGCGCATGCGCAGGTTGGCCGGCTCCAACCCGCACATGCGCAGTTGCCGTCTTCCCCTCCGCTGCCCCGCAAGACGTGGCGGCTTGATCTTGCGGGGCGGCGGAGGGGAAAGAGTTTGTCTCTTGGAGATGCTGGCTGATACCAGCATCTGTCCCAGGTATCAGTCCCCTCCCGAGCACGGCCGTGTGCTCAATCCCCTCTTCGCCCCCCACAGGCCCCAAACTTACCTTTTGCGCTATGTTCACGCCGGCAGCGACCAGGTGTGGTTGCCGCCGGCGTGAACAGGTTGGGAACATTAGGCCGCACGGCCCATCCGGGCCGGAGAATCGCCGATCGCCGTGAAAAACGGCGAGCGGCGATTCTCCGAGCGGGGGTTGGGAGAATCGCGGGATGTGCCAGGGTGGCGTGTCGTGATTCGCCCTGCTCTCCCGCACAGTTACGTACTCTGGGATAACACAGGCTTCAACTGGATGCAGCTTTAACCAAAAGATACTCCAGACCTTGAAGTTAGTTCAATCTGATTTATTGAACCAGTAGCACAGTTAGCACAGTTCTCTATGAGGTCGACTCTCTGCTAACCTAAGTGTGGTTACTCTGTCTGACTGAACCAGACTAGCTCTTAGCCATGTGCTGGAGGTGTGATACTGTACATACACCCTGACTGACTCTGTAGATGTTAATCAGTGGAAAGAGGCGGAGTGTGAATGCCTCGTGCCTTTTATAGTGAGATACCACCCCTGAGTGTCCTGCCTGCTCAGTGGTCATGTCCTGTTCTCTGTGTTCATTAGCTGCCTGTCTGTGAGCCTGTCTGTATATCATTAGCTGCATGCCTGCACATCATGACATCTCCCCTTTTTTATGTTTTGTTAGCATATGGGAACACACTTACATGTGGTGGCATATATTAACATATTTACAAGCGGTGGCATATGTGAACGTATTTACATGTGAAAACAGCTGTCAAATGTGAGAAAACTGAACACAGCAAACAAAACAAATGTTCATAAGTCCAGTCTCTGGGGCTTGCGTCTGATCCTTGTCGACTGCCGGAGATGTGGTGGTGGGGACGACGGCGCCTTGACAGGCGGGATGGAAGCCTGACTGGTGGCCTCGTAGTTCGAGGTATCAGGAGGTGGAAAACAACGGACGGAAACGGAGAAGAAAGCGGTTGCGGGAAGGCAACTTTGCGCAGTGCCCGTCTGTTTCGTCGCACAACAGAACCATCAGCCATACCTACAACATACGAGCGGGGCGCAACCAGTCGAACAACGACATCTGGAACAGACCAGCCACCATCCGGTATCTTGACCCTGACAGTGTCTGCCGGGGATAACACGGGCAAATCAGTGGCATGAGCATTATAGCCCTGCTTTTGCTGTTTCAGAGCTGCTGCACCTTCTGCAGCACCGGGAGGTGATCCAGGTTGGGAAAGTCTTTGGCTGGAAGTGCCATCCTCAGGTCTCTGTTTATCAGGAGTTGAGCTGGCGACAAGCCAGTGGACAGTGGGGTCACCCTGTACGCAAGCAGCGCAAGGTAGATGTCAGAAGCAGAATCTGCGGCCTTGCAGATGAGCTGTTTCACTATGTGTACCCCTTTCTCAACCTTCCCATTGGACTGCGGATAGTGTGGGCTGAAAGTGACATTTTTCAAATGGTATGACTTGGCAAACATAGACCACTCGTGGCTGCTGAAGCACGGGCCATTTCACTCATGACAGTGAGTGGGATACCATGCCTGGAGAACGTCTCCTTAACAGACCTTGATGACGGTCCAAGATGTGAGGTCTGAGACCTTCACGACTTCAGGGTAGTTCGAGAAATTGTCAATAAGCAACACGCAGTCACGGCCATTCGCACGAAAGAGTCCGATGCCTACCTTGGACCAAGGGGAGGTCTCGATTTCATGCTGCTGGAGCGTCTCCTTGCTCTACACTGGCTGGAAGCATTGACAGGTTGCACAGTTGAGGACCATATTCGAGATGTCCTGGCTGATCCTGGGCCAGTAGACAGCCTGCCTGGCTCTGTATCTGCACTTCTCGACGCCCAGGTGTCCCTCATGGATTTGGTGGAGCACCAAGCTCTGGAGACTGAGTGGAATGACAATCCGGTCCAGCTTGAGGAGGATCGCATCAATCACTGTCAAGTCGTCCTTTACATTGTAAAATTGAGGGCACTGGCCTTTCTGCCAGCCATTGGCGAGGTGGCGCATGACACGCTGCAAGAGGGGGTCTTTGGCTGTCTCCTCGCGGATACGAACCACCTTCTCATCAGACGCCGGGAGGGTGCTAGCACACAGCTGCACCTGTGATTCAATCTGCCAGATGATTTCCAGCGGTTCATTAGGCAATGTGATGGAGCGGGACAATGCATCAGCGATGATGAGCTCCTTGCCAGGCGTGTACAAAAAGTCAAAGTCGTACTTTCTGAGTTTGAGGAGGATGCACTGCAACCGAGGTGTCATGTCGTTCAGGTCCTTGTGGATAACGTGGACCAGAGGCCTATGATCTGTCTTGACAGTGAATATCGGCAGGCCGTAGACATTGCCGTGAAACCTGAGAATGCCAGTGAGAAGACCCAGGCATTCCTTTTCTATCTGCGCACACCTTATTTCGGTGGGCACAATGGCCCTCGATGCGTAGGCTACCGGTGCCCAGGATGAAGTGTCATCGCGTTAAAGTAGCACCGCACCAATGCCATCCTGGCTCGTATCTGTTGAGATCTTTGTCTCCCTGTCTGGGTCAAAAAATGCCAAGACGGGTGCAGTGGTGAGCTTGGCTTTCAGCTCCAACCACTCTGCCTGATGTGCTGCCTTGCACTCAAAGGCAGTGGACCAGGTTTCGTAGGGCCGTGGTGTGTGAGACCAGGTTTGGGATGAACTTGCCCAGAAAACTGACCATGCCCAGGAAGCTCAACACGGTCTTCTTGTCTTCAGAGACCTTCAGTGCTTTGATGGCCTTGACCTTGTCTGTGTCCGGGCACATGCCCTGCTGAGAGATCTGGTCACCTAGAAACTTGAGTGTTGACATGCCAAAGCAACATTTGGACCTGTTCAGCTTCAAACCATTGGCATGGGCACGGCGGAATACCTGCTGGAGACGGGAAACATGATCTTCAGCGGTCGTGGACCATATGATGATGTCGTCCACGTACACACGAACCCATTCAATGCCCTCCATCATCTGCTCCGTGATACGATGAAAGATCTCCGATGCCAAAACAATGCCAAACGGCATGCGATTATAGCAGTATCTGCCAAATGGTGTGTTGAAGGTTCACATCCTTCTCCTGGACTCATCCAGCTGGATTTGCCAAAATCAATGTGACGCATCTAACTTGGTAAAAAAAAACATGCGTGTGCCATCTCACTGGTAAGTTCCTCCCGCTTTGGGATGGGGTAGAGTTCACGCATTATATTCTTATTGAGATCCTTGGGATCAATGCAGATGCGCAGGTCTCCCGAATGCTTTCTAACACATACCATCGAGCTGACCCAGTCAGTCGGTTCGGATACCTTGGAAATGATGCCCTGTTGCTGAAGATCCTTGAGCTGTGCCTTCAGGTGCTCTTTCAGTGGAGCTGGGACCCGGCGTGGTGCGTGGACCACTGGCTTGGCATCAGGACGTAGCAGAATCTTGTATCGATACAGCAGCGTGCCCATCCTTGCCAGCCCAAATTTCTCCTCCAAGCCCCTCAAACTCGCAAAGCTCCCCTCCAGGAACATATCGCCCACCCTCCTCACCCCCGCCATGTTCGAAACCCTCCATCCATGTTCCCGGGGGCAAATCGATGGTTATCACATATTGGAGCCCAGACAGACGCACCCACCTCCCCTACATGCCTCCTCCACTGGCCCCATATCCGCAGGGCCGCCACCACTACCGGGCTGGTGGAGTACCTGGCCGGCGACAGCGGTCGAGGAGCCGTGACCAGGGCTGCCAAACTGGTGCCCCTGCATGAAGCCACCTCCACCCACTCCCAGATAGACCCCGTACCCACCATCCACTTCCTTATCATGGCTATGTTAGCCGCCCAGTAGTAGTTGATCAGACTCGGCAATGCCAGCCCTCCCTCTCTGCGGCTCCTTTCAAGCATCGCCTTCTTCACCCGCGGGGATTTTCCCGCCCAGACAAAGCTCATGATGATTTTGCCAGTCCTTTTGAAGAAGGACCGTGGGATAAAGATTGGGGGGCACTGGAAGATGAACAGGAATCTAGGGAGGATTGTTATCTTTACAGTCTGCACTCTCCCCGCCAGTGACAGCGGGAGTGCATCCCATCTCCAAAACTCCCTCTTCATTTGTTCCACCACTCTAGTCAAATTTAACTTGTGCAACCTGCCCCAGTCTCGTGCCACCTGTATCCCCAAGTACCGGAAACTTTCCTCAACCAACCTAAATGGCAGCTCCTTCAGTCTATTCTCCTGGCCCCTTGCCTGCACCACAAACATCTCACTCTTGGCCATATTTAATTTGTAGCCTGAAAACCGACCGAACTTCCTCAATGTTTCCAGTATACTCTCCATCCCGGCCAGTGGGTCCGACACGTACAGGAGTAGGTCGTCCGCATAGAGAGAGACCCTATGTTCCACCCCCTCCTAGTCATTCCCTTCCACCCCCTCTCAGCTCTCAACGCAATCGCCAACGGCTCTATGGCCAGCGTGAACAGCAACGGGGAGAGTGGGCATCCCTGTCTGGTCCCGCGATGTAGTCTGAAATAATCTGACATTACCCTGTTGTCCTAACGCCAGCTTTTGGGGCCTGGTACAATAGTCTGACCCAATTAACCAGTCCCTCCCCGAACACAAATCGTCCCAGCACCTCCCACAAATAGTCCCACTCCACCCGGTCGAAGGCCTTCTCCGCGTCCATTGCCACCACTACCTCCACCTCCTTGCCCGTCGGGGGCATCATGATTACATTAAGCAGTCTTCTCAAGTTAGCTGTCAGCTGCCTGCCTTTCACAAACCATGTCTGATCGTTCCCAATCACCCCCGGTACGCAGTCCTCAATTCTAATCGCCAGGACCTTTGCCAGGAGCTTGGCATCCACATTGATCAGGGAGATTGGTCTGTATGACCCGCAGGATTCCAGGTCCTTGTCCTGCTTCAATATCAGTGAGATGGTGGCTTGCGACATCGGCGGCGGCAGGGTCCCTCTGTCCCTTGCCTCATTAAAAACCCTCGTCAAGACCAGTCCCACTATCTCCGAGAACTTCTTGTAAAACTCTACTGGGTATCCATCCGGCCCTGGGGCTTTCCCCGACTGCATGGCCTTTAGGCCCCCCCAGTACCTCCTCCGCTCTAATCGGGGCCCCCAGTCCGTCCACTAGTCCCCCGCCTACTTTTGGGAATGTTAGCCCATCCAGGAACCTTTTCATCTCCTCTGGCCCTTCCGGGGTTCTGAAGCATACAGCTTACTATAGAAGTCCCAGAATACCTTATTCAGTCCTGCCGGGTCCTCCACTCTACTCTCCTCCCCATCAATCACTCTACTTATTTCCCTGGCCGCCTCTCTCTTCCTGAGTTGCTGCGCTAGCAATCTGCTGGCCTTCTCCCCATGCTCATACACCACTCCCCTCGCCTTCCTAAGTTATTCCACGGCCCTACTCGTGGATAGCAACCCCAGTTCCGCCTGCAATCTCCGTCTCTCCCTGAGTAGGTCCTCCCCCAGGGACCCCGCATGTTCCTCGTCTATCCGATAAATTTCCCTAACCAATCTGTCCATTTCTGCTCTGTCCACCCTGACCCAGTGAGCCCGAATTGAGATCAGCTCCCCCCTCACTACTGCCTTCAACGCCTCCCACAGGGTCGCTGCTGAAACCTCCACCGTATCGTTCACCTGCAAGTAGTTTTGCATACACTTCCACAGTCTCTCACATATCCCCTTCTCCGACAACAACCCTACGTCTAACCTCCATTGTGGGCGTTGGTAATTCGCTCCCCCCCTCCCCACTCTGCAGGTCCACCCAATGTGGGGCATGGTCCGAGATAGTGATTGCCGAATATTCCGTATTTTTTACCTCCCTTACACAGTCCCTGCTCAAGATAAAGAAATCAATCCTAGAGTATACTTTATGAACATGTGAGTAAAACGGGTAGCCCCTTCCCGTCGGCTGTCTGGCTCTCCATGGGTCCACTGCCGCCATTTGCTCCATGAACCCTTTCAGCTCCCTTGCCATTACTGGGAGTCTACCCGTTCTGGGACACGACCGGTCCAGCCCCGGGTCAAGGACCGTATTAAAGTCTCCCCCCATCATCAACCTATGTGAGTCCAGGTCCGGGATCTTCCCCAGCACTCTTTTGATAAAGTCAACGTCGTCCCAGTTCGGAGCATATATGTTCACCAGCACCACTCTTCTCCCCCACTCCAACCCACTGGAGCAATCTCACTAAAATGGGAAGATCAAACAAGATGTAAATATCAAACAGCAACGCGAGGCTGCTCCAGGTACAATACAGTTCCAGCTGTGTACACAGAAAAGTGTTAACCCGCATCCCTTTCTGAGCATTAATAAAACAACACCGCAATAACCCAGTACCCAAACAACACCCAACCGAAACAAACATAAAAACCATAGACATAAATGAAATAAAAGCCCCCAACCAACATCTTTAATCCCCATTGCTGACCGGCCACCCCTTTGTTACAATACCGGCTCCAGCGCACTCAGAGAGCCCAACAAAAGGTACCCACCACAGCAGAAAGATCAAAAAAAAAAGAAAAATAAAAGCACCAAAAACAGGAAAAAGACCATACGAGAGGGGGGGGGAAATCTCCCCACACCGCCCCCCCCCCCCTCCCCCCCAGGCAAAAGCTGCCCACAAAAAATAGACCACATGGCACCTTTAAAACAGTAAACAGTCGACCAGCAGTCCAGGCACAGTCCTCAATTCTAATCGCCAGAACCTTTGCCAGGAGAATTACCTTCAAACGGTAATTCTCGGACCCTAGCTTCCGTCCGTGGGTCCTTTTTTCAGGACAAGCCCCTGATCCCTCGCAAAGTCCATCGCTTCTTTGGGCTCGGAGAAGTAGTGGTGTTGGCCCTGATGCGTGACCCAAAGACGGGTTGGGAAGAGCAGACCAAACTTCACATGCTTCTTGAATAACACCTCCTTAACTTGTTTAAAGGCTGCTCGCCGTCTAGCCACCTCCTGGCTTAGGTCTTGGAAGATGCGAAGAATACTGTTATTCCACGTGCTGCTCTTGGCGCTCTTTGCCCACCGCAGCACCCGCTCCTTTTCCACAAACCTGTGGAACCTAATCACCATCGGACGGGGGGGGGGGGGGACCCCCCGGACACACCTGTCTCGCCTACACTCTGTGTGCCCCCTCCAGCTCCAGCGGTCGTGGAAAGGCTTCAGCCCCCATCAGCTGCATCAACAGATCCGCCACAAACGCTGTGGCATCAGCTCCTTCAGCCCCCTCCGGGAGGCTAATGATCCTCAAATTTTGTCTGCGGGCTCTATTTTCCAACTCCTCTACTCTGTCTAGCAGTCTTCTCTGCCTCTCCTTCAACCCGTCGACTTCTAGCGCCACAATCGTCTGCGCATCCGCCTGCTCCTCCACCGCCTCCTCCAGCTCCTTAACTTTTTCATCCTGGGCATCCAGCCTCTGGTTCAGCTGATCCATTGCCTTCTGAAGTGGGTCCAAGTTATCCCGCTTCAACGACTCAAAACTCCAAGGCCTGTAAGTTTGCCATCTTGGCCCCCGGGTCAGCTTCCCCTGCACCTTGCCTTTGTCCCTTCCTCTCCCGTTTTCGCTGCTTCCTGCTCTCCCGCGGTTCCATGCAGCTCTGCTCAGTCCTCAGCACCTCCGTGGCCGTCCTTTCACCGCTCCACAGTCCCGCAAAACCGGGGAACCAGGTCCTCAAATCCCACCGGAGTGCGAGCCCCCAAATGTGCGGCTCACTCACTCATTGCCGCAACCGGAAGTCCCCATGAATTTTATTGATTTGACACAAAATTAATTAAATTAAACTAAATGCAATATTAACATAAATGTTGCTATCCACCATATCTTCATTTTGTTACATTTAGATTTTATGCAATTAGTATGTCTGTCACTATATACTTTGCTAAGCCAATATTTGGACATTACTATGCTAGTTTGAAACACTTCAAATTAATACCAAGAAAATAAAGTACATGCAATATACACATAAATTTTTTCTTTCATGGGTAAACTGAAGCAAAAGATAACTCAATGAAAATATGCTTAGCAAACATAGACATAATGGGCGGGATTCTCTGACCCCACGCCGGGTCAGAGAATCCCCGGGGGGGGCGGCGGAATCCCGCCCTGCCGCTCCGATGCCGACTCCTGTATTCTCCTGTGCCGGTTTTTGGGTGGGGGCGGGGATCTCGCCACGCCGGTCGGGGGCCGTTGGCAGCGGCCCCCCTGGCAATTATCCGGGCCCCGATGGGTCGAGCGGCCGCCCGTTTTTGGCCAGTCCCACCAGCGTGGATTGGACATGGTCCCACATGGCGGGACCTGCCAGGTAAGTTGGCTGGTGCGGTCCTCAGGGGTGGGCGCAGGGGGATCCGACCCGGCGGGGGCCTCCACGGTGGCCTGGCCCACAATCGGGGCCCAACGATATGCGGGCGGGCCTGTGCTGCGGGGACACTTCTTCCTTCCGCGCCGGCCCCTGTAGGGCTCCGCCATGGCCAGCGCAGAGAAGACACCCCCCCCCCTGCGCATGTGCCAGAATACACCGGCCAGTCTGCGCATGCACGGATCCACGCCGCCTGTTCTGCACACACGCTAACTTGCGTAGTTGCTTTGGCGTCGGCTGGCACGGCGCCAACCCCTCTGGCACCAGACTAGCCCCCGGAAGTGCGGAGAATACCGTTACTTCCGGTCGGCCAGACGCCAGAGTGGTTCGCGCAGTTTTTGACGCCGCCGTCGGGCCATCGCGCCAATCGCGGAGAATCCCGCCCAATAAATTGGACTGCTGAAGTTCCCTTGTTGCATCTTCTGGAAATCTCATAGCATTTCACAACAAATATTTTTTGAAGACCGTCCTACTGACCCTCAGGTCCAGGAAGCTCCAAGTTTCCCAATGGCAGGAAGTCCTCCCTGTCGCGCTCCACGCAATTAGATCCCTCCTGTGTACAGCTACCAACCAAACCCCTCACGAGCGGCTCTTCATTTTTTCCAGGGGCACTACCACGGGGGTCTCACTTCCGGTGTGGCTGAGGACGCCAGGCCCGGTTCTCCTAAGGAAGCACGTCAGGGCGCACAAGACCGACCCCATTGTTGAAAAGGTGCTCCTGCTTCATTCCAACCCACAGTATGCATTTGTTGAGTTCCCGGACGGTCACCAGGACACAGTATCCCTCCGGGACCTGGCACCCGCTGGATCCAGTCCCCCCATCTACCCCCACCGAGGAACTCCTTTCCCCATTCCCTAAGCGGCCACCCCCTTGCGCCCCCGATTCTGTGAGCTCACCCCACCAGTCCCGAGCGCCAGCACCAGCCCGCCCCCCCCCCCCCCCCCCCCACGCCCCCAGTCTCCATTCGACCAGTAGGTGTATGAGGCTCAGACAAGACTCGCCCCGGAGCCGGCAACCGTACCCCAGACCTCGACGCCCGCCCAGCCACCGCAAGAGGCTGCAACCCCGGTGCTCTGCAGATCAAAACGGACAATTCGTTCACCAGACAGACTGACTCTTTGAGCCATCACCCCCGCCGGACTTGATTTTTTTAACAAGGGGTGAATGTGGTGAATGTGATTCACACTATATATAGTTGCCAATATCACTCCATGTATATATGTTCGTTATCGACCCATTGTAAGTGCAGTTGCACTATCCGACCACCAGGGGGAGTCGCTCTGGGAGTACGCGAGAGTTTATACTGGGCGCCTCCCTTGGCTCCGCCCAGGACTCCTCCCCCTGGGACCGATGTATAAAGATCAGTGCCTTAGAGCCAGCCTGCCAGTTCACCTGAAGTTCAACGACGAGTAGGCTGGCTCTATTGTAAGTGTATTAAAGCCTCTGTTCAGATCCAACTACACGTGTTCGCTGAATTGATGGTTCCATCACTCTCCACTTCCACTCTATCCAGGCCTCGCAGTATCCTGTATCCTCATCCTTCTAAACTCTAACGAGTACAGGCCCAGAGTCCTCAACCATTCCTCATTCGACAAGCTCTTCATTCCAGAGATCATTCTTGTGAACCTCCTCTGGACCCTTTCCAAGGCCAGCACATCCTTCCTTAGATACGGGGCCCAAAACAGCTCACAATGCTCCAAATGGTGTCTGACCAGAGCCTTATATAGCTTCAGGAATACATCTCTGGTCTTGTACTCTCGCCCTCTCGACATGAATGCTAACATTGCATTTGCCTTCGTAACCGCCGACTGAACCTGCACGTTAACCTAAAGAGAATGGTGAACAAGTACTCCCAAGTCCCTTTGTGCTTCTGATTTCCTAAGCATTTCCCCATTCAGAATACAGTCTATGCCTCTATTTCTCCTTCCAAAATGCATAACCTCCACATTGTATTCCATCTGCCACTTCTTTGCCCACTCTCCTAGCCTGTCCAAGTCCTTCTGCAGCCTACTTGCTTCCTCAATACTACCTGTCCCTCTACAGATCTTTGCATCATCTGCAAGCTTAGCAACAGTGTCTTCAGTTCCTTCTTCCAGATCATTAATGTATATTGTGAAAGGTTGTGGTCCCACCACTGACCCCCTGAGGCACACCACTAGTCACCAGCTGCCATCCTGAAAAAGGTTCCTTTATCCCCACTCTCTGCCTTCTGCCAGTCAGCCAATCCTCTATCCATGCCTGGATCTTACCCTTAACACCATGGGCTCTAACTTATTTAAGTGTCCTATGCGGCACCTTATGAAAGGCCTTCTGGAATACCAGTCCATAGTCTCCTAAATGGAAAATCCTGGCCGATGTTTATTGAAGCCAATATGAAGCCAATATGATCTCACATGATCCGCCTCATCCACAGTGTAGAAGAAGCCATTCAGCCCATCAGGTCTGCACCAACCCTCTGAAAGAGTATCCTACCTAGGCCCACTCTCCCACTCTATCTCCACAACCTCACCTAATCTACACATCTTTGAACACTAAACAGCAATGTAGCATAGTTGATCCACCTAATCAGCACATCTTTGGACTATAGGAGGAAACCTGAGCACCAGGAGGAAACCCACGCAAACACAGGGAGAATGTGCAAATTCCACACAGACAGTGACCCAAGGCTGGAATTGAATCTGGGTCCCTGGCGCTGTGAGGCAGCAGTGCTAACCACTGTGACACAAAAGACAATTTTCAACACAGACATTACAGAAGCTTGCGCTATACTCCTTTTCCCAGAATTCATCTTAACGTGCACAGAATTAGCACTGTTGATATTTAATGCAATACAAATGTAATTAGCAGTTTCAATGTCCTGCTTCTTCACTGTATACTGAGTGAGCGACTAGACTGCTGATGCCAATTAAAGATTTACTGGAAAATGAAATACGAAGTAGGAATCCAGGGTGAACTGCTGCCATTCTGAAGAACAGATAGTTTCTGTGGAAAAGGAACGTGACATCCATTGTCTCGCCTTGTTTTTCACAGGGGGAAATGTTCAAGTTACAAGAGCTTCAGCTGAATCGTCCCCAAAATATAGAACATAGAACATAGAACAGTACACTACAGTACAGGCCCTTCAGCCCACGATGTTGTGCCGACCATTTATCCTAATCTAAGATCAACCTATAAAAGCAATTAGAAACTGACCCGTAGTCAGGCAGGTAAAAAGGAACATGCTTTTGCACAATGCTATTTACACACTTATAACACCCAATGCATCTGTGAATAAAGCTAGTTGAGGCCAGTAATAAATACTCATTTGTAAAAACAAGATGCGGGATTCTCCACTTGCTGACACTGATTTCGTAATCGGCGATCGGGCGGAGAATCCCTTTTTACAACCCAATAGGGGGAGGCGCCTGTTTTCGGATGCTCAGCCCCCTCCAAATCGGCGTCACCGGGGAGTGTGTCACATGCCATTGGGATGGCCTCAGGACGTGACCTGAAGCCCCTCCCCTGATGCTCCGCCCCCGATGAGCTGAGCTCTTGGTTTCCGTGAACCTGGCGAGGTGGCTGCGGACTGTCTCCAGCGCCGCCACTGTAGGGGTGGGGAGCGGGGGCCATGCCTCTGACCAGGGGGCTTCGGAGTAATCTGGGGGGACTGGTGGGGGGGTGGCCCGGTGGTGGCGAAGGGGTGTCCGGGGGGGGGGGGGGGCAGATCTGGCAGGTCATGTCTTCGCGCGGCCAGCGCCATGTTGTACGGCGCGACCGCTGCATGTTATTGTCGTGCGCATGTGCGGCCACGGACCCGGCAACTCTCCGGCTGTTTTTGTGAAGGCCGTGTGTTTTACGTGGTATGGCTGCTAGCCCCTCACCGGTCAGAGCATCAGTGCTGGGGCCTCACCAATTTTTTCATCGTAGAACTAGACACTTCCTCCGGACAAAATCAAAGGAACCAGTCCCAACACACTGACAACTTGCTATATCTGTTGGACTCCATGATGCACTGTCAATTACGACGAGACGAGAATAGAGAGTAATCGAGGCTTTATTACGCAGGGATGTGGAGCCTCCCGCAGCTGCTGCTGAAATGGCTGCAGCTCGGAGAGCCCACACATTTATACTCCGCCTACTGGGCGGAGTCAGCAGGCAGGGATCTACCCCCGTACCTGTAGTACAGGGGCCTTACCGTAATACCCTCGTATGCAGTATACACAATACAACAGTGGTGACTACCACATTCACCCCCTGTAAAAAAGAGTCCAGCGGAGATGGTGGAAACCATTTACATACAGGTTGTTTAAAAAAATACAGGTTGTTTAAATTTTAAGAAAGAGGTTACAAATTTAGATGGTCGGGTGCCTTGATCCGGGGCAGGGGGGGGGGGAGGGGGGGTTGGTTTTGGGGACCCAACTGGTGCCAGGTCGCTAAAGGAGACTGCGTCTTGGCGCCCATCAGGGCACACTACGTAGGCGTACTGCGGGTTCGCGTGGAGTAGCTGTACCCTCTGAACCAACGGGCCCGCCTTGTGGAGCCGCATGTGCTTGCGGAGGAGAACGGGTCCTGGAGCTGCCAGCCATGTTGGGAGCAAAATCCCGGAGGTGGACTTCCTGGGAAAGGCAAAGAGACGTTCAGGGGGGTTTCGTTAGTCGCAGTGCACAGGAGCGAACAAATGGAATGAAGTGCGTCGGGGAGGACCTCCTGCCAGCGGGAGGCCGGGAGATTTCTGGACCGTAGGGCTAGCTGGACGGCCTTCCAGACCGTCCATTCTCCCGCTCCACCTGCCCGTTTCCCCGGGGGTTGTAGCTGGTCGTCATGCTCGAGGCGATGCCCTTGCTGAGCAGGTACTGGCGCAGCTCATCGCTCATAAATGAGGATCCCTGGTCGCTGTGGACGTAGGCGGGCAAACCGAACAGGGCGAAGATGGTGTTGAGGGCTTTGATGACGGTGGCAGACGTCATGTCGGGGCATGAGATGGCAAAGGGGACTCTCTAGTACAGGGGTGGGCAAACTTTTCCGTGCAAGGGCCACATTCAGAAATTCACAATTCAGAAAGGGCCGCATAGTATATTAAGTAAAATAATTACTTCACCCGGTTATGATTCTGGGTGCCTCATATAGAACATAGAACAGTACAGCACAGAACAGGCCCTTCGGCCCTCGACGTTGTGCCGAGCAATGATCACCCTACTCAAGTCAACGTATCCACCCTATACCAGTAAGTAACCCAACAGCCCCCCCCCCCACCATTAACCTTAAAAAAAATTAAAAAAAAAAAAAAAAAAATTTTTTTTTAAATTTTTTTTTTAATGACTTGGTGGGCCGCATTTGCCCACCCCTGCTCTAGTACTCGTCGACCACGTTGAGAAAATACGTGTTGTGGTCGGTGGAGGGGAGGGGCCCTTTGAAGTCCACGCTGAGGCGTTCAAAGGGGCGGGAGGCCTTCACCAGGCGCGCACGGTCTGGCCGGTAGAAGTGTGGTTTACACTACGCACAGACCTGGCAGTCTCTGGTGATAGCCCTGACTTCGGGCAGATTGCGGGCCTTTATGAAGTGATAAAAGCAGGTGATCCCTGGGTGACAGAGATCGTCGTGCAGAGTGCGGAGTTGGTCCACTTGTGCGCTGGCACATGTACCTCGGGATAGGGCATCAGGGGGCTCGTTGAGTTTACCGGAGCGATACAAAATCGCTGTCATCCAATGTATCGACGATCTGCCCTGGCACCATGGTGTTGGATTCATCTACCACGAGTATAGTCGTGTTGAGCTTTGCGACCGTGTTGCTGATGCTGTGATCAGCATTTCTGAATAACTCGTAATGGTAGGTGGAAATGAATGACTGGAAGTTGTCTGCTCAGACATGGCAGCTGATAAATCTAATGATCTACAGTCACCAACGCTAGTGTGAATGATGGCTTTGTGTAGAGACCACACGCTGTAGAGAAAATGCTTTCAAAACCGTCCTCCATTATCACAACCCCGGAGGGCAAATTTAGAGACTGTTCCAAATCATTTTTGAGCTAGAGCATTAAAATACAAAGGAGCAAAACTGAGTGCAGTGAAGAAATAAATCAGACAACTGAATCGGAGGCATCCTAGATACCAAATCATGTTACGTCTCATGTTTCCTGAGCAGTTGCTGCAAAAATAGTTGCTAAAATTCTTGTCGGACAAATGAATGATTACTATAAAAAGTCAAATGAGTCCTTGCGCATAACGATTTCCTGATAAACTTGATAGTTTTAGGATTCTGTATGAATCTATGGATCACTTTCATTGCCGATGACTCATTCGGTTCTATGGTAGATTTCCTGTAGGTAAAAGAGGAAGAATTGAAGTAATTATTGCTTATTTAACTAATTGTTGGTTACTTGTTTATTACTGCTAATGCTGATATTGATGAAAAGTCAGTGGCCTGAAATGTTGAACTGAATGTTAATATGGAAGATGAGATTGCAGACGAACGGTTAAAACTGACCAAATTGAGAGTGTGTTGGGAAGCAGGCTCTATCCACCTGAGTTATTCGGAAATGCTGATCACAGCATCAGCAACACGGTCGCAAAGCTCAACACGACTATACTCGTGGTAGATGAATCCAACACCATGGTGCCAGGGCAGATCGTCGATACATTGGATGACAGCAATACCCAAGACGAAGACGACGCCACACAGAGGGCACAGAAAGACTCCACAGAGAGAGCGATGACAGGCTCCACAGAGAGAGTGATGAAAGACTCCACAAAGAGAGTAACGCGAGCCTCCACAGACAGCTCGTTGAAAGACTCCAAAATGGAAGCAAGCAAACACTCCCTGGTGAACACCATGCATGAACAAGACCATGACGGTCAACCCGCCGTATCTGAGCAACCGCAAGCAGACTATGAAAGTCTACCAAGCTCACATAATCTTGAGGACGACAATGTAAATCTACCCACTGTATGCGAAAACAGTGACAATGTGATCACACTCGACATACAGGAGGTGCAAGATCACAGCGAGACTGACAGATCTCAGCTCGTCTGTACAGAAGCACAGAGTAGGGCCACCCAAGAGTCCAGCGAGGCCACGTCAATTGAAATCATGAAGATTTTGACTCCGGAAGAGGAGTACCAAGAGTCCAGAGAGACCGCGTCAAATGAAATCGTGAAGAATTTGACTACAGAAGAGGTGCACCAAAAAGGCAAAGACGAGGAATCAAATCCACCACAAATGACTCCAGAAGAGGAGTACAAAGGAAGAAAAGAAGAGGAATCAAATCCACGACAAATAACTGATGTCACCAGCATCAATGCAACATCAGATCATTCTCACCATTCTCTAGACGAAACGTTCAATGTAACAGACACCACAAAGGACACTCGCACCAATAATTGTGACAATGACTCAAATTATCCACACGGGACACTCATTGAGCACAACAAGAAAAACAACAGCAAGAACAAAAGCAACATGAAGTGCGATAAGAACAACAAAAATCGCAAGAAGCACTGCAGAAACAAGAACAACAGCAACAACAAAAACTACAAGAAGAACAACAAATACGACAAGAAGCATAACAAAGACAACAACAAGCACGACAAGAACCAGGACAGAAACGACAAAAACAACAAGAATGACAATGAATACGACAAAAACAGCAACAAGAACGACAATGAAAAGATCAAAGACAGAAACAACAACAATTAAACTACGGTTTGCACAAAATGGTACAACTCTGCACATGAAGGACAATGCCACAGTACACTGCAAAGCAATGACAAGACTACAAACATGCCATGGGATGACAACGAATCTCACAAACTCGCATCTGCTCCAGAACAAGCAAGCACACCAGCTTTCAAGGCAGATGACATACTAAATTGATACCACAAGCACACAAAAAGTCCATGTCAGTCAACATCAGTGGTTCGACCATGCAATCACCTCGGAATGACGTATTGATCACTTAAAATAACAAGAACACCGACAACATTCACAACGGAGTTGCAATATCAATATCACCACGTCAACAATGAAAAATGAACAAATTCATCAAGTTTGGACTCATAAATGTTTTTATTAAGATTGGACTCATAAATATAAATTGGCTTTGTAAAAATATGGAATAGCACCATCACTTGTATAGATACAGATATCGTAAGTAATCTAACTGTTTTGTACAATTTTCTTTAACGATGTACAGAAAATATGTAAAGAAAAAAGGGGGATGTGGTGATTGTCTATCAGTGTAGATGCAATACAACTGAGCAAGCATTAGAGGGAGCACGGGAGAGCTATAAATACAGAGGGACAGGAAGTGAGGACACACTTCACGGAAGGGAGAAGTGGTAGCAAGACACAGACACAGGCAGGCAGCATTGAGGCAGCTATAAGTTAAGCTCTGAAGACAGAACAAATTCACAATAAAGCATCTACTTCACCTTTGAGACTACAAGCTTTATTAAGACACAAGGAACAACACAACTTGGTTTGTACTGGATGGTACAAGGCTGGATGGTACAACATTTTTGGAACTGCACTCATCCAGACAAGAGGAGAGTATTCCACTACACTCCTGACTCATGCTTTGTAGATGGTGGATAGGCTTTGGCAAGTCAGGAGGTGAGTTACTCACCACCAGGATTCCTCACCTCTGAACTATTATTGTAACCACTGTATTTATATGGCTAGTCCAGTTCAGTTTCAGGTCAATGGTAAATCACAGGATGTTGATAGTTGGGGTTCAGCAATGGTAATGCCATTCAATGGCAAGGGTCAATGGTCAGGTTCTCTCATGTTGAGATGGTCATTGCCTGGCAATTGTATGGTGTGACTATTATTTGGGCCGAGCAGTTGCCGTACCAGGCTGTGATGCAGCCAGATAGGATGCTTTCTATGGTGCATCTGTAAAAGTTGGTAAGCGTCAATGTGGACATACCGGGCGGGATTCTCTCAGCCCGCGCCGGCGTTTACAATGGTGTCAACACTTAGCCTCAGGATCAGAGAATCCTGCCCAACAAATTTCCTTAGTTTCCTGAGAAAGTAGAGGCACTGTTGTGCTTTCTTGGTCGTAGCGTCGACATGGGTGGACCAGGACAGATTGTTGGTGATGTGTACATCTAGGAATTTGAAGTTGTTTACCATCTCCACCTGATTCAGACAGGGGTGTGAACGATACCTTGCTTCCTGAAGTCAATAGTTTTAGTTTTGCTGATGTTGAGGGAGAGACTGTTGTCCTTAGACCATACCACTAGGTTCTCTATCTCCCTCCTGTATCCTGACTCATCATTGTTTGAGATCCGACCCATTATGGTCATGTCATCAGCAAACCTATAGGTGGAGATGGAGCCAAATTTTGCCACACAGTCGTATGTGTATAGGGAGTATAGGGGGGCTACGTATGCAGCTTTGTGGGGCCCTCATATTGAGGATTACCATGGAGGAGGTATTGTTTATCCTTACTGATTGTGCTCTATGGGTCAGAAAGTCGATGATCTAGTTACAGAGGGAGGTGTCAAGTCCTAGGTTTTGGAGCTTTGATATGAACTTGGCTGGGATTATGGTGTTGAAGGCAGAGCTGAAGTTAATGAATAGGAGTCTGATGTATGAGTCCTTATTGTCATAACAACCACATAGGCCGCCAGGTCCGACCCCTCCAGCCCCTCCGTGAGGCCCAGGATCCGCAAATTCTTCCACCTCGACCGGTTGTCCAGCTCCTCGAACCGCTCCTGCCACCTTTTATGGAGCGCCTCGTGCATCTCCACCTTCCCCGCGACGGCCACGGCCTCATCCTCCCTTTCGGAGGCCTGCTTCTGCAACTCCCGGATCCCAGCCCCCTGGGCTGTCTGAGTCTCCATCAGCTCTCTGGTGGTAGCCTTCAGCGACTCCAGCAGCTCCACCTTAAGCTCCTGGAAGCAGCGCAACAGAGTCTCCTGCTGCTCCTGCGCCCATTGCCTCCACTCCTCCGGGACTCCGCCGGCCGCCATTTTGTTTTTCTTCCACCGCTTTTCCAGGGGTGCTTCTACCGTTTTTCTTCTTACCCCACTCCTGGTCCAGACCATAGGACCATAGGGATCAACTCCAGTCCCCTTCCCACGTCGGGATTCGTTGACGAAGTTCCGTTGGGGGCCCTGAAAAGAGCCCCAAAGTCCGTTATTCGCGGGATCTGCCGAACGTGCGGCTTAGCTCCGCATAGCCGCCACCGGAAGTGATGAGTCCTTATTGTCAAGATGCTCCAGGAATAAGGCAGCACGGTGGCGCAGTGGGTTAGCATTGCTGCCTCACGGCGCCAAGGTCCCAGGTTCGATCCCAGGGAGAAGGCATCTACAGTGGACTGGTTGTGGCAGTTGTCTTGTTATGCTCTTGGCGTAGCATAAGCTGCTTCCTTGTTGTTCACTCTGACAAAGGAAGGTTCAGACATGGAGATAATTTCAACACGTTTATTAAACTATTAACAATTCTCCTACTCGGATTCACTCTACTGTTAATCCTTCTATAGCTACTCAGACTGACGAACCAGTCTGCTACAATCCATGTGGTGGGTGTGATGTTCAATCAACCCTGTGTCTGTACTCACTGAGTGTCTCCACTAGAAAGAGGAAGATCGTGTATGTTGTGTCCTTTATATATGGGTTGGTGTAATGCCCCCCTGTGGTAGTGTCACCTCTGTGTGTATCGTGAATGCCCATTGGCCGTGTCCTATCTTACTGACCTATTGGTTGAGTGTCTGTGTGTCATGTCTCTGGTGCTCCCTCTAGTGTCTATCTAGTCTACGTGTACTTACATTAACCCCTTGTGTATCTACAGTGATGCATATCACCACATCAGTATGCAAATTGGATCAAGGCATTCTGGGAGTATGGAGTTGATGTGTCTCATGACCAACCTCTTGAAGCACTTCATATTGATTGATGTCAAGGCCACTGGACTATAGTCGTTCAGGCACATTGCCTGTTTTTCTTTGGCACCAGTATGATGGTGGTCTTCTTGAAGCAGGTAGGGACCTCGGAATGGAGAAGGAAGAGGGTGAAGGTGTCCGTAAACACATCTGCCAGCTGGACTATGCTGGATCTGAGTGCACGACCAGGGACGACGTCAGGACCCGTCACTTTCCGAGGGTTCATTTTCAAGAAGTGGAAGCTGTGACGGTAGGTATGGGATGTCCGAGGCTGCTGGGGCAGTCGACGACGGTTTGATGGTTTTCTGCTCAAACCGAGCATGAAATGCACTGAGTTCATCGAGGAGGGGTGCGCTGCTGCCAGAGATCCTGCTCGGCTTCGCTTTGTAGCCCGTTATGTTGTTTAACCCTTGCAACATCCGACGAGACTCCGTGACGCTAGTCTGTGAGTCCACCTTAGTCTGGTATTGTCTCTTGGCATCCCTGATAACTTTGCCTACCTGGATTTCTTGTATAGGTCAGGGTCACGTGTCTTGAACACCTCAGACCTGGCCTTCAGTAGAGAGTCAATCGCCCGATTAAGCCATGTTTCCAGTTGAGGAATGTGTGTACTACTTTCTTTGGCACGCAGTCTTCTACACACTTTCTGATAAGGTCTGTGACGGTAGTGGCATACTCGTTTAGGTTGGCTGCTGAGTTCTTAAATATGGACCAATCCACTCCAAGCAGTCATGTAGGAGCTCTTCTGCTGCCTCAGACCAGCACTGCACGACCTTCTTAACTGAATTCTCCCGCTAAGTTTCTGCTTGTATGCCAGGAGAAGGAGCACCGTCTTGTGGTCTGATTTCCTGAAGTGCGGTCGGGGAATGGAACAGTAGATGCCCTTGATTTTTACATAGCAGTGGTCGAGAATGTTGACGCTCCTGGTGGGATAGGAGATGTATTGGTGGACTTCTGGCAGTACACTCTTGAGGTTGGCCTGGTTGAAATCGCAGGCCACGATGAACAAAGCCTTGTGTATTCTGTTTCACTGTTATTTATAGCTGTGTACAATTCGTCAAGCACCTTCTTCACTTCCGCCTGGGGTGGGATGTAGACCGCCGTGATAATGGCTGAAGTGAACTCCTGTAGAGGTCAGTACGGGCGGAACTTCATAGTCAGATATTCCAGGGCTGGGGAGCAGTAGGTCACCAGGGTCGCTGTATCCGAGCACCAGGAGGAGTTGATGAGGAGGCAAACTCTGCCACCCTTCACTTTGCCTTTTGACGCCGTGCAGTCCATCTGTGGTATTGAGAAGCCTTCAGGTTGTATGGCACAGTCCGGTGAGGTAGGGATGTGCCACGTCTACGGGAAACAAAGCACACAACAGTCTCTGACTTCCCTCTGAGAGGTAAGTCTAGCGTTAAGTTCTACCAAGAGTGCTACCACTTGAGCCACGACGGCCACACACAGGGAAACCTAATGGAGCTTTCTGGATCGGGTTGGCAGGCAGGAGAGGCTGATGTACTGGGTCAGACACCCCACTGCTTCACTGATAAAGTAGCGGAGGGGAAGGTTGAAATTGACCTTCTCACCTGAAGGCTAATTGAGGCCTTTAAGAGGCCAGTATAGGGCCACCTAAGGGCCTTTTTACCTTAGTGGTGGGAGGACCCACAGCTGCATGAGGAGACAGCCTGGTAAAACCTACTGGCCTCACTGATTAGAATTATGTGGGTTACTGAGGATTCAGCAGCATAGGCTGCCCTTGTAGAAATGCCTCCCCTAACTACCCTCCTTCCTACCCTTTCACTTAGACTTGCCTAACTGGCCTCAATAACCCTAACCCCACTTACCTCCTTGCAAGGGCAACATCTTTACTGATCCTCTCGACTGGATACAGTTCCAGCAGTGGCCATCACTCCCAATGGCAATACTATGACTGGAGCTGCTGGCCCTCTGATTGGCTGGCAGCTCTTGGAGGCGGGTCATCATCCTTTGGATAGGCAGAAGACCTGACAGCAACTTATCACCTGGCTGGATGCCCCCGAACATTGTCAGGGGTCCCTGTAACAGCCGAGGTGGGGTTTACCCAGCTTTTTTAGCTGTTGTTTGGGCCACCATTGACCAATCAGAATTCAGCCCACATTGAGCACAAGATTGCTACATAGCTGTGTTGTTTCTTTTCTTGCAGCAGTCCAAATTTCCTGATCTCTTTACACATGGAAACAGGTTTAGATGATGGCTCATCGGTGACAAGAGATGACTTCTGAAACTTGGTTTATGACATCCATCAAAGAAACCCCAGCACTGAAACACAACAGAGTTAAAATGAATGCCTTATCAACACCAAAAGCATGTTGAAGATGTGTCTTGACAGATCTGGACACATCCTTCAGTAATGACCAGGAAGGATTTACAGAATGGTTATAGTTCTCTATGCTCTACACAACATTGTATAACAGCAAGATTTTGACCTGCAGGACAGTCACTGGTAGAGTTCAGATCTTCCTTGGACAATTGGGAGGGATTGGAGGAGTTCAAAGAGGGAGGGGGTGACATAACTGATGCCACCCCAGCTGCTCACATTACTACCCAGGTTGCCAAGGATACACTTATACGTGCAAATATCACTAAGTGCACCAACGTCATGGAAACATACAATGTCCACGTTTCCCCTTCACTGCTCTGTGCCAGTGACACAAACAAGTCTTGCAACCAAGAACGACTCGACCCCTTCAATATTCCCCTATCAGTGCCAATGAATTAATGGGCTCATGGTCATCATGAAAGAGGTTTGAAGGCCATCACCTAGAACCCAAGAACGGACAAGACAGAAAACTGGTGAAAGACATGTACCTGAGTGAAATAAAGGTGTTACTGAAATAAGGCACAGCCTTTGTCAAGCTGAACTCTATTTCAGCATTTCCATCTCTTTGGTTTACAACTCCAAATTGCTTCAAACTGCACCTTTGAATTGTCCCTTTAAATACTCAAGATTGGATCGTGCAGATCTATATTTTGCCTGCTGTCACTGATTGGATGTGAAACATAGGAGTAAATTACAATGAGGTGGCTAAGTTTAAAGAGCCAGTGGTGATGTTGTTCACCATGCTGTCAGACACCCCAGTCGGAATTCTCTGGTTCCAGTGCAATGAATGGATGCTGGATTCTCCGATTTTGCGGCTAAGTGCCGATGCCGGCGTGGGAACTGTGGCATAATACGACGTTAAAATCGGCGCCAAACCCTCACCAATTTGGGGGCTGGTGAGGGGCCAGCAGCGGCGACGGGTAAACCCCTGTCTCCCGCAACAAAATCGGCCGGAGAATGGCCGGGTCCATGACCGCGCATGCACACGGCGATGACCTGCAGCGGTCGTACAACATGGTGACGGACGCGCACGGTCCCGACCTGCCACATAGAGCTCCCTGGACCCCCCTCGCCACCCCCAGACCACCCCCCATCAGTCCCCAGCCCTCACCAAAGCCCCCTGGCCAGTGGCATGGCTCCCTCACAATTGTGGTGATGCTGGGCACAGTCAGCAGCCGCCATGTGATTTTGACGAACACAAGTGATCTGTGGCGTCGTGAACTCGGCGCATTAGGGGAGGATTATCGGGAAGGGCATTCAGCTGGTGCCTCAGACCATCCCAACGGTGAGCGCCGTACTCCCCAGTGATGCCGTTTTGGAGGGGGCAGAGCATCCAAAACAGGCACCGCCCTCAATTTGGTCAGTGAATCAAACTATCCGCCTGATCGCCGATTACGATATCGGCATCGGGCATCGGAAAATCCTGCCCTAGAACTTCGGCTGAGAGCCCAATTCACCGTGTTTGCTGGCAGTGATGGTGGGGTGAACACGGATCGGAGAACCCTGCCCCCCCCCCACTCTCACTCCCCATGGGGCGGTGAACACAGATCGGAGAACCCTGCCCCCCCCTCCCCCCCCCCCCCCACACCCACTCCCCATGGTGGGGTGAACACGGATCGGAAAACCCCCCCCCCCCACTCTCACTCCCCATGGTGGGGTTAATACGGATCGGAGAACCCTGCCCCCCCCCACACTCTCACTCCCCATGGTGGGGTGAACACGGATCAGAGAACCCTGCCACCCCCCACACTCTCACTCCCCATGGTGGGGTGAACACGGATCGGAGAACCCCCCCCCCCCCCGACTCTCACTCCCCATGGTGGGGTGAACACGGATCGGAGAACCCTGCCCCCCCCCCCACTCTCACTCCTGATGGTGGGGTGAACACGGATCGGAGAACCCCCCCCCCACACTCTCACTCCCCATGGTGGGGTGAACACGGATCGGAGAACCCTGCACCCCCCCCCCCCCCACTCTCACTCCCCATGGTGGGGTGAACACGGATCGGAGAACCCTGCCCCCCCTCCCCCCCCCCCCCCCAACACCCACTCCCCATGGTGGGGTGAACACGGATCGGAGAACCCTGACCCCCCCCACACTCTCACTCCCCATGGTGGGGTGAACACGGATCGGAGAACCCTGCCCCCCCCCCCACTCTCACTCCCCATGGTGGGGTGAACACGGATCGGAGAACCCTGCCCCCCCTCCCCCCCCCCACCCCAACACCCACTCCCCATGGTGGGGTGAACACGGATCGGAGAACCCTGACCCCCCCCACACTCTCACTCCCCATGGTGGGGTGAACACGGATCGGAGAACCCCCCCCCCCCCCCCCCACTCTCACACCCCACGGTGGGGTGAACACGGATCGGAGAACCCTGCCCCCCCCCACACTCCCACTCCCCATGGTGGGGTGAACACGGATCGGAGAACCCTGACCCCCCCCCCCCCCCACTCTCACTCATCATGGTGGGGTGAACACGGATCGGAGAACCCCCCCCACATTCTCACTCCCCATCGTGGGGTGAAGACGGATCGGAGAACCCTGCCCCCCCCCCCCCCTCCCCCCCCCCCCCCCCACACCCACTCCCCATGGTGGGGTGAACACGGATCGGAGAACCCTGCCCCCCCCCCCCCCCCACACTCTCACTCCTCCTGGTGGGGTGAACACGGATCGGAGAACCCTGCCCCCCTCCCCCCCCCCCCACACCCACTCCCCATGGTGGGGTGAACTCGGATTGGAGCACCCTGACCCCCCCCCACACACTCACTCCCCATGGTGGGGTGAACAAGGATTGGGGAACCCTGCCCCCCCCCCCCCCACTCTCACTCCTGATGGTGGGGTGAACACAGATCGGAGAACCCTGACCCCCCCCCCCCCACCCTCACTCCCCATGGTGGGGTGAATTCGGATTGGAGCACCCTGACCCCCCCCTGCCCCCCCCCCCCCCACACCCTCACTCCCCATGGTGGGGTGAATTCGGATTGGAGCACCCTGACCCCCCCCCACACCCTCACTCCCCATGGTGGGGTGAACAAGGATTGGAGCACCCTGACACCCCCCCCCCCACCCCCCCCCCCCCCCCCCCCGCTCTCACTACTCAGATCAGAAAACCCTGCCCCCCCAGACTCTCACTCCCCAGTGTATTGTCAAATGATGGAATTGGGACCTTTAACACTGTTTCCCTCTCGACCGATGCTGCCGGAACTGCCGAGTATTTCCAGCATTTTCTGTATTTATCATTTCAGTTTTGTACCAATCTACTTCAGACATGAGTAGTTCAGTCAGTGTGTTAATCCACAAACCCTGGGGCCGGAAAATTAGAAACGGTCCTGCTTCTCAAAATGCCAGTGTGGAGAGGAAAACAATGTAATACTAAACAAAAGCAGCTCCGCACAGTTAATGGGGACATGGTTAATGGGGAGATTTCTTTCACTAGTGACATGATTGATTCCCATTGTATTAGAAATCAGTCCTGATGGATTTTCCTTGACAGAGATGATCCAATAAATGGAACAATTTCATTTTCACTTGGACAAACCAATTAACAGACATCAATTGTGTCATTACCAAGGGAAACAAATTACACATGGTATAAAGCTAGTGTTTCTACCAGTTTTGAGGACATAGGAGGAAAATTCTAGTCCAACATTTACATTTATTGAGTACATTAGTTAGAAATCTGATGGATTTGCATAGTGGGCTTAGCAATTCAATGCTGAAAAATAAAACTGGCTTTCTTTTTATTCTTGTTCTTCTTCTAGGCATCATCGGGTTTGATAAGTTGAAGAGTAAAGTCTAGTTATATACAGGGAATCGAACTACACCAGATGTGCTGGAAATGATGAATAGTTTCATCTAACCCTGTACAGTTCATGCAGTCAATAGCTGCTTGTTTCTTAACATTATTTTTTATTGTTTGAAATGTGTTGTTATCCACTATGGACTGAATATAAGAAGAGTGCTTTTGGAAATCACAAAGAACAGGAAAAATTCATTAGAATGGATTCAACGATCAGTGATTTGTTTCAGGAGGTCAAATTTATATCAGTGCAAAACATATTGAAGCACTTAACTTCCAATTGTCGGCTGTATGCCACAGAAACATAGATATGAACTGACATGCTTCTGTTGTAAGGGGTTGGTCGAGGAAAAATATTGCAAATTAAAGAAATATGGGGCTGGATTCTCCGTTCTGGAGACTAAGGGCGCGATTCTCCCAGACAGGGAGAAATCGTAAGGCTGGCGTCAAATCCGGGCGGGTTTGACGCCAGCCTCCCCCTCCCCGACCGGGAACCGATTCTGGTCCCCGGTCGGGGCTAGTATGCCGCGGCCGTGAACTCCGGCATCGCGGGCTTAACGAATTTCGTTAAGCCCACTTGCCAGAGTTTGCGCCGGCTGACGCGTCACATGACGTGAGCCGCGCATGCGCAGATTGGAAGACTCCAACCCGCGCATGCGCTGATGACGTCACCGCGCATGCGTGAAACCCGCGCACACTTTGGCGTCCTCTAATCCGTGGCCCATAACACCAGTTAAGTTGGCACGGGTGCAGGGTATAGTTTAGTGATAGGAGCGAGGGCACAAACATGTACATATGTTTTCACATTAAACACCTGTTACAATTTAGCAACCTGCCTCGGTGCTCTTTCAGAAGGGTGTAAGGAGTGGGCTAGTGTGGACTGGCCACAGAGTGGGGGTGGGAAATAGATGGACATTGAAGGTGGGATTGGCTCAGTGACTGCTGTTCAGCCAGTGCTCCTGCCTGGGCCCCATGTCCTGGCCATCCAACCCCTCCCCTGCATCCTCCTCATTGGACAAGGCCTGTTGTTCATCCTCCTCCTCCAGCTCGTTGCCCCTCTGCTGCTTGATGTTATAGGGGACGCAACTGGCCACCACAATACAGGAGACCCTCCCAGTGCCATAGTGGTCCAGGCACCTGAACTGCATCTTTACGATGCCAAAACACCGCTGGATCACGCACCTGGTTGCTGCATGGGCGCCATTGTATCGGGCCTCCGTGTCGGTCTGAGGCCTCCGGATAGGCGTGATCAGCCACGACCGCAGCGGATAACTGCTATCGCCAGGAGCCAATCTCCCAGCTGGTGCTGCGCCTTGAGGAGGTCGGGAATCATCAAGTGTGCAAGGATGAAGGCATTGTGCACACTATCCGGGTACCGGGCGCAGATGGCATAATGCGCATCTGATGGTCATATACCAGCTGCACGTTCATCGAGTGGAACCCCTTTCGGTTTGTGGAGAGCGGATTGTCATCTGCAGGTGCCGTGGGGCAACATGCAACCCGTCGATCACCCCATGGACCTGGGCATCTCAGCGATGGCGGCGAACCCCACTGCCCAGGCATCCTGGTGGCCTCGGTCCACATTGAAGTGGATGTATTGTACTGACTGGGCATATAAGGTCTCCATGATGGCATGGATGCACCTATGTGCCGAAGCCTGTGAGATCCCGGACAGGTCCCCACTCGCCGCCTGGAAGGACCCCGTGGTGCAAATATTCAGGGTGATGGCCATTGGGAACGTGTTTTCTTCCACATACCCATCCCTCCACCCCCTCCCCCAGTGCCAGGTGCCCTATGATCTGGCAGATATGTTGCACTGCCTCTCTTCAGCCGGAGTCTTCGACGGCATGCCCGGTCCGGCAGGTCATAGATATAATATCTTGTTTTTTTTCATAGAATTTACAGTGCAGAAGGAGGCCATTCGGCCCATCGAGTCTGCACCGGCTCTTGGAAAGAGCACCCTACCCAAGGTCAACACCGCCACCCTATCCCGATAACCCAGGAACCCCACCCAACACTAAGGGCATTTTTGGACACTAAGGGCAATTTATCATGGCCAATCCACCTAACCTGCACATCTTTGGACTGTGGGAGGAAACCGGAGCACCCGGAGGAAACCCACACACACACGGGGAGGATGTGCAGACTCCGCACAGACAGTGACCCAAGCCGGAATCGAACCTGGGACCCTGGAGCTGTGAAGCAATTGTGCTATCCACAATGCTACCGTGCTGCCGTGCAGCTGGTCCTCGAATGACAGGTGGTGCCGGTACACACGACGTCTCATGCACCTCCTCCTCCCCCTCGGCCTGTTGGGGGGCTGGATCTCCATCCTCAGCGGCTGCCTCCTTTTCCTTTGGGGCAGGCTCCGCTTCTGCAGCTTCCTCCACCTCACACCGCTCCAGCTCGCACAGCCGCAGTGCATCCGCCAAGGCTGCGGTGACTAGGAGGAAGGCCACCATTGATGGTTAAATTCCAATCTCTATTTTCTGTAGGCGGTGAAAGGCCCGGTTGGCACTGTGGACTTTGCCCCTGCATGTCCCTTCCCCCACCTTCCCAATCCCTGCACCCATGGCCCTGTTGGTGCCTGGCACCATGGGGACCTCTGGACCTGCTGCCCATCGCTGCTGTTGAGGGACTGGAGAATTGCAATTTGGCATGAAACCAGCGACTACCACAATTTTGGCATCAAAACCAATTCTCCGCTCAATTACGTCTCCCGATTCCGGCGTCAGCCGACTGAGAATCCCGCACAACGCCTTAACTAATTTATTCCTCGCCTAACCTTGCGATTATTAACATTTCTCTTCTTCTTCACTCTTGTCGGAAATTGATCACCGCAAGGCCCCCAAAGGAAAATAAATGAATGCTAGGAAATTGACTAAAGCCTATTCTATGAATCAGCAGACTTACATCATCAAATTTATTTTGTATCACCACATCAATCCAGTGGCACACTGATACTAATATTAGCTCAACAGGCCGGAACAGGGATGTACTCACCACCTGTTTTCATGATGCACTTATCGACTGCCGTTTTACATGGTGTCATCACTGTGACAGCCCAGGTATTCAATTAAGACAGACAGAACCGCATTAAACAACTGGAGGAAAATGTAGCTGGTCTGATTAATAAGTTCGTGGTGTCATAATATACATCCATGTATATGATGGAGTGCAGACAGGCAGTGATTGACACACAGGATGACCAATGAGCACACAGAACACAGCAGCCAATCACCAGACAGGACACGACCACGATAAAGCCAAAGGGCACCAGTTTTCCTGCTCTCTCGGGACCCAGCAACTGAGACAGTCAGAGCTCGTGAGCAGCAGCCAGTGCTAACACCATGTGGTAGTCAGTTAGTCTGGTCAGGCTCGCCTCAGGTCTCCAGTCAACTCAGCATAGTGTCAACCCACAGTCAAGCATGTAATATAGTTAGATGTTAAATAAAATTGTGTTGTTCTCATCAAGTGTTGGAAGCTTGTCTCTCTCTACACTGCTTCAAACGCAGTCCACATAGACCCAGCTTACCCAACACATCACGCGGATTTAAATCATTGATGCCGTCAATGGGACCATGACAGAATTTCCATTGGAAAAACTGAAAGTTGTGCTGACCCCACCCAGTGTGTGTTAGAAGCTTGAAATGGCACTTGAAGATGTTATTCATGTAAGACCATAAGACCTGATACAATAATCCCCAACTCCACTTTTCTGCCTTATTCTCATAACCCTAGATTAATTTTCTGATAAAAAATCTGTTTATCTAAGCCTTCAAAATACTTAATAACCCAGCCCCTCCAGCCCCTGCGGTAAAGCATTCCACACATTTAGTATCTTCAGATGAAGAATTCCTCCTTGGATTTGGATTTGTTTATTGTCACGTGTACTAAGGTACAGTGAAAAGTATTTTTCTGCGAGCAGCTCAACAGATCATTAAGTACCTGATTGAGGTCTACAAAATTATGAGAGGTATGGACAGGGTGGATAGCAACAAGCTTTTTCCAAGATTGGGGGCGTCAATTACAAGGGGTCACGATTTCAAGATGAGAGTGGGAAAGTTTAAGGGAGATGTGCGTGGAAAGTTTATTACGCAGAGGGTGGTGGGTGCCTGGAACGCTTTGCCAGCAGAGGTGGTAGAGGTGGGCACGATAGCATCATTTAAGATGCATCCAGACAGATATATGAACGGGCAGGGAACAGAGGGAAGTAGACCTTGGAAAATAGGAGATAGGTTTAGATAAAGGATCTGGATCGGCGCAGGCTGGGAGGGCCGAAGGGCCTGTTCCTGTGCTGTAATTTTCTTTGTTCTTTGTTCTTGTACATGAAAAGAAAAGGAAATAAAAGAAAATACATAATAGGGCAACACATGGTACACAATGTAACTAGATAACACCGGCATTGGGTGAAGCATACAGGGATGTAATGTTAATGAGGTCAGTCCATAAGAGGGTCATTCAGGAGTCTGGTAACAGGGGGGAAGAAGCTGTTTTTGAGTCTGTTCGTGCGTGTTCTCAGACTTTTGTATCTCCTGCCCGATGGAAGAAATTGGAAGAGTGAGTAGTCAGGTGGGAGGGGCCTTTGATTATGCTGCTCGCTTTCCCCAGGCAGCGGGAGTTGTAGATGGGGTCAATGGATGGGAGGAAGGTTCGTGTGATGGACTGGGCTGTGTTCATGACTCTCTGAAGTTTCTTGCGGTCCTGGGCCGAGCAGTTGCCATACCAGGCTGAGATGCAGTCAAATAGGATGCTTTCTATGGTGCATCTGTAAAAGTTGGTAAGAGTTAATGTGACATGCCGAATTTCCTTAGTTTCCTGAGGAAGTATAGGTGCTGTTGTGCTTTCTTGATGGTAGCGTTGACATGGGTGGACCAGGACAAATTTTTGGAGATGTGCACCCCTAGGAATTTGAAACTCCTCATCTCGGTCTTAAATGGGTGATCCCTGACTCTGAGATTATGCCCTCTGTTCCGAGACTCTCCTACAAGGGAAACAACCTCTCAGCATCTACCCTGTTGTCAAGCCCCCTGAGAATACTGTAAGTCTCAATAACATCACCTTTCATTCTTCAAAACTCCAATGAATACAGGCCCAACCTACTTAACCTCTCCTCATCAAAAAACCCCTCCATACCCAGATCACTGAAATCTGGTTGCAATATAACTGGATGGATTTCTTAACAGGCTTCTACATTAGACGTCACTGCTTTTTAGTTTCTCCGTGCTTCATATCCTACAAGGCAGGAGCTTCACAATGCTCCGAGTGAGGTGACCTCTGCTCTGGTTGAAGGAAGAGGATATTGAGGGGGAGCAGCAGCAAAGTGTGGGACCCCAGAGAGCTGCAGCTGCAGTCTCCAGACTGCAGCTTAGGCTAGAAAATGCCGAACAAATACCTTCACCAGCAAATCAAAGAATAAGATGACTGCAGTTACGATACTCAGGCTCAACCAGGGGACGCGGTGGCATAGTGCTATTATCACTAGACTAGTAAACCAGAGATCTAGGCCGGGATTCTCCAAGCCCGCACCAGGTCGGAGAATCGCGGGGGGCGCGGGAAATTCCTGCCACCTGTTCCGACGCCATGTGGAATACAACCAATTCTAATGAAAAATGGTGTCTGATTCGCCGGATTCGGGATTGAAAGAGGCCCCCGCGGCGATTCTCCGCGGTTGACCGGCCTAACTCCCGATGGCGTGGTTTACATCTGGTACCACCCGACGGGTGCTCGGACCCGCGGCCGCGGTGGCCGTCCTGGTGGGGGGTGGGGGAATCTGACTCTGGGATGGCCTCATCGGTGGCCAGGCCCGCACTCAGGGGCCACCGCGATCTGTGGGGGACCTACCTTACTCTGTGTGGGCCCATGTTGGCGGTGCCTGTGCCGAGGTGGGCCACTGCGCGCATGCGCGGACCCGCTTGAGGCCGCCGTGCACATGTGCAGCTGCGCGGTCTGGACAGCACGGCCCCACCGGCAGCCAGAGCTGCGGGACGCACGCCTGAGCTCTGCTAGCCCCCTGGAAAACGGAGAATCACCCTGGACATTCGAGAAAAAAGTCCAGTGTGATTCTCGCCCGTTTTCCGGCAGGCGTGCGGACTTAGTCCCCAAAAGGGAGAATCACGGTCCTAGAGTACTCTGGGGTCCCAAGTTCAAATCCCGCCAATGGAGATGGTGAAATTTGAATTCAATAAAAATCTGGAATTAAAAGTCGAATGATGACCATGAAACCATTGTCGATCGTCGTATTTACCCTTCTTTTACTGAAGGAAATCTGCCGCCCTTACCTGGTCTGGCCTACATGTGACTCCAGACCCACAGCAATGTGGTTGACTCGTTACTGCACCTCAAGGGCAATTAGGGATGGACAATAAATGCTGGCACAGCCTGCGACGCCCAAGTCCCATGAACGGATTAGAGAAAATCCAAAGAAGATTGAAAACAAGTAAACAGTTGTGTCAGCCCCACTAAACTGAGTTGACTGGATGCAAAACCCTTAAGTACGAGCCTCGATGTGGTTTGTTGGCCATTCATGCCGCTCTCTGATGATTTAAAACAGATTGTTCAATTTGAATAGAAGTCTGAGAAAAAGCTTTCAAATAATCAGTGCACAGATTTTGTGTCTTTTAAAATCTGCTGATCAAAGAAGTATACACATAAAATGTTATAATGGGGTCAATTTCAGTAGGATTTCTCATCCTGACCTGAGGCACCATGCCAGCCGCAAAGGTTATCAGTCATCTTTACTAACCTGGCTCTATATATATATGGGATGTTTACTATATCTGCAGAGCTCACCTGAAGAACATTTAACCTGTTCACACATGTTTTCTGGACAAGAAAATCCACCATTTTTTCAAAGCTGGAATTATTCTTACAGCTTTAAGAACTTTCCTAATTTCAAAGGACCGATTAAAATATTCATCACTTCTCCAATAAATTTGGGAATTTTATTCAGTGGAATAAAGATTTCAGTTTGCTATCCATATGGCTGTATTAATAACATAAAGTTAAGTTGCTACCTTTGGTTCCTTCATCAAGAAGCTTCTTCACTTACAGATACCAGCTGTCACTGGCCTTACCTTCTATTTAATTAGAAAATAAATCAAAACCTTCCCAGAGCCCTTCCCAGAGCCATCTCCACTCTCCTTAGACAGAACTCTCATTGAATGCTCCTGCATTCTAACTATTACGCTGAGCTCAATTTTATTTTCTGCTTTTTTATTAACAATATATTAGCCTCTAATTCTTTTTTCTTAAATAGTTTTTCCTCCAATTCCTAATTGAACAAAAGGTAAGGGCTGGGATTCTCCGTGGGCTGATGCCAAAATTGGGAAAGGCGATTGGATGGAGAATCAGTCGGGAAGCCAAAATCGCCGGCGCTTGCCAATTTTCAATGCCCCGGTGCCTCGATAGTGGCACAATGCGTTCTACTCCGCACAGACAGTAAACGCTGTTTGCATACCATTAATGTGATGATATGTGAACTATCACCTATTTATATAATACAACAACCAAATTGTATGTAAACATTAGTGGCCGCATGTATAAATTAGTATTCTAGCATCCAACCACAGGTGGTGTGGCAACAGGAGTAGATCACTGGAAGACAGGCCATATGGGGTGCATTCTAGAATCTGACCACAGGTGGCGTGGCGACAGGAGGAGATCACTGGAAGACAGGCCATATGGGGTGCATTCTAGAATCTGACCACAGGTGGTGTGGCGACAGGAGTAGATCACTGGAAGACAGGCCATATGGGGTGCATTCTAGAATCTGACCACAGGTGGCGTGGCGACAGGAGGAGATCACTGGAAGACAGGCCATATGGGGTGCATTCTAGAATCTGACCACAGGTGGCGTGGCGACATGAGTAGATCACTGGAAGACAGGCCACATGGGGTGCATTCTAGAATCTGACCACAGGTGGCATGGCGACAGGAGTAGGTCACTAGAAGACATCCACATGGGAGACAGGATGTATTCACCTGGGCAGCACAGAGACACAGAAGCTGGACAGCAAGCACAGGAAGGGGGTGAGGGGAGGGGTTACATGTACGGGTGTTAGTGGCAGGGGCACAGTGCTGCCTACTCACCCTGACCAACCTGAGGAGGTCATACAGTTTCTT
This sequence comes from Scyliorhinus canicula, assembly GCF_902713615.1. Classification (NCBI taxonomy): domain Eukaryota; kingdom Metazoa; phylum Chordata; class Chondrichthyes; order Carcharhiniformes; family Scyliorhinidae; genus Scyliorhinus; species Scyliorhinus canicula. The sequence goes on from NC_052150.1 coordinate 157,604,483, forward strand.
CCTGCTCTGCTGGCCAGTCCCAGCAGTGTTGCCCACAGCACTCAGAACTTCTCCCACCTGTGCCTAGGCTCGGTTCATGGTGGCAGGTGGCAACCGCCTCTTGACCCAGGGGTACAGGGCAGTCCACCTCTCCTTGACTGCATCCAGTTGGGTCTCCAGCTTTGAACCACAGTGCTGCTCTCCTAGCTGCCATCTTGTTGGCTGGGATGAGTGTATGTCGGGAGCGGAGTGCTGATATGCGGCTGCAACTTGTTAGCCTCTCAAATGCCAATCCCGAATCCGGCAAATCAGACACCATTTTTCATTGGAATTGGTTGTGTTCCTCATGGCGCCAGTGCTAGTCCCTTAACGAATGGTGGATTGATCTGGGAATGGTGCCAACTTTGCTGTCGTAGAACACCACCGATTCAGTCCTGGCATCAGCATTTAATTTCTGGTGCGGGGAATTCTGCCAATGGTTGGATACCTCTTTTGCACAGCCTTCCACACTTCCTGAAGTGTGACGCAAGCTGCTGAAATAATATTTAATTCTAAATTACCTTTTATATCTGTTTCAGTGTTGGAAGCCAATTCTGGGTCCTGCAGCAAGCTGTCATTCAGTTGCCACTAAGGTTGCAGAAGTCCTGATTTCAATGGACCGCCATGCCCCAGTTTTCACATGAAAACTAGGACTCACTTTGGTCATGTCCTTAACCTAAAGGTATAACTGCCATTCCTTCAATTGTATTTGAGTTGTTTGCATTGTTTCTGCTAAGCTTATCAGCTGATGTGTCAGCTGTGGCTCAGTTGGTAGCATTCCTCCCTCGGAGCCCACTGAGGGAGTGTTGCGCTGTTGGAGGTGCTGTCTGTTGACTGAAACATAAACTGAGATCCTGCCCCCTCTGGTGGACATAAAATATCCTGACACCATTTTGTAGGAGGGGCTTTCTTCACTCTCCTGGCTGAAACATACCCCTCAATTAACATCACAACAAAAGATTATCTAATCATTATCACTCTGTTGTTTGTGGAAACTTACTGTGCACAAACTGACTCCTGCATCTGCGACATTACAACTTTGTTTACACTATTTCAAAAGTACTTTATTGGCTGTAACGTGTTTGGGGACATCATGAAAGGTGCTATATAAATGGAAGTTTTTTTAAAACTTGCTAACTCACACACTCTAGTGCACTTTCCTCTTCCTTTCAATGATAAGGTGACACACGACCATAGGCATCAGTGATTCACTGGGGGATAGGGATGGCTGCATGTCTGCACCCTGATGGATGCTGATCGCCCTCATTGGAATGGCATGGCTGAAGCTGTGGCCAGCACTGTCCCTCAAATCCATTGATGATGCTGGATTATCCTCATACCTCATCCTCCTCACATCCTACATGTCCCTAATCCCACAATCTGTCCTGATTTGCAAGCTCAGGTAATGGAAGCACACATTTCTTTTTTTCCCTGCCCCCCTCACCAGAACCTTACACTGGCACCCTTCTCTTTTCAGATGCCCATGGACCATAACCTGGAATCTTAATCTTGTGCCCTTCTCTTATCGGATACCCAGGAACTGCTACCTGGTCAGAGAATGGCACTAAGTCATAATGCTCATTTGGAGAACCGATGAAGACGTGATGGGCCAAATGGCCTCCTCCTGTGCAGTAACAATTCTCACCCTCACAGCCACCAGCTCAGAGAATGATAGAACACACCATTTAAAGAATAGTTAGGTTGGAGCTGCATATGGTAAGACTCCAGGGCCAAATGGCTGACAGCCAGGGTAGGGGGACAATGGTGCCACCGATGCCAGCTCAGTGGAGGGCAAACTCACACAAGTTATGTTGCAGATAACACAGATGAGGCCTTTGGTGTGGTGACATACAGAAAAAGGCTGATCTGTATGCACACTAGAATGCTTGGTGATTGGCAGTCCTACCAGCAAGCCAGCTGTCAATTTCAAGGAACCTGGAGGAGTCCACCATCAGTTTGGCACAGGACTTTACACAGATTTCCATGTTGAAGTGGTCAACTTCATTGCGCATCTGCAGACCCCATGATGCATTGTCTGACGGTTGATGTCTCAGCTTCCATTGTAGCACAAGCAGAAGCCACTTAGTATTTGAGTGCTGCAGTGGGAGCTCAGATTGAAGTTATGCAAGGCCAGACTGCTGCTATGATAGCTGCAGATAACAGTCTGCTAAAGGGCTGAAGAGTCCAGCAATCTGGCCTCCAAAACAATGCCAGGATTGCTGAGGCACTCAATCGGCAGTGGTTCTGTTGTCGTTTCTCAGGGTGACAGTCCGTCCACTTTTGTCACTGAGGGAGGTGGTGGCATAGTAGTACTGTCACTGGACTCGTCATTCAGAGGCCCAGGTTAATATTCAGGGCATACAGGTTCAACTCTTACCATAGCAGCTGGTGGAATGTGAATTAAATGAATAAAATCAGGAATATAAAACTCAACTCAGTAATGGCGACCATAAAACTATTATTGATTGTTGTAAAAACCCATCTGGATCACTAATATCCTTTTGGGGAAGGAAATCTGCTGTCCTTAACAGGGCTAGCCTATACGTGACTCCAGACCTACAATGTGTGGTTGACTCTTAACTGCCCTCTATAATGGCCAAGTAAGCCACTTAATTAAAGAGATGGGCAATAAATGCTGGTGATGCACACATCCCATCAGTGCCATTGTTGTTGTCTGTCAGCCAGTCAGCACAAACTGCTACTGCCCATGCCAGTGTGGTGCAGTCCAAAGCTGGGATTTTAGGGCTTGAGCTGCTGAAGGTCAGCCTCCCAAGGCCATCTTCAGTCTTTGCCACTGAAAGTCAGCAGCCATTCTGCAGCCACTGGAGTAACACTATATAGGAGCACCAGGCTGATTAATGACTTTTATACTTTTTTAATTAATTTACAGGATGAGGGCATGATTTAGGCCAACGTTTATTGCCCATCCCTAGTTGCCCTTGAGAAGGTAGTGGTGAGATGCCTCCTTGAACTGCTTCAGCCCTATGGTGTAGGTACATCCACAGTGCTGTTAAGGAGAAAGTTCCAGGATTTTGAATCAGTGATGGTGATGGAACGGCGATATACTTCCACATCAGGAAGGTCAGTGACTAGGAGGGACACCTCCAAGTGTTCGCAGGTACTTCGTGCCCTTGTCCTTCTAGATAGTAGTACTTGTGGGTTTGGAAGGTGCTGCCTAAGGAGCCTTGTTGACTTCCTCTAATGCATCTTCTAGAAGGCACACACGGCTGTCACTGTTCGTTGGTGGTGGAGGGATTGAATGTTTGTGGAAGGAGGAGCAATCAAATTGGCTGCTTTGTGCTGGATGGTGTCGAGCTTCTTGAGTGTTGTTGGAGGTGCAGTCACCCAGGCAAGTGGAGAGTATTCCATTACACACCTGACTTGTGCCTTGTACTTCTATTTTATAAATTTAGAGTACCCAATTCTTTTTTTCTCCAATTAAGAGGCAATTTATCATAATAATCTTTTATTATTGTCACAAGTAGGCTTACAGTAACACTGCAATGAAGTTACTGTGAAGATACTGTGGCTGTTCCGGGGAGATTTGCATACGTGCAGTGCGGTCAGCGTAAGTTGAAGGTGCACCTGCATCAGTGACCCGAGGAGTTCGACGGAAGTCAAGCATCCAGCAGGGGGCAGCAGAGCAGAGCTTCTGATTGGCTGTTCCGGGGAGATTTGCATACGTGCAGTGCGGTCAGCGTAAGTTGAAGGCGCACCTGCATCAGTGACCCGAGGAGTTCGACGGAAGTCAAGCATCCAGCAGGGGGCAGCAGAGCAGAGCTTCTGATTGGCTGTTCCGGGGAGATTTGCATACGTGCAGTGCGGTCAGCGTAAGTTGAAGGTGGTTTGTGAAGGGGCTGTTCTCGAGTGACAGCTTTACCCGAAACACTACTTACGTAGTGTCTCCCACCCATCCTCCTCCTCTAACCAAAAAAAAGGTTCTGTCCGTTGGATTGCTAAACTAACAAGTTTTTTTTTTATTTTTATTTTTCAGTAGTTAGGAAGTTAGTTCAGTGGGAATGGAGGCTAGGGCAGTTGAATGTTCCTCCTGCAGAATGTGGGAGGAAAGGGTCACCTCTAGTGTCCCTTCTGACTACATCTGCGGGAAGTGCACCCAACTCCAGCTCCTCGAGAGCCGCGTTAGGGACCTGGAGCTGGAGCTGGATGAACTTCGGATCATTCGGGAGGCGGAGGAGGTTATTGAGAGGAGTTATAGGGAGGTAGTCACACCTCAGGTAAAAGAAGAAGGTAGATGGGTTACCGTCAGGGGAGGGAGAGGGAACCGGCAGGCAGTGCAGGGATCCCCTGTGGTCGTTCCCCTCTATAACAAGTATACCGTTTTGGATACTGTTGCGGGGGACGACTTACCAGGGGTAAGCAATGGGGCACAGGTCTCTGGCACAGAGTCTGTCCCTGTTGCTCAGAAGGGAAGGGAGAAGAGGAACAGAGCACTTGTCATTGGGGACTCCATAGTTAGAGGAACAGATAGGAGGTTCTGTGGGAATGAAAGAGACTCACGGTTGGTGTGTTGCCTCCCAGGTGCCAGGGTTTGTGATGTCTCTGATCGTGTTTTTGGGATCCTTAAGGGGGACGGGGAGCAGCCCCAAGTCGTGGTCCACATAGGTACCAACGACATAGGTAGGAAGAGAGATGGGGATTTGAGACAGAAATTCAGGGAGCTAGGGTGGAAGCTGAGAGCTAGAACAAACAGAGTTGTTATCTCTGGGTTGTTACCCGTGCCACGTGCTAGTGAAGTGAGAAATAAGGAGAGAGAGGAGTTGAACACGTGGCTACAGGGATGGTGCAGGAGGGAGGGTTTTGGTTTCCTGGATAATTGGGGCTCATTCTGGGGTAGGTGGGACCTCTACAAACAGGATGGTCTTCACCTGAACCAGAGGGGTACCAATATCCTGGGGGGGAGATTTGCTAGTGCTCTTCGGGGGGGTTTAAACTAATTCAGCAGGGGGATGGGAACCTAAATTGTAGTCCCAGTGTACAGGATGTTGAGAGTAGTGAGGTCAGGGATAGGGTTAAAAGTTTGAAAGAGGGCACCGGCAAGCAGGACGCTGGTTTGAAGTGTGTCTACTTCAACGCCATGAGCATCCGGAATAAGGTGGGTGAGCTTGCAGCATGGGTTGGTACCTGGGATCTCGATGTTGTGGCTATTTCGGAGACATGGGTAGAGCAGGGACAGGAATGGTTGTTGCAGGTTCCAGGATTTAGATGTTTCTGTAAGAACAGAGAAGATGGTAAAAGAGGGGGGGGTGTGGCATTGTTAATCAAGGAAAGTATTACGGCGGTAGAAAGGACGCTTGAGGACTTGTCTACTGAGGTAGTATGGGCCGAGGTTAGGAACAGTAGAGGAGAGGTCACCCTGTTGGGAGTTGTCTATAGACCTCCGAATAGTTCCAGAGATGTAGAGGAAAGGGTTGCAAAGATGATTCTCGACAGGAGCGAGAGTAACAGGGTAGTTGTTATGGGGGACTTTAACTTTCCAAATATTGACTGGAAATACTATAGTTCGAGTACTATAGATGGGTCAGTTTTTGTGCAGTGTGTGCAGGAGGGTTTTCTGACACAGTATGTAGACAGGCCAACAAGGGGCGAGGCCACATTGGATTTGGTACTGGGTAATGAACTCGGCCAGGTGTTAGATTTAGATGTAGGTGAGCACTTTGGTGATAGTGATCACAACTCGGTTATGTTTACTTTAGCAATGGGCAGGGATAGGTATATACCGCAAGGCAAGAATTATAGCTGGGGGAAAGGCAATTATGATGCTATTCGGCAAGATTTAGGATGTATAGGATGGGGAAGGAAACTGCAGGGGATGGGTACAATCGAAATGTGGAGCTTTTTCAAGGAACAGCTACTGCGTGTCCTTGATAAGTATGTACCTGTCAGGCAGGGAGGAAGTTGTCGAGCAAGGGAACCATGGTTTACTAAGGAAGTTGAAGCACTTGTCAAGAGGAAGAAGAAGGCTTATGTTAGGATGATACATGAAGGCTCAGTTAGGGCACTTGAGAGGTACAAGTTAGCCAGGAAGGACCTAAAGGGAGAGTTAAGAAGAGCGAGGAGAGGACACGAAAAGTCGTTGGCGGATAGGATCAAGGAAAACCCTAAGGCTTTCTATAGGTATATCAGGAACAAAAGAATGACTAGAGTAAGATTAGGGCCAATCAAGGATAGTAGTGGAAAGTTGTGTGTGGAATCAGAGGAGATAGGGGAAGCGTTAAATGGATATTTTTCGTCAGTGTTTACACTGGAGAAAGACAATGTTGTCGAGGAGAACACTCAGGTTCAGTCGACCAGGCTAGATGGAATTGAGGTTCAAAAGGAGGAGGTGTTAGCAATTTTGGAAAATGTCAAAATAGATAAGTCCCCTGGGCCAGATGGGATTTATCCTAGGATTCTCTGGGAAGCCAGGGAGGAGATTGCAGAGCCTTTGTCCTTGATCTTTATGTCGTCTTTGTCGACAGGAATAGTGCCGGAAGACTGGAGGATAGCAAATGTTGTCCCCTTGTTCAAGAAGGGGAGTAGAGACAACCCTGGTAATTATAGACCTGTGAGCCTTACTTCGGTTGTGGGTAAAATGTTGGAAAAGGTTATAAGAGATAGGGTTTATAATCATCTTGAAAAGAACAAGTTGATTAGCGATAGTCAACACGGTTTTGAGAAGGGTAGGTCATGCCTCACAAACCTTATTGAGTTTTTTCAGAAGGTGACCAAACAGGTGGATCAGGGTAAAGCGGTTGATGTGGTGTATATGGATTTCAGTAAGGCGTTTGATAAGGTTCCCCACGGTAGGCTATTGCAGAAAATAAGGAAGTATGGGATTGAAGGTGATTTAGCGGTTTGGATCAGTAATTGGCTAGCTGAAAGAAGACAGAGGGTGGTGGTTGATGGCAAATGTTCATCCTGGAGTTCAGTTACTAGTGGTGTACCGCAAGGATCTGTTTTGGGGCCATTGCTGTTTGTCATTTTTACAAATGACCTGGAAGAGGGTGTAGAAGGATGGGTTAGTAAATTTGCAGATGACACGAAGGTCGGTGGAGTTGTGGATAGTGCTGAAGGATGTTATAGGATACAGAGGGACATAGATAAGCTGCAGAGCTGGGCTGAGAGGTGGCAGATGGAGTTTAATGCGGAAAAGTGTGAGGTGGTTCACTTTGGAAGGAGTAACAGGAATGCAGAGTACTGGGCTAATGGCAAGATTCTTGGTAGTGTAAATGAACAGAGAGATCTCGGCATCCAGGTACATAAATCCCTGAAAGTTGCCACCCAGGTTAATAGGGCTGTTAAGAAGGCATATGGTGTGCTAGCCTTTATAAGCAGGGGGATTGAGTTTCGGAACCACAAGGTCATGCTGCAGCTGTACATAACTCTGGTGCGGCCGCACCTGGAGTACTGCGTGCAGTTCTGGTCACCACATTATAGGAATGATGTGGAAGCTTTGGAAAGGGTTCAGAGGAGATTTACTAGGATGTTGCCTGGTATGGAGGGAAGGTCTTACGAGGAAAGGCTCAGGGAATTGAGGTTGTTTTCGTTAGAGAGGAGAAGGCTGAGAGGTGACTTAATAGAGACATATAAGATAGTCAGAGGGTTAGATAGGGTGGACAGTGAGAGTCTTTTTCCTCGGATGGTGATGACCAACACGAGGGGACATAGCTTTAAATTGAGGGGTGAGAGATATAGGACAGATGTCAGAGGCAGTTTCTTTTCTCAGAGAGTAGCAGGGGTGTGGAACTCCCTGCCTGTAACAGTAGTAGACTCGCCAACTTTAAGGGCATTTAAGTGGTCACTGGATAGACATATGGATGAAAATGGAATAGTGTAGGTCAGATAGGCTTCAGATGGTTTCACAGGTCGGCGCAACATCGAGGGCCGAAGGGCCCGTACTGCGCTGTAGTGTTCTATGTTCTATGTTCTATGTTCTATCCCCAAGTCGCCACATTCCGGCGCCTGTTCGGGTACACAGAGGGAGAATTCAGGATGTCCAATTTACCCAACAAGCACGTCTTTCAGGACTTGTGGGAGGAAACCGGAGCACCCCTGCAGACTCCGCAATTTAGCATGAGCAATTCACCTACCCTTCACATCTTTCTTGGCTGTGGCGGTAAGACCCAAGTGGACATGAGGAGAATGTGAAAACACCACACGGACAGTGACCCAGGGCCAGGATCAAACCCGTGTCCTTGGCGCCATGAGGCAGCAATGCTAGCCACTGTGCCACTGTGCTGCCCCTGTGACTTGTGCCTTGTAGATGGCAGATAGACGTTTGGGAATCGAATCATGAGGTGAGTTACTCGCTGCAGGATTCCGAGGGTCTGACCTGCTCTCGTAGCTGCAGTATTTATATGGTTAATCCAGGTCAGATTCTGGTCATTGGTAACCCCCAGGATGTTGATTGTGGGGGCTTCAGCGATAGTAATGCCATTGAATGTGTTGGGACGATGGTTAGGTTCTTTCCTCTGGGAGGTGGCCATTGCCTGGCACTTGCCTGGCACAAATGTTACGTGTATGGAATTGGCTTTGCGTTCACAGTCAATTGAGCTGCTCAAGAGAATGCCAGCCAGAAAGGGGATGTGTTTGTTGCATTCTCCCTCCAACTTCTTACTGCTCTTTCTCCTCCTATTTCTCTTGATTCTCTTCCTCAGCTGCTTGCCGTATACCTGGTCACCGGGGCTGTATCCTTATGATAGCAAAATTGTGAGAATGCTGTACACCTGTCAGAGCATGACACGCACTCTGGAGATTACTGTAGGGTTCCTCCAGAGCAGTCTAGACAGCAGACACATTGACTAAACACTTTGATAATATAATCTGTGATATTTTAGGTATCATTATAGGCTGAATTTTTGTTCAGAGTTTTGCACCTCAGTGTCTGGATAATTTCCAGTCGCCACATGGTACCAGCACAACGATCACACCCCATTGGAAGGCCAATGAATGGCCAGGGGGCATGTTTGTCAGCAAATCAAGGAAGTGAGCATGTTTCAGAAGCTGCAAGGCCAACAGGAGGCTTGTGGCATTGAAGGAAGTGAAGCCTGCCATTGCAGAGAAGGGGCAGAGAAGACACCTCATGATGTAGGCGGGGCACCATCACGAAGGACACAGTTGGTGCTACTGATATGATACCTGCCTGAGGAACAGGATCCATCACTGGTTCCCAGACCAGAGGTCAGTGATGACCAGCAACAGTGGGATGGAGCCCTTTTTTCTTATTTCTTCATGGGATGTGGGCATCACTGGTTGGGCCAGCATTAATTTCCCATCCTTAATTGCCTTTAAACTGAGTGGCTTGCTCAGCCATTTCAGAGAGCATTTCAGAGTAAACCACATTGCAGAGGATCTGGAGTCACAGTGAACCAGAAGGATTTTTATGACAATGATCACTGGTGTCATGGTCATCATTAGACCAGTAAATTCCAGATTTTTATTGCATTAGTAGCCGTTAATTATGTGGACATTAATTGTGTGGCCGTTAATTAAATGGGCATTAATTAAATTGGCTTCAATTGGCAGCGGGGGATGGGTGGTAGCAGGGTGGCCGTCCACAGCCTTCTTGCTACAGATCTAATCAGGCTCGGGACAGTGGGGTTCCCACCTGCCAATCCCCCGCCTGCTTAAATGTCCCAACTAAACTCACCGCAGGAATTCTGTCCAATGTACTCTTTATAAAGAAATGGACATTTTCACTTTCAGCCAATTGTCATTCACATTGTTCAATTTATTTTGTAAGTCAATGAAAGCTAAAGTAGTTTGGGCTGTATAACAGGAAACTGATCCAATACCATCTTCTAGCACCATCGACACTGAAATCAGTCCCATAGTATAACATCCAGTTTTATTTGAATTCATTTTTTATGGGATGCGTATTTCGCTGGTTAGGCCAGCATTTTTGCCCATCCCTAGTTGCCCTTCAGAAGGTGGTGGTGAGTTGCCTTCCTGAGCCACTGCAGTCCTTCAGGTGTAGGTACACCCACTGTGCTGTTGGGGAGGGATTTCCAGGATTTTGTCCCAGTAACAGCGAAAGAACGGCGATATATTTTCAAATCACGGTGGGGAGTGACTTGGCGGGGAACCTCCAGGTGGTGGACTTGGCTCAGGGCACGGCAAATTCTGAAGCACAAGTCTTCAGTACTATTGCCGGAATATTTTCAGGGCTCAGAGCATTTGCACTATCCAGTGCTTTTTCTTGATACCATGTGGGGGGAATTGAATTGGCCAAAGACTAGCTTCTGTAATACTGGGGTCCTCTGATGTCCGGCAGCCCGCCACCCATCTGGGCCCTCTCCAAACTGTTGTGAGCGAACTTCTGCAGGAGCACAGAGAGGCAATGTGAGCCATATGCTTTGATCATCACGGAGGGTGGCGATGGAGGAGCAGGCATGGGCAGAACTTCCGGATATGGGTAGGCCAGGGCATGGTGTTGGGCATGGGTGGTGCTAGGTGAATGATCATTGGGGGGGGGGGGGGGGGGCAGTCTCCAGTGCCAGTGGGCCGGTGCCAACTCACTCGTGCGGCCCAGTGGAGGTCGTTGATCTTCTTACAGCCCTAGGTGCCGGTCCACCTGGTGGCGCTCCCCAAGCTGACAGTTGCTGCCACTTCCTCCCAGGTGATACTGGCTGCCCTGTGGCTGACCCTCCAAGTCCCTTGGGGGAACAGGGCATCCCGTCTGCACTCGATTGTGTTCAAAAATCTATCCAGGTTGGCATCCCTGAATCGTGGGGCTGGTCTCCTCGGTGGCAATATCTGCGAGCTGTGTGGAGTTTGTTCTGCGGGATCGGTTTAAGTGCTGCTTGCTGGCGGGAAGCTGGTGGGCGCAGTCCCTGTGAATCAGCTAACATGACCATCATTTGCAGTATGAACCCTGTGGTGCCTCGTTAAGTGGACCAATTAACATTGGCTGGGTCGAGCGTTGGGAAGCTTGTGGCAGTTCCTGCTCGCTACCACACTTAGAACCTTTTCCATTAATTTGCTTTCCATTAGATCGCCCCCTTTGTCTTCTATTGTAAGTTTCATGAGAGCTGTATGCTCTGTAAAGTGCTGTTTCATGGGAATTAGTGTGTATCATGGGAATGTCATTTTAAGAAATGTTTGTCTTCTCAAGTGGCTGCAGTGATGTCATTGTGTGGGTGGAGCTGGGCTCTGGCTCTGCTTTCTACTTTCGTTTTGAGCTGGAAGCTATTTCTGGCTCTGAGTTTTAGTTTCGTTTTCAGTTGGGGAGCTGCATTCAAACCAAGGAGGTGTATTTTGGTCTCTCCCGCTCTCTGCATGCTAAAGAATGTCTCCAGATCACTTGATGATTTCAAAGTAATACCTTTTTCTGTAAGGAATGCAAACCTACTGTTTTTGTTAAAAAGGGTCCTTGACTTATGGATGTTGTTAGGAAGGGTTACCTATGGAGTATTGTACATTTGGGAGGGGTATCAGTGTTGGTAGTTGATAAGTTGTTTACTGTGTGTTTATAAAATGTTGACTGGATTCGTAGAATAAACATTGTTTTTGTTTTAAAATACTTTTAGATCTCTGTTGCATAATACCTGTAAAGTGGGCTCTTGTGCTCCTCATAACCAAAATCTATTAAAAGTTGTGGGTCAGGTGAACTCCATGATATACTTTCGGGTTCTCCAAACACTGGCCCATAATAGTGTATTAAGAAATTATATGTAATCTGTTATTGTTAGGGTTGAAGTCAAAATATTGCAATATTTTCTTTTCTTTTCTTTTAATAAAGTTTGTTTCTAGAATAACGCAAGCACGATTGCTTATATCATCACTCCTGGAATGAATCGATCTTTCCGCACCGTGTTAAAACTTAAAAGATTCATGGTTCTGGTTCAGTCTCGTAGGCACTGTTGAGAGCTGACCAAGCGTCCATGGGCCATGAGGTTGCAGATTGTGGTTGAGTACAATTCTGCTGCTGATGACCCATGGCGCCGAATGGATGCCAAGTCTTGAGTTGCTAGATCTGTTTGAATCTATTCCATTTAGCACGGTGGTAGTGCTACAACGCGATGGAGGGTATCCTCAATGTAATAACGGGACTTTGTCTCCACAAGGACTGTGCGGTGGTCACTTCTACCGATATTGTCATGGACAGATGCATTTGCGGCAGGCAGGTTGGTGAGGATAAGGTCTAATATATTTTTCCCTCTTGTTGGTTCCCTCATGACCTGTCGCACACTCAGATTAGCAGCTGTGTTCTTTAGGACCTGGCCAGCTCGGTCTGTAACAGTGTTATTAATCCACTCTGCGTGATGGACATTGAGGTCCCCCAACCAGATTACATTCTGTGCCCTTGCCTCAGTGCTTCCTCCAAGTGGTGTTCAACAAGGGGCTGGTTTAGCTCACCAGGCTAAATCGCTGGCTTTTAAAGCAGACAAAGCAGGCCAGCAGCACGGTTCGATTCCCATACCAGCCTCCCCGGATAGGCGCTGGAATGTGGCGACTAGGGGCTTTTCACAGTAACTTCATTGAAGCCTACTCGTGACAATAAGCGATTTTCATTTCATTTCATTTCACATAGAGGAGCATTGATTCATCAGCTGATGGTGGTATGTGGTGATCAGCAGGACATTTTCTTGCTCATATCTGATCAAAATTCATGAGACGTCATGGGGTCCAGAGTCGATGTTGAGGACACTTAGGGCAACTCCCTCCCAACTGTATACCACTGTGCCACCGCCACCTCTTCTCAGTCTGTCCCTGCCGTGAGACAGGACATATCCAGCAATGGTGATAGTGCTGTCTGGGACATTGTCTGAAAGGTATGATTCTGTGAGTATGCCTATGCCAGGCTAGTACTTGACTAGTGTGTGAGACAGCTGTTCCAACTTTGGCACAAGCCTCCTGATGTTAATAAGGAGGAGTTTGAGGGTGACAGGTTTGGTTTTGCCTTTGTCATTTCCAGTCCCTCGGTCGATGTTGGGTGATCTGTCTGGTTTCTTCCCTTTTTGGTGACTTTGTCGTGGTTTGACACAACTGAGTTGCTTGCTCGGCCATTTCAGAGGGCATTCAACAGTCAACCGCATTGCTGTGGATCTGGAGTTACATGGAGGCCAGACCAGGGGTGGGACTGCAGATTTCCTCCCCTAAAGGACATTAGTGACCACAATGGTGTCATGGTCATCATTCGACTTCTAACTCCAGATATTTATTGGATAGCTTAAATATTGTGTGACTTGCATTGCTTGGGGGAGTCACTGAGAAAGAGCGAGAGAAAGAGAGATAGCTGAGACTGAGCTTATAAACAGAGAATAAAAAGAAAGAATGGCCCATATTTTCCAGCATCCATATAGCTGAAACTGGAACACAATTCAGGAGATGTGCACAGGGACTCCGTGGAAAACCTAACGCACACACATACGCTGAAATTGCCCGAGAAATGTAAACTACCGATGGGTTGATTCTGCAGCATATTCTTCCATAAATGCCTCCAACACTGATCTCAGCGTGAGCGGCTTAGGTCAGATACAAAGGGCTTGCTCACTCATCCCACTGAAAGATGTGAGACTTTTAAAAGCCTACTGAACACAGCAGCTAATGTTGTAAAAAGGGGGCGTATCCTCTCTTCATCGTCTCCTCCTATGTTCATCGGTCTTCCCCAGGGATGGCTGTGACGACCCTTCGCTTCTGCAGTTGGGGTCGAAAGCCCCAGTTGCAAAATGATGAAAAGGTTGGGTCACGGAAATCTTCACGGTCAGTGACAACGTGTGCAGCACAGACACCGACCGTAAGATCAATGTGTGGAGTTTGCTTCAACAGTCGTCACACAGGCCCTGCCTAATGCTGCACTTAGACTAAACCAGCCCAGGTTATACAGGAACTTAATTTATCAGAGACCCTTCCTAAAGCCCCGTCAGTCCGGTAGCTTCCTGCGATACTACAGCCACACAAAATAGCTCTCAAATGTATTCTTAGCCCCCCTACTGGAGTACAGGATCACCAATTTGTCTACTTAATGGCCTGTAGTCACATCTCATTAACTGGCATTCGCAAAAAGGACATGGGATAATGAACACCAATTTTAAAAAGTTAATGGGGAAACTATTTTCAAAGGCAACCTCTTTAAAATGCAGCAATAATCCTGTTTTCTTTCCTCTCCATAGTATTTTGCAACATTACTTTTCTTGCACCAAATGGAAGCAATTTTATACTTTGGCCTGTCAGAGGCCTGAATTTGGAAGAACAGTCACACTGCCCATCTGAAGCCAGCAATGGAGAGCTCACCTCCTTTTTTTGGATTCTGGCCTCCTGCAGGTAACCACAATTGTCCACCTGTTGTGAAATGTAGGACCTTCATTTGCATATTTATCAAATTACCATTGGAAAAAAGTGGGCAATCTCTTCGCCTCCTTATAGAATGAAAAGTTCTAACAGGTAAGTCTTGGGTGCCTAATGTCTTCCCAGGAATTTCAGCTACCAACTGCCTATTTTTTTAAGTAACACATCAGTAGTCAGTCATTGAAAATCACCCCCAATATCTTCGATCTAGCTAAGCACTGAAACATGAACCAACCTGCCAAAACAAATTGCATTTATATAGCATCTTTAATGGGGAGAAATGTCCCATGTCGTTACAAACAGGCTTGCTCAGAGAAAAGTGGGCATTGAGCCAAAGAATAGGATGTTAGAGGGAATGACCAAAAGCCTGATCAAAGGAAGATCTTGCAGGATGAGACAAAGTTAAAGAAATAGCGGGAATTCCAGAGCACCGCTGAAGGCACAATCAAGAATGGAGGGATGAAGTAAGAGGTAAGAAGAAGGTTGGCCATTTTGGTTTGAGGTGAGGAGGAATTTCTTCAGGAAGAGCGTGCTGAATCTTTGGAATTATCTGCCCCAGAGGGCTGTGGAGGCCCAGTCATTGAGTATGTTCAAAGCAAAGGTTGATTGACTTTTCAATACCAATTGCTTCAAGGGATATGGAGATAGTACGGGAAAATGTCGATGAGGTAGAAGATCAGCCACGATATAGTTAAATGGCAAAGCTGGTTTAACAGGCAGAATGCCTACTCCTGCTCCAGTGTTCCTCTAAAGGCAAGTGTGGATGCAGGAAGACCAGGGAGAAAAGGGCATAAAACCTCTGTGCTTCTGCATTTTCAATCCCCTCATAACTGCGAGAATCCCCTTTTGATTTCTTCCTTCCACCCCGCCACAATTCACATTTGCTCGACCATTTCTGCAAGTTTCATATCTTATCAGCAAAAGTATTTCCCCTTTCTGCTCCCTTCTCTGCTTTCTCGAGGGACTATTCCATCTTCAACAGTCTTTTTGTATCCGGACTTCCATCTGTCTTTCCCCAGCACCTTTCCAGGCTATTCCTGTCTAATCATCTCCTCCCACACACACATTCATACAGAGTCTCAAACACACTTTCTGTTTGAAGCTGCAATTCACAAATGCTTCACCTAAGCATATTGTGTTCACAGATTTCTGACTAGATCGCTATTCCCCTCAATCTCTTACTTGTTTGTTCTGAAGAATCCATATCCAAAATGTAAACCTGTCTGTTTCCTTTACAGATGCAGACTTGCCTGTTGTTTCTGGAATGTTCTGTATTTATTTGATAAGTACAAGAAACAACCCTTCAGGAAAACGTAAAAACTAGAAACGCAAAGGAGCTGAAATTCCACACAACACTCAAGGATCAAGGATCCCTCCCACCCGGCTTTCTCACTTTTCCAACTTCTTCCATCGGGCAGAACATACAGAAGTCTGAGAACACGCACGAACAGACTCAAAAACAGCTTCTTCCCCCCTGTCACCAGACTCCTAAATGACCCTCTTATGGACTGACCTCATTAACACTACACCCTGTATGCTTCATCCGATGCCAATGCTTATGTAGTACATTGTATATATTGTGTTGCCCTATTATGTATCCTCATGTATTTTCTTGAATTCTGTTTAATTCCCTTTTCTTCCCATGTACTGAATGATCTGTTGAGCTGCTTGCAGAAAAATACTTTTCACTGTACCTCAGTACACGTGACAATAAACAAATCCAATCCAATCCACTACTGTTATAACCCCCACAAGACCCATGGGACCAACCCGATCGATCGCCCCAAGGGGCTCGTGGTATGCGAGCTTCCTCCGCTGAGGGGCAGAAGCCCAACAGCAGGGCTCATCAGTTTCACCTGATAAAAGCCTACCAAGAAAGGAACCGGCATCTTCGGGTGGTCCCAGCAGAGACTAGTTGTGCTCTCTGCTGCTGTGCGGTTTTACTATGTGTTGGAGATAAAACTATTTGGATTAACCTTTTTCGGGATTCTTCGTGACTACAATATTGTTGACAAGGGCACAACGGAACTACAGATGATGCTGCTGGATGTCTAGACCATGACTACATCTCTCCACAGAGGAGCAAGATTTGCACAGACTTGAAAATGCCGCTCTTTGGGAAACAATGCTTTGACGCGAGTGTAGGAGACTGGGCTTTGTACACTGAGCGAATGGGTTAATTTTTCAGGGCAAATTACACCATAAGGGATGGTCGCCAGAAGGTGATGCTTCTGACTGCCTGTGGGGCCTCTACTTTCGGCGTCATAAAAAGCCTAACCTACCCTGCAGCCCCAGGCTCTCAAGATGTTTGACAGATTGATGGCACTCGTGGCGGACTACTATGGCCCCAAACCGTTGGTCATTGTCCAAAGATATTGGTTCAAATGACCAAGAGGACCCCACGGGAGTCCATTATAGAGTTTCTGACAAGTCAACACAAGCTAGCTGATTACAGGCCATCCCTACTGGAGATGCTGAGGGACCGCCTTGTGTGCAGAGTCAACAACATGCCGACCTAGCGGAAATTGCTGGCTGCACCATCTTTGGACCTGGAAAGGGCCCACAGCAATCTCTCTCTCATGACAAAGCATGGAGAAGGGAGTTCAGGAGCTTCAGGGCTCATCAGAGATTGAGGTAAATAGCGCCCCCATTCCGGCGAATGTCACCCCTCAAGAACTGTTTTGGGCCAGGGTTTAGAGAACCCCAAAGTGTATCATGGAGTTCACCTGACCCACAACTTCTAATAGATTGTGGTATGGGGAGCACACGGCCCACTCAACAGGTGTGGTACAGCAGAAATGGAAAAGCATTTTTTAAAGCAAAACAATATTTATTCTATGAACTCAAGTTAACCTTTTTAAAACATACAGTGAACATCTTAGCAACCATTAATTAAAATACAACCCCCAAAGAATATAACACTAAGTAATCCTTAATAACTTCCCAAACAACATCCAGAAGACAAAAGAAATACCTTTTAACAGAAGCACATTAGGTTTACAATCACTACTGAGAACATTTATAATTCTGAGTTCACCAAATGATCAAGAGATCAACAGTACACCTGCTCTATCTGGCTTCAGCTCCAACACTGAAAATGAAACTAAAACATACCCTGCAGCAAACAGCCTAAAATGAAAGTAAAAAGCTGACTGACAGCCCAGCTCCACACACACGCTGACATCACTGATAGACACCCATTTCTTAAAGGTACTCTCACAGGACAGAACCCACTGGGACCAAAACATTGCACGAGCAACATCGAAGGCAGGCCGTTGGCTGAGGGCTTCTGCAGCCAGACGAGACATCTCCCCTAAAGCCCTGAAGGAGGACTCACAGTAGTGGTGCATCTGTGGTCAGAGGAAGCGTAAGGACCAGGAATGCCAAATCAGCCAACAAGCATGCCGCCCTGATCAAGGAACATGCCTGCCAAAAGCCAGGACTTCCCACCTGGCACATCCTAAGGAGGACGAGTGCATGCAGTTGAACTACATCACCGCACCACAGGTTGCCCCATCAAAATTACTGTCCTGGTTAATGGTCACCCGATTGTAATGGGACGTGACACTGGCTGCGGTCTCGGTGATAGGACGGCAGACGTTCCAGAAGCTCAGGATGGGAATCAACTGCCTAGAACTGAGGGACATTGAGTTATGTTTGGTAATGTACATGGGAGAACCGTGGCCATCGCGGAATCGACGATGACCCCAGTTGACTAAGGATAGCAGTCTGTCCAGTTACGTTTGATAGTATTATGGGGACCCGGATCCAGTCTGCTGCCTGCAGTGTCTCCACTTAGACCGGCAGCAGATTTTCAGGAAGGCCACTGGGGGATTGTATAATCCCAGTGGCTCTTTCATCCATCATCATGAAATGCTTCAAAAGGTTACTCATGGCATGAATCAACTCCAGCCTCCCGGATTGCCTTGATCCACTACAGTTCGCCGACCACTGCAACAGGTCCACAGCAGACGCCATCTCCAAGGCCCTGCATTCTACCCTGGGACACCTAGATAACAAACACACCTATGTCAGACTCTTATTGATCGACTGCAGCTCAGCTTTCAACACCATCATTCCTACAAAACTCATCTCCAAACTCCGTGGCCTTGGCCTTGGCTCCTCCCTCTGCAACTGGATCCTGAACTTTCTAACCCACAGGCCACAATTAGTAAGGATAGGCAACAACACCTCCTCCACGATCATCCTCAACACTGGTGCCCCACAAGGCTGTGTCCTCAGCCCCCAACTATACTCCTTGTACACCTATGACTGTGTGGCCAAATTCCCCTCCAACTTGATTTTCAAATTTGCTGATGACATCACAGTAGTGGGTTGGATTTCAAACAATGATGAGACAGAGTACAGGAATGAGATAGAGAATCTGGTGAACTGGTGCAATGACAATAATCTCTCCCTCAATGTCAACAAAACGAAGGAGATTGTCATCGACTTCAGGAAGCGTAGTGGAGAACATGCCCCTGTCTACATCAATGGGAACGAAGTAGAAAGGGTCGAGAGCTTTAAGTTCTTAGGTGTCCAGATCACCAACAGCCTGTCCTGGTCCCCCCATGCCGACACTATTGTTAAGAAAGCCCACCAACGACTCTACTTGCTCAGAAAATGAAGGAAATTTGGCATGTCAGCTACGACTCTCACCAACGTTTGCAGATGCACCATAGAAAGCATTCTTTCTGGTTGTATCACAGCTTAGTATGGATCCTGCTGTGCCCAAAACCGCAGAAAATTACAAAAGGTTGTGAATGTAACCCAATCCATCACGCACACCAGCCTTCCATCCATCGACTGTGTCTATAATTCCCGCTGCCTCAGAAAGGCAGCCAGCATAATTAAGGACCCCACGCACCCCGGACATACTCTCTTCGACCTTCTTCCTCCAGGAAAAAGATACCAAAGTTTGAGGTCACGTACCAACCGATTCAAGAACAGCTTCTTCCCTACTGCCATCAAACGTTTGAATAGACCTAGCTCATATTAAGTTGATCTTTTGTCTACACCTTGCTATAACTGTAACATTATATTCTGCAGCCTCTCCTTCCTTCCCTATGTACGATACGCATTGTTTGTACAGCATGCATGAAACAATACTTTTCACTGTATACCAATACATGTGACAATAAGAAATCAAATCAAATATAAGATCTTCAGGAAATACGGGAGGTGCCAGGATGGCCTGGGAAAAATAAAGGATGCCGCGGCCAAAATTAATGTAGACTTGAAGCCCAATCGAGGTACTTTAGGGAACGCCCAGCTCTTTATGTCTTGTTGGCGAAGGTAGATGATGAGCTCAACCATTTGGAAAGCCTTGGAATCATTCGACCGGTACAATTCGCGGAGCGGGCCGCACCTGTAGTCCCGGTGCTGAAGCCGTATAAAACCGTCTACCTGTGTGGGGATTACG
This sequence comes from Scyliorhinus canicula, assembly GCF_902713615.1. Classification (NCBI taxonomy): domain Eukaryota; kingdom Metazoa; phylum Chordata; class Chondrichthyes; order Carcharhiniformes; family Scyliorhinidae; genus Scyliorhinus; species Scyliorhinus canicula. Next base: position 157,624,212 of record NC_052150.1, read on the forward strand.
GGTGTCCGATGGAGGACCTCTATTCAAAACTGGCCGGAGCACACTCCTTTTCTAAACTTGACATGAGTCACGCATAACTCCAACTGGCGAGAGATGCGGCGTCCAGGATGTTTGTGACAATTAATACCCATAGAGGTCTTTGCGAATATACAAGGTTGCCATTTGGGGTGTCATTGGCTTGTGCCATTTTCAGAGAGTAATGGAGAGCATCCTGCAAGGGCTTCCAAAGGTGGTTCTTTATTTGGATGGTGTCCTGATCACCGGACTCACCAAAAAGGAGCACCTGAGTAACTTAGAAGAAGTCTTCTTCCAGTTTTCTGGAGAGGGATTTGTGGGGAGGGGGGCTGGTGGTGGAGAGGGGATGTGGGGGAGGTGGTGGTGGAGCAGTGGTGCTGGTGGGTATGGGTGTGGGGGTGGTGGTGGGAGGGCGGGTGACACATAGAACATAGAACATAGAACAGTACAGCACAGAACAGGCCCTTCGGCCCTCAATGTTGTGCCGAGCCATGATCACCCTACTCAACCCACGTATCCACCCTATACCCGTAACCCAACAACCCCCCCCTTAACCTTACTTTTATTAGGACACTACGGGCAATTTAGCATGGCCAATCCACCTAACCCGCACATCTTTGGACTGTGGGAGGAAACCGGAGCACCCGGAGGAAACCCACGCACACAGGGGGAGGACGTGCAGACTCCACACAGACAGTGATCCAGCCGGGAATCGAACCTGGGACCCTGGAGCTGTGAAGCATTTATGCTAACCACCATGCTACCCTGCTGCCCCTGGGGCATGTGCCATGGGGAACCGCAACTCAATGGGGTCTCACTTCCTCGCCCACTGCCAATGTGACTAACCTTTCTTCAGGCCCACCGACCATGTCCAAAGCCCTCTGTTCCGCTGCGGTGAGGGGCCACAGATCCACCGGTCTCCCTCCAGTCTTTTCCCTCCCTTGGCGATTTTGAGAGGCCTTCTCCTGGGGCGGGGGTGGGGGTGTGGAGGGGGGGAACAGAAATCGCAAATCTTTGACAGTCTGACGCATGGATAGCTGGTGGCTTCAGTGGCCAAGGCACCCGGCCATGGCGGCTGGTATGGGTGTCGGCATGTGGTGCAGGTGGGTGTTCAGCCACTGTCAGGGTGGGGAGGGTGCACTGGAATACGGGTGTATGGGTAGGGGTTAGCGCAAGGGGTACAATACAGCCTTTTCATCCTGGCCGCCTGAGGAGGTTGTGCAGTTTTTTTGGGCACTGCTGGTCGGTCCTCATGGTCTTTCCCATGTCACTGATGCCCTCTGCCACCTGTGGCCCGCCCCGACGAATAGTCGCGGCTTGCAGCCTCCTTCCCACCCTGGTGCACAGAGTGGCCCACCACTCCTCCACAGCGTCCAGCAGGGTCTCCAGTTAAGCATCAGATCGTGCCGCTTATCTTTCTGCCATCTTGTTGGCAGGTATGGTGTGTGTGAAGTGTTTATATGCAGCTGCAACTTGTCAACTTCTCGAATGCCAATCTCAAATCCGGCGAATCAGACACCATCTTTCATTGGAATCAGTCGTGTTCCACGTGGCGCTGGTTCTAACCCCTCAACGGTCGGTGAATCGGTCCCGGTGCGACACCAATTTTGCTATCATAGAAATCCATTAATCCTGCCCCGGCTCAGAAACAGAGAATCCGGCCCAGGATCTGTCGTGTAGACACAAGCATCAACAGCCTTGCCAGGGTACGGTTGGCGACAGTGCCCCCCAGATGATTGCTGCAGAAACGATGCTCCCCAACGCATTGCATGCCTCAGCACCCAGCCCCGCAACAGCTGGAGGTGCAACAGTGGGCGAAGCAAAAATGCAGGTGTCCTCCACCCTCTGTGACAAAGGGGCTTGCAGATCTCGGGTGGAATGTTGTAACTCCCATGAGACCCACGGGGACGACCCAATTGATCTCCCCATGGGGCTCATGGAATACAAGCACCCCTGGTGAGGGGCAAAGGCCCAACAGCGGGGCTCATCAATTTCACCCAATAAAAGCCAGCCCAGAACAGGGCCGGTGCTAGGAATTGCGGGCGCAATTAGAAAAGTGATGGCGGGGCCCCTACTCTACAAAAGTAAAAATGTATGTATGTTTATATTTCGTGTAGTATGCTCGTCTTTAACCAAAAAAAAACATTAAATGCTTGATATAATAAAATTTTGAAACTTACTTACCCGGGCGGAAGGATTTGGCGGCGCAGGGCTGAAGGATTTGTCGACGGTAATGCGGTGCGTTCCCCAAAAGTAAAAACTACCCTATAGTTCCTCTTAGAATACAGAAAAGGCTTCAAACGGTAACTCTGTCGCCGCTGGCGCGGGGCCCCCTTAAGGTGCGGGACCCAATTTGATGAAATTGGTCAAATAGGCTTAAAACCGGCCCTGGCCCAGAAGGGAACCGGCTGGTACCAGCAAAGACTAGTTGTGTTCTCCACTGCTGGGCAGCTTTACTTTGTGTTGGAAATAAAACTATTTGGACTAACCTTTGACAGGACTCCTCATGACTACAATAACTGCTTTGGCTGATATGTCAGGATTGTGCCCCTCAGGTGCTGTGAACCTTGCTGTCTAAATACCGTCTGCCAAAATTGTCCACTTCGAAACAATGACTACGCCTCAGAAGAAAAGTGGGCTTAAGTAGTGTGCTCTTTCCAAGAACCGGTGCAGACTTGATGGCCTCTTTCTGCACTGTAAATCCTGATTCTATAATAATTTGTTTACTGTGGAGAGTACGGACCTCCTGAGGATGTGAAAAACTATATAAAATTATTTTCTTCATTCCTTTCATGCTCTTTCCTTCTTTCTCCTTTTTATAAGATGCCATCTCAACAGAACAGAGGTAAGAATACAGCTGTTTCTTCCCACTTCACAAGACTTAATGTGCCACCTTAATAAGCAGGTCCAGGAAACCACTAATTCATGAGATTCAAATTGTCACTTATTCTTTCCTAATTGTTTCTTCATTGCGTTTGATCTAAATTATATTCTTGCTGAAAAAAATGAGCCTTAAGATTACTGTTGTTGATATTCATGTCAAATCTTAAGCACCAATGATGTTACTTAAACAGAGATGATAAATCATTTAGTTTAAGCTTGTGCTAATATCGCAGAGCAGGGTATGTGAATACATACAAGATTCAGCCATCAATATCCCCAGCAGCAATTTCTAGTCCTAGTTTCGCTTTCACAGTCATGTGATAAACAGCATGTTTTGCATTGATTATTTAGTTTTCCATTATCAAAACAACTTGTCACTTAATAACACAAAGATGTGAACAATTTTCAGCAACGGCAGCAAAAGATTTATTCATGAGGCGTTCCGTCTGTTTTCATATGAAAATGAGTTTAAACTAAAAATATCGAATCATAATATCTATTTTAATTTTGACAAATATACTGCCAAAGCCTGAGGGCAGCTATTGTATTTAGATCTCCTCAGTTATATTAGTTCTCAACTCAGTGGTTTAAGACTATTTATTTCCCACAATCATCGGAAGCTTTGGGGAATAAATTATTTCTAATACAACATGAAAAGCAATTATTGTCCTTAGGAGTGAGGCATGCTGTAGAGTACACTTCCAGAATACGTGACAATGTCTGAACATGACTAGCAGATAGAAAAAAAATCAAGGTGTTAAAGACATCTCCAGTAAAGAATGGGATTTCTTTGTCATAATCCTTTTCTCTTAGATTAAGCTACATATTATTGACAATGCAAAGCCAGCCAACCTTCAGTCAACCCTCCTGGGAAATCAGGATGAAATCAATATAGCTGATGTCTAAATTAGTTCCTCATCACATTTTCAACACTTTGCCTGCTCGGCAATGTTTCCCAGCCATTGAATTAATTATATTTTCCGTTTTTACTTGTCTAGTAGAGTTGGCAAGAATTAAAATTGGTTGATCATATTTTAAGACTAGTGATCGTAATTCAAGGCCTAAGTTACACATATGTCGAAAACAATTGATAGATCTGCAATGGTGTCTCCTTTTATCGGAGCATCTATGGTTTCTCTGTAAATCTTCATGTTGAGAACCCAAACTCATTTGTTATGGGTGACAAAAATCTCCAGCTGGCATTTTCTCTCTGCTTGATGTTTGCATGCATGAAAGTTAGCAAATAATCTCGGGCAAAGAAGTAAATTTGAAAATGGTTTATATAAAGGTGTTAAACCTTTATCCGGTTAATGGAGAGCAACAGCTTTCCAGGATAGATAAGGTAATGGTGCTCTGGGACACAAAGCTACCGACCGATGTGATGGCTGCATATAACTATAACAGATAGATCGCAGAGGTGAACATATGGATTGGAAGGTTGAATTTATATCCTACAGTTTTACTTGATTGCCTCTGTGTATGTAAGTAATTTTACTACAAGACTCAGTAGCTGAAGACAATCCACAGTGAAACAAATTGTATAGGATCCGTGGAAGCGGTGTGATTGCTGCATTTTGCATTTAATGGGGATAATTTTCGCCAAAATTTGTCAGTGTCAGGTTCTGACTGGAAACAGAAGCTGAGTTTTCAGACCATATTTTCTGGCATTTCGTGCGCAGCAAATCTGGGCTGGTGGTTTGTGCCATCACTCTGGAGGGGCAAGGCCTGATAGAGCCTGGGCAGCTATCTTTAAAGGCCACCCCAATCTGTGTTAAAAATAAGTTCCCCAACACCCCCCCCCCCCCCCCCCCCACAGGCACAGAGGACATCTTCACAAGCATCGGGGCGAACCTCCCCTCCCACCACGGAAGAATCGGGGGAGCTCTCCCCCCTCTACCCCTTCCACCACGGAAGTATCGGGGGGCACTCTTCCCCCCTCTCCCGTGGTGTCATTGGGGCTCTTCCCTCTCGCACCACACATAAGCCTGAACGCATCACAGCAAGGGGGGAGGGGTGAGACCCACATCCCATGAACAAATAAAAGAAAAGTTGTGTTTCTAAGTTCTTTTCCAAATATCAACTTGTTGAAGAGCACTTGTTATCCCAATGGACACTTCCCACAGATGTTCAGCTGCTTGAGCAACATGTTGCCAAATGTCTGCTATAAAAAGGACAAACGGTAGCATAGTGGTTAGCACAGTTGCTTCACAGTTCCAGGGTCTCAGGTTCGATTCCCGGCTTGGGTCACTGTGCGGAGTCTGCACTTTCTCCTCATGTCTGCATGGGTTTCATCCGGGTGCTCCGGTTTCCTCCCACAATCCAAACATGTGCAGGTGAGGTGGATTGGCCATGCTAAATTGCCCTTAATGTCCAAAAAAAAAGGTGGGGTGGGGTTGCTGGGTTACATTTATGGAATGTCAAACTTCTCCATTATATTACTCAATATTTTTTTGTTAACTTTGGGTTAAGGTAGAAGCTAAAATAAAATATAGGCAATGATAATCTTATATTCGCTATCTGAAATTTTAAATTAAAAGGAAAGAGTAAAGTTCCTTTAACTTCCTGGTTTTCTGTCTGTGAGAATACTTCAGTCTGCGAGGCTGCTTACTCTGTTTGCTAACTTCTCTGATGCTGGATGCCTGGAGATCCTCTTGAAGTGGTAGTAGGTTGCGGGGAATGGGAAAATTCATGTCACCGAGGTTGCTAGGCCTTTAGAGGAAGTTTTCTTTGAAGTCAGCTACAAGTGTCATCACATCAGCACTGACTCCAAAATCTGGGCTCAGAAGTAAGGGCTAGCGTTTGTCTTAAGAAATTGAGTTACAGCTAATTTGACTGCATTGTTTCTGAGTCACTTTTCAAGATTGTCTAACATAGCACGGACAGCAACAAAAAGGGAACGAGGCATAAATCAAAGGTAAGAGACAAAGATGTCACAATTTCACTGAGTCTGACCTGCAAATCTACTTGGATGAAACTGACCTCAGACTGTTGGGTGCCCGTGAGAGGTGAAATTGGCACTTAGCCCTCCCTGGACTGCAAAACATTGCCACAAAAAGATCAATGACCTGATTAGGGCAGGCAGGTTCCACACTGGCCATTGCGCCAATTTCTCCCCAGGAACACCCCGGGAGGGATTCTCCGAGCCTTCGCACCAAAATCACGATTGGCACAAAGGCGGAGAATGGGCGTTGACGCCGGAATCCGGCGCGATGCCGCTCACGTGGTTTTCTGGTCCCCAGATAATCACTGCAAATCACGCACGCATGGTCTACGCATCGCGGGTAGGGGGCTAATGACAGAGGCCCTCACAGCAATTCTCCAAGTGTAACTGGCCGAGTTCCCAATGTCGTGAGTCTCTCATGGTCTCACCCGTCGGGAACTTGGCGTGGCGGCTGCGGACTAGGTCCATGGCCGCCCTGGTGGGAGGGGGCAGGGTGAATCCTTCACGGCGGGGGGGGGAGTTGCCTCATACACGCGAGGCTATCAATCGGGGACCACCGATCCACAGGCGCATGTAATCAGAGGGAGGCCTATCTTTTTGGTGCCGGTCCGCGATGTGGGTCCGCCATGCCACGCGGGGCGGCCGACTCAGGCCGCTGCCATGCGCATGCGCGGACCCCCGACCGGAAGTGCAGGGTCCCGTATCGACAGCCGGAGCTCTGCTAGCCCCCTTCAGGTAGGAGAATCACTCTGGACATTCTTCAGGAAAGTCCAGAGTGATTCGCCCGCGTTTTGACACTGGAGTGGGGACATAGCCCCATTATTGGAGGATCAGGTCCGGTCTCAGCACTTTAACCTTTCCAATATACCTATTGAGGGAGAAAGAGTGGAGGATCATACAATATAGCCACCAAACTCCCTTAGCAGCAATTACTAACATGCAAAAACTCTAAAACCCATTCCAAAACTTTAATCGGGTGATACCATCACATTTCTTAGTTCAGACCTTCCATGCTGCTTAACATACACTCCTCAACTGCTCGCCTTCATTGGGTGTATTCAATCCTGTATAGGAGAAAGGTGCTTTGCCATATCGCAAGAGGCAGGCGACCAGAGTGGGAATCCCCAACATAAAATGTCCCACACCCAACAACAGCAGAGTGTTTATAGAAGGAGTCCTGCATTCGATGTGGAAAATAATGATGATGTCGGAAGCATATAGATAATGCCTCTTTGACAAAAATGAAGGAGTTACATTTGGATTCATGTCCACCACAAATTCCGACAGTGAGAGTCGTAGCTGACATGTCAAATTTCCTTAGTTGGTGGGCTTTGTTAACTATAGTGTCGGCATGGGGGGACCTGGACAGGTTGTTGGTAATTTGTACACCTAAAAACTTGAAGACCTCGACCCTTTCTACTTTGTTCCCATTGATGTAGACAGGGGCATGTTCTTCTCTACACTTCCTGAAGTCGATGACAATCTCCTTTGTTTTGTTGACATCGAGGGAGTGATTATTGTCGTCGCATCAGTTCACCAGATTCTCTATCTCATTCCTATACTCTGTCTCATCATTGTTTGAAATCCGACCCACTACAGTGGTGCCACCAGCAAATTTGAAAATTGAGTTGGAGGAGAATTTGGCGTATAAAGAGTATTAGGTGTATTAAGTGTATAAGGAGTATAGTATGTGGCTCAGGACACAGCCTTGTGGGGCACCGGTGTTGAGGATGATCATGGAGGAGGTAGGTGTTGTTGCCTATCTTTACTGATTGTGGCCTGTGGGTTAGAAAGTTCAGGATCTAGTCACAGAGGGAGGAGCCGAGGCCCAGGTCACTGAGTTTGGAGATGGGTTTTGTAGTGATAATAGTGTTGAAGACTGAGCTGTAGTCAATAAAATGGGAGTTTGACATAGGTGTCTTTGTTATCTAGGTGTTCCAGGGTTGAGTGCAGGGCCAGGGAGATGGTGTCTGCTGTGGACCTGTTGCAGCAGTAGGCAAACTGTGGTGGATCAAAGCAATCTGGGAGGCTGGGGGTGATTCATGCCATGACTAACCTTTCGAAGCACTTCATAATAATGGATGTCAGAGTCACTGGACGATAGTCATTAAGGCATACTGCTTGGCTTTTCTTTGGTACAGGGATGATGGTCATCTTCTTGAAGCAGGTAGGGACCTCAGATTGTTGTAATGAGCGGTTAAAGATCTCTGCGAATACCTCCTCCTGCTGATCCGCGCAAGACCTGAGTGCTCGTCCGGGTACCCCATCCGGGCCAGTGACTTTCCCTAGGTTGAACTTCGAGAAGGCTGCTCTGACATCTACAATGGTGACCTGAGATACAAGTTCATCCAAGGCTTCCAGGGTGGAGGGTGTGCTCTCGCTGACCTCTTGCTCAAAGCGGGCATGGAATGCGTTGAGCTCATCAGGGAGGGGTATGTTGGAGCCAGTGATTTACACGCCTTCATCTTGTAGCCCGTTATGTCTTGCAGACATTGCCATAGTCAGCGGGGGTCCGTTTGGCTAGCCGGGGACTCGAGCTTGGCATCGTCTTTTGGCATCTTTGATGGATTTCCTTAGATGTATTCCTTAATGAAGATGTGAGTTTGGGTTTTTCATAGATTGCAGGTGAACTGAGGAGTAAGAGATCGGTAAGGGTGTGCCACTTTCCCACAAGGGTGAGGTGACTTATTTTCTTTGGATTTGTGGGACCCGGAACACATGCAAGCCCATCTGAAAAGACAGCCTCGCCCGCGTCACATCTGCAAGCATAAACCATTTTGGTCTTTCTCGAAAAGTTAAAATTCAGTTCTGTTTTTCATAACCTTATGTAATTTGAAGCTTTAATTAAAAATTTACAGGTCTCAAAACTCCTCTTGGACATATCTTGGTAAAAGTTGGGGTGGCTTGAGTGTCTGTCCTCTACAAGCCGCCCTAGAAGACCCAAAGTAAGGCTGGAACTCTGCCTATCCATGTCCTGTCTTATTGGCATATATTCAGCAATCCTGTGTAACAGATCCCAAGTGGCACCCAATGCTTACTCTGATCATGCTCTCTTATATTAATGATCCTGTAGGAGAGACAAGCCACATCAACCCTTCAAGGCTTTCCCACTAAAATTCAGCACAAGCTGGCATCATGATAAGCTGTCTCCCTACTGAGGCTGAGGCTGTTCCAGCAAAATTCCAATTGATCTAAGATAAGTGGCTTCCAGAACAGCTGTAGATTTTTAACAACCTCACAATATAATCATCCAATTATACTTTTCACAGTTCAGTTCTCACCCAGGCAGTGGCAAATCCTAAAATAAAAGCATCAGACCACAACATAAGAACTCGGAGTAGAAGTAGGCAATTCAGAGGAATATAGGAGCATAGGAATTAGGAGCAGAAGTAGGAAACTCAGCCCTTCGAGCCTGCTCCACCATTCAATACTAACATGGCTGATCTGACCTTGGCTTCATCTCCACTTTCCTGCAGAATCCTTCTTCCTGTTACTATTTAAAACCTACCTATCTTGTCCTTAAATCTGTTTATTGTTCTGGTATCCACTGCTCTCCAGGGTAGAGAATTTCAAAATTCATGACCCTTTGAGTAAAGTAATTCCTCCTCATTTCTGTATTAAATTTGCCATCCCTTAGCCCAAAACTATGGCCTCTCATTCAAGAATGTCCATCAAGGGGAACCAGCTGCTCTATATTTACCCTGTCAGCATCTTATATACCTAAATTAGATCTCCTTTCATTTTTCCAAATTCCAGTGAGTGTAGGCCTAAGCTACTCCATCTCTCTTCACAAGACATGTCCTTCATCCTGAAATCAATCTAATGAATCTTCTCTGAACCACCTCGAATGCATTTGCATCCTTCCTCAAGTAAGGGGACCAAAACTGTGCGCAGTACTCCAGATGTGGTCTGATCTATGCCCCATACAGTTGCAACAACACTTCCCTAATTTTATACCCTATTCCATTAACAAAGAATGCCAAAATACCATTTACCTTCCTTTTTATCTGCTGCACTTTCAGACTAATTTTCTGTGATTCAGCACAGGGCACCCAAATATTTCTGCACCGAAGAACTTTTAATTTTCAGTCTATTTAGATAATGGACTGGATTCTCCACTTCGCGACACTGAAAGCAAGAATCATGAGCAGACGGAGTGTTGCGCGTAATGGAAAAAAAATCCATTTTACGGTCGGCACCAATTCCGACGCCCCACTCTGGTCCCTTACTGGTGGTGATATCGAGGTTTGAGTCCAGCACTGGCACATCCATGCAAAACTGTCATTTGCATGGATTTTAATATCATTAATGTCTTCATGCTGTACCCCTATTAGGTAGGCATGAATTAGTGTAAATATTTGCAAGCGGAACCTGCAGAGGAGGAGTGGGAGGCTAAAACAATCTCTCAAAATGTTTCAAACATTTTCGGGCTTGTTTGGGGTGGCTGCATGGGCTGGGGACAGTAGAAGGGAACAAGTGGGTGCCAAGTCTGTCGACTCGGGGTGTCCATCTCTGGATGACTAAGATACTGAACAAGATGTGAGCCATTTTTTAAGTTTTATTGAGATGGAGAAAGATCTGAATCTTTCCAGGAGTGATAATATAAGAAGTAGGGCTTGGTTATTTTATAAATAAACTTTATTAAAAGAAAAGAACAAAACAATATTTAAAGTTTTACTTTGGTTCTAACCCTAACAGTTTACATGCAGTTTCTTAACCTTATCACATTAGTTCCCATTAGACAGTCCAACAAACGTACAACTCTCATTCCACTTACATAGACCGGCAAAGATGTTATTTGTATTTAGGAAACAATTCTCTGCTGTAAGTCAAATTTCTGTAGAACCCTTTTCGAAATCTTGGCTGATCTTATTGTTATCTTGGCAGATTGCCCACTCCCATTTATACAAAAGAACAGAGCTATGCCATTCATTTGTAATCAACCTTCCACTGACGGGCAAATAGGTCATCAGACTCTGTTATGAGCTGATGGCTATTCAAACAAGATTGTTCCGAATGACAATGAATTTTAAGTGGAACATCCTGGCTAAACCGGGGCATCCAGTATATTCCCACTGAATGGGACAAGGTAACTCAGGCAGTGAGCCTATCCCTCTGAGTCTGCTGCTATCAGACTTTTAAACCCCTAAACTGCCTGCTACATCTTGGACCCCATTTCTGGACCCAGGTTCCTAATATCTCCCTATCATGATATTCAGGTCATCTGGGAGCCAACCCAGGCCACCCCTCTGGACGCCCTCATACCACAGCTGTTTCATCAAGTCGATGGGCATAGTCATGCTCAATCAGGGGCCCACCAGGAGTTGGCACTCCTCAGACATGCTGCCCCATTGCAGAGGAAGCAGAGGATTAGCAGAGCTCACCCCATCCAAAGGACACCTGGCCGTTGGAACCCTCCCTGACTCTCTGCTCCTCTCAGAGCAGCCTCACTAGTGACCCTCACCCCTCTGGATCACCAGTTGTCCCCTCCTGGTGAGGCTAGCAGTGCTGACTTCCTCTGCCATCACCTCCCAGGCTGTTCAGGAGGGCAGGCTTGAGTGAGCAGCCCACCTTGGGGAAGAGGGTGTCCCTCCTCTCCTCACTGGCATGGAGCTGTGGGTCCACCTCGACTCCCAAACCTGAGGTGCCAGGAGTAGATCTGAACTCGCGCCGCAGAATACTGGCCCATTTGAATGTCCTGACGAGCTTAGGAGCGCTCGCAACAGGAATGCAAATCGGACGCTATTCAATCCCAGAGGGAACACTTTGGGCACGGTTTTCCCACCGTGTTGTACCTGGTGCTGATCTGGGCATGGGGGGTGCTTTGTGGGAGGGGCCTAAATCGCGATTCTTGCCGGGCAGGAACCATTCTGCAATTCTCCTGGCAAGCTCCCGATGGCGAGATCTGGTTCTCGCCCAAAAATGGCAAGAAACTCATTGAGCCTAATTTGCATTCATTTCAATCTCACTAGCGAGATTGAAGTCAAGTGCAGTGGCCTCCCAGGAGTCTGCCGACTCTCAGCGGGAGGTTACACGGGCGTTGTTTAATACTCCTCTACAAAAACTGGAACCTGGTGCAATGGCTATCACGGGTAAGTGAGGCAGTCAGTAGATAGGGGCCTCACGGTAGCATGGTGGTTAGCATCAATGCTTCACAGCTCCAGGGTCCCAGGTTCGATTCCCGGCTGGGTCACTGTCTGTGTGGAGTCTGCACGTCCTCCCCGTGTGTGCGTGGGTTTCCTCCGGGTGCTCCGGTTTCCTCCCACAGTCCAAAGATGTGCGGGTTAGGTGGATTGGCCATGCTAAATTGTCCGTAGTGTAAGGTTAATGGGGGGGATTGTTGGGTTACGGGTATTCGGATTACGTAGGTTTAAGTAGGGTGATCATTGCTCGGCACAACATCGAGGGCCGAAGGGCCTGTTCTGTGCTGTACTGTTCTATGTTCTATGTTCTATATCTCCATTTACCGGCATGCAGCACAAGGGCACTGGGGATGCTGCCCCAGTACTCAGGAAGGGGGGTAAGAAGAGGGGGGGGCTTCAGGTTGTTCGGGGGTCTGGAGAGACCCAGATCAGGGGTCACCCCTGGGCCGGAGGGTGAGGGGCTTTGCATCTGTGAAGCCTTCATTCATCTTTAAATATTGTGGAGACCCATAACAGGGGCAACCACAGCTGAAGCCTGCCTGTCTCACCAAACTCTACCAGGGCAGAGCCTTGCTGCAACTTCTCTCCTGAAAGTCAATTTCATTCCCTTTGACTGTGAGCAGCCTCTAGTTGCACAGCTGACGGTTATTTCAAATGAGGAATTAACGTTGTTGGTTGTGAGAGCACTTCCCGTCCCTGAACTCTCAAGTGCCTCCTCAAAGGCACAGTGCCATGTCTCAGAGAATTATTAATGCACTGCATGTCCTGAAACCTTTGATGTCTGAACAGTGTGCCTAAACTCTGACAGTTGCATAAGCACCATAGAAGTAGCTGCGAACAATCAAATAGTAAAGAGCAGTGCTTCACCACTGAGGACCCTCTGACGGCCCAAGGGTAAAAGAGCGGAGGGCAGCTGCACATGGCGTCCCTAATGTCAGAGGTCTGAGGTCTCCTGATCTGGTCGGGAGTGACTGTGCAAAGCGAGGTTTGTCAACACAACTGCCTTGCTGGATGGCAGTCTGGAAGAGGGTGGGACAGTCATGAAAAGGGTGGGAGAGGCTTATGGGATTTGAGGGTTCCAGGATGGAAGATCTATCTGATTGTCAGTCCCTCTCTTCTCCAATTTCTCCCAAATCCAAAAATGATTGCTGGGGGCGATCCCGTGGAGGCTACCCTCTTTGTGCTTGTGACACCGAAGAAGACAGCAAGACCAACACAGGCTGGAGGTGACACCACATGTGCAGGCAGCCATTGCACACCCTCAAGACTGGCCACCTATCAGGCTGAGGAGGGGGCAGAAGGAAAGGCAGTGACGTGCCAGGGTGTACAGATGTTGTTGGTCCTTCAATGAGATGATGGACTGCATATGCCATAGAAGACAGCGTCTCAACAGAGAAATAGTGTGGCACCTGTGTCAAGTCCTCATGGACATGGTACCCCTTGGAGGGAGAGGACACAAGCTCCCAATGGCCATGAAGGTCAGTGCAACACTGGGTCAATTCCAGGGCTTGAATGGGTATCTGTGTGCCATTTCACAGTCATCAGCCCACAGGTGCATCCAGGAGGTGACAGTTGCTCTGTACGCCCAGGCATCTAACTGTATCACCTTCGACATGGACCAGGCCCACCAAGGTGCCCTGGCTGCTGGATCCGTTACCATCATCGGGATGCCCCAGGTCCAGGGGCAGTCGGTGACACGCATGTCACCCTGTGAGCACTGGGGCAACTGGGAGTACCCTATATTAAGAGGAAGGTGTTCCACCCCCTGAATGTTCAGATCGTGTGCAACCATCTCCTGAGAATCACACATTTCTGTGCCTGCTGCCGTGGGAGTGTGCATGACAGCTACATCCTGGGGTTCTTAGAGATCCCCAGTGTCTTCCAGGACCACCCCAGGGTGATGGGTGGGCTCTTGGGGTACAAGGGATACCCGCTGAGATTATACATCAAAATACATAGAAAGTAGAAGCAGGAGGAGGCCATTCGGCCCTTCAAGTCTGCTCTGCCATTTATTATGACCAAGGCTGATCCTCAAGTTCAATACCCTGATCCTGCCTTCCCCCCTAATGGCTGATGACGTCAATGCGGAGACCTGAGACTGAGGTGGAGACCAGATATAATGAGACCCACGTTGCCGCCTATGCTGTCATTGAGACTACCAGATCATTAATTAATCTGCTCTCGTATCTAGTATCAGCAAAATACTGCTGATACTAGAAATGTGAGGTATAAACAGAAAATTCTGGATAAATGTAGCAGGCCTGGCAGCAACTGTGGAGAGAGAAACAGAGTTAACGTTTGCAGTCTGTGTGAAGAGGAGTCACACAGGCTCTGTTAACCCTGTTTCTCTCTGCGCAGATGCTGCGAGGACTGCTGAGTTTCTTCAGCACTTTCTGTTTCTATTATGACAAACCCTAGCCTGCTTTAAAAGGATGTGGTGGGGGAGGCGGGTGGGTGACATTAGAGGTAGCACAAGGGAACCTTCTCGTAACTACAAGATCATCAAAGGAAATGAACACCAGATGGTTCTTCAGCATAAATTGTTTAATTCATTAGTGAGAAGAGATCTAAACATGGACTGTGGACAGATTGGCAGATCTATTAAAATAAATTTGTGCATTAACAATTCATTTAGCTGTACAACCAAAACAACAACTTGCATTTACATTGCGGCTTTTAACACAGTAAAATGCCCCACAGCCTTTCACAAGACCATTATTTTTATTTTTTTATTGTTTCAATAAAGGGCCAATTTAGCATGGCCAATCCACCTACCCTGCACATTTTTCTTTTAATTCATTTTATGAAATATGGGCATCGCTGGTTAGGCCAGAATTCATTGCCCATCCCTAGTTACCCTTCAGAAGGTGGTGGTGAGTTGCCTTTGTGAGCTTAAGATGGGAACAGAAACTATCAGGGAAAGGCACAAATGAAAAGCGGAGCTTGTTCAAGGAACAAATATTGCGTGTCCATGATAGGTATGTCCCTGTTAGGCAGGGAGGAAATGGCCGTGTGAGGGAACCATGGTTCACAAAAGAGGTTGAATGTCTTGTCAAGAGCAGCACGGTAGCATGGTGGTTAGCATAAATGCTTCACAGCTCCAGGGTCCCAGGTTCGATTCCCGGCTGGGTCACTGTCTGTGCAGAGTCTGCACGTCCTCCCTGTGTGTGCGTAGGTTTCCTCCGGGTGCTCCGGTTTCCTCCCACAGTCCAAAGATGTGCGGGTTAGGTGGATTGGCCATGCTAAATTGCCCATAGTGTCCTAAAAAGTAAGGTTAAGGGGGGGGGGGGTTGTTGGGTTACGGGTATAGGGTGGATACGTGGGTTTGAGTAGGGTGATCATGGCTCGGCACAACATCGAGGGCCGAAGGGCCTGTTCTGTGCTGTACTGTTGTATCTATCTATTCTATCTAAGAGGAAAAAGGAAGAGTATGTAAGGATGAGAAAACAAGGTTCAGTTGGGTTGCTTGAGGGTTACAAGGTAGCAAGGAAAGAGCTAAAAAAAAAAGGGCTTAGGAGAGCTAGGAGGGGGCATGAGAAGTCCTTGGCGGGTCGGATCAAGGAAAACCCCAAGGCTTTTTACTCTTACGTGAGAAGTAAAAGAATGACCAGGGTGAGGTTAGGGCCAGTCAAGGACAGTAGTGGGAACTTGTGCATGGAGTCAGAAGAGATAGGAGAGGCGTTGAATTAATACTTTTCTTCAGTGTTCACCAAGGAGAGGGGCTATGTTTTTGAGAATTAGAGTGTGATACAGGTGGGTAGGCTGGAGGAGGTAAATGTTCTGAGGAAGGATGTATTAGCAATTTTGAAAAACCTTAGCTGTCGACAAGTCCCCTGGGCCAGATGGGATATATCCTAGGCTTCTTTGGGAGGCAAGGGATGAGATTGCAGAGCTTTTGGCTTTGATCTTTGGGTCCTCACTATCCATGGGGATAGTGCCAGAGGACTGGAGAGAGGCGAATGTTGTTCCTCTGTTCAAGAAAGGGAATAGGAAGGACCCTGGTAATTATAGGCCGGTTAGTCTTACTTCGGTGGTCGGTAAGTTAATGGAAAGGGTCCTGAGGGATAGGATTAATGACCATTTGGAAAGATGCAGCTTAATCCGGGATAGTCAACATGGATTTGTGAAGGGTAAGTCTTGCCTCACACATTTGATTGAATTCTTTGAGGAGGTAACTAAGTATGTAGATGAAGGTAGAGCAGTTGATGTTGAAAACATGGATATCAGTAAGGCGTTTGATAAGGTTCCCTATGGTTGGCTCATGAAGAAAGTAAGGAGGTGTGGCATAGAGGGAAATTTGGCCAATTGGATAAGTAACTGGCTATCACACAGAAGACAGAGGGTGGTGGTGGATGGAGATTTTCAGACTGGAGACCATTTACCAGCAGTGTACCACAGGGATCAGTGCTGGGTACTCTGCTATTTGTGATTTTTATAAATGACTTGGAGGGGAGGGGGGGGGGGGGGGGGGGAGCTGAAGGCTGGGTCAGTCAATTTGCTGATGACACCAAGATTGGTGGAGTAGTGGATGAGGTGGAGGGCTGTTGTAGGCTGCAAAGAGACATTGATAGGATGCAGAGCTGGGCCAAAAAATGGAAGATGGAGTTTACCCTGATAAGTGCAAGGTTATTCATTTTGGTAGGACAAATTTGAATGCAGATTACAGGGTCAATGGCAAGGTTCTGAAGAATGTGGAGGAACAGAGAGATCTTGGGGTTCATGTCCACAGATCTCTGAAGGTTACCACTGAAGTGGATAGAGTCGTGAAGAAGACCTATCGTGTGTTAGCGTTTATTAACAGGGGGCTTGAGTTTAAGAGCCGTGGGGTTATGCTGCAACTATACATGACCCTGGTGAGACTACATTTGGACTATGCTGTTCTGGTCACCTCATTATCGGAAGGATGTGGAAGCATTGGAAAGGGTGCAAAGGAGATTTACCAGGATGCTGCCTGGATTGGAGGGTAGGTCTTATGAGGAAAGGTTGAGGGAGCTAGGGCTTTTCTCATTGGAGCGAAGGAGGATGAGAGGCAACTTAATAGAGGTTTATAAGATGATGAGGGGGATAGATAGAGTAGACGTTCACAGACTTGTTCCTCGGGTGGATGTAGCTGTTACAAGGGGGCATAACTGTAAGGTTCGGGGTGGGAGATATAGGAAGGATGTCCGAGGTAGGTTCATAGAATTTACAGTGCAGAAGGAGGCCATTCGGCCCATCGAGTCTGCACTGGCTCCTGGAAAGAGCAACCTACCCAAAGTCAACACCTCCACCCTATCCCCATAACCCAGTAATCCCACCCAACACTAAGGGCAAATTTGGACACGAAGGGCATTTTATCATGGCCAATCCACCTAACCTGCACATCTTTGGACTGTGGGAGGAAACCGGAGCACCCGGAGGAAACCCACGCACACACGGGGAGGATGTGCAGACTCCGCACAGACAGTGACCCAAGCAGGAATCGAACCTGGGACCCTGGAGCTGTGAAGCAATTGTGCTATCCACAATGCTACCGTGCTGCCCTTAAGTTCTTTAACCCCTGTGGCCCCTCACCGGTTCTTTACTCAGAGAGTGGTTAGGGTGTGGAATGGACTGCCTGCTGTGACAGTGGAGTCGGGCACTTGAGGAACTTTCAAGCGGTTATTGGATAGGCACATGGAGCACACCAGAATGACAGGGAGTGGGATAGCTTGATCTTGGTTTGGACAAAGCTCGGCACAACATCGAGTGCCGAAGGGCCTGTTCTGTGCTGTACTGTTCTATGTTCTATGTTCACTGCATCTTTGGGTTGTGAGGGTGATACCAACGCAGACACGGGAAGAATGTGCAAACTCCATACAGACACTGACCTGGGGCCGGGATTGAACCTGGCTCCCCGGTGTCGTGAGGCAGCAGTGCCAACCACTGCGCCACCTTGCTGCCCTACAGGGTCATAAGCACATATTAAGAAAAGTGGTGAACGTTGAGTCAAAGTGGTAGGTTTTAAGGACTGCCCTAAAGAAGGAGAAAAAGGTAGAGAGGTGGCTAGATTTGGTGCAGCAATTCTAAATGTAAACACCTTGGCAGCTAGAAGCATGGCCAGCAATGGTGTTGTGGTTGAAATCCACAATGTGTAAGAATCCAGAATTGGAAAGATACAGCATTGTAGGACTGAAGGAAGTTACAGAAATAGGGACTGTGATTATTCATCTGACTCAATCTGTTCTGCAGCCCAGGCATTGCTCTATGACCTGTTAATTTTAAGTTGGATTAAGATCTGTATGTTTCGTTTCTTGTTGTTTGATGAAAAATTGTATAGTTGTGTTGAGGGGTAAGCTGTTCCTTTTGGGTATGAAGTTGAAGTTTAATATTGTATTCATAATAAATTTTTGTTTTAGAGATACCAAGCCCTCTTATTTCGTGCAATCATTCCTGGAGCAAATCGTTCTTTCGCACAGTCTTAAAATAAACTAAAATATTGGGGTTTCGGTCCAGTACCCTAGCCACTATTGGGATCTGGTCTGGGATTGTAAGTGGACGCAGGGGGCCAGGGAGGGATATGAAAACAAGAATAAGAAATTTAAAATTGAGCACTGCCTGGGTATCGGGTCAAGAGGAGTTGAGTACTGATCTGCCTGACTCTGAGTCCACAATTCTTTCCAAGTAGCATAGTTAAACAAAGAGTAACGTATTTTAATGCAGAGAAAACCTATCTGAAGACAGGGAAGAGGTTACCAATGTAGGTGAATGGGTGAATGGGACTTTGTATGAGGGAGGCCACCAACATAAGAGTTTGGATAAGCTCAGGTTTATGCCGGGAGAAGATGGGAGGTTGTTCAGGAAGACATTGCAATAGTCAAGCCTGGAGATAATACAAGCACGGATGATGCTTTCAGCAGCACATGAAATGAGCCAGGGGTTGAGATGAGCAATGTTACCGAATTGGAAGTAGACAGTCTTTGTGTTGGACTAGATATGGGGTCAGAAACTCATCTCAGAGCTAAATAGAACATCAGGGGCATGGTTTTCCCGACCCATTGGACCTGGCCCTGATCCCATTGCACTGGGAGCATCGTGAGAGAAGCCCAAAATGGGCTTGGAGCCAGGCGCGGGTCACATGGCCTGCACCACCTGACGTGATCTGGGCCATGCCCTTACTGGCTGTTATCTAGATAATCATATTTAAATGAGACATTAGGTTCATCCAAATATGCGTGGCCAGTTCGAGGTTGCAGTCTCCCAGTTCCCATGAGTCATGGGGGGGGGTGTGGAGAACTCTCAATCTCACTTTGAGATCATGGTACCCTTTAAAAACGGCACCCAATCTCTGAGGAGCCAGTCTGGCTGGCACATTTTGTTCCCCGCTGCAGAAAAAATTCTGAGGCCGTGATTTAACGGAGAAGTTTCTAAGTGTCATTTCAGGCGGGTTTGGCTGGGAGTTTCTCCCTGGCTCTGTCTGTGAGTTCCCCGCCGCTATCTAACCACACTCAGACATTTTCTTGGGCCTGGGGGAATTTCTCCCCGGTCAAGACCCGACTTAGAATTTGTTTCACCACCGGGGAGCTGAACTCACTGGCCAGACCGTTTCCTCAGAGATCGGACCGTCATTTTGAAAGGATGCCCTGATCTCTCAATGATTTGGGGGTCCCCCACACACTCCACCCATAGGCAATGTCATTCGCCACACATATGGGCATTATCCCATACCCCGCCCCAGCCCCCCAAGTGTGGACATCCTACTGTGGGGTCGCTGCGGTCCCCCTTTTCAGGCCTTCCCACGCTCCCTTACGGCCACCCCTTTTCCTGAAACCTACTCTTCACCAACCCCCCCCACCTTCTGGAGGCCCCTTCATCCCCTCCCTTCACTCCCTACCCCCACTCTTCATACCCTCCTTCATCCCTCCTTTCCTTAGATATAGCTCTTCGGGCTAAAAGGATCAAAGGATATGGGGGAAGGCGGGTTGAGGAACTTGTTGATCAGCCATGATCAGAATGAATGGCAAAGCAGGCTCAAAGGGTCGAATGGTCACCTCCTGCTTGTATTTTCTTTGCTTCTATGTTTCTTTCATGAGTTTGGCCCCCCTAAGGCGCTACCCCTGGAAGTGCCACCCAGGCACCTTGGCAGTGACGGGGGAGAGCCAGGGTACCACCCTGTCCTGTCCCTGACTGCCCGGGGTCTCCAAGATCTGGGAGACTCTCAGATATCATTCTGTCTGCTCCACATTTGTGTGAACCAGTAATAATCGATGCTCAGCTGGGGTGTCCTTGGGGAGGCCAATAGAAGCAAGGAGCCAGTTAGATCCAGCGTCTGCATGGTTTAGTGGGTTCTTAAACCCACTTGACCATGTGAGACTGGGTCCCACCCTTTGTGTAGGATTGACCAGTGAGAAACTCCCCAAGTCCCAGAAAAATTACTACGGGCTGCCTGAAAGACCGTGCGCCGTGACGCAACGTGGCTGATAGAAGCTGGGAGATCCTGTGAAAGCAAGACAGCTAGTCTCACTTTCATATACAGTTTCCTGAGGCTCCTGAGGTGTTGGGATCCCTTTGCCTCGGAGACCTCGGGCTAGCACCGTTCAATACTGGCCTCCACAAATGGGGACCAGATGGAACGGCAGTCGTGGGGGTCTCCCAGGGGATCGGAGGTCCCCCTCTGCTTCTCCTTTGAGCACTATGGCACCCCGGCACTGCCACCTGGGAACCCTGGCATTGCCAGCCTGGTGCCCTGGAACTGCTGAGGCATCACGGTGGCACATCCAGCTGGAAGGGGTGCTGCCAAGGAAACAGGTTGGCACTGCCAAGTTGTCAAGCTGGTATATTTTGCACACCAGTAATTGGGATGGGGGTGCTCTGCATGGGTGTTGGGGGAAGCTGGAGGGGGGCCAGGGTCCCACTCAGAGTGAGTTTGGGCTTGGGGAGGTTCAACGGTTGAGTTGGGGGCTCCAGAGATCGGGACACATTTTAAAATGCCGTCCCAATCTCTCGCTACAGCGAGGAGTTCCGGTGAGCGTAGATCCTCAATGCAGAAAACAATGTGCTGCAATGAGCAGCGTCGGCCCTGCATTCCCTGCTAAGGCCCCCTATCTAACCAGGGCTGCATTAAATAGCGGGGTGTTTCTAAGCGCCGGGAAACACATAGCTGAACGTACTCGCTGTGGCCTTTGTTCCAATTCAGTTAGATCACATCCTCATTGTGGGTGAATATATGTCTGGATCTCACCCAAAAAGCTAGCGTGAAACACCCCTCCAAACTCATCAAAAGGGTGAATTGTGCCCCAAGCCTGTGAACAATCTAGTTGTGCTTCACAAAGTGGGCAAGGAGAAGATCAGAGTTGATGATTGTGTCAATTGAGTGTCCCTTTAAGAAAGGCTTAGTCTCCTAGCATGTGACTTGTAGCACATTGACCTGTGGCTGTCAGGTGAGAGCGGGTTTCAGTTTCAGTTTGACTGCTGTGGACTACAGAAAGAGAAAATAAGTGTTTTGCCTGTTTCTCTCTGTTTTCCTTTTAAAAGATGTTCCAGTAAAAAGCACATTGGGTGTGGTTAACCGTCTTGTTAACTTTAAAGATATAGTTGTTTTCCAGGAGTTTGAATCTGTTTGGAACTGGATCAGCATTTCAGGAAAAGGACCAATCTCATTCAAGTGAGAATACAGTGTGCTGGGCCACGCCCTTGAAAAGGAGTTTTGGTTTATTGGATTTTGTTATCGAATTGGAACAGCTAAGGGGGGATTAATTAAGTGTTATATACATAGATTACTGTAGCTGTGTGGTGTCTTTATGTTTGTAATTGATAAAACATTTTGCTGTGTTTTTATATATATACATTCTGAGAATAAACCTTGTTTGGATTAAAGTGTCTTGGAAGTCTGATGAATCACACCTGCAGCGAAAGCTTTTGTGCTCATCCTAGCCAAATTCAACATAAAAGTTAGAGGTCAGGTGAATTTCATAATGCACTTTGGAGATTCTAAGCCCTGTCCCCTAACAATTGGAATATCGAGTTTATGGTGGAGAGCAAAGACAATGGGCTGGATTTCATGAGATGCCAAGGTCCTCTTTCCACCCCCAGCTAAAAGCTCAGTGATAAGCCCGCCCATGGTGAAAATAGTTGCTCCACTGTCATTAAATAGTCAATTAGGTGCTAATAGGCTGGAGGCGGGATTTCAGCCCCTCAAGGAGAGGAAGTCCTGCCTCAGAGCCAGACAGGAGTGATGGCAACTGCTGGGACAACACAAGTTCCCCAATGGAGATATCGTTGGAACTGGACACGAACCTAGGTGGGGAAAATGTCACAGCGGTCAGGCGAGAAATTCCAGCAAGGGAGGGGGAGCCTCCCATGTGGCAGGCGGCCCAGAAAGGAAGTTCGCCTCCCCTGTACCCCCCCCCCCCACACTGTTCTCCCTGTTGCCCCCACCAGCCCACAGAGCTTAAACAGCTGGACTTCCCTCTTGGCACTAGCCACCCCTTGCCATGGGTAAAAAAATAGTGTTGGGCATGGGATGAAGCTACTAATTGGCCACTAAATGGCTTCAATAGATCCAAGGGTGGGCAGACTGCCTGACGGTTCGGCACCAGGAAGGCGACAGGCCGGATTTTACAAGCCCCACATCCCCCGCCCCCTCCATCTTCAAATCCACATGCGGGGGGAGCTTAAAATCCAAGCAAGCATCTTTGCTCTTCTCAATGGTTAGTTCGAGGAAATTTTTACTCATTCACTAGGGTGGATGTTGGACAAGATCGTGTCAGAGACAGCTGAGTGGCCCAGGGAGGTGGTACTGAGTGCGAGCTGGGTGTCGGCAGCATGTGCAAACTGACACAGGTATTTTCAGATAATGTCACCGAGGGACATTACATAGCTGAGAGACCCTTGGTGGGGGGGGGGGGGGGGGGGGGGGGGGGGGGGGGGGTTCAACAGAGCTAATGGTGTAAGAGTGAAAAGTAGAAGTTAAATACTTAAATTGTAATTCTACCACCAGGAGCAAAAAATTCCATTATTTAGTTATTGATGAAATGACACTTCTTTCACTGAGAGTGAATAATTTTGCTTGTGGACAACCTCAACCCTATGATATAATGACGGATTCAATAGGACTACTAACACGGCTGATAAGATAAGGTGGAGGGATGATGGAATAGTTTAAATAGGTTCAGTAATTATTTCAATGGAATGTTTGAAAACCGTATTGAAGTCAGCCGCTAAAGGAATTAGGCTGTCTTACATTCAAATTGAATTTAAATATTTTACATAAAGAATCTGCTTCTTTAAATATTACAGCTTAAGAAATAGGTGCAGGCATAAGCCATTTGGCTCCTCTGGTCTGTTCTATTATACAATTAGATCATGGCTGATCTTTTACTTCAGCCACACCACCCACATTACCCACATATCCTCTGATTCCCTAAGTATCCAAAGGTCTATTAATCTCTAATCTGAATATATTGAGCATGTCAATCTCTGGTGTAGAGAATTTGAAAGCTTTACAGCTCTTTGAATAAAGAAATTTCCCCTATCTCAGACCCAAATGGTCTACCGCTTTTCGCTGTCCAAGGGGCTGGTACCAGTCTCCCTGAACAGGCGCCGGAATGTGGTGACTAGGGGCTTTTCACAGTAACTTCATTTGAAGCCTGCTTGTGACAATAAGCGATTTTCAGTTTTCATTTCCTCTAGATTGCGATCCCCTGGTTCTAGACTCCTTAGCCAGGGGAATCATGCCCTTTGAGAATTTTATGGCTGCAAAATTGGTGCTGGTAGCTACAGTATGGCAGCAACTAGTTCAGGATAAATATACACTGCCAGTTATTCCTGACACTGCCTATGCCAATTACAAGCATTAGCATGGGGTGGCTGGTACATGCCACAGGAATCTGCAGAGTAAGCAAACCATGATGTCAGTAAATGTCAGTAAACGTTCACTTTACACACAACCTGCCACTTTCAACTTTGCCACTCCTGTAAACACCCTATCACAGTACAAGGGATTCCCCCGTATAACATTGTTTAAAGGGACCTTTCAGGTGAGCTGTTTTTGGCTATCTACTTGCAGCTTCAGTGGAAGTACTCTGTTGTTGGAGGAGTTACCAGCACTTTTCTGAGTCAGGAAGAAGTGCTGATGGATCTTTGGAAGAAATGGTGTGATTTTGAAAGGTCTCGGAAAACACTACTTGTTCCTAGTCTTGGGATCTTTAGTTGCAGTTCTGCTAATCATAGAATCCCTACAGTGCAGAAGGAGGCCATTCAACCCATTGAGTCCACTCTAACCCTTTGAAAGAGGACCCTACCTAGGCTCACTCCCCCACCCTATTTCTGCAACCATGTTTAACCTGCACATCTTTTGACACTAAGGGGCAATTTAGCATGGCCAATCCACCTAACCTGTGCATCTTTGGACTGCGGGAGGAAACCGGAGCACCCAGAGGAAACCCATGCAGACAAGGAGAGAAAGTGCAAACTCCGCACAGACAGTCACCCAAGGTCAGAATTGAACCCGGGTCCCTGGAGTTGTGAGGCAGCAGTGCTGACCACTTGCTGGCTGGGCCAGCATTTATTGCCCATACCTGAGGGTGTTGAAGGCTCAACCACATTGCTGTGGGTCTGGAGGCACATGTAGGGCAGACCAGGTAAGGATGACAGATTTCCTTCCCCAAAGGACATTAGTGGAGACGCCACCTGTCAAGGTGCTGTCCGGACAGCTGCGGCCCGGCGGCAGCCCTAGAGCACCGGCACCGGGCCCTGGCTGCTGCCGCGCGAGGGCAGCAGCTGGGCCCCGCTCCAGGTGAACGCGGTGTGGATGCAGCGGATGGTGCAGGAGGTCCGGCCCGAGGGAAACGTCAGCCTCCGGCTGCTGGACCTGGGCGGCAGCTTCATCGCCACCGGGGCGGCCCGAGTGCCCCAGGGGAGGCCATGCATCACCCCAGGGAAGTATGTGATGGTGATGGGAGTGGTCCAGTCATACAGTCCTGAGCTTGTAGACCGGACGGTGAAATTGACTGATCTCTCTGGTAATGCTTTACACTAGAGCATGTGGAAGCTTGAAGTCGAGGACCTTCAACAAAACACTCCATGGATTTACTCAAAGACCACCCTGTCTCTAAGACTGTGTGTCGACTTGAAATCCAGAAAGGGCGTGATCTCTTTGGGAATGGGAGACAAAATTCTTTGAAACTTAAAACTGGTTGGAGGCGTCATGGGCACAATCTTTGCCTCGCTCGTTGACAGCTTGATAAACTATGAAGAGTTCGACTCTTAAATGTTTGGAACTGATGATAAGTGGCAGGGAGGGGGGGGTGGCATTTAATTTCATCGGGAATATTGGGCGTTATGGGGAAATTACATTGGAGAGCTTGATATGAAGAAGTAGGTGGTAAAAGCCAAGCCCAAACATGTGTTTACAATGATGACTTGGATTCCTGGAACTGAATTTCACCGCCGCCATTTTTTTGATGTGTCTTGTTTTACTTAGAATATCTATAAATCCATGGTCAGGATTTTATTTATTTTGCCAGCTGGATGCGGAAGAGAAACTACAGCTCACTTCATCTCTCCTCCGTGTTGGGTGACGGCTACAGCTGAAGGGCTGTAAATTTTCTCGGGATTTGAAATCTGAACGAGGGCTTAAATAAAATGTGTTTGTGCTTTAAAAAAAAAAGGGTAGCACGGTAGCACAAGTGATTAGCACTGTGGCTTCACAGCGCCAGGGTCCCAGGTTCGATTCCCCGCTGGGTCACTGTATGTGCGGAGACTGCACGTTCTCCCCGTGTCTCCGTGGGTTTCCTCCGGGTGCTCCGGTTTCCTCCCACAGTCCAAAAACGTGCAGGTTAAGTGATTGGCCGTGATAAATTGCCCTTAGTGACCTAAAAAGGTTAGGAGGGGTTATTGTGTTACGGGGATAGGGTGGAAGTGAAGGCTTAAGTGGGTCGATGCAGACTAGATGGGCCAAATGGCCTCCTTCTGCACTGTATGTTCTATGTAGTGAACCAGCTAGATTTTTACAACAATCAACAATGGTCTCATGGACTTTTAATTCAAGGTTTTTATTGAATTTAAATCTCACCATCTGCCGTGATGTGATTCGAACCCAGGTCCCCAGAGCATCAACCCTGAGTCTCTGGATTACTAGTCCAGTAACAAGACCACTACACCACTGCCTCTCATGACAGGAAAATGGAGCAGTGGGGACCGAAAAGAGAAGTTGTGTTCAGAGGGAAGAGGAGAAAACTTCACAGCAAGTGATCTTACAAACCTAGAATCTTCAGGGAGGACTTCTCCCACCTCCACCTCAGGTAGGAGCAGTGTCTGTGGCTGCTACCTTTAGCCAAGTTACAGACTTGGCCACCTCCTTAAACTGATCTACAGTGACACAGAGAAGGGAGGATATTGCTGCCATTGGATGTCAAGCTCACCATGGTCCTTAAACTTTACACCAACAGATTCATCCAGGGATATTGCCAAAATAGCAGAGTTCACCATTCATCGCTGCAGTTGGGAGGAGACAGTGGCCCTGTATGACAGAAGAGCGTACTTCATTATCTTCTCTCTGAGCAGAAAGCAGGAGGAGATGGTTTTACCAGGAGAGCAGACTTCCCCTTGCAGAGGGCTATTGACTTCAAATAGGTGGCTTTGCAGAGATGAACCCCAATCACAAGGTGTAGCACTCATTCAATGTGCAGTTGGTGTGTAACTGTTAGGAAAACAAAAGTAGTTTTAAGGGATTTCATTCTTTATTGGTAAATATTAGCAATAAGGTATAGTGTGGATGGGTTTAATTTAATGTTTCTGTGTAATGGAGGAGAAACCTATAGTTAGATTCATGTTGGATAAAGGTGTTTGTATTTGTGGGGATTGGCTCAGTTCCAATTGTGCTTCTATTTTGGTTAAAGAGGGTTAGGCATGAAGAATAATACGAGCCAGCACAGGAATATGGTCATTACTTAGCAACGAGGGGCCCTTTTAAGGTTGAAATTGGTTTTAGCTGAATTTATTTGCAGTTACTTTGGGGATCTAGAGCGGGAACATCTCTCTCAGCTTAGCTAGAGAAAACCTACCATGGAAACAAGTGTAGCTAGTTAAGGAAACTAAATAAATTAAGGCAAGTTTCCAAGAAGCTTGAGGTTAAAGGTCTAGAACAGAGAAATGTACATTAAAGATAGGCAGAGCTGCGAAGAAAGCTGAGTTAAAGAGATAGCTTCAGTAACCAGGTATAAAGTGGGTAAGCAGACTTCAGAGGTAAATCAAAATGTCAATGCCATCTTAATACAATCTGGGAATCGATAGTTAAAGTAACTTGAAGACAACAAAATCCTGAGGGGGAAGGTGTCAAATCTGTAAGCAAATTCTTGATGGACACCTTGGAGGGAAAGCCTCGTTTAAAAGAAAATTTGAAAGCATGCCTTTTTGAAAGTGGAATTTTAAATCACATGTGTGGAAGCCGGAGTTCAGTGATACAAGGTGGTTCACTGTATAAGAATCAGCTGGGGGGACTTTGAAGAGAGATCCACAGACATTTACGTGGGTTCAGAGCAGAGTGTGTCTGAACCATAACCAATCTATATGTTTAAAGGGACGTAGTGTTACTGAGACCACTGTAGCTTAAGATGTGCTTTGTAATCTGTTTTAACCTGAAATGTGTATGTATTTGTGAAGCTAAGGGGTGAGTAAAGGAGTCTTCTTCTTGTGCAGTCCCTTAGGGCCGAGAATAACCTGCTTGCACTCGGGAGAGGTGGGTTCTGTGGTGGCTGAATCGTCCAATCCTGGATTTGCAAACTCTGTCACAGGTTTGGCAGGTGGTGTATTATGAAGAGGGTGGGTGGGATGTACTGGATTCTGCTGTTTATGCTTGGCCGCCGCATGCTCCGCCCTGCGACACTCGAGGTGACTGGCGTCTGCGGATGCTTCCTCTCCAGTTTGTGGGATTTAAGGCAAGCGATTCCCTCATGTCGATGGGGCTGTTGCATTAATTTAGGGAGGCTTTCACTGTCCTTGTACCATTTCCTCTGTCCTCCCAGTGATCACTTGCCATCGCGGAACTCGGAGTAGAGCGCTTGTTTCAGGAGTCTTGTGTCAGGCATGCAGCCAATGTGGTACCTCCTCGCAGCTGGTCAAGTGTGACCAGTGCCTTGATACTGTGAATATTGGTCTGGCTGAGGACACTCATGTTGGTACGCCTATCCTGCCAGTGGATTGGCCGGATATTCCGGAGGCAGCATTGAAGATATCTCTCCAGGGGCTTGGTGTATGCTGTACATTGTCTATGTTTCTGATGCATACAGGAGGGCATGAGCTTGGTGCTGGATTTGTGGTCTCAGTCTTCGAACAATCTGTTCCTCAGGCATCCGAAGACTACACTAGCACATTGGAGTCTGTCATAATATGCACCCATGCGCATCATGAGATAAAAGCAGGCAGTGACAGACATCCGGGTGAGCCAATCAACATACAGAATAGAACACAACCAATCACCAGACAGAACACCAGAGGGGGGCTTCCAACTATAAAACACACGAGACATCAGCACTCTGCCTCTTTCCATTGGTGACAACTGTAGTGACAGTCAGGGTGTACAAATCATTCAACATCTTTTAGACGTGAATCAGAGCTAGCCTGGTCTAGATAGTTAGAGTTAGTTTACTGAGAGTAATAGAGAGTCAACCCACAGGCAGCTGTGTGTTTCGTTACTGAAGTTCAATAAATCTTATTGAACCAATGCCTATGTTTGGTGTACGCTTTATTGTCAATCTGAATCGTGTTGCAGTCCGTGTTACCCCAGGGTGAATAACACGACATGATACCAGGAGCGGTTAATGCTTCTATGTAATTTACCTTCGAAAATTCACTGACGACCAGCAACTGCCTTTCAGCGGCATGGAAAAGATCCATGCACCTTCACAGCTCCAGATCTCCAGAAATCTTTGCGCCAACTGGCAGGTCTTCAAGCAGAAATTCAGTCTATACATTGAGGCCTTGGGCCTCGAAAGTGCATCCAATGCCCGAAAAATCGTGCTGCTACTATCAACTGTGGGGGACCAGGCCATCCAAATCTTCAATTCACTCACGTTTGCCGACGGTGAGGACAAGACCAAGTTCCAGACCGTCCTCGCCAAACTCGACAGTCACAGTGAGGTCGAGACGAATGAAAGCTTTGAGCGTTATGTCTTCCAGCAGCGCCTTCAGGGTGATGATGAGCCTTTCCAGTCTTTTCTCACTCATCTGCGCATTCTAACGCAATCCTGCAACTACGGTGACACCGCTGACTCCCTCATCAGGGACCAGATCGTGTTTGGCATCCACTCCGATGTCCTGCGGGAGCAGCTCCTAAAAATAAAAAATACGACCTTGCCAGTAGCCATCGAGACGTACAAAGTCACAGGCGAAAAATCACTATTCCTGCCTTAAGTCAGCAGAGCAGGACCAACTTGTCTCCCACAAGGCTGGGAGCGTACAGGCCATCGCCCGAATGCAGCGCTTGAGCATCGATGAAGGCAGCCATTGCACGTGGTTTTCCAGGGGTCCCACGCATGCGCACCACAGTCGGGAGAACGAAGCGGTGGCTGACCGCACTGCGCATGTGCAACGACGCACGGAGCGTCACAACGTCGATGTTATGATGTGCCCAAACTGCGGCACCACCCATTGAAGGCGGCAATGCCCTACAAGAGGCAGGCGATGTCTCAACTGCAAAAAGCCTGGCCATTATGCGGCCTTGTGCAGGTCTGCACCTCCGAAAGGGGGCCAGCGATCCCAGTTCCAACGCAGACGTGTTCGAAGTGTGCAACAAGGGCTGCTGGATTTGGAACCTGATCCCGCCACGGATCCAGAGGATGATTGCCCATGTTGAGTGGGTATCATCACCATGCATGGCAGGGCCTCCTCGCATTCAGCAACGCACACACCCATCCTCAATGTGGATTCTGCGGACCAGTGGCGTGCAACAGTACAAGTCGACCATTGCAGCATCCCGTTCAAGCTGGACACCGGTACTTCAGCCAATCTAATCTCCCAAGCAGATCTTGCTCGTATCCAAAGGCAGCCAACAATTCTTCCGCCAGCCTGTCAGCTGCTTGACTACAATGGCAATGCCATCACTGCGTTAGGGTCCTGTCACCTGCATGTGTCTAACAAGGCCATCAAGGCCACTTTGCGGTTTGAGATCGTCAAGCCCGGCAAGGCTTCTCTGCTTCATGCCCATGCATGCAAGCTGCTCCATGTCGTCCAGCACGTACATGCCATGTCCTCTGCCAACACCACTCTTCAGGCCGACATTGATGAGCTACTATTGCAATACCCGGATGTGTTCAGTGGGGTGGATACACTGCCCTACCACTATAACATCCTGCTCAAGCCTGATGCCACGCCTGTAATCCATGCGCCACGCTGGGTGCCGGCCCCTCTAAAGGACCATCAAAAGGCACAGCTGAAGGAGCTCCAAGATCAGGGTAAAATATCCAAGGTGACGAACCAACTGACTGGGTCAGCTCAATGGTCTGTGTCAAGAAGCCCTCTGGGGAACTGCGCATTTGTATCGATCCCAAGGATCTGAACCATACCATTATGCGGAACACAACCTGATCCCAAAGCGAATGGCTTTCAGAAAGGGCAATTACTTCTCACTCGATGCTGGATTTCATCGTCAAAGACTGCTCGCTCCGAGAGAGACTCCCGCGGTATGGGCAATGGTCCACATTGTCCAGGGCTCAACATGGATCTTGATGGTTGGGGGGCGGTTTTGTGTGGCAGGAGCAGGCTGGTGGAGAAACTTTAGTTCCTGGATGTCTAGTGTGAGGTCCATTCTCTCATAAGCCTCGCTGACTGCGCCAATGATGGTTTGCAGCTCAGCCATGGCCTACCCTGTGACAGACAGTAGGGAGATCCTCCTCCCGCCCTGCTGCTGATCTACTCTCCCCGCTGCTCCTCTCTCCCCGCTGCTGCTCCTCTCCCCGCTGCTGCTCCTCTGTCCCCGCTGCTGCTCCTCTGTCCCCGCTGCTGCTCCTCTTCCCCCGCTACTGCTCCTCTCTCCCCGCTGCTGCTCCTCTCCCCGCTACTGCTCCTCTCTCCCCGCTGCTGCTCCTCTTCCCCCGCTACTGCTCCTCTCCCCCCGCTACTGCTCCTCTCTCCCCGCTGCTGCTCCCATCTCCGCTCCTGCTCCACTCTCCCCGCTGCTGTTCCTCTCTCCGCTCCTGCTCCACTTTCCCCGCTCCTGCTCCACTCTCCCCGCTGCTGTTCCTCTCTCCGCTCCTGCTCCACTTTCCCCGCTGCTGCTCCTCTCTCCCCGCTGCTGCTCCTCTCCCCCTGCTGCTGCTCCTCTATCCCCGCTGCTGCTCCTCTCCCCACTGCTGCTGCTCCTCTCTCCCCGCTGCTGCTCCTCTATCCCCGCTGCTGCTCCTCTCCCCCTGCTGCTGCTCCTCTATCCCCGCTGCTGCTCCTCTCTCCCCGCTGCTGCTCCTCTCTCCCCGCTGCTGCTCCTCTCTCCCCGCTACTGCTCCTCTCTCCCCGCTGCTGCTCCTCTTCCCCCGCTACTGCTCCTCTCCCCCCGCTACTGCTCCTCTCTCCCCGCTGCTGCTCCCATCTCCGCTCCTGCTCCACTCTCCCCGCTGCTGTTCCTCTCTCCGCTCCTGCTCCACTTTCCCCGCTCCTGCTCCACTCTCCCCGCTGCTGTTCCTCTCTCCGCTCCTGCTCCACTTTCCCCGCTGCTGCTCCTCTCTCCCTGCTGCTGCTCCTCTCTCCCCGCTGCTGCTCCTCTATCCCCGCTGCTGCTCCTCTCCCCCGCTGCTGCTCCTCTCTCCCCGCTGCTGCTCTCTCCCCGCTGCTGCTCCTCTCTCCCCGCTGCTGCTCCTCTCCCCCTGCTGCTGCTCCTCTATCCCCGCTGCTGCTCCTCTCCCCACTGCTGCTGCTCCTCTCTCCCCGCTGCTGCTCCTCTATCCCCGCTGCTGCTCCTCTCCCCCTGCTGCTGCTCCTCTATCCCCGCTGCTGCTCCTCTCTCCCCGCTGCTGCTCCTCTCTCCCCGCTGCTGCTCCTCTCTCCCCGCTGCTGCTCCTCTTCCCGCTCTGCTCCTCTCTCCCCGCTGCTGCTCTCTCCCCGCTGCTGCTCCTCTATCCCCGCTGCTGCTCCTCTCTCCCCGCTGCTGCTCCTCTCTCCCCGCTGCTGCTCCTCTCTCCCCGCTGCTGCTCCTCTTTCCCCGCTGCTGCTCCTCTCCCCGCTGCTGCTCCTCTCTGCCCGCTGCTGCTCCTTTCCCCCGCTGCTGCTCCTCTCTCCCCGCTGCTGCTCCTCTCCCCCTGCTACTGCTTCCTTCTCCTGCGCTGCTGCTCCTCTCTCCCCGCTGCTGCTCCTCTCCCCCTGCTGCTGCTCCTCTCACCCTCTTGCTTTCTCTGAACCCCCTGCTTTCTGTCACCCGAACTCTTACCTTATGTATGTAGCGCTAACAATTATACTCAAATCCGAGAGACTGGTTCAATAGAGGCTTTATTGTTGTACAATGTTGTCCCTCCATCTGCAACTGTAGACTAAGGGTCTGAGCAGCTCTCATACATTTATACATAAGCTCCCTGTGGGCGGAGCTAGCCGGCAGGGGCTTACCGGAGGAACCTGTATTACAGGTACAGGCATACATCCCCCTACTGCAGTACACATATCTACAGTGGTTATCTCACCACATTCACCCCTGTAAAAAATGAGTCCGGCGGGGGTGACATGTAACTCTAATACAAAGGATGCTATTTACAAGAGGGTCCAACAAGGAAAATCAAGAGTTCATCCGGTTAGCAGGTTACAGGTTGAGCCGAATCGGTGGTCGAACGTTCCGCTGTGATCGGCGTAGCTGTGGTGGTGACGTCGGCACAGGCGGTGTTGGCAACGATGGTGCAGGTGTTGGCGGTGTTGGTGCTGGCTGCTGGCGGGATGACTCCGAGAGCAAGCCGAAATCTTCCGTGTCCTCCAGGGTGGGCAGGGGGATGAGGGATGGACCTGATGGGGACGAATAGGGGGGCGCTGGGGTGGCGCGGGAAGGGGTGTGGGCATGGGATCGGCACCTGAGGGAGCCAGGTCCCGGAGCAAGACTGTGTCCTGGCGGCCGTCGGGGAACTCCACGTAGGCATACTGAGGGTTGGCGTGGAGAAGGCGTACTTTGTCCACCAGGGGTTCTGCCTTGTGGTGCCGGACATGCCTACGGAGAAGGACTGGGCCCGGAGTCGTGAGTCACGTCGGGAGCGACACCCCGGATGTGGACTTCCTAGGGAAGGCAAAAATACATTCATGGGGTATACTGTTAGTTGCGGTGCACAGTAGCGCCCGAATGGAATGGAGCGCGTCAGGGAGGACCTGCTGCCAGCGAGCGGCTGGGAGGTTCCTGGACCATAGGGCCAGCTGGACGGCCCTCCATACCGTCCCGTTCTCCCTTTCTACCTGCCCGTTTCCACAGGGGTTGTAGCTGGTCGCCCTGCTGGAGGCGATACCTCTGCTGAGCAGGAAATGACGCAGCTCATCGCTCATGAATGAGGATCCCCTGTCACTGTGGATATAGTCGGGGAAACCGAACAGGGCGAAATGGAATCCAGGGCCTTGATGACGGTGGCAGACGTCATATCCGAGCATGGGATGGCGAAGGGGAACCTAGAGAACTCATCGACCACACTAAGGATATAGGTGTTGCGGTCGGTGGAGGGAAGGGGCCCTTTGAAATCCACGCTGAGGCGTTCAAAGGGGCGGGACGCTCTCACCAGGCGCGCGCGATCTGGCCGGTAGAAGTGCGGCTTGCACTCCGCACAGATCTGGCAGTCTCTGGTGACTGTCCGTACTTCCTCGACGGAGTAGGGCAGATTGCGGGCTTTGATCAGATGGTACAAGCGAGTGACCCCCGGATGGCAAAGGCTCTCGTGCAAGGCACGGAGCTGGTTCACTTGTGCACTGGCACATGTACCTCGGGAGAGGGCGTCTGGGGGCTCGTTGAGCTTGCCGGGGCGATACAAGATCTCGTAGTTAAAGGTGGAGAGCTCGATTCTCCACCGCAAGATTTTGTCATTCTTGATCTTGCCCCGCTGCGTGTTGTTGAACATGAAGGCTACCGATCGTTGGTCAGTGAGGAGAGTGAATCTCCTGCTGGCCAGGTAATGCCTCCAGTGCCGCACCGCTTCAACGATTGCCTGGGCTTCCTTTTCAACAGAGGAATTCCGAATTTCGGAGGCGTGGAGGGTGCGTGAAAAGAATGCCACGGGTCTGCCGGCCTGATTCAGCGTGGCGGCAAGGGCAACATCTGAAGCGTTGCTCTCTACTTGGAAAGGCAGAGTCTCCCCTACGGCGTGCATCCCCGCCCTGGCTATGTCAGATCGAATGCGGGCGACGGCCTGTCGTGCCTCGGCCGAGAGGGGAAAATGTGTGGACTGGATAAGTGGCCGGGCCTTGTCTGCGTATTGCGGGACCCACTGGGCGTAATAAGAAAAAAACCCAAGGCAGCGTTTGAGGGCCTTGGGGCAGTGGGGGATTGGGAGCTCCATGAGGGGGCGCATGCGGTTGGGATCAGGCCCCAGTAGTCCGTTTTGGACTACGTAGCCAAGGATAGCTAAGCGGTCTGTGCGGAACACGCATTTCTCCTTGTTGTACGTGAGATTAAGGAGAGATGCGGTGTGGAGGAATTTATAAAGGTTGGCATCATGGTCATGGCCGCAGATCGTGACATTGTCGAGGTACGGGAAGGTGGCCTGCAATTCGTACCGGTCAACCATTCGGTCCATTTCTCGCTGAAAGACCGAGACCCCATTCGTGACGCCGAAGGAAACCCTCAGAAATTGGTACAGACGACCGTCTGCCTCAAAGGCAGTGTAGGGACAGTTCGATTTATGGATGGGGAGCTGGTGGTAGGCGGATTTCAGGTCAATAGTAGAGAAGACCCGGTACTGTGCAATCTGATTGACCATATCAGAAATGCGGGGGGAGGGGGTACGCGTCGAGCTGCGTGTACCGGTTGATGGTCTGGCTGTAGTCCACGACCATCCTGTGCTTCTCCCCGGTCTTAACCACTACCACCTGGGCTCTCCAAGGGCTGTTGCTGGCCTCGATGATACCCTCCCGCAGCAGCCGCTGGACTTCGGACCTGATGAAGGCCTTGTCCTGGGTGCTGTACCGTCTGCTCCTGGTGGCGACGGGCTTGCAATCCACAGTCAGATTGGCAAAGAGGGAGGGAGGCTTGACCTTGAGGGTCGCGAGGCCGCAAACGGTGAGGGGAGGTAGGGGTCCGCCGAATTTGAGGGTGAGGCTCTGGAGATTGCAGTGGAAATCCAGGCCTAGTAAGAGTGAAGTGCAGAGGTCGGGGAGAATGTACAGACCGAAACGGTCGAATTCCACGCCCTGTACAGTAAGTTTAACCAGGCAGAAACCCCGGATCGGGACAGAGTGGGAACTGGAGGCAAGGGAGATCTGCCAGTCGGCGGGATGGACCGCAAGGGAATAGCGCCTTACCATGTCCGGGTGGACGAAGCTCTCGGTGCTCCCGGAGTCGATGAGGCAGGAGGTCACATGGCCGTTGACCAGCACCGATGTGGAAGAGGGTGCCAGCTTGCGAGGACGGGACTGGTCGAGCGTAACGGAGGCGAGCAGTGGTTGATCGCGGTTGAGTCAGATGAGTCCGACGAGGAGCGGTAGCGGCCCGTGTCCCGCGATGGCGGACCCTGGAGACGAGATGGCGGCATCCGCAGTACCGGTGGGTAAAATGGCGGCATCCATGGAGCGCACGTTGTGGGGTCGGAACAAAATGGCGGCACCCATGGAACGCACATGGCTGTGGTGGATGAAGATGGCGGCGCCCATGGGGCGCACGTGGCGGGGGCGGCAAAAGATGGCGGCGCCCACTGATCGCACGTGGGGTCGGGGGAAGCGGACAGTGGGGCCCATTGAGGGAGCGGCTGAGGCGTGGGGAACGGCGGCGCGATAGCGGCGACCGTCCGGGACTGACACACCGCTGCAAAATGGCCTTTCTTGCCTCAAGCTTTGCAGGTCGCTGTGTGGGCCGGGCAGCGTTGGCGAGGGTGCTTCTGCTGGCCGCAGAAGTAACAGTGGGGACCCCCAGGGGGTGCGGTGCGGCGGGCAGCGCAGGCATAGTGCGCGGGGGCGGCTGCTGGGGGGGGCCGTTTGCGGGGTCCACGAGGGGTAGGACGGATGGGCCTGGGGGGCCGTTTGCGGGGTCCACGAGGGGTAGGACGGGTGGGCCGAGTGGCTAGCGGAGTAAGTTTGCGCACTACGGGAGGCAGCCGTCATGGAAAGCGCCAGGGCCTTTGCGGCCGCGAGGTCGAGGGCGGCCCCTTCCAGCAGTCGTTGCCGGATGGAGTCCGATGCAATGCCTGTAACGAAGGCATCGCGCATGAGTAAATCAGAATGTTCCGTGGCTGTGAGGGCCCGGCAGTCGCATTCTCGCACCAGAGGTATAAGGGCCCTCCAGAAGTCCTCAATCGACTCACCCGGCTGCTGGACGCGAGTAGAAAGTTGATGCCTCGCAAACAGGGTGTTCGCCGATGGTGCATAGTTCTCCTTGAGCAGTTCCATAGCTGCGGTGTAGTCGGTCGCATCTCGAATGAGCGGAAAGACGCTGGAGCGAAGTCTGGAGTACAGGAGTTGCTTTTTCTGAGCCTCTGTCGGGGAGGGTCCGCTGAAGAGATGTAGGCCTCGAAGACTGCGAGCCAGTGATCAAAGTCTTTTCTGGCGTGAGGCGAATGCGGATCCAGCTGCAGATGGTCAGGCTTGATTCTGATGTCCATGGTGAATGGGAAATCGTACAACAATAAATTGTAGCGCTAACAATTATACTCAAAGCCGAGAGACTGGTTCAATAGAGGCTTTATTGTTGTACGATGTTGTCCCTCCATCTGCAACTGTAGACTAAGGGTCTGAGCAGCTCTCATACATTTATACATAAGCTCCCTGTGGGCGGAGCTAGCCGGCAGGGGCTTACCGGAGGAATCTGTATTACAGGTACAGGCATACATCCCCCTACTGCAGTACACATAACTACAGTGGTTATCTCACCACAATGTATTTATTCTTTCAGATACGCAAGAACTGTCACCTATGCCAACCAGCGGTGCATGCTGATGAAGGCTCAGAGAAAGGGAAGATCTCTGTGGAAGAAGCATTATCATTGTATTGAACACTCACAGCCATCAGTTGAGATTCTGGCACTGTGTGCACTTTACAGGGTAGAAAGCATCAAGCTCTGCACATGGTGTCCACGTGGCACAGGTGAGCTGAGTGCATCCAGACCAGGAGAGAAGGTCATGTGCCAGCTCTCTGGAGGCAGGTTTACAGACCTGCTCTGCCACAGAGGACTCAGGTGATGACTTTAAGAGGACAGACAATGCTGATAGGTGGCCACACAGAAATGCTTGGTGAATTGGCAAAAATTACGAACGACATAGATAGGGAGGACAGGAAGGTCTTATTATCCTTGGCGGAAGGCATAGATTTAAGGTAATGCGCAGGAGGTTTATAAGGGATGTGATGATAAACATTTTCACCCAGAGGGTGGTGGGAATCTGGAACTCGTTGCCTGTTAGGTGGTAGAGGTGGGAACCCTCGCAACATTTAAGAAGTATTCAGATGAGCACTTGAAACGCCATTGCATACAAGGCTACGGACCAAGTGCTGGAAAATGGAATTAGCATAGTGAGGTGCTTGATAGCCGGTGTGGCCGTGATGGGCCAAAGGGCTTCTTTCCGTGCTGTATGACCCAGTCTTGTCACAGTGCCTGTTGTCACTGTCAAACATTGTGGAGGAATCCAGTTACAGCGTGGCACAGGCATTGGTACAGAGCTTGAATACTAACCTTTCCACGAGAAAACTAATGGAGCCAATTCCGATGCAGCATCTGGTCGCTGATGTCTTCCCTTCCATTGCTGCACAATATCTGGGTGCTGCAGTGAAAATTTAAACTGTGGGAATGAGAGCTCTGCTATTTGACTTGCAAACCCAGCATGCAGGCTGTTGCTGTTATGGCTCTGCGCACCACTAATCAGATGATTAGTAAAGATGTGGAGATGCCGGCGTTGGACTGGGGTGAGCACAGTAATAAGCCTTACAACACCAGGTTAACTGTCCTGGCTTGAGACAATTCACACCTCTTTAACCTGTGATTATCCCTCTCTCCAGTTGCTCGGTCTGGACCTGTAGACTTAATTACCTGCAAAGACTCGCATTCAAAGTATCGTATTGCATCTTTGACTTTGTCTATGTATATGTTTCTGGAACCCACCTCTCCATTCACCTGAGGAAGGAGCAGTGCTCCGAAAGCTAGTGATTCAAAACACACCTGTTGGACTTTAACCTGGTGTTGTAAGACTTCTTACAGAAAATTTGTAAGATTGCTAAGTGGATCCATGCAGTACGAACCTGCTGTCCTCTCAAAATGCCATAATTTGTTCCACCACAACCTCTCTAACTTTGCTGTTGTCTGTCAGCCACTGCATTCAGATTCCCGACTATTTACTCCCACTGTTTGTCTTGCTGGAGGACCCCCTGACCCATTGCAGATAGAGCACCTGTTCCTCCTTTCCACCTCCACTATAACTTCTAGTTTTTTACATTAATTTTATGGTCTGTGGGCATCTGGCTGGGCCAGCATTATTGCCCATCCCTATCTGCTCTCCATTTCAGAGGGCATTTGAGAGTCAATCACATTACTCTGGGTCTGGAGTCACATGTAGGCCAGATCTGGTAAGGACGGCAGATTTCCTTCTGTTGAGGACATTAGTGAACCAGATGGGGGGCTGGATTCTCTGATTCTGGGGCTATGTCCCACACCGGCGTTATACGCCAGAAAAACTGGTGCTAAACGGCTACCGATTCCCCGTTTTGCTGGGGGTCAACAGGACGGCAGCTTAAAGCACCCGGCTCTAGCTGCCGATACGGCCCGGAGAATTGCCGGGTCCATGGTTGCGTATGCGCACTGCGGCGGTCTGCAGCGGCCGTGCCGTGTTACATGGCGGCGGCCGCTCGCAGACCCGGCCCGTGAAATAGTCTCACCCTTCGGCCAGTTGGTGCGCCCCGGACCACCCCCCACAGTGCCCCCAGCCCTGAATAATGTCTTCCCTTGCCCGCGGATCAGTCCTCCCCCGACTGTGGCAGTGCCAGACTGAGTCTGCAGCCACCACAGCAAGTTCCCAACGGGTGAGACCATGAGAGACCCACGCCGGTGGGGGCGGAGCATCTGGGGGGCGGGCCTCAGGCAATGTACTGAGGCCGTCAATACGGCGTGTGATGTACTCCTAGAGGGGTGAAGCATCAGAAAGCAGCACTGCCCCGATTTTGTTGGAAACTTGGATTCTCCAGCCTGCCGCTTAACGCGATTTCGGCGTCGCCGACCGAAGAATCCAGCTCAGGTTTTCATTTGGCTTTTAATTCCAGATTTTTATTGAATTGAAGTTTCACCATCTGCTGTGGTGGGATTTGAACTGGGGTCCCCAGAGCATTAACCTGGATTACTAATCCAATAAAAGTACCACTACATCACTGCCTCCCTTGTTAATAGGAAGCTGTGAGCCCTCTAACTGCTTTGTTGCCCTTTATTTAAGCTTTCACCTGCTTCACAAATGTTTCCAAGTCAGTTGAATGAGCTTCTGCAGCTACAATCTACCTCCTCGTTAGGAACTGCAGACTGGTTTTAGGAAGTGCAATTGCCTCAATTCACAAAGGAAAATATGTTAACTGCATGCTCTACGTCATTGAACAGATGGTCCTGCTTTCCTGAGGGTTGAGCAGTTGTGAAGAGCTGCAAATGTATCTCTGTGAAGTATGAAATAAAGGAGGCATACTGAGGGTTCAAGGTGGTACACCCATTGAAAAGCTCCCACCAATCAGATGCAAGGAAGATCTGGTGAAAATGTAACCAAAGTATTTTGTTGAGACAGTTGGGTGCTTTGAAAATTTTGAGTATGATATCACTATTGACCCAAAGGTGAAACCAGTGATTCATTCCCCCACATAAAGTACATTAGAACTAAAAGTAAAGTTTACAAGAGATGGAAGAAATTAAAGTGATCGCCAGAGTCACAGAGCCTATGGATTGGGTAAATTCCATCATAGTGATCAAGAAGTCAAATAGACAGCGAAGCATTTGCCGAAAGCTCAAAGCTCTTAATCAAGCCATCAAGAGGGATCACTACACCATTCCAACACTGAAAGAAAGCACACGAGCACTGGCCGAGGCAAACATTTTCAGCAAGTTTGATATCAGAAATGGCAACTGGAATACTGTAAGGATCCTCATGTTTAAACCTTGCTTTCCCTGTTTAAATCTTTATTTTTTGTTATGCTGGCTTCTGCAATATTTCAACCTTTGCTTTTAAGCAAAGATGACCCTGGTTTAATGTGACATTTGATCTAGTCCAAGGACACCCCAGGGGTATGTACTATTTGGTTTGGTCTAGTGATGTTACATTTTGATGGACTTGGCCAGCAGTCAATCGGCTCCATTGAAATCCCAGGGCTTGGCAAATATTCAATGCAGATTGGTTCGGATTGTAACGGACTGGTCCTGGTGGTGTAACTCTGTCTGTGTGGTTTCAGGTTTGATCTGAGCTCAGGAGCTGAGCAGAACTCTGTTAAATGTCCCTCCCAGAAAAGGTGGATCTCCGTCTCTAATATCTCGGCTGAAGCTGCCTCCAGGTAAACAGAGCAGCCAGTGTTTTCTCTCTATCCAGCTAGTGAGTATTTAAAGCCTGAAGACAGATCTGGGAGGGAACTTTCTGGATTCCTCGCCCTGTAAGGTTACCAGATCACTTTAAGGCCACATGAAAGCTGCTGCTCTAATATTCTGTTTAATTTCCATATTTAGGCTCAGGTCAACACAAGTTAAAGTATCTCCATGGAAGGGAATCCCACAGCCTGAGAATCCGGCCTGAAGGTTACAGCCAGAAGATCCAAACCAGCTGGTGGTTTCAACACTGCGTGCCTGAGAAGAGAGCCAACTACAAAGACTACAACTTCAGCAGCGAAGATACTCGTCTCTCGCCCCCATTTAATCCCACCATTATTTTAATCTTTCCCTCCCCCACTCTATGTCTGTCTTGTGTGTCTGTGAGTAGAGAGTGGGATGGTGAAGGGAATAATTAGATTACCACACAATTGTTCTATTATCGACATTACTTGTTTATCTCTTCTGTTGTTGTAAATAAACAGTTTTTTTGTGTTTACTTACAAATCTGGTGCCTGTAAATCATTGGAGTAGTCGATGACCAACGATCTCAAAACATGTAAACAAATTATTGGTCAATTCACTTATGTTGGGACTCCGGGCACTGTGAGGCAGGAATTGACCATATTTTCCCTCAGGGTGCTGTAACAATATGAAGCTTGATGAGGAATCTTCGCTGTTGACAATATTCAACACACTCTTTGAATGGTAAAAATTCCTGCATCAAACTTTTGGTCTTAAAGTGAACCAGGATGTGTTCTAACAGAGAGTAGGTGAGACACACAGGGGATGCAAAATAGCAGTCAGCATCAACTTATGATATTCAGATCTATGTTGTAGATGACAAAGATCATGACCACCATCTACATGTAGCCATGGAGAGAAGCAGGAATGTTCGGATAAAGTTAAACATGGGCACATGCATTGTGAAAGTGACAGAATGCCAGTTCTTCAGAATGGTGTACATACCCGATGGAATCAAACCGTGTCCTGACGGAATCATGGCTGTCACTGGGATGGAAGCCCCAAAAGATAAGAGAGAGTTGACAAGTTTATTTCACTTGATCCAGTACATGAGCTCTTTCATGCCGCCTTTGTCAGAGCACACAGCAACCTGTGGGAGCTGATGAAAGAAGATGTTGAGTACCAGTGGTCAGTCACCCGACAGGCGTTTCAACAAACTCAAAAATGTAACATCGAAGAAGACAAGTCTGTTATATCAAGGCAGATAAAATCCTGTCATTTTTCAAATAGATGTTCCTAAAAATAAACGACTGGGATCAGCCATGCTACATGGGTGAAAGCCAATATCATTCACATCCAAATCGGGCACTTCAGCAGAAACCAATTATATTAACATAGGAAAAGAGCATTTGGCAGTTGTGTATGGATGTGAGAGGTTCTATACTTATTTCAATGGAAGGAGGTGTATACTGGAGAGTGATCATCACCCACTGGAGCAGATTTCAACGAAAAAGCTGTCTAGAGCAGCAGCAAGACTACAAAGGTTACTCTGGAAACTTCAGTGTTATGAGCCAGGAAGATAAATGATAGAAGGTCTAGGTACAAATATCCACCGCCTAAAGAATATAACACCACTTAAACTGAGTCAAATTAAAGATGAGGTCAGTAAAGATGAAGCCGGAATTCTTCGGTATCCAGCGGACAGGCCGTACCATCGCAAAAGAGTGGCGTGAACCACTCCGGCATCGGACCGCCCGGAAGGTGCGGAATCCGGCACTGGAGTGATTGGTGCCACGCCAATCGTCGGCGAAGGGCCTCTGCCAGCCGGCGCGAGTTAGCACATGCGCAGGAGCGCCAGCATGTTCCCAGAACCGCTGCCATGATTCCTGCGCACGCGCAGGGGGTTTCTTCTCCGCGCCGGCCATGGCCGAGCTTTACACAGGCCGGCGCGGAGGGACAGAGTGTCACCATGGCACAGGCCCTCCCGCAGATCGGCGGCCCCGATCGCAGGCCAGGCCACCGTGGGGGCCCCTCCCGGGGCCAGATCCCCCCTCCCCCTCCCCCGAGGACTCCGCAGGCCGCCCGCAGAGCTAGGTCCCGCCGGTAAGAACCTTGTGTAATTTACGCCGGCGGGTCTGGCCGAAAACGGGCGGCCGCTCAGCCCACCGCAGAGCGGAGAATCCCGCCCCCTCCAAAAAACCAGCGCCGGAAATTCAGCAGCCGGCATTGGGGCGGGATTCACGCCGCCCCCCCTCCCCCCCAGCAATTCTCCGGCCCAGCGGGGGGGGGTCAGAGAATCCCACCCCGAGGAGTTGCAGATGCTCTCTCAGCAGGTGATCCACGGGCAGCCTGATCAGTTACAACAAACACAGTCAGCAATATGACAGTACAGCTCTATCAGAGATGACATCTCACTGGAACCAGAGACCAGATCCAGAATAATCATATTAGAAAGAGTACAGGAAGAACATCTCCAGATGATACATGATGGCCACATTGGAATGGAGAAGTGTGAGCTTACAGCTGAGTCAGGTGTGTACTGGATAGGTATATACAAAGACATTCAAAATTTGGACCAGGATTCTCCATTGGTTAACGCCAAACTAATGAAATGCAATTGGGTGGAGAATAGGTTCCAACGCTAAAATCGCGGAGGGTGGTGATTTGGCGCCAAATCGCAATTCTCTGTCACATTGACAGCG
The DNA here is from genome assembly GCF_902713615.1 of Scyliorhinus canicula. Taxonomy (NCBI): domain Eukaryota; kingdom Metazoa; phylum Chordata; class Chondrichthyes; order Carcharhiniformes; family Scyliorhinidae; genus Scyliorhinus; species Scyliorhinus canicula. The sequence goes on from NC_052150.1 coordinate 157,667,502, forward strand.
TCACCATTTCTCATTGGAATCGATTGTGATCCATGCGGTGCCGGTGCTAGCCCCTCCACAGTCGCTGAATCGATCCAGGTTCGGCGCCAGGTTTGCTGTCCTGAAAGTCCATGAATTCTGCGTCAACGTCAACACTTAGTGTTGCATTCATCATTTTTGAGACTAAGTGTTGACGCCAGCGGAGGAACAGTGGCGTTTTACAACAAAATAATCGGCGCCAACCCTTCACCTATCCTGCAACCGGTGAGGGGCTAGCAGCCGTGCTGAGTAAAACTCCCGGCTCCCACAACAATATGAATGGCTGGAGAATGGCCCGGTCCACGGCTGCGCATGCGCACGGCAACAACATGCAGCGGTCGCTCCATAAAACATGGTGCCGGCCGTGCGCGGTCTCGACCTGCCAGATAGTGCGCCCCTGGCCACCCCCCACCAGTTCCCCCAGTCCTCGTGGAAGTTCCCCAGCCAGCATTGTGGCTCCCACCCGACTGTGGCGGTACGGGACACAGACCACAGCCGCCACGCAGGATTCCCGACCGCTGAGACCACATGTCAACCGCGTGGTCGGGAACTCATCCCATCGGGGGGTGAGTGCTTCAGGTGATGCGCTAATGCCGTTCCAACAGCATGCTGCGTGCGATGCCATGACGCCACTTCAGAAAGGGCTGAGGATACAAAACTGCCATCAAACAGGTGCCACCTCCAGTTTCGGCATCAGAAGGGATTCTCCACCCGATCGCAGATTATGAAATCGGCATCAGGGAACGGTGAATCTCGCCATTAGTCTTAGAAACGGAGAATCCCACCCACGGTGTCTACATGCAACGTATGCCAGAAATACAAAAAGAAAAACAGCCGATAAAGGACGTGATAGCTGCTGAAGTACCACACTGACCACATGGCATGCTGTGGGAACTGATTTACTCACACAATCAAGAACAGAATCCCATATCTTCCTGGCTCCAGAGAATCGGATTTGGAGTGTACCCCAATGATGCACTGAAGAATCCTTATCGGAAGCTCCCAGATAAGGGTTTATGCCGCAATTGTCCAAAGGTGTTAACTTCCACTGGACAATGGCGCTGGGCTGAGCACCATGCGACAAAGTGATTTAAATGGCTAACTTCAGACGGTTCTGTCAGTTTTACACTAATAGTTACTCTGCCAGAGTTCGAGGAAGTAAAACCACTTTTAGCATCAGCGCAACTATTTAAAGCTCCCAGACTGAGGCCCGCACAAGACACCCACCACACTCTAGATCCACCCCCCCCCCCCTCCATCCTCCGACTCATCACCCTACCATGGTATTCCCAACAAAACCCTACCCTCGATCCCCAGCCACATGGACCTCCCCTACGCCCCTCCAATCCATAGGCCTGACTCTAAGTCACACTGCCCAACCCAGCTCAATTATTTCAATTAGTTAATTGTTTATTTTAAAATATGCCCCTCAAGTACCATGTTGGCCAGATCATTTCCTGGAACAGACATGATTGCTCACAGTCCAAGGTGAACTTGCAACCTTTTTTAAATTGTCCAAATAATGCAATGTCCTTCCAGATTTCAAAAGAAAGTATGGTTTTGGCTTCTAACAATTAGAACAAAATGTCCAGACAGTCAAAAGAATCCTAGCAAACTACAATGCTAGGGACGCTGATGGGTGCGGGGGCCTTCTCGCGGCCCCTGGAACTGGACGGAGCGCATAGAGTCCTTGCGAGGAAACCGAGGGCAAATGAACCACCGAGGGTGATGGTGATAAGGTTCCACCGTTTTACAGACAGGGAGCGTGTCCTGCGTTGGGCAAAGAAGGAGCGGAGCAGTAAGTGGGAGAACGGCGAGATACCAGGACTTGGGAGCTGAGCTGGCGAGGAGGCGTATGGGTTTCAACCGGGCCAAGGCGGCCCTCCACAGCAAAGGGGTGAAGTTCAGGCTCCTGCATCCGGCGAGACTTTGGGTAACGTACCAGGACAGGCACCATTACTTTGATACGCCGGATTAGGCATGGACATTTATTAAGCACGAAAAGCTGGACTTGAGCTAAGGGGCAGCTGCACGTGGGTGAAACGCACTGACGGAGATGTGCAACCGGGTGTTGGCCTGGTGTAAGTTTGTTGGTAGAATTCAAGTTTGTTTTCTCTTCTTTTCCTGTGTTTTGTTTTGTTTGAGGGGGCAGGGTAACGTCCAGGTTGTGTTGTCTGGTGCACGGATAGGATCCGGATGGCACTTGCCCTCTCACCCTGTGGGGAGGGTGAGTTGGGGGCCCGAGGGAGGAGACAATGTAAGGCTGGAGATAGAGGCGGAGCGGCCGGGGTCAGCATGGGTCAGCTGACTTGCGGAAGCGCAATAGGAGGAAAATCAGTGCTAAGCGGGTGCTTGGCATGGGGGGCTGGGATTGGGGGGCTGGGGGTTTGTGGGAACGGGTGCTGCTTTGCTGATTGAAGGGGAGCCTGTTGTTGGGGATGGATGGAGAATCGGGCTGGGGGCCTCCGACGGGAGGCTGGAGCAAACAGGGGGCGCGGGCACGTGGCTGGCTGAAAAAGGGAGATGGCTAGTCGGCAGAGGTGGGTGGGGGGGGGGGGGGGGGGGGGGGGGCGGCTGGGGGGGGGGGGCAGCTGGGGGGGGGGGGGGGGGGAGTCAACCCCCATCCAGGCTGATCACGTGGAATGTGAGGGGCCTAAACAGGCCGGACAAGAGGTCCCGCGTGTTCTCACATTTAAAGGGATTAAAGGTGGACGTGATCATGCTACAGGAGACGCACTTAAAACTCACTGACCAAATGAGGTTAAGGAGGGGATGGGTGGGCCAGGTGTTCAATTCGGGGCTAGACTCGAAGACCAGAGGGGTGGCAATTCTGGTTAGTAAACGGGTGGCATTCGAGGCAGGGAGTATTGTGGCGGACAAGGGGGAGCAGGTACATAATGGCGAGTGGCAAGCTGCAGGGGGCCCGGGTGGTGTTAGTGAACGTCTATGCCCCGAACTGGGATGACGTGGAATTCATGAGGTGCATGTTGGGTAAAATCCCCGACTTGGAGTCAAGTAATTTGATCATGGGGGGGGGGGGGGGGGGACTTCAACACAGTCCTGGATCTGGCACTGGACCGGTCTAAGTCCAGGTCGGGAAAGAGACCGGCAGCGGCCAGGGCCCTGTGGGAGTTCATGGGTCAGGAGGGGGGGGGGGGGGGCATGGAGATTCGCGCGGCCAAGGAGGAAGGAGTTCTCCTTTTTCTCTCACGTTCACAAAGTGTACTCGAGGATTGACTTTTTTGTGTTGAGCAGGGCGTTAATCCCGAGGGTGGAGGGGGTTGAGTATTCGGCCATTGCGGTCTCGGACCATGCCCCTCACTGGGTGGACCTGCGACTGGGGGCGGAGCGGGGGCAGCGCCCTCTCTGGAGACTGGATGTGGGGCTGCTGGCGGATGAAGAGGTGCGTGGGTGGATAAGGAGGAGCAGTCAGAACCATGTGATAATGAATGACACAGGGGAGGTAACAGCAGCAGCGGTTTGGGAGCCTATGAAGGCAGTCATCAGAGGGAGTTAATCTCTATGAGGTCCCATAGAGAGAAGAGGGGGAGGGTGGAGAGGGAGAGGCTGGTGGGAGAGATGCTTCGGGTAGACAGGAAGTACGCGGAGGCCCCCAAAGGGGGGCTGCTAAGGATCGCCGGAGATTACAGGCGGAGTTTGATTTGCTGACCACGGAGAAGGCGGAGGCGCAGTTGAGGAAAGTGAAAGGGGCAGTCTACAAGTATGGGGAGAAAGCAAGTAGGATGCTGGCGCACCAACTTCGCAGGAGAGAGGCGGCCAGGGAGATTGGGGGAGTGAGGGATAAGGAGAGTAATATGGTGTTGAGCCCAGAGAGGATCAATGAAGTCATAGAACATAGAACATAGAAAAATACAGCACAGAACAGGCCCTTCAGCTCACGATGTTGTGCCGAACTTTTGTCCTGGATGAAGAACAAATTAATCTATACCCCATCATTCTACCGTAATCCATGTACCTATCCAATAGCCGCTTGAAGGTCCCTAATGTTTCTGACTCAACTACTTCCACAGGCAATGCATTCCATGCCCCCACTACTCTCTGGGTAAAGAACCTACCTCTGACATCCCCCTATATCTTCCACCATTCACCTTAAATTTATGTCCCCTTGTATTGGTTTGTTCCACCCGGAGAAAAAGTCTCTGACTGTCTACTCTATCTATTCCCCTGATTATCTTATAAACCTTTAGCAAGTCGCCCCTCATCCTTCTCCGTTCTAATGAGAAAAGGCCTAGCACACTCAACCTTTCCTCGTAAGACCTACTCTGCCTTCCAGGCAACATCCTGGTAAATCTCCTTTGCACCTTTTCCAAAGCTTCCACATTCTTCGTAAAATGAGGTGATCAGAACTGCACACAGTACTCCAAATGTGGCCTTACCAAGGTTTTGTACAGCTGCATCATCACCTCACGGCTCTTAAATTCAATCCCTCTGCTAATGAACGCTAGCACACCATAGGCCTTCTTCACAGCTCTATCCACTTGAGTGGCAACTTTCAAAGATCTATGAACATAGACCCCACAATCTTTCTGCTCCTCCACATTGCCAAGAACCCTACCGTTAACCCTATATTCCGCCTTCATATTTGTCCTTCCAAAATGGACAACCTCACACTTTTCAGTGTTAAACTCCATCTGCCACTTCTCAACCCAGCTGTGCATGCTATTTATGTCTCTTTGCAGCCGACAACAGCCCTCCTCACTACCCACAACTCCACCAATCTTCGTATCGTCTGCAAATTTACTGACCCACCCTTCAACACCCTCATCCAAGTCATTCATGAAAATCACAAACAGCAAAGGACCCAGAACTGGGCTCCAGGCTGAATATTTCCATCCACCACCACTGTCTGACTTCTCTCGGTTAGCCAGTTCGTTATTCAACTGGCCGAATTTCCCGCTATCACATGCCTTCTTACTTTCTGCATAAGCCAACCATGGGGAACCTTATCAAATGCCTTACTAAAATCCAAGTACACCACATCCACTGCTTTACCTTCATCCACGTACTTGGTCACCTCCTCAAAGAATTCAACAAGACTTGTGAGGCAAAACCTATCCCTCACAAATCCATGCTGACTATCCCTAATCAAGCAGTGTCTTTTCAGATGCTCAGAAATCCTATCCCTCAGTACCCTTTCCATTACTTTGCCTACCACCGAAGTAAGACTAACTGGCCTGTAATTCCCAGGGTTATCCCTATTCCCTTTTTTGAACAGGGGCACGACATTCGCCACTCTCCAATCCCCTGGTACCACCCCTGTTGACAGTGAGGACGAAAAGATCATTGCCAACGGCTCTGCAATTTCATTTCTTGCTTCCCATAGAATCCTTGGATATATCCCGTCAGTCCCGGGGGACTTGTCTATCCTCAAGTTTTTCAAAATGCCCAACACATCTTCTTTCCTAACAAGTATCTCCTCAAGCTTACCAATCTGTTTCACACTGTCCTCTCCAGCAAAATGGCCTTTCTCATTTGTAAATACAGAAGAAAAGTACTCATTCAAGATCTCTCCTATCTCTTCTGACTCAATACACAATCTCCCTCTACTGTCCTTGATCGGACCCACCCTCGCTCTAGTCATTCTCATATTTCTAACATATGTGTAAAAGGCCTTGGAGTTTTCCTTGATTCTACCCGCCAAAGATTTTTCATGTCCTCTCTTAGCTCTCCTAAACCCTTTCTTCAGTTCCCTCCTGGCTATCTTGTATCCCTCAAGCGCCCTGTCTGAACCTTGTTTCCTCAGCCTTACATATGTATCCTTCTTCCTCTTAATAAGACATTCAACCTCTCTTGTCAACCATGGTTCCCTCACTCGACCATCTCTTCCCGGCTCCCTTCACGCTCTTTGAGGAAATGTAGGAAATGAGATGAAAAGGAGCACCTTACACCCTCCTCACCTAAGTCCCTCAGTCACCAAGCTCTCACTATAGCACTCAAATGCACCCAAAATCAGCACTCAGTGCAAAAAGAAAGTTTTCAAGGAGTTTTATGGGAAGCTGTACGAGTCCGAACCCCCAAGGAGAAGTGACGGGATGAAGCAATTTATGGATCGATTAAGGTTCCCAAGGGTCGACGAGGATCAGGTGGAGGGACTGGGGGCCCCAATTGAGTTGGAGAAGATAGTTAAGGGACTGGCAAGTATGCAGTTGGGCAAGGCCACGGGTCCAGACGGCTTTCCTCTAGAATTTTATAAGAAGTTCTCGGAGCTACTGAGCCCACTCCTGCTCAGAACCTTTAACGAGGCAAAGGAGAGAGGAACCTCCCCCTGATGATGTCGCAGGCATTGATCTCGCTAATTTTGAAGAGGGAGAAGGATCCGCTTCATTGTGGGTCTTACAGGCTGATATCGCTCCTGAACGTAATGCCAAATTGTTAGCAACAATTCTGGCTATCAGAATAGAGGACTGCGTCCCGGGAGTGATCGAGGAGGACCAGACGGGTTTCGTTAAGGGCAGGCAACTGAACACAAATGTGAAGAGACTCCTGAATATTATTATGATGCCCTCGGAGGGAGGGGATGCAGAATTAGTGGTTGTAATGGATGCAGAGAAGGCCTTTGACAGTGGGAGTACCTGTGGGAAGTGTTAGGTAGGTTTGGATTCGGGGAGGGATTCATAGGGTGGGTCAAGCTACTATATCAGGCCCCCGTAGCGAGTGTCCACAAACCGGATGAGGTAGTAGTATTTTAGGCTGTACCGTGGGATGAGGCCCCTATCCCCTTTACTATTTGCCCTGGCAATTGAGCCGTTGGCCATAGTGCTGAGGACTTCGAGGAACTGGAGGGGGCTGGGGGGGAGGGGGGGGAGGAGCACCGGGTTTCCATCTACGCAGATGACCTGCTATTGTATATTTCGGACCCGCTAGAGGGGATGGGGGAGGTCATGCGGATCCTGGTGGACTTTGGGAGCTTCTCAGGATACAAGTTGAACGTGGGGAAAAGTGAGCTGTTTGTAATTCACGCTAGGGGTCAGGAGGAGAGACTGGGGGAGCTCCCGCTCATGATGGTGGAGAGGAGCTTTCATTATTTAGGTATACAGGTGGCTAGGAACTGGGATGCCCTACACAGGCTCAATCTATCTGAGCTTGTAGAGCAGATGGAGGGAGACTTTAAAAGGTGGGACATGCTCCCGCTTTCCCTGGCAGGAAGAGTGCAGACTGTGAAGATGACTGTTCTTCCCAGATTCCTGTTCATCTTTCAGTGCCTCCCATTTTTCATCCCCAAATCCTTCTTCAAGCGGGTGAACAGGATTATCATGGGATTTGTGTGGGCAAACAAGACCCCACGGGTCAAAAGACTGTTTTTGGAGCGTAGCTGGGCTGGCACTGCCGAACTTCTGTAGCTACTATTGGGCGGCTAATGTGGCCATGATTAGGAAATGGGAAATGGAGGAGGGGGCGGCTAGATGCGGCGTTGTGCAAAGGCACCAGCCATGGGGCACTAGTAATGGCATCGCTGCCGTTCTCAAAGGCACAATACACCACAAGCCCGGTAGTGACGGTGGCACTGAGGGTCTGGGGTCAGTGGAGGAGGCACAGGAAGGAGGAGGGGGCCTCAGTTTGGACCCCGATACGGAACAACCATAGATTCGCTCCGGGCAAGATAGATGGGGGGGTTCCTAGGCTGGTATAGGGCAGACATTCGAAGGATGGAAGACCTGTTTATAGATGGGACTTTCCCTAGCTTCAAGGCGCTGGAGGAGACGTTCGGCCTGCGCCCGGGAAATGCTTTCTGATACCTCCAGGTCCGGGACGTTCTCAAAAAACAGGTGGAGATATTTCCCCTCGAAGGATGCAGGACAGGGTTGTGTCTGGCATCTGGGTAGGAGAGGGGAAGGTGTCGGGCATATACCAGGAGCTGCAGGAGGCGGAGGAAGCCTCAGTGGAGGAGTTGAAGGGCAAGTGGGAGGAGGAGCTGGGTGAGGTGCTAGATGAGGGCCTGTGGGCTAATAGCCTGGGAAGGGTGAATTTGTCCGCATCATGTGCCAGGCTCAGCTTAATTCAGTTTAAGGTGGTGCACCGGGCTCACATGACGACGGCGAGAATGAGCAAGTTCTTTGGGGTGGAGGACAGGTGCGCGAGATGTGCAAGGAGTCCGGCGAACCATGTCCATATGTTTTGGGCATGCCCAGTGCTTAAAGAATTCTGGCAGGTCTTTGCGAGGGCTATGTCCAGGATATTTGACAGACAGGTGAAGCCGAGTCCAACAATAGCGATCTTTGGGGTGTCAGAAGATCCGGGAGTGCAGGAAGTGAAAGAGGCTGAGGTGTTGGCCTTTGCCTCCCTGGTAGCCCGGAGACAGATCTTGTTAATGTGGAGGGACTCGAAACCGCCGAGCATGGTGACCTGGGTTAGTGACATGGCTGGGTTTCTCAGCCTGGAGCGAATAAAGTCGCCTTGAGAGGGTCCTTGCTGGGGTTCTCCCGGCGGTGGCAACCTTTCCTTGACTTCTAGGGGAGTGGTAAAATGTCAGCAGCAGCAGCAACAGGGGGGGGACGGCGGAAGGAGGGGTTTGGGGGGGGGGGGGGGGGAGGGGGGTTCAGGTGGGGGGAATTGTCTATTTAATGCATATTTGAGATTTGTATAAAGATAACAGCCACCTAGTTTTGTCAAATATTTTTTGTTTATTTTTCTGTTATGTAAAAGTTCTGGTTGAAAAAAGCTTTAATAAAAACAATTTTTAAAAAAAAGAATCCTGGCAAAATGTTGAGAGACAAAGGAAGGCTCGGGACCACATCTCTCAAAGCTGAGAGGAAATCACCTGTAGAGTTGCTGAATGGAAGAAAATATAAGCCTACATTTCCAAGCGGAGTACATCTGACAAGTGACATCAAGGAAGTGAGACAAAACTCACTGGAAAGCGGTTAGAACTTCACAACAAACTTGCTAAAGCCGTACCTGAGCTGTTGAAAGGACAAAATGTACATTTACAGGATCCAGTTATGAGAACTTGGAACCCAACAAGATTTGTTGCTGAAGCCAAGACACCAAGGTCACACAGAATTGAGACTAAAATTGGTAAACAAATGAGAAGTAATGGAGTCCATGTTTAAGCTACCCCAGAGCTGAAAAACAAAAAAACCAACAGCAACACCAGAAACATTAATGTCCAGGAGGGCAGCATTAACACCACCAGAAAGGATATTTGCAACAGTAAGCACGATTCCTGAATACGAGGGACAACACATACAGCATTACCTGTACAGTGTGCCAACTCACCACTAATGAATGAATGCCAAATGTCCAAGGTGGACACACAACATCTTCCCACCTAAGTGATACCATGATTAATAATTTATGAAAAGAATATACCCTATGAAAGGCTCTAAGAAGGGGATAAGTTTATTTCCAAAAGTCGAATATCAGTTTGGAACAGTGAATGACTGAGACATTAGCATTGATAGGTTAGGGGCATTACGTTTTAAAGAAGAGGGATTTCCTATATTGTTGTGTTATCTGCAAATATATGTAAATAGCTAGGAACTACTTATCTGGGAACTGGTATATTTAGTGTAAGGGAGCCACATTTTAAAACTACACTAGAGACGGATGTAATGTAGCAGAACTAGTCCAGACCAATCCTTGTATTGGACCAGACAGCAAGAGAAAATTAAACATAAAGAGGGAAAAGATTTCCTGATCTTTCTATGCTTCAAATGTCATTATTGGGAATCAAAATGTGCATTTACAGGGTCCAATTATGAGAACTTGGAACCCAACAAGATTTGTTGCTGAAGCCAAGACACCAAGGTCTCGAATGGCAGATGGAGTTTAATTTGGATAAATGTGAGGTGATGCATTTTGGTAGATCAATTCAGGGCAGGACCTACTCAGTTAATGGTCGGGAGTTGTGGAGAGTTACAGAATGAAGATATCTAGGGGTACAGGTTCATAGCTCCTTGAAGGTGGGGTCACAGGTGGATAGGGTGATGAACAAGGTATTCAGCATGCCAGTTCCGATTGGTCAGAATATTGAATACAGGAGTTGGGCGTCTTGTTGAAGTTGTACAAGACAGTGGTAAGACCACACATGGAATACTGTGTACAGTTCTGGCCACCCTATTATAGGAAGGATATTGTTAAACTAGAAAGAGTGCAGAAGAGATTTACAAGGATTCTACCAGGACTTATAAAGAGAGGCTGGATAGGTTAGGACTTTTTTCCCTGGCTTATGGGTGAACTTATAGTGGTCTACAAAATAATGAGGAGCATAGATAAGGTAGATAGTCAACATCTTTTCCCAAAGGTAGAGAAGTATAGAACTAGAGGGCATAGGTTTAAGGTGAGATGGAGAGATACAAATGAGACCAGAGGAGAAATTTCTTCACACAGTGGGTGGTGAACATCTGGAATGAGCTGCCAGAGGCAGTGGTAGAGGCAGCTATGATTTTGTCTTTTAAAATGCAGTAAGACAGTTACATTGGCAGGGTGGGTATGGAGGGATATGGGCCAAATGCAGGCAAGTGGGCATAGCTTAATGATAGAAACTGGGTGGCATGGACAAGCTGGGCCAAATGGCCTGTTTCCATGCTGTAAACATCTATGACTCTAAAAGACAACAAAAATATGGCAGTAACCCTACCATTGTGCTTTGGTAGCCTGTCCAACCAAAGACTCTGGAAATAGCAGGACCCAGCATTGCAGTTTGCAGCATCCCACTGAGTACCTACAGACTCAATGTGCGCGTAACCAGGAAAAAAGTAGGGAGGCATTCTCCATCGGCTGACAGCAGAATTGGGAAAAGTGATTGGGCAGAGAATCAATTCTGACACCACAATCATGGCAGGCGGCGGTTTTACGTCAAATCACAATTCTCTGTCGCCTCGACAGTGGGGTTAATGCATTCCAGAACGCACGTATAGTAAACAGTGTTGGCATATCATTAGCGGCCCAACCGGTATTCTCCGGGGCCTCCAAGATTGTCCGCCTCCACTGTGGCAAACTCCCGACGGCGAGGTTCACTTGTGCTTTTAAAGATTGTGTAACTGCCGCCGTAGCTGCTGAGGGTGAGAGAGGAGGTAGGACACGGAGGGGCGTGACTGTGGGCTGCCGGGCTGGACACTGGCTGGGCTGGCTGGGGTGGGAGGCCCTGTCAGGCCTTGCAGGGGAGGGGAGGTGACAGGGGAATGGGCCGTGTTGCCGGGTGAACCCCCCACAGTGCCCAGGCACGGACCACCAATGCTACTGTCCGCAAGGTAATCATCTTTCTCCACACCCACTGCCCACACATCTTGGCATTGGTTCTGCACAGTGACACTGGCTGTAACGGGGGCACCAGACAGGTGCTGCAGCGTGTACTGCTGGCAAGGGTAGTGCCAGCTGATGGTAGCCCAGGCAGCAGGGATGGGCACAAGGGCCAGAGCCCCACGTTACCGGGAACCAACGGTTCCAAGGATGCGAGAATGGGGGGTTGACATGTGGGGGGCAGGATCCGTAGTGCCAACCAGGGGCACCATGTAGCCCATTGGACCCGGTTGTGTACGAGGGTATGCACCATGCTAACATGTCAGCCTTTCCCCTCCCCCACAGACAATGGATATTGGAATTCAACCAGCAATGGCAGCATTCCTCCTAGTGGCTGCAGCCCTGGGGATGTCCTGTGGCTTTACAAGCAGGAGCTGCTGGAGAAGGAGGAGGAAGCTGCAGTAGCAGAGCATACAGCAGTGGAACAGGAGGCAGTGGCTGAGGATGGAGAGCCAGCCGCCCAGCAGGCCGAGAAGGAGGAGGTGCAAAGGAGGCGCTGCATGAGGCATCGCAAGTACCGGCAGCGTCTGTCATCCGAGGGCCTGCCGGACCGAGCATGCTGTTGAAGACTCCGGCTGAGCAGGGGGACAGCGTGACATATATGCACTGCAAGGGAATGGGGGAGGTCACCCGCTCCCAGTGGCCATCAAGGTGACAGTCGCCCTGAACATTTACGCCACAAGGTCCTTCCAGACGCTGAATGGATTTGTTTACTTTCATATGTACCGAGGTAAAGTGAAAAGTATTTTTCTGCAAGCAGAAAAATAGACAGATCATTTAGTACATGAAAACAAAAAGAAAAAAAAATGTAACAGGGCAACACAAGGTACACAATGTAAATACATAGACACCGGCATCGGGTGTAGCATACAGGGATGCAGTGTTAATCAGGTCAGTCCATAAGAGGGTCGTTTAGGAGTCTGGTAACAGTGGGGAAGAAGCTGTTTGTGTGAATCGGGACCTGTCCAGGATCTCAGAGCTCTGTGCACAGGTGTATCCGCCATTACCATGTGGACCCGTCAGGATGCCCGGGCAGCGGGGTTCGCCACCATCGGCGACATACCCTGGTCCAGGGGTGATCAGTGGGATGTATGTCGCCCTACAAGCACCTGCAGATGACAGTCCGAATGGGGTTCCACTCGATGAACGTGCAAATTGATGTGTGACCATCAGCTGCACATCGTGCATGTCTGCGCCTGATACCCGGGCAGTTTGCACAACACCTTCATTCTGGTACACTCGATTATTCCCGGCCTCTTCAAGCTAGGGGGTTGGCTCCTGGGCAACAGGGGTTACCAACTGCGGTCATGGCTGGTGACACAAATCTGAAAGCCACAGACCAACACGGAGACCTGCTACAACGACGCCCATGCAGCGACCAGGAGTGTGATTGAGCGATGCTTCGGCCTCCTGAAGATGCTTTTCAGGTGCTTGGACCTCTCAGGAGAGGCCCTCCAGCATTATGCTGAGAGGATCGCCCGTATCGTGGCTGCCTCCTGCGTCCTCCACAACATGTCACAGCAGAGGGGTGTCGTGCTGGCAGAGGAGGATATATGCAAGGCCTCCTCTGACAAGGAGGATGCAGGGGAGGGTAAGGATGGTCAGGACATGGGACCAGGCAGGCACGGGAGGCCACATGACATGTGCGCCACAACCAACGTTTACAGTATGCTCTGATCGCCTCCAGGTTCATCAACTAGGGGGGCAGGGGGGTTCTGGCCAGGGGCACGGAGACTGCCCAGGTGCTACTCGGGTGTCCCAGGTGGCGTGGTGCTGCCCAGTTCTGCCCACTGCCCACCAGATGCACCAGGGGCAGGAGGTGGGGACTCCGAGGTGCTGCAGTGTTCCGCAACTCCCTTGCAAGAGTCACTGGTATGGGCCCCATCACCTCCTCCTCCCTCAGGGTTCCCGATGGCCCTCAGGCTACTCCATGGGATGGGGGTGTCAGCGGATCTATCTCTTGAGGCATCCCCGCTACCTGGCCCTGCCAGTCCTGGAGGCCCGCTCTTGTCCCGACCAGGGTCTGCATGCTGGAGGCCATAGAGCACAGGGAGTGGACCATCCCCGCCTGGGAATGCACCACATCATTCTGCAACTGTGCCACCACCTTCTGGGCCTGTGCCACATTAGTCAGTGACTGCGCCATCTCCGTCTGGGACTGGGTCACCTCCTTCTGTGTCTATGCCACATCGGCCAGTGCCTGGGCAATGCTGCCGACGTTCCCAGCCATGGCCTGCTGTGACTGGGTAATGCTCAGGAGTGCCACTGCAATGTCCATGTGGCCTGGCACATGGTTGTCTCTGAGAGAGCAGCCCTGTCCTGGGCCTCGGCCAGTACCCGCACAGAGTGCCCCAAGCCATTGACATGCTGATCCATAGCCAAAACCCTCACCCCCAAGACGTCCCCACGTATGCCACCCGTGCTGTGTTGGCCTGGGTGGCACGCATTGTCGGCATCGCCTCCTGCTCCTACACACGGTCGGACTCCTCCAACTGCACCTGCAGTTGCTGGATGTTCACTGCCAACCCCTCATGTAGTCCCTGGCTCTGTGACTGCATCTCCACTATGGATGGGACTGTTCGTTCCAGAATCCTGAAATCTGTCTGAACGGCAGCTAGTCCCTATGTCCACCTGCCCTCCAACCGTCCGCCCCCTCGGGTGTTCCTACCTCCACCCGCTGTACCAGGGCAGCTGTGTGGTGAGCACCAGAGAGTGTCCCAGGAGCCTCTTCACTGAAGTACCGAACCCAGGTGAGTGTCTCTTGGATGGTGGAGGTTGTTGGGGTCAGCTGTGGCGGGAAATCACTGTCATTCCCGGACTTGCGCTCCAGGGTGTCTTGGGTCACAGGCATAATATGGCTGCCGTCCGTGTTGATGAGTGGGCGTGAAGGTGAGGGTGGTGGGGTTGGTTTGGGGGAAGTTGACACACGTGTCATGGGGAACCACAACAAATTGGAGTTTCTCTTCTTGGCCCGCGGCTCCATCTTAGAGACTTCCCTTTCCTCAGGACCTCCACCCAACCACATCTAGGGTCCGCTGCTCTGCCAAAGTAAGGGGCCGCAGGTCTGGCGGTCTGCCACCAGATTTCTCCCACTCCCGGGGGTTATAGGCAGCCTTCTCCTGGGGCGGGGAGGGGGTGGATCAGACAACAACAGTGTTAGACATTCCAATGCATGCAGCCCAGGGGGTGGGCAGCTGGTGGCCTCAGTGACCAGGGCACTCGGCCATTGCGGCTGGTATGGATGCTGGCATGTAGTGCGGGGTGGGGTTCTGTCGCTCTTCTGGTGCCTGGGGGTGGGGGGATCACGGACGTGTGTGACGGGGATGGGTGCCAGGGCACAGTGTTGCTACTCACCCTGGCCATCCTGAGGAGGTTGTGCAGTTTTTTACTGCACAGCAAGCCAGTCTGGACGGTGTTACTGTTGGTGCTGACCGCCTCTGCCACCTGCGCCCAGGTACGACAAACAGCGATGGCTGACAGCCTCCTTCCCAGGCCGGGATACAGGGTGGCCCACCTCTCCTCCAAGGCGTCCATAAGGGTTTCCAGCTCAGCATCCGTGAAGCGTGGGGCCACGCACCTTGCTGCCAATGTTGGCTGGGATGGTGTGTGTGGGTAGTGAAGTGTATATATGCGGCTGCAGCTTGTCATGATCACGCACCCTGTGAATCCAGCACTGTTTCTTATTGGAATTGATTGTGTTCCACGTGGCACCGGTGCTAGCCCCATAATAGTCACAGAATCGGTCCAGGTGCGACGCCAGTTTTGCTTTTATGGAAGTCCACGAATCCTGCCCCGGCGTCAACACTTAGTCTCAGAAACGGAGAATCCATCCGCTTAAAATATATCCAAACTCAGGATAACCATGATTTGGCATAGTCAGTGTGGATTTACAAATGGGATATCATGTTTGCCAAACTGGTTGGAGTTTTTTGAGAAGTTACTGACAAAATTGATATAGGAGATTCGATGGGCATAGTGTTGCTCGTTTTACTGGAGTGTGATTAACACACCTCCGTTTAAAGGCCGTGTGCTTAACACTACTATGGCTCTGTATGTGTAATTATGCTCGGAGTCGCCAGGTGTCGTATTTATACACCGTCACAAGTATATCAAGGTCAGGTTCAAAGTAATAAATCCATACACCGATTAGTAAGTCCAAACGATTGGTGTTTATTATAACAAATATAATAAATACTCATGCATACGCTAAAGAGACTAACTTACTTCTAATACTAAACAACTAAATACTTATCTAGATAGGAACCAGCAAGGTCAGGGAGCAAGGCCTTCGTCCCGTTCTTGGTCTGTAACTTTCTGATTGGCAAAGTTGTCAAGAGCTAGCAAGGTCTGGATCACGTAGCGATCGTTGTGTTGGCACTTACAGTTCGATGGCTGATGCTCAACGGCCGGTGATGAAACTGGAGTCAGGATGCGATGTAACAGGTCTGGGCCGGAGTCTGGAAGCAACAGACCGAGTCATGTGCTTGACCTTCTTTTTATAGGTCCCAGGAGGTTCAGGCCCCCTTGGGGTGGTTCCCTCATCTATTGGGTCTTTCCCAAACGATATCTTTCAAACTCCCCAATCCTAGGGTCGTTTCTCGATGTTTGGGGCGGTCCCTACGGCTCTTTGTTTTGGTTGCTTTGGCGCCATTCTGTCTAGGCGTCTATTGAAAAGTATCCATTGATACTTAAATGTTTCTATTGTACCTGGGCCTGGGCCACCTCATTAATATGCAGATCTGTTTCCCATTTGCACCTTTGGCTGAAACTCTGCAACTCTTTGGAAACTGGTTTCTGTACGTGCAAAATGCAAAACAGTCTTTTGCAAGCTGTGTGTCCTCACTATGACTGTTTTTCCCTGTGTTCCTTGCGGTTCTCCATTTTGTAGCCCAGTGTCCATCTTAGATGGCTACAATAGTATCATTGAATACCTACAGTGCAGAAGGTGCCATTCGGCCCATTGAGCCTGCACCGGCCCTCTGAAACAACACCCCACCTAGGCCCACTCCCCTGCCCAACCCCATAACCCCACCTAACGTGCACATCTTTGGACTGTGGGAGGAAATCAGAGCACCCGGAGGAAATCCGCGCAGACAAGGGGAGAAAGTGCAAACTCCATACAGTCACCCAAGGCCAGAATTGAACCCGGGTCCCTGGCACTGTGAGGGAGCAGTGCTAACCACTGTACCACCGTGCCACAGAAAGCTTTTAATGAAGTTCCCAACAGGAGGTTCATTTGCAAAATAAAAGATGCGGAGCAATTTCTTTGCACAGAGGGTTCGGAATCTTTGGAATTCTCTACCCAGGGTGCTGGGGAAGCTCAGTCATTGAGTATCTTTAAGGTGGAGATTGATAGATTTCTGATGAACAATAATGTAAAAGGTTAAGGGGAGAGTGTGGGTAAAAGGCATTGAAGTGTTCTATCAGCCATGATCGTATTAAATGGCAGAGCATGCTCGATGGGCTGAACGGCCAACTCCTGTTCCTCTGTTTCTAACAGGAAAATCTGTCCAATAATTATGGACCTATTTTCTTGTCTCCAAACTCCAGGAGTGCCTGAATATAAAGCATGGTGAAACAAACATTAGGCATGCTGAATCTCCATTCCCATGATGCTACACAGAACATTTAATCCCCATTCATTTTCTCAGGTGCTCATTGCTGTTTCAGAAGCTAGTGCTGGCAGGTAAATGCAGGATTGTTGTCATATGTCCTGTGGAACATATATATATATATATATATATATATATATGAACATATAACACAGTGCAGAAGGAGGACATTCGGCCCATCGAGTCTGCACCAACCGACTTAAGCCCTCACTTCCACCCTATCCCCGTAACCCAATAACTCCTCCTCACCTTTTTGGTCACTAAGGGCAATTTATCATGGCTAATCCACCTAACCTGCATATCTTTGGACTGTGGGAGGAAACCGAAGCACCCGGAGTAAACCCACGGAGACACGGGGAGAACGTGCAGACTCCGCACAGACAGTGACCCAGCGGGGAATCGAACCTGGGACCCTGGCGCTGTGAAGCTATCCACTTGTGCTACCCTGCTGCCCACAAAGTGAAGTGAACTAGATTCCTACTTTAGTCATATGGTCCAAGCTGTCACACTCAACATGACACAAAAAAACAAATCCAGCAGAGGGCAGTAGAGCGGAGCTACTGAATGGCTGTTGCGGGGGAAATTTGCATACGTGCATTGCAGTCAGCGGAACTTGAAGGTGTACCTGTGCAAGAGACCCTAGGTGTTCAAGTGAAGGCAAGCATCCAGCAGGGGCAGTAGAGTGGAGCTACTGATTGGCTGTTATGGGGAACATTTGCATATGTGCATTGCGGTCAGCAGAACTTGAAGGTGGTTTGTGGAGGAGCTGTTGTCAAGTGACAGTTAAACCCGAAACACTTCTTCAGTGTTCCCCCCCCCCCTCCCCCCCCCCCCCCCCCCCCCCCCACACACCCTCCTCTAACCAAAAAAAAAACAACTGCTGTAAGGATCAAGAAGAAGGCTCGAGGGCAAGTAGAAGTAGAAAGAAGTTGAACCGTGACATCACAGCCTGCAGGAGAAGCGGCCTTCAGATTTTCGGCAGGAGCAGTGGTGAGGGGTCGTTGGGAAGGTACGTTTACCTCTTTCAAAACTTTAAAAACTTACCTTGAAGAGTGACATCACAGCAAAGCAGTGACCTGATTGGCTGGTAAGGAAAGTGCTCCAATTAGCAGTAGCTGAGAGAAATTTAATTCTTTGTGTGTTGGTAAGTATTGTGATTGGTAAGTACAATCCTTATTCCTTTCACTTATTTATTATTTGATATTATATTTGTAATCAGTTAAGGTAAAGTGTAAAAATGGCAGGAGATCCCAGACCCGTGTCATGCTCCACGTGCTCAATGTGGGAGTTTGGGGACGCGGCCGATGCCCCTGACTCCTTCATGTGCGGGAAGTGTGTCCAGCTGCAGCTACTGTTAGACCGCATGACGGCTCTGGAGCTGCGAGTGGACTCACTTTGGAGCATCCGCGATGCTGAGGAGGTCGTGGATGCATGTTCAGTGAGTTGGTCACACCGCAGATTAGGATTGGTGAAGGAGACAGGGAATGGGTGACCAAAAGGCAGAGAAAGAGCAGGAAGGCAGTGCAGGTGTCTCCTGCGGTCATCTTCCTCCAAGACAGGTATACCGTTTTGGATACTGTTGGAGGAGATGACTCACCGGGGAAGGCAGTAGTAGCCAGGCTCATGGCACCGTGGCTGGCTCTGCTGCACAGAAGGGCGGGAAAAAGACTGGCAGGGCTATAGTCATAGGGGATTCAATCGTAATGGGAGTAGACAGCCATTTCTGTGGTCGGAAACGAGACTCCCGAATGGTATGTTGCCTCCCGGGTGCACGGGTCAGGGATGTCTCAGATCGGCTGCAGGACATACTGAAGGGGGAGGGTGAACAGCCAGTTGTCGTGGTGCATATAGCCATCCAACGATATAGGTAAAAAATGGGATGAGGTCCTACAATCAGAATTTAGGGAGTTAGGAGATAAGTTTAAAAAGTAGGACCTCAAAGGAAGTAATCTCAGGATTGCTACCAGTGCCACGAGACAGTCAGACTAGTAATTCGAGAATAGTCAGAATGAATACGTGGCTTGCGAGATGGTGCAGGAGGGAGGGGTTCAGATTATTGGGAAATTGGAACTGGTTCTGGGGGTGGTGGGACTATTACAAACCGGATGGTCTACACCTGGGCAGGACTGGAACCAATGTCCTAGGGGGTGTTTTTGCTAACACTGTTGGGGAGGTTTTAAACTAATGTGGCAGGGGGATGGGAACCAGATTAGGAAGTTAGAGGTCAGTAAAGAGGCAGCAACTAAAGCCAGTAAGGTACTAGATAACAAACTCAGTGTGACTAAGGGGAAGAGTAGACAGGGAAGAGATGATGAACACAAAGGGACAGGTGATCTGAGGTGCGAGAAGTGTAGCAGCTAAGGCAGATTAATTTAGGGCTTGGATCAGTACCTGGGAATATGATGTTATTGGTATTACTGAGACTTGGTTGAGGGATGGGCAAGACTGGCAACTGAATATCCCAGGGTATAGATGCTTCAGGAGGGATAGAGAGGGAGGTAAAAGGGGTGGAGGAGTTGCATTACTAGTCAGAGATGATATCACAGCTGTGATTAAGGAGGGCACGATGGAGGATTCGAGCACTGAGGCAATATGGATAGAGCTAAGAAATAGGAAGGGTGCAGTAACATTGTTGGGACTTTACTACAGGCCTCCCAAAAGCGAGCGTGAAGTAGAGGTACAAATATGTAGACAAATTATAGAACAATGTGGGAGCAATAGGGTGGTTGTGATGGGAGATTTTAGCTTCCCCAACATTGAATGGAACTCCTGTAGTGTTGGAGGTGTCGATGGAGCAGAATTTGTAAGGAACATCCAGGAGAGTTTTTTAGAGCAGTATGTAAATAGTCCAACTCGGGAAAGGGCCATACTGGACCTGGTATTGGGGAATGATCCCGGCCAGGTGGTTGAAGTTTCAGTCGGTGATTACTTTGGGAATAGCGATCACAATTCCGTAAGTTTTAGAATACTCATGGACAAAGATGAGAGTGGTTCTAAAGGAGGAGTGCTAAATTATAACAAAATTCGGCAGGAGCTAGGGAATGTGGATTAGGAGCAGCTGTTTAAGGGTAAATCTACATTTGAAATGTGGGAGTCTTTTAAGGAAAGGTTGATTAGAGTGCAGGACAGACATGTCCCTGTGAAAATGAGAGATTGAAATGGCAAGATTAGGGAACCATGGATGACGGGTGGAATTGTGAGACTAGCTAAAATAAAAAAGGAAGCATACATAAGATCGAGGCGATTCAAAACTGATGAAGCTTTGGAGGAATATCGGGAAAGTAGGACAAATTTCAAACGCGCAATAAAGAGGGCTAAAAGGTGTCATGCAATATCTTTGGCGAACAGGGTTAAGGAAAATCCCAAAGCCTTTTATTCGTATATAAGGAGCAAGAGGGTAACTAGAGAAAGGATTGGCCCACTCAAAGACAAAAGAGGGAATTTATGCGTGGAGTCAGAGGAAATGAGTGAGATTCTTAATGAGTACTTTGCATCGGTATTCACCAAGGAGAGGGACATGACGGATGTTGAAGCTAGGGATGGATGTTTAAATACTCTAGGTCATGTCGGCATAAGGAAGGGGGAGATTTTGGGTATTCTAAAAGGCATTAAGGTGGGCAAGTCCCCAGGACCGGATGGGATCTATCCCAGGTTACTGAGGGAAACTAGGGACGAAATAGCTGGGGCCTTAACAGATATCTTTGCAGGATCCTTGAGCACGGGTGAGGTCCCGGAGGACTGAAGAATTGCTAATGTTGTCCCTTTGTTTAAGAAGGGTAACAGGGATAATCCGGGGTATTATAGACCTGTGAGCTTGACGTTAGTGGTAGGCAAACTGTTGGAGAAGATACTGAGGGATAGGATCTATTCACATTTGGAAGAAAATAGACTTATCAGTGATAGGCAGCATGGTTTTGTGCAGGGAAGGTCATGTATTACAAACCTAATAGAATTCTTTGAGGAAGTGACAAAGTTAATTGATGAGGGAAGGGCTGTAGATATCATATACACGGACTTCAGTAAGGCGTTGAATAAAGTTTCCATGGCAGGTTGATGGAAAAAGTGAAGTCGTATGGGGTTCAGGGTGTACTAGCTAGATGGATAAAGAACTGGCTGGGCAACAGGAGACAGAGAGTAGTGGTGGTAGGGAGTGTCTCAAAATGGAGAAAGGTGACTAGTGGTGTTCCACAGAGGTCTGTGCTCGGACCATTGTTGTTTGTGATATATATAAATGATCTGGACGAAGGTATAGGTGGTCTGATGAGCAAGTTTGCAGATGATACTAAGATTGGTGGAGTTGCAGATAGCGAGGAGGACTGTCAGAGAATACAGCAAAATATAGATAGATTGGAGAGTTGGGCAGAGAAATGGCAGATGGAGTTCAATCCAGGCAAATGCGAGGTGATGCATTTTGGAAGATCTAATTCAAGAGCGGACTATATGGTCAATGGAAGAATCCTGGGGAAAATTGATGTACAGAGAGATCTGGGAGTTCAGGTCCATTGTACCCTGAAGTTGACAATGCAGGTCGATAGAGTGGTCAAGAAGGCATACAGCATGCTTGCCTTCATCGGACGGGGTATTGCGTACAAGAGTCGGCAGGTCATGTTACAGTTGTATAGGACATTGGTTAGGCCACAATTGGAATACTGCATGCAGTTCTGGTCGCTACATTACCAAAAGGATGTGGATGCTTTAGAGAGGGTCCAGAGGAGGTTCACCAGGATGTTGCCTGGTATGGAGGGTGCTAGCTATGAAGAAAGGTTGAGTAGATTAGGATTGTTTTCGTTGGAAAGACGGAGGTTGAGGGGGGACCTGATTGAGGTCTACAAAATTATGAGAGGTATGGACAGGGTGGATAGCAACAAGCTTTTTCCAAGAGTGGGGGTGTCAATTACAAGGGGTCACGATTTCAAGGTGAGAGGGGGAAAGTTTAAGGGAGATGTGCGTGGAAAGTTTTTTACGCAGAGGGTGGTGGGTGCCTCGAACGCTTTGCCAGCGGAGGTGGTAGAGGCGGGCACGATAGCATCATTTAAGATGCATCTGGACAGATATATGAACGGGCGGGGAACAGAGGGAAGTAGACCTTGGAAAACAGGCAACAGGTTTAGATAAAGGATCTGGATTGGCGCAGGCTGGGAGGGCTGAAGGGCCTGTTCCTGTGCTGTAATTTTCTTTGTTCTTTGTTCTATAGTTGGAGTGTTTGTGAGACCTGATGGAGGAATAGTTGGGAGACAGGGATCCTTTCCCTTGCCCTTCCTGTGCAACAAAGATCCCACAGACATCTGGAAAAAAACTGTCAGGACTTCCCACCACAACCATTAAAACTACCTTCAGAGCTGTCAGCTCTCTATGTATCTAATGCAGTTCACACAAACCATAGAATTACCCTATTTATTATGCCGAACTTCTCATCCTGACACTATCTAACTAATTATGTCTAATTGTCTTCACTACGCTGCTTATCCTTCCTAATCGTGCCTGTCTTTAGTGCACTGCTATCATCCAGTACCTCTGTTAAATGGTGTCTCAGAGACAGGAACAGAGCCAGAGGATGGCAGCTATTGTCATTGTCAAGCCCTAGGACCCAACTGGCTCTGTGTATCTACATAAATAGAGCAGTCAGGTACTGGCAGGAATACCTGGGTCTCCTGGAAAGAAGTTCAGTGGCTTTCAGAGATCCCATTGCTGGCAGTGAGAGACAGTGTTGTAACACGAGTGATACAATTCTGCATTGCTGCTGAACATCAGCTCAACAGCTGTAATTGTTTGTTTTCAACTCCCTCAGGAAATGATTGTCATTCTTCATCTATACTTGGTAGCATTGTAAACCTTACAGCTATAATCTAATCATTCTACTTTGCTCAAACAGTGTTTGAAGCTGGGATTTTACATGCATATTGTTTCACATGTTGCACAGGCAAATAGCCGGCTCTCTGCTTGCTAGAATTGCTTTGCAATGTGAAAAGCAGCTGGTCATCAAACATTTTACTTCCTATCTAATGATCCTAACGCTGAACACCAATTCTGTGAACACTCTAATCTTTGACAAAGGATTTCAACAAATTAGATCTGAAACAATTCTGACTTTCCTGTCCTCCCTCTAATGGATTGGGTGAAAGTAGAAGTTCCAAGTGACTACTTGTGGATTGAAAGCACCTCCAATTTCAGTAATGTTTCCTCTTCCCTTCCATAAATACATGGTGAGAGAATGAGCTCTATCACTGATTCCTCATCACCGTGAGTAATATGAAAAGGAAACATCACAAAGCCACTAGTAGTGAAAAACAAAGTAATCTTCATAAATGACTGATGTTTGAAAGTTAAAACCAGAATATTACTATTCCATAAGGTGATCCAGTCTTTTTAATAGGATAGGCTGGTCAATAGCTGCAGTGGTTGAGGCTTGGTCCTCCGACCTATCATCTCATTTGCTCCATTTCCATCCTTGATTGACACTGGGTCTGTCACCCAGTGAAATGACCAGTGGTTTTGAAGCTGTCACCTCAGGTAAATACAAAGTTTCAATACTAATTCATCTCCTGGCAAAGAGAGAGTCATCAAAGTCCAGAACACTGTCCCAGCAGTAGCTTTGGCTCCGGCATATGAGGAGGGTCTCTATGTTATTCTCACTGACTATTGTCTTCATGTGGCGAATGAAGCATTCACGGTGGAATGGGGCTGTTGCCAAGGGCTTCACAAACAGCTTTTTGATACGTATGAAGGTTCCCTCCTGGTGAAGATATTACATTTATTGTGGCATTGCATCCATGTCCTGTGGGCAGTCCTACTGAAGTTTGTGGCTTTGGTCACCTTACTTCGTGCTTTACATAAAACACTCTCATTACCGTCCTTCCATGGTTGAGAAAAAGGGCTTCTTTGCTCTACTTCTGGCAGCAGTTGCTCAACCAGCTCATCATCAAAGCAGGATGATGTTATGTGAACAGCCCTGCTGTTTAACATGATGGTGACATGCAGAGAGTCAGATTGATGCAAGCATTAATTACTCTTTCTTGGCACAAAAAATGAAAATTCAATCTGCTGGCAATGCTAACTGGGCAAACATATTCTCTGCCCCTTTGCTCGAGTTTCACCTTCAATCTTCACTCACAATTTCCTCCCCAAAAGCCCAAATGCAAAAAATCCGTTTATGCAGTCTTAACACTTGCACAGGACCAAAATTAACTGTGTCTTCGTGGACGCACCAAATAGGAGGCTTCAGTGTCTCCCAATGGGAAATTCCCCTATTTCAATGGAGACATGAAACGTTTAAAATAAAGAAGGCCTTGTATTTAGATAGCGCCTATCAGGACATTCCAAAGCATTTTTGGGTCAATATTTAATCTGGGAAATGCAGCAGCCAATTTGCACACAAGATTCCACAATTAGTAATGCATTAATGACCAGATAATCCATTTTGGTGATATTGCTGAGAGAGATTGCTGAGAGATAATGACTGACAAGTACACCAAGGAGAAGATGAACAGCTTGTTGTTAAATTATAGACAAAGAAATACTTTACAAAAATATGTCCAACGCCTGCCTGCAATATCACACTCATTTCCAAATGGTTTTGTTTTAGTTTTCATGTATACTTTAACATTTGCCATGGCAATCATTACATTGGACAACTCTTTGTTTATCAACCTAAAAACCTACCAAACGTTTGAAAAGATTATCCCTTTAAATAGGATCCATTGTGTTGCTGAGCAAGACTGGAAAATGAATTTGTTGAGGAACGCACAATTCCTGTTCCAAAATACTCTGCAGCTATAAAACCAGCCCTAGATTAAAACTGAGTTTTATGACATTTTTACGAATATCCATTTCAAATAAAACCTCAAAGACTTTGAGCAAAACCTTATGCATCGTCTGTCAAATTACAATTGCTACGACGATGACTACTGTTTACTGAAGAGTGTTAGTGAAACTCTAGGGAACATATTGTCTGCATTTGAATTGGCAGAGGCAACGAGAGCTGCATAAATTGGAAACAGTCAGTAAAAACCTAGCAGCCTGAAACGGAAAATAGCTGTTCCTGCAAATTTCATATAATACATTATATTATAGTGATGTAAATAAAAAAGAGTCCAAGATACCTTTGACCCACTAAAATGGAAAACAGAAAAACTCCTAAATATTGCAGTAGTCAAATAATCAATGGTTAAATAAATGGCTAATATATTGTACACTTTCTCCCTTTCCTCCTGAAAGTATAGACAGGGTGGCTAGAGAGCAGATGTTCCCCTTAGTTGAAGGGCCAGTTACGAAGGGGGCATAAGTTAAAGGTGAGGGGCAGGAGGTTTAGGGGGGATTTGAGGTAAAACCTTTTTACCCAGAGGGTGGTGACGGTCTGGAGCGCACTGCCTGAGAGGGTGGCAGAGGCAGGTTACCTCACATCCTTTAAAAATATCTGGATGAGCATTTGATACGTCATAACATTCAAGGCTATTGGCCAAGTGCTGACAGATGGGGTTAGGTAGACAATCAGGGAGGGATTCTCCCCTACCTGGCAGGGTGGGCCGTGCCGGCGCCGAGGAGTGGCATGAGCCACTCCGGCGTCGGGCCGACCGGAAGGTGTGGAATGCTCCGCATCTTCAGGGTCTAGGCCGGCGCCAGCAGGGTTGGCGCTGCGCCAGCCGGCGCGGAAGGGCTTGGCGTCACGGCGACCGGCGGCAAAGGGCCTCCGCCCTCCGGCACGGGTTGGCGCATGCGCGGGAGTGTCAGCATGTGCTGCCGTCATCTTCTCTACGCCGGCCATGGTGGAGGTTGACAGCAGCCGGCGTGGAGGGAAAGAGTGCCCCCACGGCACAGGCCCGCCCGCGGATCGGTGGCCCCAATCACGGGCCAGGCCACCATGGGCGCACCCTTGGGGCCAGAACCCTCGCGCCGCGCCGAGGGCTTTGCAGGCCGCCCTTAGAGCCAGGTCCCGCCGGTACGGACCTGGTTTGATTTACACCAACGGGACTGGCCGAAAACGGGCGGACGCTTGGCCCATCGCACACCAGAGAATTGGCGGGGGGGGTTGCTGCCAGCGCCCGCCGACCGGCGCGGCGCGATTCCCGCCCCCGCCAAAACCCAGTGCTGGACAATTTGGCAGCTGGCGTCGGAGCAGCAGGGCGGGATTCACGCCGCCCCCCAGCAATTCTCCGACTCGGCGGGGGGTCGGAGAATCCCGCACCAGGTGTTCTTCATGCATCGGTGCAGGTTTGATGGGCCGAAGGGCCTCTTTTGTGCTGTATTATTCTGTGATTCTGTGACTCACTGATGATTTTGCTAGGGCCAACAATTTCCAAGTAACTTTCCAGGTGATCATGCATTATTAATGTCCGTAAGGGCAGTCAGTGTTGGAGGGTTATTTTACCTTCCAGTTATCAGAGCTCAATTGATCCCATCCACATCTCCCATAGCCCCACACATTCTTTCAAGCAGGATAAAAACTGGAAGCTGGGCTGACTCTTTGTCCCTCATGAGCCAACAAAAGTATCCTTCCCATCACTGCACCTAATATCATTTATATTAGCGCAGGTCATTGGTTAAACCACTGAGTTTACCATCTGGTTCACTAATGTCCTTCATGGGAGGAAAATGGCCTTCTTTACTCAGACTGGTCTACATGTGGCTCCAGACCCATAGCTGACACCAACTGGCCTCTAAAATGGCCGAGCAAGCAACTCAGTCAAAGGCAATTAGGAATGGGCAATAAATGCTCACCTTGCCAGCAGCATTCACATCCCAAGAACAATTTTTTTTTAAATGGCCCAATTACCCACCAGAACTTGATCTTCCTCCCCAATTTATTCCATTGGTTTTTGCACTACACTTGAATAAAATTTCTACTTCATGGACTAAGAATTTAGATTGCTGGTCAGCAGGTAAAAGTAGCAGGTTGTCATATGTATGAGTCACTTGTCCCTCTATCAGTCTTCCGCTTTCATTTCTCAACTTCCCAGAACCCAGGTCCCTATCCCTCTTTCCCTTCAGGCTGAATTTCCGAATAAAGACTTACTCGTAAGAGCGCATTTTAAATTTGGCCTTCGCAGCCCCATGACTTTCCATCAGGGTCAAACAGGATATGTGGCTGTACAAGACTACACTGTGATTAAATAGCAACACCAGCTTTCATTTATATAGAGCCTCTAATATAGTAAAACATGCCACATGGCTTCACAATGCGATAAGATACAATTTGACGATATGGACAGATTTAATTTTTTTTCCTCTTTCACAGGATGTGCGCATCACTGGCTAGGCCAGCACTTACTTGCCCATCCCTAATTGTGCTTGAGAAAGGGATGGTGAGATGCCTTCTTGAACTGCTGTGCAGATCCTGTGGTGTAGGTACACCCACAGTGCTGTTAGGATGGGAGGTCCGGGCCTTTGACTCAGCGGCAGTGAAGGGATGGCAATATATTTCCAAGTCAGGATGGTGTGTGGCTTGGAGGGAAACTTACAGGTGGTGGTGTTCCCATGTATCTGCTGTCCATGCCCTTCCAGTTGGTAGAGATTGTGGTTTGGAAGTTGCTGGCAAATGAGGTGAGTTGCTGCAATGCACGAAAGGGGCATTTCATGTAAGAAGATATATAAAGAAATGGTAATATCAATAGATTTGTGACAAAATCCCTAATGTTGTGATTCATTGTCGACTGACCCATCATATTTTGGATTGATCTCGGGTGGGATTTATCCCGCAACCCGATGGTGGGAGGAGGCCCCCAATGGTCTGGCAGGATGTTCTGGTCCTGCTGAATGCACACCTCACTGCCATGAAACCCACGGCCGGAGTGTGCCATTGGCAGGACCAGAGGGTCCACCGGTGCGAACGGCTGTAAAGTTCCGACCCTCGTTTTTATAATGGCTTCAGAATGGCTCCTGAACTGGCTAAAGGCTGCCAAATATAAATGCAGGTCAGACAGCTGCTGGCTATAGAACAGCCTATCAAATAGTTTAAATGAATCACATTCCAGACCCTCAACCCCACCCCACTCCAACTTCCCCCCATCACCAAACTGATTCAAGGCCTTCCTTTATTTTTAAGGTGAAAATGTTATAAATAAAATAAAAACAGAAAATGATAGAAATATTCAGCATGTCAGGCAGCATCTGTGGGGAGAGAAACACAATTAATGTTTCAGCTTGGTGACCCTGCATTAGAGGTTCTCGAATGGTGATGTCTAGCACGAGGGGACATAGCTTTAAATTGAGGGGAGATAGATATAGGACAGATGTCAGAGGTAGGTTCTTTACTCAGAGAGTAGTAAAGGCATGGAATGCCCTGCCTGCAACAGTAGTGAACTCGCCAACACTAAACGCATTCAAATGGTCATTGGATAGGCATATGGACGACAAGGGAATAGTGTAGATGGGCTTTAGAGAGGTTTCACAGGTCGGCGCAACATCGAGGGCTGAAGGGCCTGTACTGCGCTGTATTGTTCTATGTTCTATGTCACATACATGAAAATTTGGCTTAGATTTTTACCAAGTTAGGAGCCCTTTTAAAAGGGTAGGCAGGTCTCAATTCTGGGATTCCCAACCCCATTCCTGGGCTGGCTGATTTTCAGGAGGACCTGTAAAGGGTGAAAACTGGTTCCTGTCAAAAACCTGTACCCGGCACTTCGAACCTGGCCAGCTCTGTTGCAGACATTGGCATATCCTACACTACCGCAGTTTTCATAGAGTCAGGCCTGGTTTTTAAAGATCCCTGGTTCACAGCCACTCAGAGGAGTCAAGAACTCTAGTCTGTGTAATGGGACTTTTCAAAAGATAAGTTCAAAAGGTCATCCTCAAGCCCCCATGCCAAGCTATGGCCCTCCCACTTCCATTGACCCATCACACACACGGCAAAAGACAATGAACCCTAAATTGACAGTAGAATTTAAAAAGCTTTTAAATATGTATTTCATTCATACTTTCTGCTATGTTAAAAAAATGTCATTTCAATGGAAGGTAATAAAAGTGCCAATCATCCAGACCTTATAAAGTATCAACAACAAAAATTTCAAACTTTTGTGTAAATAATGAAATTAGCTCCATCATGCGGCTGTTTCAACAGGAGTAATGGCTGTTTCAGCTCTCAGTCAAGCTGTCAACCTGCATTTGCATGGATCATACGGGGTGGGGACAATTGTATGCGCAGTGTCCTTTGCAGAATACCAGCTTCCCTGCTTACGGGGCAGGGGGAGTTTAATTGCCAATATATATAAGGTTGGCCGGTTCGAAACCGCCAGCTCAGACTCAGTTGGATACCACCGAGAGCTCTGTACCTTTAGCCTTATAAATAAACCTTTAATTCTTTTCTGCAACTGGCTATGGACACCCCATGTCTTCTTAAAACAAGCAATGAGGTTTTGAGGGTCAGAATTTGCATTTGTCCCCAGTGGAAAAGTGTTTTCAAAGAATCCACCCATTATTCGCAGTTTAAGTTGAGGTAAAATAATTTGTTCCTTGAAAATGTTGGTTCAATAAAGCAACTGTTTAGAGCTCTTCTTACCCTCCTTCTCCACCCTCTGTGAGCAGCTTAGCTTCCTTTGTGTTGCCTCTGCTCAATCCTCTGAAAATAGAGATGACCAGGGAGACCTGGTGGATATGGTTTATTTAGACTTTAAAAAGGCTTACAGCAAGGTCTCAAATAGCAGATTGCTATGTAAAGTTAAAGCACATGGGATGGCAGGGTAATGCCTTGAATAGATAAAAAGCTAGTTAGCAGGCAGGTAGCAAAAAGTTGGAATAAGCAAAAAGTTTTTCTGATTGGCAAGCAGTGACTAGTGGGGTGCCGCAGGGATCTGTACGAGGACCCCAATTGTTCACATTATATATTAATGATTTGGATGACAAAACTAAATGTAGTTTATTTACAAATTATACAAAGTTGGTTGGGAGGGTAAACTGTGAGGAGGATGCAGAGATGCTTCAGTGCGATTTGGACAAGCTGTGAGTGGGTATATGCAGTATAACGTGGATAAATGTGAGGTTATCCGCTTCGGTAGCAAAAATAGGAAGGCAGATTATTATTTGAATGGGTGTAAATTGAGAGAGGTGGATACTCAGCGAGACCTTGGTGTCCTCATGCATCAGTCGCTGAAATTAAGCGCACAGGTACAGCAGGCAGTAAAGAAGGCAAATGGTATGTTGGCCTACATAGTGAGAGGGTTTGAGTATAGGAATAGGGATGTTTCACTACAATTCATAGAATTTACAGTGCAGAAGGAGGCCATTTGGCCCATTGAGTCTGCACCGGATCCTGGAAAGAGCACCCTACCCAAGGTCAACACCTCTACCCTATCCCCATAACCCAGTAACCCCACCCAACACTAAGGGCAATTTTGGACACTAAGGGCAATTTAGCACGGCCAATCCACCTAACCTGCACATCTTTGGACTGTGGGAGGAAACCGGAGCACCCGGAGGAAACCCACGCACACACGGGGAGGATGTGCAGACTCCGCACAGATAGTGACCCAAGCCGGAATCGAACCTGGGACCCTGGAGCTGTGAAGCAATTGTGCTATCCACAACGCTACCGTGCTGCCCAAGGGCATTGGTGAGGCCACACCTGGAGTATTGTGTGCAATTTTGATATCCTTATCTGAGGAAGGATGTTCTTGCTATGGAGCGAGTGTAGCAAAGGTTTACCAGACTGATTCCTGGGATGGTGGGACTGTCATATGAGGAGAGAATAAGTCAGTTAAGATTATGGGCGCTATTCTCTACAAAAGCGGAGAGTCGTAAAGGCTGCTGTGAAACTGCCCGTGTTTAACGGCAGCCTCCGTGCCCCCTCCCGGGACCTGATTCTGCTCCCCGGTCGGGGCTAGCAGCGGGGCCCCGTAAACCTCGGCATCGCAGGCTTAGTGAACGTCGCTAAGCCCGCGCGCCAAGGGTAACGGCGGCTGACACGCATGATGACGTCAGCCGCGCATGCGCGGATTGGACGGCTCCAACCCGCGCATGCACGGATGACGTCATCACGCATATGCGTCAAACCCGCGCATGCGCGGGCCGTCATGCCCCTCAGCCACCCCGCGGACTGATCCTGCGGGGCGGCGGAGGAACAAAGAGTGTGCGGGTATCGGACCCGCTACCCGTGATCGGTGCCCACCGATCGCGGGCCCATGCCACCCTTGGCACGGCCGTGGTGCAGCCGTGCCAATCGGTGCAATGGTTCTCCAGAACGGCACTTTGCGGCCGTTTTCACGAACGGTGAGAGCAGGTGTGTTGGAGTTCGTGAAAACGGCCGTAAAGGCCTGGGAACTCGGCCCATCGGATAGGGGAGAATCGCTGTTCGCCATAAAAAAACGGCGAGAAGCGATTCGTGTCGTGGGGCGGCCGTGGGGGGGGGGGGGGGGAAGAATAGCAGGAGTTCGGGAAAAATGTCGGGAAGGCCCTCCCGCTATTCTCCGACCCGTCGTGGGGGGCGGAGAATCGCGCCCTATATTCATTGGAGTTTAGAAGAGAGAGGGTATCTCATAAAATTTAGAAAATTCTAACAGGATTAGATAGGGTAGATCCAGAAAGAACGTTCCCGATGTTGGGGGAGTCCAGAACTACGGGTCAAAGTTTGAGGATAAGGGGTAAACCTTTTAGGTGAGGAGGAATTTCTTCACCCAGAGAGTGGTGAATCTGTGGAACTCACTGCCACAGAGAGTAGTTGAGGCGAAAACATTGCTTAATTTCAAGAAGGAATTCGATATAGCTCTTGGGGATAAAGGGATCAAGGGATATGGGGGGGGGGGGGGGAATCAGAGTATTGAACTTGATGATCATCCATGATCTTAATGAATGGCGGAGCAGGACCGAATGGGCCAAATGGCCTCCTCCTGCTTCTATTTTCTATATAATCCCCCTTTCAAGCTGGAAAGGAGGAGGTTTGAAACGATGATCCCATGATTAGAAGCAAGTGGTCTGACCAACAGCCTGGAAGTCACAACCTTCACCGACAATTCTCCATCAACTTTACCAAACCATAAACAGCAGTAGAAACTCACAGAAATTGTACGAACTCAGTCAGAAATAACAGAGATCAATCAGTAATTAACCTGAAATAGTTGTTGCTCCCTTTAAATAATGATGGCAAGGCATTCTTTCAGCTGCTGAATGCATATTCAGCAATGCATATTTAAGTGAGAGTGTTTGTGAGGATGCCACTGGCATTGAATGAGCATTGCACACTGACTGACATCGCATTCCACCTACTCCACATATATCTGGCACATGAAGCAAAAGCTCAACCAAACTAACTGCCTTATCAAAACGGCATCCAGCATGGGTCACATTGAAATGTGCGTGAGCTGTGCGGATGCCATTTTGGAACCAAAACAGCCAACTACATGCACCATGGAATCAAACCATGTAGCCCAGGGGTGGGCAAACTTTTCCGTGCAAGGGCCACATTCAGAAATTCACAATTTTAAAGGGCCGCATAGTATATTAAGTAAAATAATTACTTCACCCGGTTATGATTCTGGGCGCCTCATATAGAACATAGAACAGAACAGCACAAAACAGGCCCTTCGGCCCTCGATGTTGTGCCGAGCAATTATCATCCTACTCAAGTCAACGTATCCACCCTATACCAGTAAGTAACCCAACAGCCCCCCCCCCCCCCCCCCCCCCCCATTAACCTTCAAAAAAAAAAAATTTTTTTTTAAAAAATTTTTTTAAAAAAATGACTTGGTGGGCCGCATAAAGACCTTTGGCGGGCCGCATGCGGCCCATGGGCCGTAGTTTGCCCACCCCTGATGTAGCCACTAGCTCTCAATTACAATCTATTTTAGTACAGGAAAATAAACAAATTGTGATGTTTAAATAAGTGTTCCATTAGTCTTGTTCTTTTGATCATAAATTTCATTCTGAACATTTTCACAATACCTTTTCAAATTATTTTTTGGGATGGGAGTGTTGTTGACAAGGTATCCATTGCTGAACAAAACTGAATGACTTGTCAGGATAATTTAGAGGACAGTGTAGAAACAACTATGTTGATATGGGACTGGAGTCACTTGTAGGCCCGGCCAGGAAAGGACAGGCTTTTCCCAGGGTAGATGGGTCAATTACGAGGGGGCATACGTTTAAGGTTGAGGGGCAAGTTTTGAGGAGATGTGCAAGGCAAGTTTTTTACACAGAGGGTAGTGGGTGCCTGGAACTCGCTGCCGGAGGAGGTGGTGGAAGCAGGGACGATAGTGACATTTAAGGGGCATCTTGATAAATACATGAATAGGATGGGAATAGAGGGATACGTACCCAGGAAGTGTAGAAGGTTTTAGTTTAGACAGGCAGCATGGACGGCACAGGCATGGAGGGCCAAAGGGCCTGTTCCTGTGCTGTACTTTTCTTTGTTATTTTTGTTCTTTGACAGAAGGTTTCAACCCTTAAAGGGCGTTAATTAACCGTTGCGTTTTTATGACAATCTGTCAGTTTTATTGATACATGACCAATTTTTTTATGAACTGAACTTTTATTCTCAAACTGCCTTGGTTGGATTTGAACTAATGTTCTGCTGATTATTCATCTGTGAGAATAATCACAAGAGTACCACATCAATCCATGCAAATGTTAACAGCGCTAAAGTTACTTGTTGACATAAGGATACCGTGATAAAGTTTTGTCAACTGCCCATGGAAGGAATACCCAGCTCCCAGACATGTAAACGGAGAAAGCAATCCATTGCACTAAGACTGCGATTCTCCCGAATCAATTCTAAATGTTTCTGCCAGCCGGGACATGGATGTGTTTCCCACTGGTGCTGGCAGTGCTGCTGAAGTGGGATTCATCTGCACTTTGAAACTCTTGCACAGAGGGGCAGTTTTAGCACCGGCCTTGAGTGGGGCAGGGCCTAAACTTGCTGACAGGTCCCGCTCTTCAGAGATCTGGGTGTCATTTTTAGAAATATCAGGGGCAGTTTTCAGTCAGAGCACCTGCTCTTTCTAGGAAGCTCTTCAGAGTAAAGAAATAGCTCTTCAAAAGTGTTCATTTGGAAACAATACCTACTCAAAAGAGAAAAATCTTCAGAGTTAATCATCAAATCCCTACAGTGCAGAAGGACACCATTCAGCTCATTAAGTATGCACCAACCCTCCAAAAGAATACCCTACCCAGGTCCAATCCCCTGCTCCATCCTATAACCCCAAGTAACCATTTGGACACTAAGGGGCAATTTAGCATGGCCAATCCACCTAACCTGCACATCTTTTGAAGGAAACCGGAGCACCTGGAGGAAACCTTCGCAGATACAAGGAAAACGTATAAAATGCACACAGACAGTCATCCAAGGTCAGAATTGAACCTAGATCCCTGACCCTGTGCTAACCACTGTGCCACCACACCTTGGACTGTGAAGAGCTATAAACAAACAAAGCTAAACCTTCCTTTGAAATAGCTTGGACATGGCAATCATGAGGCTTGTAAAAGATAACCGGCTATGAAATTGAATGAAAACATTGCAGTTCAAAGCTTTTAGGCTTCTCTGCATACCCAGTGTCTTGAAAAAGTTAAAAAGGAGTGAAATTGACTGGGAAATAAAGCACTTCAAAAGACTCGAACACATGAAAGGGAACAGTTTCACCCTCATCTGACAGATCTTCGAACTTGACATGCCGGGAGAGATACCAAAGTGTTTCGACACATCAGAGGAAAGACTTGTAAATAAAACTTTTGACAGGCTAAAAAACATTTTGATGATTAATTTTAAAGCTACAGAGGGAAGACCTGTCACATGGCCCCCAGCTCAGGAAAGACCCATGACCTAAGCCCCTCCAGCCCAGCCTGAGGACTTCCTCCGAATCACGCCTCCCCTGAAGGATTCCCCTCGGCACCATGGGGGGTAAGTGTAGATAAGCACTTACCTTTTCTCACCCCCTTTTCTCCCTCGGAGTCCCCGCTTGTCAGGGCCAGAAGAGATTGGCACCTACGGAACTTCCAGCTTGCGGGATGGGTGGGGGTGGGGAGTGGGTGTTAGCAGCATACCGGGAGGCCAAAGCATCAGTCCTCACACCCAGTATTAATATTTAAATTCGAGCTGTTCAGTTATAATCAGGTCCTCGCCTTCTCTGGGTGATGCGCAGCGGGCTGGAAGACTCACAACCCATTTGACGCCCAGCGAGAAACCTGTTTTGGCATTCACGCCCAATTCAACGGGCCATCAGGAATCACTCCTGGGGCTAGCTGCCTTGGTGAATCGTGATCTGGGTCTCTGGTTACAGGGATTTCCAGTGTTTCACCAAATTATGCAGATTGCTTCTGCCTGGAGTAAGAATAAGCATGGGACAGCTATGTCATCAGCAGAAAATGGCCAGAAATAGTAGACATTCAGCATTTGCATAGGCCCCTCATATTGGAGGATCTGAGACAAAAAATTCAACAAGGTCATGAAGTGACCCAAAAAGGTGACCCGTTTCTTTCAATGTTTGTGGCTTTCTGAGTGTTATTTTTAGATCCTGCAGCTAGCAGCAGTGGTTTGGCCTGCACCATTATTGTAAGCACCAATCATGCAAATGGACAGGCCTGCCAATGGGGAAAATCAGGCCTGTGACGATGACTTAAACTGAAAAGCCAGGGCACACTTCATCTAACTAACATCCAGGTTAAACTACATTGGGATAAACAGTTATTTTGAGTATTTAATGATTTCAGTGCCGGGTTTTTTCAAAAGGTAAGCTTTCACTTAATTCTAAGAAATGAATGAATAAGATGCTTGTGGTTATGGCATTAAGAAGTGTTGATCGCATGATTCTCACCATCTATTTAGCATTGTTTAGAGTTACAGAAAAACATTTTTTCTTTGCAAAGAATAATCTCAAAAGCCCGTGTGCTGTGAAGGCTGCCAAGGTCATTCAGTGTTCAAGGACAGCACTATTCTGATTTCACTTCAAAGCAAAAGCTGCTTCCAACAACATTACAGTTTGGATGAGATCCAACCACGTAACTTTGAAGGATATATCAAAATAATTCACCATTAATCTGTATTCTGCGCATTTTGTTAAGATATCTGGAGGACTGAATAACAATGATACGCAGCTGACAAAATTCATAGAATGATTCTTTTCCATTTTAAATCCATGACAGCTTAAAATGTTCAAACACGGTCACAATGGATTGAAAAGAATTTGATGACTCTAATCTACCAAATTGTAAGGGCATTTTTGTCATACCCAAATAAATAATGTAAAATAAATAATATAAAGACTATCAGCTATAAATATCTTTGCCTGTCGATACAGAGATCTTCAACAACCTTTAACAAACACATCTGGCTCATTTTCCATTGTTAAAGTATAGCAGACCCTAAGTAAGGTGTGCATTTCAGTATTCCTGTTGTGATAACATCAGAAACACTGTGAGCTTTCAAATAAAAGCAAAATACACCGGATGCTGGAAATTTGAAATAAAATCAGAAAATACTTGATAAACTCAGCAGGTCCGGCAAACGTTTATTGTGGGCATGATTTAACACGCAAGAAAAAGAGTCTCATTTAGGCGTACATAGCCAGGTCTTTCTTGGCACCGGCAGCACTGAGAACAACCCCTCTATCAAACGGGACTCTGTAATATTTTTCACCGAGGTGAGGAATGCCCCACCGAGACCACACTTAATTCCTGCGCCGACGTTCTCAGCTCGCCAGCACAGGAAGAGATCTGGGCGGCATTTTTAAATGCCACCCCAATCTCTCGAACACTCTCAGATACCCCACCACAACCTCTGGGCCAACACCCCCTCCCCCCCCCCCCCCCGCACACACACATGGCCACGACTTACCTCTCAAGGGGTCTTCGAGCTTCCCCTCACCCCGCCTCTTAAGGGCAAAACATCCCTAGATCCCATCCCTAGAATGGGCAACCTGGCACCCAGGCACCTTGGCATTGCTGGCGTGACACCCTGGAAATGCGCCTGTCAGCCCGACCACAAGGGGGGCTCCAATGACTTGGGAGGACCGCCACCCCCCCCCCCCCCCCCCCCCACCCCCCCCCGCACGTGTCATTATGCCTGGTCCAAGTTTGTGTGGACCAATAGTAAACACCGCCATGGCGAGGTCTCCCAGGTGCGGGCATTAGCTCCCGGGCCTTGGGAAAATCGGCGGCAACACATTTAAATGACCCTAATAGCTCATTTAAATATGTCGATCTGGATCTCGTCCAGCGAGGGCGAGATCCAGATCGCAACGTCTTGCCCGATCTCATTAGATCTTTCGAGGCGTTCCGAGCATCGCAAACCTTGTCACATCACCAAATCAGGTGCGATGAGGGCATTTGATTGCGTCTTCTGTTTCCCTCCACAGGTGCTGCCAGACCTGCTGAGTTCATCCAGTATTTTCTATTTTTAACGCTGTGAACATTCTTCTGTGAACGTGGCAGAGCACAGCTTTCAACCTATGCAAAACCCAACACTTCATCTCGACAACCCAAATTCCTCTTTTCCACCGCAGTCAACTTCATTCTCCTGCTCTCCCCATCCTATCTCTAATGCCAAATCTGAGCAGCTGTTGAATTTCTTTGACATTAAAATAAATGCTACTCAGAGGCTGCTGCCACCTTCTCACTCTCTGCTTCACCTGACTCACTCTCTCAAACCTCTCCCTCCACAACACTCTAGATTCTGCCCTAATACCCTCACAACCCTCATCATATTTATATTCTCAGTGGGACCTGCTTGTGATCCCCTCCACTACAGTGCCAAATTGGTTTTTGCTGTATGAGTTTGTGATGATCGGAATACATTGCCCCTTTAAGAGGCTTGGAACCCTGGGGGACTCCACCTCTGGCTATGCCCCCTGGGAAACAGTACTTAAGAGGAGACTCCATTTTGCGAGCACACTTCTCATGGAGGCTGCCATTGTTCACTGCTTATTAAAGCCTTTGATTACTGACCTAACTTTCGTGTCGTAATTGAGAGTGCCTCAGAGTTTTTTTCCAACTTTCTACAATGATTAAAGAATGAGTGAACATAAACCCACACTTCGTATTTTTAAAGGAAAGCACACCAGTTCAGTCAGCTATATTTATTAATACATGCAAATTGATTAAATGGGAACAATAATAAACTCTAACTGCCAAGTTTATGAGAATTGCTGCATTCATTGCCAAGCACCTTCGACCATTAAGAGAATTTTAAGTTAATTAAATCATAAAAGTCTGCTGTCTTGGTTCAGGGTCTGTGGGGGAGGGTTCACGAAACTCTTGCCAACAATAAAGACACGCTAATCGGGTTAACGGACATACCTGAGTCCTTTGTTTGATTGGAGCCATCTATGATTGACAGCTTGGTGGGCAGTGATTCAATTTCACACATTGATGTTGGAGTTTTCTTGAGAAAAGTGTTTGTTTACAGGCAGGGACTGACTGGAAGTGGAATAGTGTGGCATTTTGCTGTATGTACACCCCCAAAGTTCACTGGGCAAAGTTCTCGGTTTCAGAAAATGAGCGTTGTTGCTGGGACTGAATCGGTGGACTTCTACAACATCTAAATTGGAGCCGGTCCCGGAGCAATTCAGGATCCGTTGATGGGCTGGCACCATGTGGAACTCGATCGCTACCAATGAAAAACAATGTCCAATTCGACAGAGTCAGGATTGCCACTCGAGAGGCTGACAAGCTGCAGCCGCATGTAAGCACTCTCCACACACAATCATCCCAGCCAACAAGATGGCAGCAAGAAGAATGACACCCCAGTTCGCGAATGCAGAGCTCGAGACCTTACTGGATGCCGTGGAGGAGAGACGGGCTACCTTTTTCCCTGGGTGGGAAGGAGTACCCGCCGCCGTACACTGGACCTGGGCTCAGGTGGCAGAGGCCATGAGCACCGTGGGCCCCATCGGCAGGACCGGACAGCAGTGCAGAAAGAAGGTGCACAACCTCCTCAGGACGGCCAGGGTGAGTAGGAAGCACTGTGCCCCTGGCACCAATCCCCATCCCAAACACCCAAAACCCTGCACCCCACCCCTCACCTGGAGGGTGGCCGAACCCCACCCATCGGAATTGTGCACGCACCTCACCTAGTGCCACATGCCAGCACCCAGACAGCTCACCATGGCCGGGTGCTCTGGCCCCGAAGGCCACCAGCTGCCCTACCCACTGTGAATGACTATCTAACGCTGTGCACTTTCTGTCTCTCCCCCCACCCCTCGCAACCCTCCAGCCATCCAGGAGAAGGCGTCGCATAACCGGAGAGGGAGAGGACTGGAGGGGCGGCCACCGGAACTGCGGCCCCTCATCGCCATAGAGCAGCAAGCACTGGACCTGTTTGGTGGGCCTAGAGACAGGGTAGTCACCGAGGCAGACGTCGGTATCAGGAAACCGAGTGAGACCCCGCTACGTATGTTTCCCATGGCATACGTGGCACAACTCCCCTCACACCACCCCCACACCACCCACACACCCCCCTCACCACCCACACCACCCCCTCACCACACCCCCTCACCATACCACCCCCTCACTACCCCCACACCACCCCCTCACTACCCCACACCTCCCCCACACACCCCCTCACCCCCCACACCATCCCCTCACCACCCCCACACCAGACCCTCACCACCCCTACACCAGACCCTCACCACCCCCTCACCACCCCCTCACCACCCCGTCACCACCCCCACACCACTCCCACACCCTGTCCACACCACTCCCATACCACTCCCTCACCAGTCCCCGACCAGTCCCTCGCCACTCCAACCCACGATGCAATCATGTGTCATGTATTGTGTCTTGCAGGCTCAACTGGCAATGAGGCGAGCCATTCTGCTGTCCCCCGACCCCAACCCCAAGCAGTATCCAGGGACAAGGAGGCAACAGACAATGACACGAGCCCCCAAAAGCCAGGCCGAGACACTCCAGAGCACTAGTCTGGGATGATACCAACTTCCAGTCGCAGCTGTCACCAACACCCTCCACCAACCCAGAGACACTCACTTCTATTGGACACTTTAGTGTAGAGGCTCCTGGGGCACTATCTGCTGCGCACCACACAGATAATGCCTGGGCAATGCCAACCACGCCCTCAGACAAAACCCGTTGAGGAGGGGCCAAGCTCTGGAGCGTCGCTGCAATGTTCAGGTGGCCCTGGTACATAACTGCCAGCAGTACATCAGGTGGAGGTAGGAACCCCCGAGGGGATAGACAGTCGGAGGGCAGCCTGACCCCAGGGACTAGCTATCGTCCAGATGGGTCTCGGGCTACTGGAAAGGGTGGTGCCACAATAATATGTTAATGGAGATGTAGACATAGAGCCAGGGGCTACATGAGGGCAGCAAGGTAGCACAGTGTCTGCATGGGTTTGCTCCGGGTGCTCCGGTTTCCTCCCATAGTCCCAAAAGACGTGCTGTTAGGTTATTTGGATATTCTGAATTCTCCCTCTGTGTACCAGGACAGGCGCCGGAATGTGGCGACTAGCGGCTTTTCACAGCAACTTCATTGCAGTGTTAATTTGTGCCTACTTGTGACAATAAAGATTATTATTAAAAAATTATAAAGGGGTTGCCAGCAATCATCCAGTGTCTGCTAATGCAGTTGGAGGAGTGAAACCACATACAGGGGCAGGAGATGGTGCCAACAATGTGTGCCACCCAGGCCAACACCACACAGGTGGCATCCACAGTGGAGGCCTTGGGGGCGAAGGTATCGGCCATGGGTCAGGTTGTCTAAGGCCTGGGCACACTGTGCGGTCGATGGCCAAGGCACAGTACAGGGCTGCCCTGTCACAGGCAGCTATGCACCAGGGCCACCTGGACATTGCAGTGACGCTCCAGAGCTTGGCCCCATCAACGGGTTATGGCTGAGGGCGAGGTTGGCATTGCCCAGGCATTAGCTGACCTGTACTTGCCCTGGAGGGAGGTGGCACAGTCGCTGAGTGATGTGGCACAGTCCCAGAGGGAGATTACTCAGTCCTTGTGCTCCATGGCTGCGAGACCCTGGTCGAGATGAGAGCGAAGCCTCCAGGACTGGTGGTGCCAGGTGGCGGGGAAGGGAATGGGACAGTTCAGCGCCGACGTTTCAGCGCCGACGTTTCAGCGCTGCCGTTTCAGCGCCAGGACGTTTCAGCGCCAAATATTTCAGCGCCAAATATTTCAGCGCCAGGACGTTTCAGCGCTCATTCATTCAGAAATCATTCTTGAGTATGGTCACAGGTATGACACAGGTATACCAGCTTTTACACTTAGTTATTTGGTTGTTTCATCGTTCTAACTGTCTTTAGATTTTGTTGGAGTTTTATTATGATTACTGTTTAGATAATGTTAGAGTTTTGTTAACAAGTTTTTATACTTACGTAGTTATTTGGTAAATTTCTTCTGGTAAATTTGGTAAGTTCCATATCGTTAAACCCATGGCTGAATCAGTGAAAAGCAAGCGAGGTAGAGAGAAGTTCTGTCATGAAGGTTTTATGTATTGTTTCGACAAAGAAAGCAAGAAACAAAAGCAAGTTAAGTTTTGGCGATGCCATGAGGATGGTAGGTGCAAGGCCCGCATTCACACGTTAGAGAGGTGATCGAAAAGATCAACGAACATACTCATCCCCCATCTGCAGTTGCTATCGAAGTGGAAAAGATCATAACTGATGCGAGAGACCGGGCTGAAAAGACTTGTGAGCCTCCAAGTACGATTATCAACAAGTGCATTGAAAAAATGTCCGTGGCAGGTATGGCACAGTTACCAAACAGGCAGGCAATGCGAAAAATTATTCGTAGAAAACGAGACGCAGTTAATCAGGTCCCCGATAATCCAAGATCGATTCAAGAGCTTCAGTTACCTCATGAATACATGA
This sequence comes from Scyliorhinus canicula, assembly GCF_902713615.1. Classification (NCBI taxonomy): domain Eukaryota; kingdom Metazoa; phylum Chordata; class Chondrichthyes; order Carcharhiniformes; family Scyliorhinidae; genus Scyliorhinus; species Scyliorhinus canicula. Next base: position 157,709,136 of record NC_052150.1, read on the forward strand.
TGTATAAACCCACCCCAGAAACCGAGAAAAATTTCTGTTTAAAGGATAGTGGTGCGAACAACGAACGGATTATTATATTTGGGAGCGAGAGTTGGTTAGAACACATGGCAACTTCCACGACTTGGTATGCTGACGCAACATTTGCGATACCACCACACCTATTTTATCAAGTTTATATCATCATGGTTAGGAAAAATAACGGAGTTCACCCTGTATTGTACGCGCTTTTACAAAACAAACAGTATGCAACCTATATGATGTTGTTTGCGATGGTAAAAGAGATGATTACAAACACAGGACCTGCCATTACCAATTGTGATTTTGAACGCGCTGCTTTTACCGCCATGAAAGACTCCTTCCCCAATATAGAAGTAAGAGGCTGCCTTTTTCATCTGTCTCAAAATATACTGAGGCAGATAACTGGTTTTGGTCTCATGCGTTTATATAAGAGCAATCCCGATTTTGCATTATATTCGAAAATGATAACTGCCCTATGTTTTGTGCCAGTTGACGACCTTGACAGTCACGTGGATTCTTTAGCAGGTAATTTACTGGAGGAGTTAATTCCGGTTTTAAACTATTTCGAAGACAATTATATCGGCCGTCCTAATCGCCGAGGAGCAGGCAGACGAAGTCCTTTATTTCCTACCGAGATGTGGAATATGTATCAAAGAACATTAGATGGGGATGACAGAACAAATAACTATGCTGAGGCAGCCAACAGGAGATTGAAAAGTGAACTGTTAATGTCACACCCAACTATCTGGAAGTTCATTGATGTCCTTAAGCATGTTCAAAAGGGAAGAGACGAGCACTTCGAGAAACTTTTAGCTGGCAATGAACCTCAATTAAAATTACTTAAATATAGAAAAGCTGATGAGAGGATATTGAGAATTGTTTCCGAATATGGCAGCAGGAATGAAATTGACTACCTTCGTTCAGTAGGGCACAATTTAACAAACTAAATGCGTTTTTTCTAATGAATATCCAATGAATGTCCAATGAACTTTCTTTTTAATGATTGATTTTATGAACTTACAGATTTGTAAATTGTTTTAATGTACTGTTTTTGGATCTTTATAAGTGAATCTTTTACAATAAAAACATTTTGTTAACACTTGAGTTTTATTTCATTTTATGAACTTACAGATTTGTAAATTGCTTAGTGCCAAAAAAAATTCTGTCATAACTATATGACAACATTGGAGAATTTTTTTTTTCTGGCGCTGAAAAGTCCTGGCGCTGAAACGGCAGCGCTGAAACAGCTGCGCTGAAACGGCGGCGCTGAAACGTACCGCACCCGGCGGGGAAGCCCCAGGAGTTTGCTCCAGTCGTACCCCCATTCCACGGAGTAGGCCAGAGGCCATCGGACAACGTGAGGGAATCGGAGGTGATGGGGCCCATGCTGGTGCCTCTCAAAGAGGAGGTGCCAGAACCCTGCAGTGCCTCGGAATCCCCCCATGGATGCAGCACATAGGATAGCATTCAGGGCTAGGAAACAATTCTTGACAGTTATGCTCACATGTTATTTGCAAAATAAACACCTGTGCAAAAAAAGCTCCAGCATTCCTCGGTGCTCTTTCGGAAGGGTGGGCTGGGCTGGGCTGGGCTGGGCTTGGCTGGCTGCAGAAGGGGTGCTGGCGGGGGTAAGATGGGTGGATGGTAGAGTGGTCACGGGCCGGGGCCCCCAGGTCGCACCCCGCACATTGCCCTGGTACCCCGCCCCTCCAGCTCCCTCTCAGTCAACCCCCCACCCCCACCCCCCCCTGCATCCATAACCCACCTCACCACCCCAAGTGCAGAAATGGCCAGCTCGTATGCAGAGATCACACAGGCGGACAGTGGAAAGTCCTACCATGGGCAAGTGTCAGGTGTTGTCAAACGATTCAGAGCACCAGAGCCCATCGCAGAGTGGGTCATCATCATTCTCCATCCCATGGACCAGATCCGGTGTTAAACTGTCAACCCAGGCCATGCCTGCAAGGAGGATTCATGGAGGATGTTGTGGGGGAGGGGTGGTGATGTAAGATGGCAGTCATGGGGGGGGGTAGCCGGCAGGGATGGGTGGGGGGTGAGGGGATGGGATAGGATGTTCGTGCTGTCGGCCAGGCCCCTTAGTTGGTTAACGTGGAGGTGATTAGAGCGTTCCATACGGCCTCCACTGCCTGCCCGGGTCCCATCACCTGCCCATCCTAGCCCTCCTCCACATCCTCCTCATCGGACGAGGCTTGGCGTTCATCCCCCTCCTCCGGCACGTCGCCCCTCTGCTGCGCGATGTTGTGGAGGATGCAGCAGGTCGCCATGATATGGCAACTCTCCTAGTGCTTTACTGGAGGGCCTCTCCAGAGCTGTCCAGGCACCTGAACCACATCTTCAGGACACTGATGCACCACATGATCACAACCCTGGTCGCTGCATGGGGCCATCGTTATTACAGGTCTATGTGTTGGTCTGTGGCCTCTGGATAGGCGTCATCGGCCTTGACCGCAGCGGCTAACCCCTGTCACCCAGGAGCCAACTCCTCACCGGGGGCACCTCAAAGGTGTCAGGAACCGGCGAGTTTGCCAGGATGAAGGCGCTATGCACATTGCCTGGGTATCGGACACAGACGTGCTGCTGATGGTCACACAGCAACTGCACATTCATCGAATGGAACTCCTTCAGTTTGTGAAGACCAGTCTGTCATGGGCCGGTGCTCATACGGGGACATGGAACCCGTCGCTCACACCCTGGACCTGGCAAATCCAGGCGATGATGACGAACCCCGCTGCCCAGGCATCCTGGTGGGCTCAGTCTGCATTTAAGCTGATATATTGTGCCGACCGGGTATCTAGGACTTCCGTGACAGTGCGGATGCACCTGCGGACTGAGGTCTGCAAGATCCAAGACAAGTCCCCATTCGTGCCTGGAAAGACCCAGTGGCGTAAAAGTTCAAGGTGACCACAGAGAGTGGGTGTCATCCCCCATACCCCCACGCTTCCAGGTGTGCCATCATCTGGCAGATATTTCGCACTGTTCCCTTGGTCAGCCGGAGTCTTTGACGGCATGCCCGATCCGGCAGCGCCTCGAATGGCAGGCATTGCCAGTACACACGAGGCCTGACGCGGTGCCTCCTTCTGACCTCCTCCTCGCCCTTTAGATTCCTCTTGGGCATCAATTGTTCTCCCACCTTGAGCCATCCCTGTGCATGTAAATGGCAGTAGGTCAGTGAAGCTTTTAGATTCCTTTTCATGCAGTTTCAGCCGCCATTCGGCACTCAGTAAATAATGTACTAAGGGGCTATTAAACAGTGTGCTAGAGACAATGCTGCAAAGGAAGGCCATGGTTGCTGAAGTACACATAATTCTCAAACATCACTAGAGCAGCAATACTTTGACTCTTTGCACTGGGAGCAGTTCTCTTGAAATCTATAGGCCGGAATTTTCTGGCAGCGCACCCCCGCCCAAAGGTTTCCCAGCGGTGTGGAGTTTCGTCAATGGGAAATCCCAATGGCAAGTGGTGGGAGTAGAGAATCCCACCACCAGCAAATGGCGGCTGGGGGACCGAAAAATCCGGCCCATAATATATAAGCAACATGTCTGTCTGTTTGGTTATTTGTTGGAAAACTTGTGCCTATATTAACCAAACATCATGGGATGATATCTTGGATGTGGGCCAGGTTGTAGGTACATTAGCATCTAAACAACACCATTGATGGGGAATTAGCCTCTTAGTAAGAGAATCCCAAAGCCCTGCCTACAATGTGTCCCTATTGACATCGTAATTCAGGCTTGCTTTAACCACCCTAAACCATACATCCAGGAAAGAGCGTGACAAATTTACGTCATAAATCCCTGACTTGCTATTATATTTAATTATTTCTTCTTCTATTTGATTTGTTTTGTATAACTAATGTTCCGAGACACTACTGGCTAGATTCTCCATCGGAGGGATCCTCCGTTTCGCCGGTAGTGGGCTCACGTTGGCGGTTTTCCTGATGCCGTGGGGGTGCCCACAATGGGAAACTCCATTGGCTGGCTGCCGGGACGGAGAATCCCGTTGCCGGAAGGGGCGCGCCATGCCAGAAAACGGGTGCGGCGGGACAGAGAATCCCACCCTGTATGTTTTTATTTGGTGAGGGAAAGTGACAGCTGGCACACAGAGCTAGGGAAGATGAAGAGGCTAAAGTAAAGAAGCAAGGAGTTGACAGATAGCAATAGAATGCAAGTACCAATGCTGTAAGTAAGAGACCAAGATTCATCAAAGAAATTTAATCTATGGTCCTCATCAGGATTAGCCTATCTTGTTTTAAGTATACACAAAAATCATTTTACATTTTCTTGGATGAAAGAATTAAATTTCCATTTAGGTTCCATGTATTTCCTCAATTCAAAGGGGAAGATGGTAAAGACACTGGGCGTGATTTACCCAAAAATCGGTAAAGACTGATGGTGGGTATGAAAAGTGGCATTGAGCCCGCCGATGGCAATGGCAGCTTTTACCGTTGTAAAGTGCAACAATGAGTGACAAATATTTTCAGCCTCGGGTTCCACGCCTGGTCCCATTCATCCTTATCATCTGCTCTGGGATGCATCCTGCTTACACTCTCTCCATCTGTTTTTATGCAGGAGAAGCTGGCACACAGCAAGAGGGAGAGATTACAGATGGGTGAAGGGATGCCAGAACTCAAAGTCCTCATGGACTTCGAGGACAGAGCCATCCAGCTGGCCGGGGAGGACATTGTCTGCTCCTGTGCTGATGGTGAGGTCGGCAGCACTAAACCAAGTGAGGATCCAACACTGCAACACCCATGAGATGCCAATGCTGTGAGTCACATCTCCTGTTTCTGAAGGCGCTTTCCATGCACTAATGACCCCTCCTTTCTTTCACAGGCACATCTGGGAAGCAGCCCAGGGTGTCCACCAGCAGCATCCTCAACTCCAGCCCTGACAACAGCACAGAGGAGGGATTCACGGACGCCGGTATTGAAGAACCGTCACAGTGCTCACATCCACCAGTGTAGGCACAACTCAATGGGACCTAGTTCTAGACTAGCCTCAGGGTCACAATCTGGTGAACACATCTCACTCTCAGAGATACAGCAGGTGGAGACCGGGCATCCCAGGGTGCTGGCACTCAGAGGATTGGTGGAGGCTGGAAATCTGCCGAGTCCCAGTCAGGTGACGAGCCTCTGGACTCAGACATGCTTCAAATGCTGGAGCCCCAAAGGCAAACTTGGGAAAATCAAGAAGGGATGTTTGTACATAACATACACCTCTGTAAATAAACTCGCACTAATTACGCCCTTTCTATCGCTCTTTGTTCGGATGAACTGAAACCGTGATTTCTGCACAAGAAACAGGCAGTGTGCTCAGTCCAGGGCTTCCTCCATGTGCTTTGTGCAAGTTTCCCAACACATAAGCGATTTTCATTTCATTTCATTTCATTGGTGGCATCAGTCATGCTTGTATCTCGTATGGAATGAGGATGTCTCCCACAGCGTACAGGGCTAGTAACACCCATTCCTGTCATTATCAATGTGCGCTCGCTGAACCTTTCATGTAGAGCTGGACTCCCCAACCCATCTGCCTCAGCTTCCAGTGACACAGAAGCTCAAAGAGTGCAGCTCACGAAGGATGAAGTAAGGTCAGGAGAAGTCAAACTTTCCGTGCTGCCTCACCATGATAGGACCCTCGTCACTGAGAGCAAGCAAACTGCCATCAGCCAGACAAGTCAGATGTTCACAGAAGCTCTGGGAGGAGCAAAGCACTGTCCCGACTGCAAGTCGTCATCAATCCTGTGGAATATCGGGATTGTGGGCAACCGCTCCCTCCCCATGACAGGAACCTTATCGTGAGATTGCGCACTGCCATCAGTCAAACAAGAGAGCGATGCTCACAGAAGCCATGTGAAGATAATGGGATGTCCTCACCGAATGTCCTCATCACCCTCCGTGAATTTAGCAGCAATGAGCACATCCCAAGCTCGTCTGCCTCATCTGGACATCCCATTGCCTCAGGGCTGACATCCTCTCCATCAAGGATCTCTTCAGTCTCATCCCCTTTGACGTCCTCCACATCGGAGAAAATGTGCCACTCCTCCATATCTCCCTCAGGCAGTTCATCTCCCAGTTGCAGCAAGCGACCATGATGCGTGACACCCTCTGTGGATTGTATTGCAGGGCTCCATGAGATCAGTCCAGGCACCATAACCTCATCTTTAGCATCTCTATGGTACCTGCTCCGCCAAAGTGTGAGTGGCAGCATGATCCTCGCTGTACCTTGCTCCGCTACACCCTGTGGCCTCTGCAGATGTGTTATCACCCACCTCTTCAGTAGGTAGCCCTTGTCCCCGAGGAATCAACCCTGTTGTCTCTGTGGACTCTGAAACATGTCAGGGACCTGAGAGTGGCTCAGAATGTAGGGGTTATGCACATTCCCTAGAAATCAAGCACACCTGAAAGATACATTTAATGTGGTCACAGATCAGCTGGACATTCAGTGAGTGGAAACCCTTGGAGTTTACATAGTTCAATGATTGATGCCCCAGAGATCTGAGTGCCACATGAGTGCAGTAGATGGCACCCTGCATCTGTGGAAAGCCAGAGATTTGTGCAAAGTCATTGCTCTTGCTTCATGGTTTGACTGATACCAATCAAGGAAGCTATGGCGCACAGTATTATCACCAGACTAGTAATCCAGAGACCCAGGGTAGTGCTCTGAAGACCTGGGTTCAAATCCCACCACGGCAAATGGTGAATTTTGAATTCAATAAAAAATCTGGAACTATAAAGTCTAATGGTGACATTGTCAATTGTTGTAAAAACCCATCTGGTTCACTAATGCCCTTGAGGAAAGGAAATCTGCCATTATTCGCTGATCTGGCCTACATATGATTCTAGATCCACATTAATGTGGTTGACTCTCAAATGCCCTCTGAAATGGAGGACAGTTAGGGATGGGCAACAAATTCTAGCCCAGCTAGCGATGCCCGCATCCCATGAATTGATTTTTTTAAATGGACAAAGTTGTGAGCTCTTGTGAAGATAGTGACTGTCACCTCCTGGCTGTACTTGTGTTAAAAGGCTCGTCAAACCTCACAGAGGTCACCTGTGGAGCCCTGGAAGGAGCAATTGGTGTAAACATTGAGCGCTGCTGTAACTTTCAGCCACACCGCCATGGATATTTTCCAAATCCCCATGGCGACAAATCCCGAGGAAGGTGGCATATGTGACTACAGGCACAGTTTTTGGCAACACTGTTTCTCAGACATCTGCAGGTATGTTCGGAGGAGGCACCTCTGAGCGACAGATTCTCTTGGGTTCATCCTCTGCATGCAGAGAATGCCCTGCCACCCCTTCCCATTCATGGTTCTGCTCCTGTCTTTGGCAAGCCATCCGCCTCCGTTGATGTCTTCCTCTTTTCTCCTGCCTATGTGCTAGAGGAATGATCGGGAGATTACCAGCTCCACATCTCATACATTCTCCTCAAAGATAGAGACTTAATGGTTAGCAATTGTCTTCAAAGGACCACTCTTTGCCTGTTCATAGTCAGAAACTATCTCTCAAAGCCCACTGACTTATGTCCTGGCGACCACATTCATGCCCAGTCCTTACTTCACACTCTGCTTTGGGAAAATGTCACACCACACTTGCCCCATTCATACGACTGAGTGGTCACAGCTTTGACCATACTACTACATCCCAGGGTTTCATCTCATCCGTAGGGAATTGTCTAAAGTTTCACTCCAAGGCTTTGCACTCAACCTGATCTATGGAGGGCACTTGTCAATAGGAATGTGAACGCACAGTCAAGGGTTAGGATTGTTTTCCTCGGGCAGTCTGCCATTGCCAACTCGCTAAGGGAATCCACTTGCTCGTCCTGTCGGTCAATGGTACAGACACATCATGGCAGTCAGAGATTTTGAAAGTCAGTGCACCAAGGGTTAATGCAGAGCAGCAATCAGCAGCACTCACACACATCAGTGGTGCTAGAGTCGGCATAATTGCATGACTGGTTTGACTCCAGGCATGTCAATTGAGTTACAGCTGAATGGTCTCAGCTGCAATGGGGTACTGGCATATGATTACTGGCATATCTTTGCATTATCCTTGATGTACCATCAATTGAACGCGAGACGAGTTGCTGAACAAAAGTATGGCTTTAATCTGCTAGATGTTAGCCCTGCGGTCGTTTACAGTAGAAGGACGACCGCCGGGAGTACTGGGTATTTATACCCCGCCCTGGAGGCGGGGTTAACTCAGCCTCTCGACCAATCGGGGAGCCATCACATGACTGGTCTCAACCAACCGGTCGAGAGGCACATGACCGACCAGGGCCAATGGTAAGCCGGTGTTCTGCACCAATGGCAGGCAGCTATGCTAATCATACCACCACAATCCTTGCGCTTATCAACATCCCACTTCCAGAAACCTCTGCTCTCCCCAAATTTGAGTGGAACTGTCAGTCCATGAGCACTCTCCAACTACACTGCCCCAGGCTTCCCTTCTCTCTGTAAGGCCCTCCCAAGAGGCTGATGGGCCAGGAAAACAAGTCATCCTCTGGAATGGTGCTTTTTATAATTGAGAGTGTACCCCCCCATACCCTGGAGTCTTCCTTCCTCACCCCACCCACCCCCACCTCCAGTATTCCGCAACTAAGCCCCAAATACCCCAATTCAGCCCCAAATAGGTCTTCCTCCCTGGTACCCTGGACTTTCCAACCCCCCTCCCCCCAGCACCCTGTACTCCTGAGTCAAAGGCTGGTCACCCCCAGAGTCAAAGGCCGGTCACCCCAGAGTCAAAGTCTGGTCACCCCCAGAGTCAACGGTCGGTCACCCCCAGAGTCAAAGGCCGGTCACCCCAGAGTCAAAGGCCGGTCACCCCAGAGTCAAAGGCCAGTCACCCTCAGAGTCAAAGGTCGGTCACCCTCAGAGTCAAAGGCCGGTTACCCTCAGAGTCAAAGGCTGGTAAACCCTCAGTCAAAGGTTGGTAAACCCTTAGTCAAAGGCTGGTAACCCTCGAGTCAAAGGCTGGTAAACCCTCAGTCAAAGGTTGGTAAACCCTTAGTCAAAGGCTGGTAAACCCTAAGTCAAAGGCTGGTAAACCCTCAGTCAAAGGTTGGTAAACCCTTAGTCAAAGGCTGGTAAACCCTCAGTCAAAGGCTGGCAAATCCTTAGTCAAAGGCTGGTAAACCCTGAGTCAAAGGTCGGTCACCCCCAGAGTCAAAGGCTGGTCACCTCTGAGTTAAAGGCTGGTAAACCCCCAGTCAGAGTCTGGTCACCCCCGAGTCAACGACTGGTCACCCTTGCGTCAACCACCTTAATACGCAGAGCCGCTCCACGAGCCATGCACTCACCCCCGAGCTCCCCTTGGAGGTGTGCAAGCCTTTTGAAGCCAGTCATGATTCGTGCCATTCTCACATCACGCCGCCATCGGTGGATTATTGGATGGGATGAGCATGATTCCAGCGTATTGATGTGATAATGAGATGCAAATGTATTCTAACGATGTTCCAGACACTAAACGGTGGGAAACACAGCCCACCACTGAAGGGGAGAGCTGACGATCACGGTAAGCTTTTACTCCAATGTAAAACAAGACTTTGGCTTTCTCATGATATTTTCCGCTCCCATCGCTGAACTTGCCCGACATTAATGGGAGTGGAAAATCCCAGCGGAGAAGAAGTAAGAATGGAGGAATTGAGCAATTACTGAATACATCAGAATCCAATTCATAGCTACCCATTCCACAGCGCTTAATACCTATGTTTTTCTACTTACATTTCTCAACTAGTAAACCTATTAGTATGTTATTTACGTTCCCCAAAGGTTGGACCAGTAGCCCATATCACAAAGGAGTACAATACTATCTGTAATCTTTGTTTTTTGTTATTGATTTCCTTCCAGGCAGCCTCACTTATCCTATGTAACAGCTCCACATTATATATAAAGAAGACCACTTATGTTCTGTTTAGGTGGACTATTAATTATTGTTTTTGTCTCTATGGCCCAATTGCACACAGAGATAAACAGTCAACAATTACAGACTGCCTGTGTTCTGACAGATGAAGGAGAATCATGATTTTGCAAGCCAACATAATCTAATCAAAGTATATACAAACATTCCATTCATGTTCATTTATTTGAAGACACTTGATGCTACATGTCAGTGAACACTACATAGATAACTGCTGTAGCACTCTGATCGACAAATCAACCATACCTGCTTTGGGGAGCTAAAACAAAGTCTTGAGGTGGTTGATTGGAGACCAGGGGCATCCCCAAGAGTCATGATTGATGGTTCCCAAAAACAGCTGCACTTAGTACTGGACAACAGACATAAGAAAGGCGGATTTGAGGAGAGGTGGTTGCATAGTCATATTGCCACTGGACTAGTGATCCAGGGACCCAGGGCAAAGCACTGAGGACTTGGGTTCGAATCCCACCACTGCAGTTGGTGAGGTTGCTTGGAATTAAAAGGCTGACCATGAAACCATTGTTGATTGTCATAAAAACCCATCTGATTCACAAATGTCCTTTCGAGAAGGAAGTCTACTGTCCTTACCTGGTCTGACCTACATGTGACACCGGATCCACATTAATGTCGTTGACACCTAAATGGGCAAGTCAGCCATTTAGTTGACGTGCAATTAGGCTCAGCTAGTGACCCCCATATGCAACGAATGAATTTAAAAGAGGCGCATTGAGGGCACTACGATGGCGCAGTGGGTTAGCCCTGCTGCCTCATGGCACCGAGTCCTAGGTTCGAATCCAAGCTCTGGGTCACTGTCTGTGTGGAGTTTGCACATTCTCCCCGTGTTTGCGTGAGTTTCACCCCCACAACCCAAAGATGTGCAGGCTCGGTGCATTGGCCATGCTAAATTGTCCCTTAATTGGAAAAAATGAATTGGGTACACTCAATTTATATTTAAAAAAAGTGGCGCATTGTTATCCAGCTGTCTATAAAAATGCCTTGGACATGATTTCCCACCTCGTTGTGCCCGGCGGGCGCCAAAATGATCGCGAGTCACCCGACTGGCTACTTCCAGCGCAACCTGGCTCACATCCTCACTGGGCCTGATCCAGATAATCATAATTCAATGAGCCATTAGGCTCAATGAAATATGTGCGCCCCATTTGAGGCTACATTCTTCCAGCCCCCGGGGGTCACCGGTTGCACCAGCGAGGCCTCACTGGGAAGAGGTTAGTACTAGTCTCCACAAACGGAGACCAGACATGATGGCCATGCCACTGGAGCTCCCAGGTGGTCGGGATAGGATAGGACAGTGCCAGGGTGCCAGGTTGGTGCTGCCAGAGTTCCAGGGCAGTGCCATGGTGCCAGATTGGCATAACCATAGGGCAGGGCCTGAGGGGGCCATGCCCATGAAATGGGTGGGGTAAAGGGGGGAGTTTGAAGGGTGGTGGGTGTAAGGGGGGTTGAAGCGGGGCATCCTGAAAAGGCATGGCCTGAAAGGGGGAACTGAAAGGGGTGGCTCTAAAGGTGGGGTGGCCCTGAGCGACCCCAAAGTAGGGTATGCTGACTTGGGCAGGATGGATGGGTGTGGGGCTCACTCTAACTTTTAGTGATGCGGAGGAGGTTGTCCTTCAGGGGTTAAAGATTGTAGGTTTTTCCCATGCCTGCAAAGGGGTGGGGGGGGGGGGGGGGGCGGCAGAAGGGTAGAATTGTGTGTGGGGGGGATCCTCAACAGCACTTTGAGATTGCGGCGCGCTTTCAAAATGGCACCCCAATCTCTGAGAAGGTGGTCTTGTCGGCGGGTTTACTTCTCCACTGCAGAAAAAGAAACAGATTTACCAGTGAGAAACTCCCCAAATCTCCAAAGAAAATGACTAAATGGGCGCAATGTAATGGAAAAGTTTCTGGATGTGGTCGAACAGCCACGCTGCGCCCAAAAGGCAGTGCAGCGCACCACAACATGGCCGATAGAAACCAGGAGACCCCACTCTCGGGATCCACCTGGATCGCAATGCCTCGCAAGACTTAATATGATCTCGCAAGATGTTGTAATGTAAATCTCGCCCATTTTCCGAAAATCTGCGTATTCAAGCAAGACAGCTGGCCTGACTGTAATACTACCACGGCCGTCCTCGAATCAAAACTGGTTTCCCGTGACATTGGGATCTATCCCCTTCATCAGGGAAATCACGGGCAAGCGCCAGTCAGTACTGGTCTCCACAAACAGGGACCACACGGAATGGCACTCGCGGCGGTCTCTCAGGGACTTGAATCATCCAGGTGCATGTCCTTTGGATAGGGTGGCACCCAGGAATTGCTGGTGCCACATAGGCACTTTGCCAGTGCCAGCCTCCCACCCTGGCAGTGCTGCCTGGATTCCAGCCAAGGACTGCTAAGATGCCAAGCTTCCATATTAATACGGTAGTGATCTGGCCAGGGGTGCCCTGTGTGTATGTTGGGAAGTGCAGGAGGGAGGGATCCAGGGACCCCCTCATAGTGATCTGGGGCATCCGAAAGGGGTCCTCTAGCTGACCGCACTCCACCTCACATGGGCAGGGCATCCTCAGGCCCCATCCCGCACAAGCAAAATGCCAGCTTGGCATTTTGCCACTGTCAGCCTGGCACTCTGACAGTGCTACCTGGACACACTGACAGTGCCAGACTGGCACCCAGATGACACTTCTAGGGTGTCCAGGTGGCACTGCCAGCATGCCAAGGTGCCACCCTACCTGGAGGCCGACCACCCTGGTCGCCTGGGAAAGCCCCCCCCCCCCCCCCCCCTATAGGTACCGTTCCGCCTGGTCCTCTTTTCTGGGGACCAGTACTGAACGGCACCAGGCTGCGGTCTGGGTCTCAGTGAGGCCAGTAGATGCCGGGTTTTGTGGGAGGAGGCTGATAAATAAGTTAATACCCATGGTGTTAAGGGTAATTTCCTGGCATGGATAGAGGATTAGCTGACTGGCAGAAGGCAGAGAGTGGGGATAAAGGGGTCCTTTTCAGGATGGCAGTCAGTGACTAGTGATGTGCTTCAGGGGTCTGTGCTGGGACCACAACTTTTCATAAAATACATTAATGATCTGGAAGAAGGTACTGAAGGCACTGTCGCTAAGTTTGCAGATGATACAAAGATCTGTAGAGGGACAGGTAGTATTGAGGAAGCAGGGGGGCTGCAGTAGGATTTGGACAGGCTAGGAGAGTGGGCAAAGAAGTGGCAGATGGAATACAATGTGGAAAAGTGTGAGGTTATGCACTTTGGAAAGAGAGATTTAGCTTTGAACTATTTTCTAAATGGGGAAATGCTTAGGAAATCAGAAGCACAAAGGGACTTGGGTGTCCTTGTTCCCGATTCTCTTAAGGTAAACGTGCAGGTTCAGTTGGCAGTTAAGAAGGCAAATGTAATGTTAGCTTTCATGTCAGGAGGGCTCGAATGCAAGACCAGAGATATACTTCTGAGGTTGTATATGGCTCTGGTCAGACCCCATTTGGAGTATTGTGAGCTGTTTTGGGCCCCGTATCTAAGGAAGGATGTGCTGGCCTTGGAAAGGGTCCAGAGGAGGTTCACAAGAATGATGCCTGGAATGAAAAACTTGTCGTATGAGGAACGGATGAGGACTCTGGGTCTGTACTCGTTGGAGTTTAGAAGGATGAGGGGGGACTCTTATTGAAACTTACAGGATACTGCGAGGCCTAGATAGAGTGGACGTGAAGAGGATGTTTCCACTTGTTGGAAAATCTAGAACCAGAGGACACAATCTCAGACTAAAGGGTCGATCCTTTAAAACAGAGATGAGGAGGAATTGCTTCAACCACAGGGTGGTGAATTTGTGGAACTCTTTGCCGCAGAAGGCTGTTGAGGCCAAATCACTGAGTGTCTTTAAGACAGAAATAGATAGGTTTTTGATCAATAAGGGGATCACGGGTTATGGGGAGAAGGCAGGAGAATGGGTTGAGAAAAATATTGGTCATGATTGAACGGCGGAGCAGAGTCGATGGGTCGAGTGACCTAATTCTGCTTCTATGTCTTATGGTCTTATGGGTGGCCGTTAGGTCCACTGTGAGCATGGTTAAGTGCGTTCTTAAACTCACTTAGCCACTGAAATCCCGCCCATTGTGGTTAGATTTTGCGAGGTGGAATAGCCGTCGGGTATCCTAGGGGATGCCTCTCGCGGATTCTGCCGGCCGTGTCGTGCCCTGGTTCCAGCAGAACCTGGCTGATGGATCATGCCCTTGGTCAGTCTTTGCGTGAATCGTTCCTCTTGTTTCAACTGTCTTGTCAATGCTGCTGATACTTTGGACTGCATGAATAGAAACATCTGGAGGATTAACTTTTCTACTGCCCAAACCTCCTATTTTGAAACCTTCTCAGAATTCTACAACATCAAATCAACTCTCCTGATGATACATTTTTAAAGATAATTGGATTAAGCAGCTTTCATTATAAACTACTATTCTGACAGACTAACTAAATTATTAGATTAGTCAAGAGTATGAATCCATTAAAATGATCAGAAGTTATTTATTAAAGAAAAAAATTATATAAAATTAGGAAGCATGGAAGGAGCTATTTTAATACATTTTTAAAAACTGTCAGGCATTCTGATCCAACTTTCTAAACTATATCTATGCTGTGAACATTAATAAATCATTGGTCCACTGAGATGTACTGCAGTTGAATGAAGTGCTTACCAAGCAGCAGGTTAACAGGCCATGAAGAACTCCTGTTACACAGCCTATTTACAGAGCAAAAGATAGTTTAGGTAGTGACTTGGTGAAAACTCAACACTGCACAAGTGACAGCAGACATCTGCACTAAGTCAGAAAGAGCAGAAGGAAGAACTTTTAGCCAAATGATGTGATCAATTGGAGCTCCACACACACTGTGAAATACCAAAGGCTGCCTTCTCAATGCCATATGCCTTCAAATTTGAAGCAAAGCCAAATGTAAGTGTCTGTCAACAGCCAGAATAAATGCTAAGCTTCAATATCTTTCATCACAGCGTAGTGCAGAATCTTCTACAGCAGTCCTTCAACCCACACCTTTAAACTTTGGTCTCTATATGAAGTATTTCAAACCTAGAAGAAATGTAAAGTAAAGGGCACATATATTTTTTTGTATTTTTATTATAGAGAATTTAACTTATAACAGAGTGTAAAATATCAACATGGAAAAGGGATGTTACAGAATGCAGTATTGGAAAAAAAAGACAACAGAGAGCAAAGATGGAACAGATACCAAAGGGACACCCATGATCTCCTGTGGGGCAGATATCTAGTTTTGTCCCCTTGAGATAGTGCCTATGTTCAGGTGCCGCTGTTTGTGAGCCTCTACTTTTCAGCTACCTCCACCGTATAGCTTTGCCACCAGCCCTTCACCCCCCCCCCCCCCCCCCCCTCCCGGCTGTCTTCGTTGTCCCCTGGTACTGAAGCATACCGGGGGGGGGGGCTTGTTTGGTGTCAGCCGGGCGCGGTTTAGTCCCGCCGTTGTAGTCGCTTCCGCCTGTGCCCTCCCCTTTGTTCCTTCCAGTTCCCCCTTTCTCCCCTTTCTACTTTCTCTATTTTTCCCTTGGCATCTTCCACCCCATGCCATCCCCCTGCTTCCTACCCCATCTCTCCCTCCTGTCTATCCCCTTCCCCCTCCCCTCCCTTCCTCCCTTTCTTCCGTTGCCTGCTTTGCTTCCCCCCCCCCCTCCCCCCACCCCCCACTTTGCTATTGGTTGCGGGTCACAAACAGGTCTTAGAACAGGCTGGTGGATAGTCGCCACGCATTGTGGAAGTCTTCCTCTGAACCCCGGATGGTGTATTTTATTGTCTCCAATTTGAGAAACTCTGCTGGACCAGACAGACAGTCTGTGGCCATGGGTGGGGCTGCCAATCACCAAATGAGCAGGAGTCTTCGGCAGGCAATCAGGGAACCAAAGGCTATGGTGTCTGCCCCTCGCCCATAAAGAGCTGTGGCTACTTGGATACCTCGAAGACCACCACTAGTGGGTATGGCTCCACCCTCACCCCAACAACCTTTGCCATCACCTCAAAGAAGGTCGTCCCGACAATCCGGGGGCAAGACCAGAACATTTATGTGCTTGGCCGGGCCTAGCTGGCACTGTTCACATTTGTCCACCTCCAGGAAGAACCCACTCATTCTTGTTCTGATTAAGTGCGCCCTGTGCACCACCTTTAGCTGCGTTAGGCTCAGACCTGCGCATGTGGATGTGGAGTTTGCCCTATGCAGTGCTTCAATCGAGTGATCTCCCTCCATCTCCATGCCCAGTTCCTCCTCCCATGTTTCCTATGACTCGGCAAGGGGTATTCGTACCTCTTCTAGTATCCATCCGTACATGTCAGCACAGTTACCATCCCCTAGTTCACCTGCAGTCAGACGTCTTTCCAGTAGTGAGTGTCCTGGTATCTGTGGTAACATAGTCTCGCCTCTTTTTGGAAGAAGTTTCTAATTTACCTGTATCTCAGCTCGTTCCCTTTCGGGAGCTGGAGCTTGTCCATGAGTTCCCCCAGGGTCGCAAATCTGCCGTCCACGTTTAAGTCCCCGACCATCAGTGTCCCTTTGTCCTGTCTCCATCTTTTGAAGGAGGTGTCCATCATCGTGGGGATGAATCTGTGGTTTTTGCAGATGGGACCATGATGGACATCGCGGTCAGAGCGAAGTGATGTCGCAGATTGTTCACATCCTCAGCATGGCGTTGGGCCTTTTGAGTATCTGACTGAGGGGGATGGGAGTGCAGCCATGGCCAGTGCTCCAAGGGATGTCCCAATACAGGAACTCTCCTCCATTTTAATCCATTCTGCCCCCGACCCCTTGACCCATCCCCGTACCCTTTCTGTGGCAGCAGCCCAGTAGCAGAATTGGAGGTTCGGATATAATAATGTACAGGGCACACAGGGACAGGAAGAAGAGAACAGCTAGGCAGCAGCTGGTTGACTCCATATTGCAGGTGGATTGGTGGTACTCCATGGCCCCGACCTTGGCAGAGAGGAAAAAAATTACAAATGGAATTTGACCTGCTGTCCATTGAGAAAGCAGTGAACAGGGCAGCACGGTGGCGCAGTGGGTTAGCACTGCGGCCTCACGGCGCTGAGGTCCCAGGTTCGATCCCGGCTCTGGGTCACTGTCTGTGTGGAGTTTGCACATTCTCCCCGTGTCTGCGTGGGTTTCGCCCCCACAACCCAAAAATGTGCAGAGTAGGTGGATTGGCCACGCTAAATTGCCCCTTAATTGGAAAAATGATTGGGTACACTAAATTTATAAAAAAAAAAGAGAAAGCAGTGAACCAGCTCTGTTAGACATGGGGGGAGCGTTTATGAGCATGGGGACAAGTGCCAGCCACTTACTGGCACACCAGCTGAGAAAGCAGGCAGCCATGAGGGAACTAGCACAGGTGAAGGATAGGAATGGCAAATTAGTTGCAGCACCAGACGAGATCAATGAGGTCTTTCTGATATTTTACTGAAAACTGTCCACCTCTGAGCCCCCAGAGGGGGACTTGAAGATGAGGCAGTTCCTCGTCGGGTTGGACATACCAGTCGTGAGGAAAAGAGGCAGGGCCTGGAAACACCATTAGAACCATTCTTCCTGACCCTGCGTGCCCTGTACATTATTATATCTCCCCTTATCACTGCCTTCAGTGCCTCCCAGAATGTGGAACGTGTGACTTCCCCATTCTGGTTGCAGGTTACATATCCGTCGATGGCTTGTGACATTATCTCACAGAACGCCTTGTCGGCGAGAAGGTTTGGTAAGGTGTGTATCACAAGTGATAGGTGCTATATTTTATAGATATATCATTTTATTCACATTCCCTGTGAAAAGGTAGCTTTAGCTGAGCAGTTTCATTTGGTGACAGGTTTCCCAAGAACGACATTCATGAGTTTATCAGGATTCATAAATCAATCTTACAGCAAAAATTAACAGAAATAATCTCTATTCAATTAATATTCAAGAGGTTACTAACTATAGAAGCACCAGAATGTAAAGTAAATGCCCATGATGTCTTCATTATACAGCAATCCATGGTACCTGCATTATTAACAGTTTACATAGACAGAGCAGATGGCTACTAGGTGATCAGGGCATCCTCTGCAGCCGAGGTTAAAAATCCTATTGAGAAATTTGAGAAGAGCAGCAGAATAGAAACTCAGTGAGGCATATATCTTATTGAGAATTAACATGGGGCACCCCTTTGGCATGTTCAAGCATTGATCCCACTGTTTGATTCCCTCAAGTGGGCTGCTTCTGTGCAGCCCTACAGCAAAGGTGTCTAAAGAGTCACCATCTGTTGCATGCTGTGTAACTTCACCACTCAAAAGATAGCAGAATGAAGAGCAGATCCAAGAAGAGGTGGAGTAAGGAATCAGGGAACAAAGTCGCAGCGTAGAATATTAATGCAACAGGCACTCATAGATCAGAACCCTGTACAGGTGTTGCTCACAAGAGATGATATATCATATCATCGGGCGGCACAGTAGCACAGTGGTTAGAATTGTTGCTTCACAACTCCAGAGACCCAGGTTCGATTCCCAGCTTCGGTCACCGTCTGTGCAGAGTCTGCATGTTCTCCCTGTGTGTGTGTGGGTTTCCTCCGGGCACTCTAGTTTCCTCCCATATGTCCCGAAAGACTTGCTTGTTAGGTGAATTGGACATTCTGAATTCTCTCTGTGTACCCGAACTGGGGCCAGAATGTGGCGACTAGGGGTTTTTCACAGTAACTTCATTGCAGTGTTAATGTAAGCCTACTTGTGACAATAATAAATATTATTATACTATGGATTACATGTTACCTATGTCATTCTACTGTCTTTTGCAAGCTTTTCAACAGAAGCAGCCAACAGATTTGTGGGATGATAGTTGAATAACTATGAACTCCTTTTGTCCTTCATTCATATCATATGAGCATCACTGGTATTCATTGTGCATCTAAATTGCCCTTGAGAAGATGATGATTAGCCACTTTCTTGAAATGCTGCAGTCCATATTGTGAAGGTAACCCCACATGCCTTTAAGTAGATATTTCTAAGATTTTTACACACCAATGTTGAAAGAATTATGATTATATTTCCAAGTCAGGATGGTTTGTGTGTCTTGGAGAAAATATTGTCCCATCTGCACATCACCCTTGTCCTTGTAGGTGGTAGAAGTCATGGATTTGGGAGCTGCCTCTCCTTGGTAATCCTAAAATATGCTTCCTCTAATGTCTAATTTACAGCGACAGCTAAGTGATCCCGAGTAGAATACACTTACGTTTGCCATTAGGGATATGATTGTTCAGCTTCCATTACCCATCCCAACCCCCACTGATGACATTTCCTGCATAGCTTTTATTTTAAAGAGCCATTTTGTTTCCTGTTAAAACATTTTAGCCCATACTCCAGGTGTCCTAGCCACTATGATGGGATAAATGTTTCACCATATGACGGCTGGCAACATTAGCATGCTCAAGATATTAGCCTCAGTTCTCAATTGAGCCAGGATAGTGGGAAATCCCTGGTTGAAGACTCTGAACCCAAGCTCTATCCCACGAATGACGTTTACTTTCTAAATGTAGACAGACATCCCATTCCTTACAGGGAGGGTTTTGATTATCTTTTGCCAGAGCCCCTGCAGTTTTTTGGCCCTCTGTGCATGAGCCCATGTTTTCCAAGGTCCCTGTCATAGCAAGAGAAGCTGTGAGTGACATGGTTACTGTCTATTCAAGTCCATTCAAGAACAGAGGTCCCCTCCTGCACATACCCCCACAGCCCCTGCAGTGTGTTCAGTGCTGTCGCAAATTATGTCAGGAAGACCTTTTGGTCCTTAATTGTCTAATTCTCTTCCCCTGGGAGAAGACACCATCCCTTCTCTGTTCAGCTGAGGAACACTGTCACTAGCTGTTTCTCAAAGACTATCCACACTTGGCTTGGCCTCATTTGTGATCAGTGTTGCCTTTGATTCTCCCACCTGAAACTCACTGGGTTCGGTTTTGTGTGCCCCCACCAGGCATGTTTTCAGCAGGGGGAATGACAGAAACCGGCAGCCCATCCACCATATGTAAATAGATAATTAAAGGTCAGTTAAGCTTACTGACAAACCAATTGACCCTCAATAATACACTGCCCCTGTTATAATGCAGATGTGAGAAACCTGTTTTATGAAGAAAGATTTTTAAAGAACAAATGGCACCCTTTTCGTCCTATTACCCTACTCTCCAATATCTAACACCCTGCTACCTGCACCCCATCCCCCCGGTGGGTGGCCGTCTCACTGTCAGACACTTTCGCCTGTCTACAGCGTACTTTGGCTAACAGGCCAGCTTCCACAGAGCAAGTCAGCTTCCAGCCACCTTTCCTACCCAGGCTGGAGGGTGCTGGGGTGGGGTGGTAGTTGTCCACCCCTTTCAGTAAAATGCCATCCACTGTTTAAATGGCAAAGGTACTTGGATCAGTCATAATCCTTTTGTCAGATGAAATGTTTCATGCAAACTTCTATGATGCTGTCCACAGTTAATCCTAGATGGTTCTATCTCAGCTTGAACGCAACCTGTAGAACACGTTACAGTACGATTTGCACATTCTCTCCATGTGTGCCTAGGTTTTCTCTGCTGTTCTGGTTTCTTCCCACAGTCACAGATGTGCAGGTTAGGTGGATTGACCTATGCTAAATTGACCATTAGTGTCTAGGGATGTGCGTATTAGTCACGGTTACATGCAGGGATATGGCGGGAGCCTGATAAGGGTGCTCTTTCAGAGAGTCGGTACATACACGATGGGCCCAATGGCCTCCTTCTGCATTATAGGAATTCTATGAAAACAAGAAAGAAGTATTACAAAGGTTTCAGGATGAAACACCTGGAAACAAGGGTGTTATTCTGCTATTTCAATTTTTGTGCGTGGACAATTAATGGGACCAATGCCTATAAGATGAACTGCATCTTTAATTTTAGAGCAGAAAACTCCGACAGATTGAAAATGAAAATTGAAAATCGCTTATTGTCACAAGTAGGCTTCAATGAAGTTACTGTGAAAAGCCCCTAGTCGCCACATTCCGGCGCCTGTCCGGGGAGGCTGGTACAGGAATCGAACAGTGCTGCTGGCCTGCTTGGTCTGCTTTAAAAGCCAGCGATTTAGCTCAGTGAGCTAAACCAGCCCCTTGTGCTGTTTGGTCAGACATCTGTAGTGAAACATCTTGATGTACTTGGCTGGTGGTGACTAAGCTGTCTCATAAACCAGATTATTCTTGAGGACAGGCAGTGATTGCTGCTGATCATTCTGGAATGTTCTGCAGGGCAAGGAGGGTTTATCTAGCTTTCAGTTTTGTTTTGACCGGAAGCTAGATTTATCTCTCTCACCTGATGGATTATGTCTAAAGATCCAAAGTAAAGGGATGAGATTCTCCGTGGCCTGATGCTGAAATTGGGAATGGTGAATCGGGCCAGGCGCCAGTTCAACGTCGGTTCCCAATGCTCGGCCCCCTCCAAATCGGCGCAATCAGGCCACGGGCCACATGCAGCCGCACTGCCATTGGCGTGTCATCAGCTGGTCCACCAGTGATGCTCCGCCTCCGATGGGCCGAGTTCCTGATGGCGTGGGACATGTTGGTCCCAGCAGTCGTGAACCTGGTGTTCCGGCTGTGGACAGTGTCCAGAGCCGCCACACTCAACTGAGATCCGTGGCACTGGCCTGGGGGCTTCTGCAAGGCTGGGGGGAGTGGTGGGGGGTAAATCATCCACGTGAAGGCCCAAGTTAATGCAAGATAAAGTGACTCCCCAGAGGGAATCCTACAGTTTGGAAGTTCTGACTGAATGCTGCTGCTATAAGATCCTCATTAGCAATGTAACTGGTGGTTTGAATCACTGCGTGTCCTGGAAGGACAGCTTGCTGAAAAAAACTACTTCAATATTGGGTGCAAGGACATTCCTCTTTCAATTAATTTTTTAATTGCTGTTATTTTCTCCTCCCCCTCCCTCTGTCTGACTAGTGTGTGCTTGGGGAGAGGGTGGGACAGTAAAAGGGGGGAGTAGTAGATTAGGTGGCCATTGTTCTATCATAATTATTGCATATCCTATTTCTATTTTTGTCATAAATAAACAGTTGTTGTGTTTCATTTAAAAATCTGGTGCCACTGGGGCACTCAAGGACCAAAAATCTCAGAAACTTTAAACAAATTATTGGTTAATTCACTGGTGTTGGGGCCCTGGGGCAGAATTCTCCACTCCCCACATGGCCTGGGAGAATCGCGGGAGGGCCTCTCGACATTTTTTACGTCCCCCTGGCGCCCCCGCGATTCTCCCCCCCCCTCTCTCGGAAAAATCGCCGCTCGCCGTTTTTCACGGCGAACGGCGATTCTCCAAGCCCGATGGGCCGAGCGGCCGGCCCTTCACGCCCGTTTCACCATGGCAGCAACCACACCTGGTCGCTGCATTCATGATACGGGCGCCAGATGCCCGTTTGGGGCATCTAGGGGCCCAATTTAGACGGGAGCACCGCGACTGTGCTCCGGAGAGAACAGGCCTGCGATCGGTGCCCACCGATCGTCGGGCCATCGTCCAAAACGGACGCACTCTTTCCCCTACGTGGCGGTTTGATCTTGCTCGGCGGCGGTGGAGAAAGACGGCACAGCGCATGTGCGGATTCGTGCTGTCTGTGTGGTGATGTCATCCGCGCATTCGAGGGTTGGAACCGGCAACCCGCGCATGCGCGGATGACATCATGAAAAGTGCTGTTCGCGCATCATTTCTGACGGCCGAGGTCGCTGCCGGGAACGACGGGGGCCTGCTCCTAGCCCCCCGGGTGGGGGTGAATTAGGTGCGGGGAGCGGGCCCCGAGGCTGTCGTGAACCACGGCCAAGTTCACGACGGCCTCCGCGATTTTTGGCCTTAGCGGAGAATACTGCCCCTGGGTCTGTGGGGCTGTAATCGACAGGGCAGTAGCACAGGGTGTTGTAAGGATGCACAAGGTTAGCAATCCTTCGGTCTCTCTCTTTCCAAAATATTCCAAGGTCTATTATCTGCTTCAACTGTGACACTCTGCTGACAGTATACATTTCCTGTAGGTGGCTGCTCTAAGGGAATAGATAAGGGGGGCGATTCTCCAATATGGAGCCCAAGTGTTTGCGCTGTCGTGAACGCCGTCGCGTTTCACGACGGCGCGAACCGGGCCCGGTTACAACCGATTCTGGCCCCCACAGGGGACCAGCACGGCCTCGAGCAGTTCATGCCACTCCAGCCTCCTATCCCAGCGCCAAATGGGTGCTGCGCCAACCCGCGCATGTGCAGTTGGGCCGGGCCAACCTGCGCATGCGCGGGGGTCTTCTTTAGCGCGCCGGCCCCGACTCAACATTGCGTCAGTGTTCAGGGGCCGGCTGTGCCAGAAAGTAGGCCCGGGGGGAGCACCAGTCCACCGATCGCGGGCCAGACCCCATGGGAGGCCGCCCCCGGTGAAGGAGACCCATTCCACCACAGGCCGCCCACACCCCCGCGACCAGTGGTGAACGGCGCCGGTGGGACTCTGTTGATCCTCACGGCCGCTCGGCCCATATGGGCCGGAGAATCGGCAGCCCTGCCGATTCCAACGGCCCGCAGCCAGCGCCGCGCCAAATGGCGGCGATTCTCCGCACCTTGGACAATGCCGGCGTCGGGACACGGTTGATTGGAAACAAACCTCGTGAAGAATCCTTGTAAGCCGTCTCCATACTTTTTGTGTGAATGTAATTGATGGAACCACCAATTCTACGGACACGTGCTTGTAGGATTAGAATAGCGGTTTTAATACACTTAAAACAGAGCCAGCCTGTTCGGCGTTGAACTTTCGATGAACTGGCCGGCTGGCTCTGTGGCATGGATCTTTATACAGCAGCTCCAGGGGGAGGAGTTCTGGGCGGAGCCAAGGGGGGAGCTCGAGTACTCCCAGAGCTACTCCCCCTGGTGGTCAGGTAGTGCAACTGCACTTACAATATCGGTACATATATACAATGGGAACAGAGTGACATTGGTAACTTATAATACCGTGTGAATCTCATTCACCACATTCACCCCCTGTGAAAAGAATCAAGTCCGGCGGGGCTGGTGGCTCACAGAGTTAGTCTGTCCGGTGGACGAATTGTTCGTTGCGATCTGCGGAGCACCGGGGTTGCAGTCTCTTGCGGTGGCTGGGTGGGTGTTGAGAGCTGGGGTACGATGGCAGACTCTGGGGTGGGTCTCGTCCAAACTTCATACACCTCTGGCTCGACAGGAGACTGGGGGCACTGGGGGCGGGCTGGTGCTAGCGCGTGGAACAGGTGGGCGAGCATGCGGGATCGAGGGCACGAGGGGGCAGCAGCATAGGGAATGGGGTAAGGGGTTCCTCAGTGGGGGTGGAGGGGGGCTGGATCCAGCGGGTGCCAGGTCCCGAAGGGATACTGTGTCCTGGCGACCGTCCGGGAACTCCACGAATGCGTACTGGGGGTTGGAATGGAGGAGGCGCACCTTTTTAGCAGGAGGGTCAGTAGGACGGTCTTCCAGACCGTCGCGTTCTCCCTCTCCACCTGCCCGTTCCCCTTGGGGTTGTAGCTGGTTGTCCTGCTCGAGGCGATGCCCTTGTCGAGCAGGTACTGACGCAGCTCGTCACTCATAAAGGACGAACCCCAGTCGCTGTGCACGTAGCTGGGGAAACTAAACAGGGTGAAGACACTATGCAGGGCCCTAATAACTGTGTGGGAGGTCATGTCGGGGCACGGGATGGCAAAAGGGAATCGGGAGAACTCGTCTATGATGTTGAGGAAATAAATGTTCTTGTTAGTGGAGGGGAGTGGCCCTTTGAAATCGATCGCAAGACGTTCAAAGGGCCTAGAAGCCTTGACCAGGTGGGCCCTGCCTGGTCTATAGAAGTGCGGTTTGCACTCTGCACAGATCGGGCAGTCCCTGGTGACCGCTTTTACCTCCTCGTTGGAGAAAGGCAGGTTTCGGGCTCTGGTGTAGTGGGCGAGCCGGGTGACCCCTGGATGACAGAGGTCATCGTGGATGGCTTTCAGACGGCTGCTCGGCGCGCTGGCGCATTTCCCGCGGGATAGGGCATCCGAGGGCTCGTTGAGCTTCCCCGGTCGATATTTAATATCGTAACTATAGGTGGAGAGTTCGATCCTCCACCGAAGGATTTTATCGTTTTTTATTTTGCCCCTTTGCGAGTTGTCAAACATAAAGGCTACCGATCGTTGGTCGGTGATGAGGGTGAACCTTCTACCTGCGAGGTAGTGCCTCCAGTGACGAACAGCCTCCACGATGGCTTGTGCTTCCTTCTCGACTGAGGAGTGTCGGAGTTCTGAAGCGGATAGGGTACGGGAGAAAAATGCAACGGGCCTCCCTGCCTGATTTAAAGTGGCTGCTAGAGCTACCTCTGAGGCGTCGCTCTCAACCTGAAAGGGAGTGGATTCATCCACCGCCCGCATGGCTGCTTTGGCGATGTCCTCCTTGATGCAGCTGAAGGCCTGGTGTGCCTCAGCAGACAGGGGAAATCATGTGGCCTTAAAGAGTGGGCGGGCTTTGTCCGCATATTGAGGGACCCACTGGGCGTAGTATGAAAAGAACCCCAAGCACCGTTTGAGGGCCTTGGGGCAATGGGGGAGGGGGAGTTCTAAGAGGGGGCGCATACGGTTCAGGTCTGGGCCCAGGACTCCATTCTCCATGACGTAGCCGAGGATGGCCAGTCTGTTTGTGCGGAAAACGCATTTCGCCTTGTTATAAGTGAGGTTTAATTTCTGTGCCGTTTGGAGAAAACGGTGGAGGTTGGCGTCGTGGTCCTGCTGGTCATAGCCGCAGATGGTAACATTGTCCAGATACGGAAACGTGGCCCGCAGCCCGTACTGGTCTACCATTCGGTCTATTGCTCGTTGGAACACCGAAACCCCGTTAGTGACGCCGAAGGGAACCCGGAGGAAATGGAAGAGGCGGCCATCGGCCTCGAACGCCGTGTAGTGGCAGTCCTCCGGGCGGATTGGGAGCTGGTGGTATGCAGACTTCAGATCCACCGTGGAAAATAGCCGATATTGGGCGATCTGGTTAACCATGTCTGCAATTCTAGGGGAGGGGATACGCGCCTAGGAGCGGAAAGCGATCTATGGTCTGACTATAGTCGACGACCATGTGAAATTTTTCCCCGGTCTTGACGACCACCACCTGAGCTCTCCAGGGACTATTACCGGCCACTATGATCCCCTCACTGAGCAGCCGTCGGACCTCCGATCGGATAAAGACCCTATCCTGTAGGCTGTATCACCTGCTGCGAGTAGCTACTGGTTTGCAATCTGGAGTGAGATTGGCGAAGAGAGGAGGGGGGGAGATGCGCAGCGTGGCTAGGCTGCAGATAGTGAGTGGGGGCAGGGGCCCGCCGAAGCTGAGGGTGAGGCTCTTGAGGTTGCACTGGAAATCCAGGTCTAATAAGAGTGGCACGCAGAGGTTGGGCAGGACATAAAGTTTAAATTTAGAATAACTAGCGCCTCGAATTGTGAGCGTAGCGACGGTGCGTCCTTGGATTTGGACTGAGTGGGAGCCCGAAGCGAGGGCGATAGTTTGGCTCACAGAAAAAATAGGAAGCGAACAGCGTCTTACCAGCTCTGGGTGTATGAAGCTCTCAGTGCTCCCGGAGTCAAAGAGGCATGGCGTGCTGTACCCGTTGATCTGGACCTCCGCCATCGAACTTCGTAGGTGCGTGGGGCGGGATTGATTGAGGGTGACCTCGTTGAGTTGCGGGTCGCGTGATGGGTGCCCGAGGAAGTCGTAGTCTTCCGAGTGGGCGTCCGGTCGAGTAGATGCCGGTACGTTCTGGCGAGCTTGATGCAGGATCGCTGCGCTGAGTTGCGGGCCGCGTGATGAGGGCCCGGGGAAGTCGTAGTCTTCTGATGAGCTATCTGAGCATGGAGATGCAGATGGGGCCCGTGGATCGCACGTGGTGAGCGGTGAGGAAGATGGGGTCCAAGATGGCGGCCCCCATGAGTCGCACGTGGCCGGCCGAATGGTGGGGGTTTGCCAAGATGGCGTCCCCCATGGATCGCACTTGGCGGGAGGGGGCGGAGTCGGGGCGTCGGTCGCAGCGTTTTGGGCCCCGCGGGCCCGCTGGTGCTGGGAGCGATTTGTTCTCTCTACTGGGGAGTTAGAAACTGGGGCCCTTTTCGCAAGGCACACTCTGGCATAGTGGTCTTTCTTCCCGCATCTACTGCAGGTCGCGGATCGGGCTGGGCAGTGCTGCCGCGGGTGCTGGCTTTGGCCACAGAAATGGCAGGCTGCGGCAGCTGAGTAGCTGGCTGGGGCAGCAGAGTGACTGGCTGGGGCCGCAGAGTAACTGGCTTTGGCAGCGCATAGCTGGGGGGCCGTGCGGCACAGGCCTGGGGGAGTTGTTGGTCGGGGGCCCACGGTGAGGTCGCGGGGTCCGCGGGAAACGAGGTGAGGCTGCGGAAGGAGACTTCCATAGTGGTAGCAGCCTCTACAGTAGTATCTAAGTCCTGGGCCTCCTTTTCTAGCAGTCTTTGGCGCTTATAGTTCGATCTAAGGCCCGCTACGAAAACGTCCCGCAGAGCAAGCTGCCTATGTTCAGCCGAGGTAATGGCCTGATAATTACAGTCATTAGAAAGATTGTTCAGTTCCCGTACAAACTCGGCTAGCATTTCTGTAGGCCGCTGATGGCGAGTCGTAAACACGTGGCATGTATAAACCTCGTTAATGGGCCTAACGTACATTTTGTCCAATAAGAACCGGCCAGATTTAGCTGTGTGGAGATTCTGTGGCTTACCCTCGCGTGCAGTAAGCTGAGTTTTTGTTCCTCCGTTGTTCCAGTGGTGCTGGCTTCTGCCAGGTAGGCCTTAAAACATCTCAGCCAGTGGGAGAAAATTTCTTTAGCCTCTGCATCCTGCGGGTCGAGTTCGAGGCGTCCGGGCTTGAGGGCTGCTTCCATGATTTACTTCGACTGTTTCGTAAGTATATTAAATTGATGGAACCATCAATTCTACGGACACGTGCTTGTAGGATTAGAATAGCGGTTTTAATATACTTACAACAGAGCCAGCCTGTTTGGCATTGAACTTTCGATGAACTGGCCGGCTGGCTCTGTGGCACTGATCTTTATACAGCAGCACCAGGGGGAGGGGTTCTGGGCGGAGCCAAGGGGGGAGCCCAGTACAAACTCTCGAGTACTCCCAGAGCTACTCCCCCTGGTGGTCAGGTAGTGCAACTGCACTTACAATATCGGTACATATACACAATGGGAACAGAGTGACATTGGTAACTTATAATACCGTGTGAATCTCATTCATCACAGTAATGTACTAGGCTATTAAATTTGAGTGTTACAGCCTTTTTTAAAAACTTACCCCATAGTTCCGGGCCATGAATCCTCAATGAGACATTCCAGCACCCAAGGTCATAGTATAAATTTTATTAGATGGGCATAAACATACCACAGATTACCGATCTAATGAGACTCTAATTGTTGCTAATCTTTGCCTCTTCGATTGTGCATGATTCTAGCACATTCTCATGCAGTTATTGGAGTTTCTCTTTTTTAAACCCCAAAGGATCCAGATGTACCTGACTCCTGATACATCTGCCAATTAATTATTATCCCAAAACAGTTGAAAATAATTCTAAATCATGGGAACGTAGGACCCAGCTGATAAAAGATGACGATTGTCTGTCTAATCCACCTTCTCCCATGCTGATGCATTGATAATGGATTTGTTGACTTGTCATAGCAATCAATCTCCATCACTTAGTCAGCAAAACTCATAAATTAATTGTTTTCTTAAAAATAAATCAATTATCTGGATGAATTTCTAACTACCAAACATACATCTTTCTACAGTTCAGTTAACAAGATCAGTTCAATTCCTTTTTACTGTTATCTTCGCACATCGCACTTTCTTCCTGCACATAATTGCTGTTTAACCATGCTGACCGTGGGTCTATCTTAATTTACTATTTTGGGAAGGTACTTCTGATCTAGTCAATTAGTTTATCGCCATGATCCAATTAAGAACCCCTGGTAACAGCAACATAAAAGAATATCTTAATCAGATTGTTAAACCAGACAAGCAAGACGTAATTAAAATGGCTAGTGTGTAAGGGCCAGTTTCAAGTCAAAGGTTCAATACTTGCTGCGTTATTTTAATTCAAAATTCAGTGGACCTCATCCTGGGTAGGTGTGTCTAACATTATAATATTAAGATAATTGACCAATTGCAGCAGTGGGGGAGCACAGTAGACTGACCAAAGTTATTTTAAATGTCATAGACGATCAGAAAGGCAAAGAGGGAGGATGGAATTCTCCAGTCCGCCAGCCATGTGATTCACGCAGCACGGCATGCCATTCTCTGGCGGTGGGACTCTATCTTCCAGCCACCTGTCAATGGGGTTTCCCATTATAACCATCCATACCGCCGGAACAGTCACTGACTGGAGTGCACTGCTGGCAGGAAAAATGAATCACAATGACTGGAGAATTCCAGCCAGAATGTAGATCTTACAGTAAAGCCAGTGTTGCCCAGAGTAGAAAATGTCTTCTTGATGGCAAGAGGCATGCTTTTCCACAGGTTGCAGATCAGGCAAGAAGAAAAACAAATAATTGCGATGGATTCTGGACAGAAGTGGACAGATGTCCACTGCAGAAGCGTGGTCTAGATGTTCACCTCGAAGTACCACCAGTGCTGCTTTCACAATATCCTCCCAATCTGGTGGCAGGAAAGGCGGTTCAACAGTAGCGAATGTTTTGTTGTGTGTTTGAGGTATAGACGGGGTTCTTTGGGGACTTGTCTATTCTCCTAACGTAGGCTGCTCGATACTGGAGCTTGCTAAAACTATTACTCTTTATTTACAGCTACTATATACACATTGGGACCTCTGTACTAGGTTGCAGATCTCTGTTACTCAACCATGTGTTATGTCATTTTTAGATCAACATCAAGTACTTCTGATGTTAACTCTTTACTCTACATCCCCTCCCCCTGTCTTTATTCCTATCATATTTACTGCATCCTATAGCTTCCCCCAAAGTCTCTGACTTCACAGGGTTAGCCTTGACCAATCTCTCTAATCCTGTTCTGATCTCTTTCTAAGATGGAGAATATTCTATATTCTCCCTCCTGTCGGTGTGAGTGTTCATCTCCTGGGTGGCTACAGAGCTTTGTTTGACTTCTTCTTTCTCTGCAGGAAGGATCTGAGTAGGAAGCTCAAGTTTCTAATGGCTTTCTTTCCAAAGATATTAAGACACTGTTGTTTCTCCTTATGGCATCCTGGGTTGTCTCAATCCTGTATGATCTTGGTAGTGGCGATCTTTTGATTATTGTGCCTTCTGTGCATAGCTATTCTATCTCCCTAGGCTTCAGCATTATTAACATACGTGCTCTGTGCCTATTAAAGTTAGAAGCTGAAGAACGTAGGACTTAGAAGCAAAAGTAGGCCATTCAGCCCTTCAAACCTGCTCTGACATTCAAAATGATCATGGCTGATCTGGGTGCATCTGAACTCCACTTTGTCACCTACCTTGCATAACATTTGACTCCCTTCTCTGTCAAAAATCTGTCTAACTCTGCCTTGAAAAATTTAATGACTCAGCCTCCTCTGCATTCTGGGGAAAGGAATTCCACATATAAATAATTTCTCCTTGTCTCTGTCTTAAAATGTAGCTATTAGTTTTAAACTGTGACCCTACATTCTAATCTCTCCCACAAGTGCAAACATCCTCCTGGTACCTACCCCACCAAATCACTTCAGAATCCCATATGTTTCAATAAGGTCACGCCTCAATCTTCTAAACTCCAATGGGCATAGGCCCACCCTGTTTAACCCGTCACGATAATATGACTTGGGCATGAGTGATAAATCTCTAATTTCACTAGCTGACCAATTATTATATGCTGAACTGTTTAAAAAAGGATATTTTTAAAACAATAGAGTATACTGACTATAGATGGGTGCCACAAGTCACCTGCCATCTGGTATTGTCAGTTCTGGCAAATTCCAAATTGGATTTACAATTCAATTTGCAGTTTGAAATGAGATAAAGCAAACTACTTAAAAATGCAAGGTAACATCAAAGGTGAAAGTGAAAAAGCAAACAAGATGCCTTCAGTGGGGTAGGAAGAGAGGGGCTGTTACACCATCCTGAGCAAGTGTGCAGTCAATTCCAGTCCCATGTGCCCTGGAATCACAACACAAGTGAATTATTAAATAATTCTTATAAAAATATCCAAAGTGTTTGGCCCTTAACTGCCCAATAATTGTAGCGTAGTGGTTGGTACTCTGGCTTCACAGCGCCAGGGTCTCAGGTTCGATTCCCGGCTTGGGTCACTGTCTGTGCGGAGTCTGTATGTTCTTCCATGTCTCTATGTGGATTTGCTTCGTGTCCTCCGGTTTCTTCTCACAAGTCCCAAAAGACGTTGGTTAGGTAATTTGGATATTCTGAATTCTCCCTCAGTATACCCGAACAGGCGCGGAATGTGGCGACCAGGGGCTTTTCACAGTAACTTCATTGCAGTGTTAATGTAAGTATACTTGTGACAATAAAGATTATTATTATTATTGTCACCAGGTTTGTAAGTTGAAACACAATTACTGTTCATAACAGGAATAATGATGAAATATGTAGTATATACAACTGGATAACAACAAATTATCCCCTTTAACTGTTCATCCATCTACCCAACAGACAAACAAGGGAGGTGGGAAAGGGGTAAAAATAATAAAAATGAAGATCCAAAAGAAAAGAGCCATTGCTTCCAACAGTGGTTCGTTAGCATGTTTTGCTCGCAGCATGCTGATTGGTGAAGTCCTTGATTTGCAGCCTGTAACTGTCTTTGTTGTCATTTAGAAATTGAATACTCACAGCTTTTCCAGGAGAGGTGTCACATTAAACTCTGTTTTCAGTCTGTGGTTTATTTCCAGGTTCATTGCCTTTTTAGCAGAGAGTTGGTTGGTTCTGGACTCCGCCGGCACTACATGTAATGGCTCTGCTGTACATAAACTAGGCTCCCTACCAATTCGGAAACACATCTTTCTGGCGAAAACAGAGAGGGAGATGACAGCAGTCCTTCCTCTGAGCAGCCAGGAGTCAAACCATTGAAGCTCTGACACATTCCAGTGGGATCACATCCAATCACTACACATTACCCAGCAGAGCGCAACCTTTTGGGCCAATTCATTGGCCAACAGAATCAATAAAATTGAGTCATCGCTGATGTCAGTTAGAGTCAGTCTAAAACAGCACAGACTTCTGAATCCCTTTATTTGAAATAAAGACACGGGCTGCCTTAAAGAAACATGTCCACAAATCATCCAAGGATCAAAAATGCAATGACAAAAATTTTTTTAAATGGAATAAACAGGGACACACAGGAAGGGCCCTTACAGGATATTTCCATTAAAGATCCCTTGAAAATCATCACTGTTTAAGGAAAAGACGTTAAAGTGCAAAGTGTTAAATGTTGAAATAATGGCTGCCACAGATAGCCCCACCCAAAACCACTTGGAAATACACAATGGGTGAAGTATAACCTACAAGACTGGCAGTTACTGCAGAGGGATTGAAAGTGATACAGGAAATGTCAAGAAGGTTCTCAGAAGGGGAAATAAGCGAAAAAGCAACACTCTCTCCCATTCCCTGTTTTGGAAAAAGTGTGTGCCACCAGTTCGAGAAGTCAAAGCTTACCAGTGAACAGATATCCTGAAATAAGAACATAAGAACTAGGAGCAGGAGTAGGCCATCATGCCCGTCGAGCCTGCTCCACCATGCAATGAGATCATGGCTAACCTTTTGTGGACTCAGCTCCACTTTCCGGCCTGAACACCATAACCCTGAATCCCTTTATTCTTCAAAAAACGATCTATCTTTATCTTCAAAAATTTAATGAAAGAGCCTCAACTACTTCAGTGGGCAAGGAATTCCATAGATTCACAACCCTTTGGGTGAAGAAGTTCCTCTTAAACTCAGTCCTAAATCTACTTCCCCTTATTTTGAGGCTATGCTCCCTAGTTCTGCTTTCACCCGCCAGTGTAAACAACCTGCCCGCATCTATCCTATCTATTCCCTTCATAATTTTACATGTTTCGATAAGATCCCCCCTCATCCTTCTAAATTTCAATGAGTACAGTCCCAGTCTACTCAACCTCTCCTCATAATCCAACCCCTTCAGCTCTGGGATTAATCTAGTGAATCTCCTCTGCATACCCTCCAGTGCCAGTACATCCTTTCTCAGGTAAGGAGACCAAAACTGAACACAATACTCCAGGTGTGACCGTATACATTTGCAGCATAATCTCCCTAGTCTTAAACTCCACCCCTCTAGCAATGAAGGACAAAACTCCATTTGCCTTCTTAATAAATTGGTTCCCAACTCCAAATCATCTATGTAAATTGTGAACAATTGTGTGCCCAACACTGATCCTTGAGGGACACCAGTAGCTACTGATTGCCAACTAGAGAAACACTCATCAATACCCACTCTTTGCTTTCTATTAATTAACCAATCCTCTGTCCATGCTACTACTTTATCCTTAATGCCATGCATCTTTACCTTATGCAGCAACATTTTGTGTGGCACCTTGTCAAAAGCTTTCTGGAAATCCAGATATACCACATCCATTGGTTCCCCGTTATCTACCGCACTGGTAATGTTCTCAAAATATTCCACTATATTAGTTAGGCACGACCTGCCCTTTATGAACCCATGCTGCATCTGCCCAATGGGACAATTTCCATCCAGGTGCCTTGCTATTTCTTCCTTGATGATAGATTCCTGCATCTTCCCTACTACCGAATGTAAGCTAACTGGCCTATAATTACCCGCTTTCTGCCTACCTCCTTTTTTAAACATTGGTGTCATGTTTGCTCATTTCCAATGAGCCAGGACCACCCCAGAGTCTCGTGAATTTTGGTAAATTATTACTAGTGCATTTGCAATTTCCCTAGCCATCTCTTTTAGCACTCTGGGATGCATTCCATCAGGGGCAGGAGACTTGTCTACCTTTAGCCCCATTAGCTTGCCCATCACTACTTCCTTAGTGATAACAATCATCTCAAGGTCCTCACCTGTCATAGCCTCATTTCCATCAGTCACTGGCATGTTATTTGTGTTTTCCACTGTGAAGACCAACCCAAAAAACCTGTTCTGTTCCTCAGCCATTTCCTCATCTCCCATTATTAAAACTCCCTTCTCATCCTCTAAAGGACCAATATTTGCCTTAGCCACTCTTTTTTGTTTTATATATTTGTAGAAACTTTTACTGTCTGTTTTTATATTCTGAGCAAGTTTACTCTCATAATCTATCTTATTCTTCTTTCTGGCTTTTTTAGTAGCTTTCTGTTGCCCCCTAAAGATTTCCCAGTCCTCCAGTCTCCCACTAATCTTTGTCACTTTGTATGCTTTTTCCTTCAATTTGATACTCTT
The DNA here is from genome assembly GCF_902713615.1 of Scyliorhinus canicula. Lineage (NCBI taxonomy): Eukaryota > Metazoa > Chordata > Chondrichthyes > Carcharhiniformes > Scyliorhinidae > Scyliorhinus > Scyliorhinus canicula. Next base: position 157,743,476 of record NC_052150.1, read on the forward strand.
CCTTATTTCGTTTGATATCCACGGTCGATTTTCCCTCTTTCTACCGTCCTTCCTATTTGTTGGTATAAACCTTTGCTGAGCATGGTGAAAAATCGCTTGGAAGGTTCTCCACTGTTCCTCAACTGTTTCACCCGAAAGTCTTTGCTCTCAGTCTACCTTAGCTAGCTCTTCTCTCATCCCATTGTAATCTCCTTTGTTTAAGCCAGGAATCTGAAACCCTCCCCCTGACACCATCCCTTCGGCCACATATTCATCCTATATATCCTGTCATTTCTACTCTGACTAGCACATGGCACCGGTAGTAATCCTGAGATCACTACCTTCAAGGTCCGATTTCTTAACTTCCTTCCTAGCTCCCTGTATTCTGCTTTTAGGACCTCATCCCTTTTTTACCTAAGCCATTTGTACCAATGTGTACCACGACCACTGGCTGTTCACCCTCCCCTTCCAGAATGTCCTGTACCCGCTCCGAGACATCCTTGACCCTAGCACCAGGGAGGCAACATACCATCCTGGAGTCTCGTTTGCGGCCACAAAAACACCTGTCTATTTCCCTTACAATTGAATCTCCTATAACTATTGCACTGTCACACTTATCACCTCTCCCCTCTGCAGCAGAACCGTGGTGCCATGGGTTTGGCTGTTGCTGTTTTCCCCTGAGAGGCCATTCCCCTCAACAGTATCCAAAACGGAATATCTGTTCTGCAGGGGAATGGCCACTGGAGATTCCAGCACTACCTGCCTCACTCTCTTGCTCTGTCTGGTGGTCACCCATTCCCTTCCTGCCTGCGGAATCTGAGCCTGCGGTGTGACGACCTCTCGATACGTGCTATCCACGATGCTCTCCAACCCGCGGATGCTCCACAGTATCTCCAGCTGCCGCTCCAGCTCTGAAACTCGAGATTCCAGGAGCTGTAACCGGAGACACTTCCTGCACACATGCTGACCCTGAGGAGTGGAACTGTCCCCAGCCTGCCACATGGAGCAAAAGGAGCAGACCATGCCTTGGAGCTGTCCTACCATGACTTATTCCTTTAAATTAAACTTATAAAATTAAAATTTAAAAAGATGTTTTTGTGTCAAATTATATCCAATCTCCTGTATACTATTTAATTAGCTTTATCCCTGAGTATTTATCTTGCTTGATCTGACAACAAATTAAATAGTTATTTCATTGAAATTAAAAATGTATTTAATTAAAATTTTAAAAGTTATTGAATCAACTTAAAAATAGTAATTTAAATCAACCCACAATAGTTATTTCAGTGAGATTAAAAAATTAAAAAATAGTAATTCAAATCAACTTTAAAATAGTCATTTAAGTCAAATTGAAAAAATAGTAATTCAAATCAATTTAAAAATAGTAAGTTAAATCAAATTAAAACTACTAACTCCACAAATATTCAAATTTCGCCCAGTCTGCCATTCAGCCAATCAGGTCACAGTCTCATGTGACGTCATTTTACCGGGTTTTTTTTGATTTGAAATAAACAAACAGACAGGCAGCTGTCCTACACGCAATGCAGTATCCCGCGCAGGTCTGCTCCTCTCTACTCCCAGCTCTCCTCTCACTGTCTTAAACACAAACACCCAGCTCTCCTCTCACTGTTTTAAACACTGAAACTCCCGGCTGCCCTCTCACTGTTTTAAACTGTGAAACTCCCGGCTCCCCTCTCTCTGTTTTAAACACTGAAACTCCCGGCTCTCCTCTCACTGTTTTAAACACTGAAACTCCCGGCTCCCCTCTCTCTGTTTTAAACACTGAAACTCCCGGCTCTCCTCTCACTGTTTTAAACACTGAAACTCCCGGCTCTCCTCTCGCTGTTTTAAACACTGAAACTCCCGGCTCCCCTCTCACTGTTTTAAACACTGAAACTCCCGGCTCACCTCTCTCTGTTTTAAACACTGAAACTCCCGGCTCCCCTCTCACTGTTTTAAACACTGAAACTCCCGGCTCTCCTCTCGCTGTTTTAAACACTGAAACTCCCGGCTCCCCTCTCACTGTTTTAAACACTGAAACTCCCGGCTCCCCTCTCACTGTTTTAAACACTGAAACTCCCGGCTCTCCTCTCCCTGTTTTAAACACTGAAACTCCCGGCTCTCCTCTCGCTGTTTTAAACACTGAAACTCCCGGCTCTCCTCTCGCTGTTTTAAACACTGAAACTCCCGGCTCTCCTCTCACTGTTTAAACACTGAAACTCCCGGCTCTCCTCTCCCTGTTTTAAACACTGAAACTCCTGGCTCTCCTCTCACTGTTTTAAACACTGAAACTCCCGGCTCTCCTCTCGCTGTTTTAAACACTGAAACTCCCGGCTCTCCTCTCGCTGGTTTAAACACTGAAACTCCCGGCTCTCCTCTCGCTGTTTTAAACACTGAAACTCCCGGCTCCCCTCTCTCTGTTTTAAACACTGAAACTCCCGGCTCCCCTCTCACTGTTTTAAACACTGAAACTCCCGGCTCTCCTCTCATTGTTTTAAACACTGAAACTCCCGGCTCCCCTCTTGCCGGTTTAAACACTGAAACTCCCGGCTCAAATTGTGGCGCTAACAATTATAGTCAAAGACGAGAGACAAGTTCAATCGAGGCTTTATTGCTGTGTGATGCTATTCCTCCGGCTGCAACTGAAGACTAGAGTCTGAGTGACTCACACGCATATTTATACACAAACTCCCTGTGGGCGGAGCTAGTCGGCAGCGGCTTACTGGAGGAACCTGTATTACAGGTACAGCCATACATCCCCCTACTGCAAGTATGCATATCTACAGTGGTTATCACCACATTCACCCCCTGTAAAAATGAGTCCGGCGGGGGTGACGTATAACTATGATACAAAGGATGAAATATTTACAAAATGGTCCAACACAGAAAACCAAGAGTCCATCCGGTCAGCAGGTTACAGGTTGAGCCGAACCAGCGGTCGAATGTTCCGCTGTGATCGGCGTAGCTGTGGTGGCGACGTCGGTGCAGATGCTGGCGGTGTTAGTGCTGGCTGCTGGCGAGATGACTCTGAGAGCGAGCCAAAATATTCCGTGTCCTCCAGTGTGGGCAGGGGGATGAGGGATGGACCTGGTAGGGACGAATAGGGGAGCACCGGGGAAAAGGAGGGTGGCGCGGAGGGAAAAACGGCCGTGGGCATGGGATCGGCACCTGAGGGAGCCAGGTCCCGGAGCGAGATTATGTCGTGGTGGCCGTCGGGGAACTCCACGTAGGCATACTGAGGGTTGGCGTGGAGAAGGCGTACTTTGTCCACCAGGGGTTCTGCCTTGTGGTGCCGGACATGCCTACGGAGAAGGACTGGGCCCGGAGTCGTGAGCCACGTCGGGAGCGACACCCCGGATGTGGACTTCCTAGGGAAGGCAAAAACACGTTCATGGGGTGTACTGTTAGTTGCGGTACACAGTAGTGACCGAATGGAATGGAGCGCGTCAGGGAGGACCTGCTGCCAGCGAGCGGCTGGGAGGTTCCTGGACCGTAGGGCCAGCTGGACGGCCCTCCATACCGTCCCGTTCTCCCTCTCTACCTGCCCGTTACCCCAGGGGTTGTAGCTGGTCGTCCTGCTGGAGGCGATACCCCTGCTGAGCAGGAACTGACGCAGCTCATCGCTCATGAACGAGGATCCCCTGTCACTGTGGGTGTAGTCGGTGAAACCGAACAGAGCGAAAATGGAATCCAGGGCCTTGATGACGGTGGCAGATATCCGGGCATGGGATGGCGAAGTGGAACCTAAAAAATTCATCGACCACACTCAGGATGTAGGTGTTGCGGTCGGTGGAGGGGAGGGGCCCTTTGAAGTCCACGCTGAGGTGTTCAAAGGGGCGGGACGCTTTCACCAGGCGCGCGCGGTCTGGCCAGTAGAAGTGTGGCTTGCACTCGGCACAGACCTGGCAGTCTCTGGTGACTGTCTGTACTTCCTCGATGGAGTAGGGCAGATTGCGGGCTTTGATTAGATGGTACAAGCGAGTGACCCCCGGATGGCAAAGGCTATCGTGCAAGGCACGGAGCTCGTTCACTTGTGCGCTGGTACATGTACCTCGGGAAAGGACGTCTGAGGGCTCGTTGAGCTTGCCGGGGCGATACAAGATCTTGTAGTTAAAGGTGGAGAGCTCGATTCTCCACCGCAAGATTTTGTCATTCTTGATCTTGCCCCGCTGCGTGTTGTTGAACATGAAGGCTACCGACCGTTGGTCAGTGAGGAGAGTGAATCTCCTGCCGGCCAGGTAATGCCTCCAGTGACACACCGCTTCAACAATTGCCTGGGCCTCCTTTTCAACAGAGGAATGTCGAATTTCGGAGGCATGGAGGGTGCGTGAAAAGAATGCCACTGGAATGCCATCTCCTTGTTGTACGTGAGATTAAGGAGAGATGCGTTGTGGAGGAATTTAAAGGTTGGCGTCATGGTCCTGCTGGTCATGGCCGCAGATGGTGCCATTGTCGAGGTACGGGAAGGTGGCCTGCAGTCCGTACCGGTCAACCATTCGGTTCATTTCTCGTTGAAATACCGAGACTCCATTCGTGACGCCGAAGGGGACCCTAAGAAATTGGTACAGGCGACCGTCTGCCTCGAAGGCAGTGTAGGGACGGTCCAATTTACGGATGGGGAGCTGGTGGTAGGCGGATTTCAGGTCAATAGTAGAGAAGACCCGGTACTGTGCAATCTGATTGACCATATCAGAAATGCGGGGGAGGGGGTACGTGTCGAGCTGCCGGTTGTACGTGAAGTACCGGTTGATGGTCTGGCTGTAGTCCACGACCATCCTGTGCTTCTCCCCGGTCTTAACCACTACCACCTGGGCTCTCCAAGGGACTGTTGCTGGCCTCGATGATACCCTCCCGCAGCAGCCGCTGGACTTCGGACCTGATGAAGGCCTTGGCCTGGGTGCTGTACCGTCTGCTCCTGGTGGCGACGGGCTTGCAATCTGCGGTCAGATTGGCAAAGAGTGAGGGAGGCTCAACCTTGAGGGTCGTGAGGCCGCAAACGGTGAGGGGAGGTAGGGGTCTGCCAAATTTGAGGGTGAGGCTCTGGAGATTGCACTGGAAATCCAGGCCTAGTAAGAGTGACGCGCAGAGGTTGGGGAGAATGTACAGACGGAAACGGTCGAATTCCACCCCCTGTACAGTAAGTTTACCCAGGCAGAAACTCCGGATCGGGACAGAGTGGGAACCGGAGGCGAGAGAGATCTGCCGGTTGGCGGGATGGACCGCCTTACCGTGTCCGGGTGGACGAAGCTCTCGGTGCTCCTGGAGTCGATGAGGCAGGAGGTCACGTGGCTGTTGACCAGCACCGATGTGGAAGAGGGTGCCAGGTTGCGAGGACGCGACTGGTCGAGCGTAACGGAAGCGAGTAGCGGGCGATCAGCAGTCGAGTCAGATGAGTCCGACGAGGAGCGGTAGTGACCCGTGTCCCATGGCCTCGTCCCGGGAGGACAAAATGGCGGCGTCTTGAGTACCTGTGTGGGAGAAGATGGCGACGGACAAAATGGCGGCACCCATGGAGCGCACGTTGTGGGGTCGGGACAAAATGGCGGCACCCATGGAACGCACATGGCGGTGGGGGATGATGATGTTGGCACCCATGGAGCGCACGTGGCGGGTGCGGCAAAAGATGGCGGCGTCCACTGATCGCACGTGGGGTCGGGGGAAGCGGACGACAGGGCCCATTGTGCGATCGGCTGAGGCGAGGGGAACGGGGGCACGATAGCGGCAACCATCCGGGACTGACACACCGCTGCAAAGTGGCCTTTCTTGCCACAAGCTTTGCAGGTTGCGGTGCAGGCCGGGCAGCGTTGGCGGGGGTGCTTCTGCTGACTGCAGAAGTAACAGTGGGGACCCCCAGGGGGTGCGGTGCGGCGGGCAGCGCAGGCATACTGCACAGGGGCGGCTGCTAGGGGGGGGGCCGATTTGTGGGGTCCACGAGGGGTAGGACAGGTTGGGCCTGGGGGGCCGTTTGCGGGGTCCACGGGTGGGCCAAGCGGCAAGCGGAGTAAGTTCGCGCACTACGGGAGGCGGCCGTCATGGAAAGCGCCAGAGTCTTTGTGGCCGCAAGGTCGAGGGCGGCCCCTTCCAGCAATCGTTGCCGGATGGGGTCCGATGCAATGCCTGTAACAAAGGCATCGCGCATGAGTAAATCAGAATGTTCCGTGGCTGTGAGGGCCCGGCAGTCGCAGTCTCGTACCAGAGGTATAAGGGCCCTCCAGAAGTCCTCAATCGATTCACCCGGCTGCTGGACGCGAGTAGAGAGTTGATGCCTCGCAAACAGGGTGTTCGTCGACTGTGCGTAGTTCTCCTTGAGCAGTTCCATAGCTCTGGTGTAGTCAGTCACATCTCGAATTAGCGGAAAGACACTGGAGCTAAGTCTCGAGTACAGGAGTTGCTTTTTCTGAGCCTCTGTCGGGGGAGGGTCCCCTGAAGAGATGTAGGCCTCGAAAACTGCAAGCCAGTGAACAACATCTTTCCTGGCGTGAGGCGACTGCGGATCCAGCTGCAGACGGTCAGGCTTGATTCTGATGTCCATGGTTGATGGAACCATCAATTCACTAGACACGTGCTTTAAGATATGAACAGTGGTTTTAACCTACTTACAACAGAGCCAGCCTGTTCCACGTTGAACTCTCGATGAACTGAACGACTGGCTCTGAGCATTGGTATTTATACAGCAGTCCAGGGGTAGGAGACGTGGACGGAGCCAAGGGTGGAGCCCTGTACAAACTCCTAAGCATTCCCAGTGGTACTCCCCCTAGTGGTCGGGCAACACAACTGCGCTTATCAATGCATGGTCTCATGTATATACAATACAGTGTGAATTACGGAGTTACATTCACCACATTCACCCCCTACAAAAAAATCAAGTCTGGCCTGGGTGGTGGTTCATAAATTGAGTCTGTCCGGTGGTCGAACTGTCCGCTGTGATCTGCGGAGCACCGGGGTTGCAGCCTCTTGCGGTGGCTGGATGGTTGTTGTGGGTTGGGGTACGATGGCGGACTCCAAGGAAGATCTCGTCCGAGCTCCATACCCATCTGGTTCGACTGGCGACTGAGGGCGCTGGGGGTTAGTCGGTGCGGGCGCGCAGAAAAGGTGGAGCGAGCTAGTGGGCTCAGGAGCGCGAGGGGGCGGCTGGTTGCGTGGAACCAATGCAGCGAGCCAGTGGGCTCGGGAGCCCGAGGGGGAGGCTGGGTGGGGTGTAGGGTGAGGGGTGCATCTATAGTGATAGAGGGGATGCTGGATCCGGCGGGTGCAAGGTCCCGGTGGGATACGGTGTCCTGACGGCCGTCAGGGAACTCGGAGAAGGCGTACTGGGGGTTAGAGTGAAGCAGGCGCACCTTCTCTACAAGGGGGTCGGTTTTATGCGCCCTGACGTGCTTCCTGAGGAGTACAGGGCCCGTTGTCTTCAGCCATGCCGGGACAGAGACTCCCGTGGTGGTGCCCCTGGAAAAACTAAAGAGCCGCTCGTGAGGGGAGTGATTGGTCGCTGTGCATAAGAGGGACCTGATAGCGTGGAGCGCGTCTGGGAGGACTTCCTGCCAATGGGAGACTTGGAGATTCCTGGACCGGAGGGTCAGTAGGACGGTCTTCCGTCGCATTCTCCCTCTCCACCTGCTCGTTCCCCCTGGGGTTGTAGCTGGTAGTCCTGCTCGAGGCGATGTCGAGCAGGTACTGACGCAGCTCGTTGCTCATGAAGGACGAACCCCGGTCGCTGTGCCGTAGCTGGGGAAACCAAACAGGGTGAAGACACTATGCAGGGCCCTAATGACTGTGTGGGAGGTCATATCAGGGCACGGGATAGCAAATGGGAAGCGGGAGAAATCATCTATGACGTTTAAGAAGTAAACGTTCCTGTTAGTTGAGGGGAGTGGCCTTTTGAAATCGATCGTGAGGCGTTCAAAGTGCCTAGAAGCCTTGACCAGGTGGGCCCTGTCTGGTCTATAGATGTGCAGTTTGCACTCCACACAGATCGGGCAGTCTCTGGTGACGACTTTTACCTCCTCAGTGGCGAAAGGCAGATTTCGGGCTTTGATGAAGTGGGCAAGCCGGGTGAGCCCCAGGTGACAGAGGTTGTTGTGGATGACTTTCAGGCGGTCGGTCTGCACGCTGGCGCATCTAGGGCATCTGAGGGCTCGTTGAGCTTCCCCGGTCGATACTTAATATCGTAGCTATAGGTGGAGAGTTCGATCCTCCACCGCAGGATTTTATCGTTTTTAATTTTCCCCCTTTGCGAGTTGTCAACCATAAAGGCAACCGAACGTTGGTCGGTGATGAGGGTGAATCTCCTACCTGTGAGGTAGTGCCTCCAGTGACGAATAGCCTCCACAATGGCTTGTGCTTCTTTTTCGACTGCCGAGTGTTGGAGTTCCGAAGCGGAGAGGGTTCCGGAGAAAAATGCAACTGGCCTTCCTGCCTGATTTAAGGTGGCTGCGAGAGCTACCTCTGAGGCGTCGCTCTCAACCTGAAATGGAGTGGATTCATCCACCACCCGCATGGCCGCCTTGGCAATGTCCTCCTTGATGCAGCTGAAGGCCTGGCGGGCCTCAGCTGACAGGGGAAATAGTGTGACCTTAAAGAGTGGGCGGGCTTTGTCCGCATATTGAGGGACCCACTGGGCGTAGTAGGAAAAGAAACCCAAGCACCATTTGAGGGCCTTGGGACAATGAGGGAGAGGGAGTTCTAAGCGGGGGCGCATACGGTCCGGGTCTGGGCCCAGGACTCCGTTTTCCATGACATAGCCGAGGATGGCTAGTCTGGTTGTGCGGAAAACGCATTTCTCCTTGTTATAAGTGAGGTTAATTTCTGAGCCGTCTGGAGAAAACGGTAGAGGTTGGCGTCGTGGTCCTGCTGGTCATAGCCACAGATGGTGATATTGTCCAGATACGGAAACGTGGCCCGCAGCCCGTACTGGTTCACCATTCGGTCCATTGTTCTGTTGGAACACCGAAACCCCGTTAGTGACGCCGAAAGGGACCCGGAGGAAATGGAAGAGGCGGCCATCGTCCTCGAATGCCGTGTAGTGGCGGTCCTCCGGGCGGATTGGGAGCTGGTGGTATGCAGACTTCAGATCCACCGTGGAAAATAGCCGATACTGGGCGATCTGGTTAACCATGTCTGCAATTCTGGGGAGGGGATACGCGTCAAGGAGCGTAAATCTATTTATGGTCTGACTATAGTCGACAACCATACGGAATTTTCCCCCGGTCTTGACGACCACCACCTGAGCTCTCCAGGGCTGTTGCTGGCCTCTATGATCCCCTCACTGAGAATCCTTCGGACCTCCGATCGGATGAACACCCTATCCTGCAGGCTGTACCGCCTGCTGCGAGTGGCTACGGGTTTACAGTCCGGGGTGAGGTTGGCAAAGAGAGGAGGGGGGGAGATTCCAAACGTGACTAGGCTGCAGATAGTGAGTGGGGGTAGGGGTCCGCCGAAACTGAGGGTGAGACTCTTGAGATTACACTGGAATTCAAGGCCTAATAAGAGTGGGGCGCAGAGTTCGGGCAGGACGTAGAGCTAGAATTTGGCATAGCTAGTGCCTTGGATTGTGAGCGTCGCGGCGGTGCGCCCTTGGATCTGGACAGAGTGGGAGCCCGAAGCGAGGGAGATAGTTTGCCGTGCGGGGAAAACGGAGAGCGAACAGCATCTTACCAGATCTGGGTGTATGAAGCTCTCAGTGCTCCCGGAGTCGAAAAGGCACGGCGTGCTGTACCCGTTAATTTGGACTGTCGCCATCGAGTTTCGCAGATGCTTCGGGTGCGATTGGTCCAGAGTGACTGCGCTGAGTTGAGGGTCGTCGGCGGCTCGATCAGCTGTGCTGGAGTGGCCCCCTGATGACTGCCCTCTGAGTTCGTAGTCGTCGAGGTGAGTTTCAGAGTTTGAATGGGATGGATCACAAGATGGCCACCCCCATGAGTCGCACATGACCGGACGCATGGAGGAGGATTGCCAAGATGGCTGCCCCCATAAGTCGCACATGGCCGGCCGCATGGAGGAGGATTGCCAAGATGGCCGCCCCCATGAGTCGCACATGTCGGGTGGGGGCGGAGTCGGCATACAGGCTGCAGCATTTCGGGGCCTGTGGGCCTGTGAATTCAGGGAACGAGTGCTTTGAGCCATGGGAGAGTTAGAGGCTGGGGCTTTCTTCGCCAGACACACTCTGGCATAGTGTCCTTTTCGCCCGCAGCTGCTGCAGGTCGCGTTGCGGGCCGGGCACTGCTGCCGCGAGTGCTGATCCTGGCCGCAAAAGTGGCAGGCTGGGGCAGCATTGTGGCTGGGCGGCCGTGTGGCGCAGGCCAGGGGGAGTCGCTGGTCGGGGGCCCATGACGGGGTCGCGGGGTCCGCGGGGAACGAGGTGAGGCTGCGGAAGGAGACCTCCATAGTGGTAGCAAGTTCAACAGTCGCTTCAAGATTTAGGGCCCCCTTTTCCAGCAGTCGTTGGCGCACGTAATTTGACCTAAGGCCCGCAACAAAGGCATCGTGTACAGCAAGTTCTCTATGTTCTGCCGCGGTAACCGCCTGGTAATTACAGTCACTATATAAAGTTTTAAGCTCTCTCAGGAATTGTGCGAGCGATTCCGTAGGCCACTGGCGGCAAGTAGTGAACACGTGTCGCGCGTAGACCTCATTTACAGGCCTTACATACATTTTGTCGATTAGCGCTAGGGCTTCAGTATACGAACAAGCGCAGTTTAGTTGAGTAGAGATTCTGTGGCTCACCCTCGCGTGCAGTAGGCTCAGTTTCTGCTCCTCTGTTGTTTCAGCTGCGCTTGCTTCCGCCAGGTAGGCTTTAAAACACTACAGCCAATGAGAAACCATTTATTTTGCCTCTGCATCCTGCGGGTCGAGTTCCAGTCGCTCAGGCTTGAGGGCTTATTCCATGATTGATCCTGACTGTTTCTTAAGTAGATTAAATTGATGGAACCATCAATTCACTAGACACGTGCTTTAAGATATGAACAGTGGTTTTAATCTACTTACAACAGAGCCAGCCTGTTCCACGTTGAACTCTCGATGAACTGAACGACTGGCTCTGAGCATTGGTATTTATACAGCAGTCTAGGGGAGGAGTCATGGGCGGAGCCAAGGGTGGCGCCCTGTACAAACTCCTAAGCATTCCCAGTGGTACTCCCCCTAATGGTCGGGCAACGCAACTGCACTTATCAATGCATGGTCTCATGTATATACAGTACAGTGTGAATTACGGAGTTACATTCACCACAATGGTGTACGGAAAATCACACAGCAATAAATTGTGGCGCTAACAATTATAGTCAAAGATGACAAGAGACAAGTTCAATCGAGGCTTTATTGCTGTGTGATGCTATTCCTCCGGCCGCAACTGAAGACTAGAGTCTGAGTGACTCCCACGCATATTTATACACAAGCTCCCTGTGGGCGGAGCTAGACAGCAGGGGCTTACCGGAGGAACCTGTATTACAGGTACAGCCATACATCCCCCTACTACAAGTATGCATATCTACAGTGGTTATCACCACACACTCACTATTTTAAACACTGAAACTCCCAGCTCTCCTCTCGCTGTCTTAAGCACTGAAATTCCCGGCTCTCCTCTCCCTGTTTTAAACACTGAAACTGCCGGCTCTCCTCTCGCTGTTTTAAGCACTGAAATTCCCGGCTCTCCTCTCCCTGTTTTAAACACTGAAACTGCCGGCTCTCCTCTCGCTGTTTTAAACGCTGAAACTCCCGGCTCTCCTCTCACTGTTTTAAACTGTGAAACTCCCGGCTCCCCTCTCGCTGTTTTAAACGCTGAAACTCCCGGCTCTCCTCTCACTGTTTTAAACTGTGAAACTCCCGGCTCCCCACTCACTGTTTTAAACACCGAAAATCCCGGCTCTCCTCTCTCTGTTCAAACACTGAAACTCCCGGCTCTCCTCTCTCTGTTTAAACACTGAAACTCCCGGCTCTCCTCTCGCTGTTTAAACACTGAAACTCCCGGCTCTCCTCTCGCTGTTTTAAACACTGAAACTCCCGGCTCTCCTCTCGCAGTTTTAAACACTGAAACTCCCGGCTCTTCTCTCGCTGTTTTAAACACTGAAACTCCCGGCTCTCCTCTCCCTGTTTTAAACACTGAAACTCCCGGCTCTCCTCTCGCTGTTTTAAACTGTGAAACTCCCGGCTCTCCTCTCTCTATTTTAAACACAGAAACTCCCGGCTCTCCTCTCACTGTTTAAACACTTAAACTCCCGGCTCTCCTCTCGCTGTTTTAAACACAGAAACTCCCGGCTCCCCTCTCACTGTTTAAACACTGAAACTCCCGGCTCTCCTCTCGCTGTTTTAAACACTGAAACTCCCGGCTCTCCTCTTGCTGTTTTAAAGACTGAAACTCCCGGCTCTCCTCTCGCTGTTATAAACACTGAAACTTCCGGCTCTCCTCTCGCTGTTTAAACACTGAAACCCCCGGCTCCCCTCTCTCTGTTTAAACACTGAAACTCCCTGCTCTCCTCTCGCTGTTTAAACACTGAAACTCCCTGCTCTCCTCTCGCTGTTTAAACACTGAAACCCCCGGCTCCCCTCTCTCTGTTTAAACACTGAAACTCCCTGCTCTCCTCTCGCTGTTTAAACACTGAAACTCCCGGCTCTCCTCTCTCTGTTTAAACACTGAAACTCCCGGCTCTTCTCTCACTGTTTTAAAGACTGAAACTCCCGGCTCTCCTCTCGCTGTTTTAAACACTGAAACTCCCGGCTCTCCTCTCGCTGTTTTAAACACTGAAACTCCCGGCTCCCCTCTCGCTGTTTTAAACACTGAAACTCCCGGCTCTCCTCTCACTGTTTTAAACACTGAAACTCCCGGCTCCCCTCTCGCTGTTTTAAACACTGAAACTCCCGGCTCTCCTCTCGTTGTTTTAAACACTGAAACTCCCGGCTCCCCTCTCACTGTTTTAAACACTGAAACTGCCGGCTCTCCTCTCTCTGTTTAAACACTGAAACTCCCGGCTCTCCTCTCGCTGTTTTAAACACTGAAACTCCCGGCTCCCCTCTCGCTGTTTTAAACACTGAAACTCCCGGCTCTCCTCTCACTGTTTTAAACACTGAAACTCCCGGCTCCCCTCTCGCTGTTTTAAACACTGAAACTCCCGGCTCTCCTCTCGCTGTTTTAAACACTGAAACTCCCGGCTCTCCTCTCCCTGTTTTAAACACTGAAACTCCCGGCTCCCCTCTCACTGTTTTAAACACTGAAACTCCCGGCTCTCCTCTCGCTGTTTAAACACTGAAACTGCCGGCTCTCCTCTCGCTTTTTTAAACACTGAAACTCCTGGCTCTGCTCTCACTGTTTTAAACTCTGAAACTGCTGGCTCTCCTGTCACTGTTTAAACACTGAAACTCCCGGCTCTCCTCTTGCTGTTTTAAACACTGAAACTCCTGGCTCTCCTCTCACTGTTTTAAACACTGTATCTTCTGTAATAACTGCATCTCATTCTACATCTGACCATATCCAAGAAACCAGACAACCTAACCCTGCCAAAATGTTTAGAATCTACACCCCAAGGACACTTAACTATATATGGAAAAACAGGTTGGGACAACAGCAATAATGGACACAAATGGATCACTAACAATGTTCTTTTTCTCTTTTTTATTTTTCTTTTATGAAATGAAAAATGAAAAATCGCTTATTGTCACGAGTAGGCTTCAATGAAGTTACTGTGAAAAGCCCCTAGTCGCCACATTCCGGCGCCTGACGGGGAGGCTGGTACGGGAATCGAACCGTGCTTCTAGCCTGCTTTAAAAGCCAGCGATTTAGCCCAGTGAGCTAAACCTGCCCCTCTGCACTAATGCAGTCTGTAATGAACACCTGCAAGTCCTTGGGGAGAGGCGGGAGGGAGACACCAAAGTGAGAAGGAGTGACAACTAAGGGCTTTTCATAGTAACGTCATTGAAGTCTACTTGTGACAGTAAGCAATTATTAAAATACTGGGGCTGGTTTAGCACAGTGGGCTAAACAGCTGGCTTGTAATCGAGAACAATGCCAGCAGCGCGGGATCAATTCCCATACCGGCCTCCCCGAACAGGCACCGGAATGTGGCGACTAGGGGCTTTTCACAGTAACTTCATTGAAGCCGACTTGTGACATTAAGCGATTATTATTATTAGAAAAGTTTCTGTGTCGACAAGGTTTTGATACAAGTTTTGGCTCCCAGTATTGGCTGAGAAAGAAAGAAATGCCTGGGCAAGGTTTCCCCAATAGCAACAATGGATTTGTAGTAACATTTTTGGAATTTTATAGATTACAACTGATGAGGACTGTTGCCTAAAATAGATGTTAATTCTAAGTTAATGAAGTAGCAATTTTGAGAAATGTTTTGAAAAGTACTATTAACTGTGGAATTGCAATTTTGTGTCTTTAAGTTTATTTTTTTGTTTTGATTAAATAAATGTTTACATTATGGAGAAAAAACTAATTCTATTTCACTTTTTTATTTATGTGGTCTTATGAAGAAAGGACAGGGAGTGAAGAAACATGCATTCATTCTCTCATTCATACTGGCACGTCGGAAACACAGCTAACAGGGACAATGGCAGTTCCGTGCTGCCGTTTCCTTTTTAAGGTTTAAATCTGATTGGGGCATCAGCAAGGACGCTCGCCTGTCCTGGGATGTGAATGGGTGTGTTGATCTGGAAAGGTTCAAAATCTGTCTTCTGTGAAAAGTTGATGTCAAACTCTGCCTGACAAACTTGTGGCTAAGTGCCCTCTAATGGGTCTGTGAGATTTTCAGGATGGTTAGCCCTCAGGGGGTGAGTGATGGTCAAAATGCTCTGGGCTATACACAGGGAAATGCCAGCTGTCACAGACAGAGCCCTGTCAGCAAGTCCCCCAGTAGAGAGACCTCCCTCTGGAAGCTAGACAGCAGTCTAGACAGAGGCTGTGAAAATATCACTGCTTTAAAACTCACCTTTTCGCAACACCTGCTGGCTCAGACAGAGGAAACAGCACCTGTATATTGCTGGAAAGAGAAAGCCGATCAGTCGGGTTTAAACCCCCTCAGATCCTTGCTCTACAAGCCATTTATTTATTTCTCTTTGATATTGATTTTGCTAGGCTGTGATTGACAGCTTCCACACACCCACAGCTGTCAGCATTGCTCCTTTCATCTCCCTTCACAGTTATCCCTTAACCACAATATTTATAAACATCACGTTTTGACTGACAACTCCTGGATCACTTTAAACAGGGTAAAATGCTGTTACTTTCACAGCTGACCACTTCAAAGTCACTCACTGTGAAGGGAGATGAATGGTACGCACAATTCTTTTGGCTTCCATTTGGCTCGTTTATATCAGATTTGGACCCTGGCCAAATTCAGGTGGGTGATCTTGGATTTGAGATCCCAATTTCTGTTACAGACAGGAGGGAGGTCTGTTCAAACAACACTAGTTTTTGCCTCTCACTGCCTGTAATAAGTCCACGGAGGCAGAAGTCCCTTCACCAGAATTCCTTTAATTTACAAACCCAACAGCTGAACAACCATGACCATTCAGTCTGCCGTCTGCACTGGGAGTGCAGAGGATCTGACACTCCCTGTTATATACACAGAAAGGGGTTCCCTGATTGGGCCACTGATCAGGGAACTTGTATTCTAATTGGCCAATCTCAAAGGCCTGGCCCAAGTCATTATACCCCTCCCCCGCAAAGCCTGAGGAGCCCCATGGTCCTCGTGCCTCATGGGTCTCCTGCATGGTTTTTGCGTCGGCTCCGGCTCCTCCACTTCAGCCTCTGACGTGGGGGGGGGGGGGTATAATGGCTAGGCGCCCGTCTTTTCCGATGTAAGCGCCTGAGGGGTGGTTTGCCCCTTTCCTCCAGCAGCAGGGGTACAGCTGTGGCGTCACCCACGGTGTTCATATCCGAGTGGTGTCAGAGGGGCGTGAATAGTTTGTCGGGGAGGACTCTCCACGGTCCTTAGTATGCTGGTCTGAGTCAGCTCCGGAGGAGGAATCGAATCTGAGGCCCGCACCTGGTCTAGGTGTTTCTTTATTACATGTTTTCCCACATGTCTCATACGACACAGGTCCTGTCGTTGCCTTGATTGTTCCTGCTACACATGTGGGGCCATTTGCATAATTTCTGCCCCATACATTTTCACCCGTGTTGAACTGCCTTTCTCGGCGAGTGTTGCTGTGGCCCCTGCATTGGGCCTCTTGAATCCGCTCTATTCTGCCACCAATTCTACCATCTAAATTTGGGAATAGTAGACAGCCGGGTTCGGAGTCGTCTGCCCATTAGTAGCTCCGCCGGTGCTATTGCCGTTGTGACGTGTGAGGTTGTTTTATTGTCAAATAGCCAGTGCGACAGTTTGGTGTCGAATGATGCTGCTGACTGTTTCTTCAACCCGACTTTTAAAGTCTGGATGGCACTCTCTGCCAAACCATTCGATGCCGGGTGATGTGGTGCCATCCTATGTGCCAAAGGCCATTCGACTTCATAAATTTTGTGAAGGCCTGGCTGGTGAAAACCGATCCATGATCCAAAACTAACACCTCCAGGATACCATGAGTTGCGAACGAGGTGCAGAGTTTTTCAATGGTAATTGTTGAATTTGCAGAGTTCATTTTGTAGACGTCCGGCTATTTGGAATGGGCGTTTACTATTATAACAAACATTGAACCCATAAACGGGCCTGCAAAAATAAACATGAACTCTTGATCATGGTCTAGCTGACCATTCTCATGGGTGCAGCGGGCACCTACTGCCCTTGTTGACATTCTTGGCACCGACCTACCAATGCCGCTATGTCTGTGTCCAGGCCCGGCCACCAGACATACTCCTGGCCAGCATCTTCATTTTGAGACTCCAGGGTGCCCATGATGTAGTTTAGCCAGTATGGCTCGACGGCCTTGACTTGGAACTATTACTCGAGCCCCCCATAGCAGGATCCGGTCTTCCATGGTGATTGTCTCTCTCTTTCCATCTCCTCAGTTAGCACCATGCATTTTATTTTTGATAAAACCGGGCCCCTTTAGGTCCATAAACAAATGTTTTGTGCAGCCACTGGAGGAGTGTCCAGGAAATGTAACGTCTTTACCGTTCCCTCTATTTTGTGTACTAATGGCGGGGCGCCCGGTAATGCCAGCCTGCTTAGTGCATCAGCGTTCGCCACCCGGGTTCCTGGCCGATGCTCCAGTTGATACTGGTACGCCGCCAGTAGTAGGACCCAGCATTGGATCCGGGCCAAAGCTATTGGTGGTATCGCTTTGTCTTCTTTCAACAAACCCAGCAATGGCTTGTGGTCTGTAATTGTAGTGAATTTCCACCCGTACAAGTACTGGTGACATTTCTTCACCGCGAAGATCACAGCCAGTCCTTCCTTTTCGATTTGGGCATACTTTCGTTCTGCTGCTGCCAGCATCCTGGAAGCAAACGCTACAGGTCGTTCCTATCCGTTTTGCCCTGTGTGCCAAAACTGCACCAATGCCATATGGAGATGTGTCGCACGTGAGCACCAACTCTTTCCTGGGGTCATAGTGTGCCAAGACATTCTCTGAGGAAAGCTGTTCCTTTATCTTATTGAAAGCCCTGTCTTGGTGGGCAGACCACTCCCAGGCTTGCCCCTTTTTTAGTAATTGGTGTAGGGCATCCAATATGGAAGTTCTGTTCTGTATGAACTTTCCATAATATGTCACCAGTCCTAAAAAAGACCTTAACTGCTGGATTGTGGTGGGGGCCGGGGCATCTTTAATCACCCTCACCCAATCCTCCAAAGGGTGTAGCCCTGATTTGTCAAACTTGTACCCCAGATAGGTTACTTGAGGTGCTAGGAAAACACATTTCTCCCTCTGGAAGGCACATGCCTGCTGCTGAAAACCTCCTAAGGATTTCCTCCAGGTTTTGCAGGTGTTCAGCCTTTGATTTTCCTGTAATGAGGATGTCGTTCAGGTAAATGGCAACTTGTGGTAGCCCTTGCAATATATTCTCCATTGTCCTCTGGAATATTGCACAAGCTGACGATACCCGGAAGGGTAATCTTGTATACTGAAAAAGGCCCTTCGGGGTGTTTATTGTTGAGGATTTTTGGGATTTTTCATCCAGCTTCGGCTGTAGATATGCATGGCTAATATCCAGCTTTGCGTATAGGAGTCCTCCAGCCAGCTTTGCATACAAATCCTCAATCCGGGGAATTGGGCATTTGTCCAGTTCTGATTAGCGCTTAATCGTTTGTTGAAATCTCCACAAAGACGGACCGAGACGTCAGGCTTAAGGATAGGCACCACAGGTGCCACCCACTCTGCAAACTGGACCGGTTTTATTATTCCCTCGCGCTTTCATCGTTTTATTTCCATGTCGATTTTCTGCCTTAATGCGAAGGGTACTGGTTGGGCCTTGTAGGATTTTGGGTCTGCTTCTGGATCTACATGCAATGTCGCCTTTGCTCCCTTTATTGTTCCGAGCCCTTCTCGGAAAACCTCTGGGTATTTGCACAGGAGTTCGTTCAGGCGACCATTTTCCAGCTGGAAAATGTTTACCCAATCCAGCTGGATCTCTTTTAGCCAGTTTTGTCCCAATAAGCTTGGCCCCACACCTTTCACTACCATTAAAGGCAGCCTAACCAGTTGCTCTCCATAAGCCACAGTTACACGCGTTGTGCCCAACACTCTCAGTGGTTCCCCTGTGTATGTCCTCAGTTTTGCTGAGGTCCTGGTTAGGAAAAAGGGTTGGAGTCCAGTGTGAATTTTATTGAATATTGTTTCCCCAATCACTGATACGGCTGCTCCAGTGTCGACTTCCATCAGTGTGGGACGTCCATTCAAGCTTATGGATAATTTAATGGGTTTTGATTTCACCATCGTTACACAATTTAGTTGTTCCTCGTCGGAGGTAGGTGGGGCTTCTAGCGTATGCATTCTCCAGTACTTTGGCCTATGTGACCTTCTGCAAGATGATGGTTTTGGGCTTATATTTCTCCTTTCCGGCTCCGATCTCTGGCAACAACTACAATATTTTGCCGGGTGAAAGGCTGCAGGGGCTGCCGTCTGTCTGGACCTAATTTTCCCTTGCTTGGGAGGGCTTCTGCGAGTGGGCCTGGTTAACTTAGTATCCGCGTTGTTCCTGAGGGTGCAGTTGCCTATCCCCCAGCGGTAGTCCCTTAACTCAGTTTTACTGGTATGGGTGTCTACCTCTATCGGAGTACCCTGTAACTCATGCGCTCCGCTTGCCGCTTTTTCTAAGGACAAAGCCAGCTGCAATGCTTGTTTGCAATCCAGCTCGGCCTCTGCTAACAGACGTTTCTGTATTGCTAAATTATTTATTCCACATACCAAACGGTCTCAGAGCATCTCATTTAGTGTCAGGCCGAATTCGCAAGCTTCTGCTAACCGCCTTAATCTTGTCAAAAAGTTTGTAACTGACTCCCCAGTTTCTCAGAATGCTGAGTAAAACCGGTATCTTTGCAAGGTCAGAGGTGGCTTGGGGTCATAGTACTCTTTTGCTATGTCCATCAACTCCTGGAACGTTTTCATATCCGGTGCCTCCGGAAAAGTGAGACTGCGCATAATGGCAAAGGCTGCTGGCCCACACGCGGTCAGCAGAATGATACGTTGCTTTTCATCTGGAATTATATCATTAGCTCCAAAGAAGTACTTCATCCGCTCTGCATATTGGGCCCAGTCTTCCACTGCAGGGTCAAAAGAGTCCAACTTTCCGAATAAAGGCATTTTGCCTGTCAGTGGCTTATCCTCAATATGCAGCAGCTGCTGACCAGCAGGTTTCTTCGGGTCATTCCATTTTCCTCGTCGCCACTGTAATAAGTCCAGGAAGGCAGAAGTCCCGTCACCAGAATTCCTTTTATTTACAAACCCAACAGCTAAACAACCATGACCATTCAGTCTGATGTCTACACCAGGAGTGCAGAGGATCTGACACTCCCTGTTATATACACAGAAAGGGGTTCCCTGATTGGGCCACTGATCAGGGAACTTGTATTCTAATTGGCCAATCTCAAAGGCCTGGCCCAAGTCATTATACCCCTCCCCCGCAAAGCCTGAGGAGCCCCATGGTCCTCGTGCCTCATGGGTCTCCTGCATGGTTTTTGCGTCGGCTCCGGCTCCTCCACTTCAGCCTCTGACGTGGGGGGGGGGGGGGTATAATGGCTAGGCGCCCGTCTTTTCCGATGTAAGCGCCTGAGGGGTGGTTTGCCCCTTTCCTCCAGCAGCAGGGGTACAGCTGTGGCGTCACCCACGGTGTTCATATCCGAGTGGTGTCAGAGGGGCGTGAATAGTTTGTCGGGGAGGACTCTCCACGGTCCTTAGTATGCTGGTCTGAGTCAGCTCCGGAGGAGGAATCGAATCTGAGGCCCGCACCTGGTCTAGGTGTTTCTTTATTACATGTTTTCCCACATGTCTCATACGACACAGGTCCTGTCGTTGCCTTGATTGTTCCTGCTACACATGTGGGGCCATTTGCATAATTTCTGCCCCATACATTTTCACCCGTGTTGAACTGCCTTTCTCGGCGAGTGTTGCTGTGGCCCCTGCATTGGGCCTCTTGAATCCGCTCTATTCTGCCACCAATTCTACCATCTAAATTTGGGAATAGTAGACAGCCGGGTTCGGAGTCGTCTGCCCATTAGTAGCTCCGCCGGTGCTATTGCCGTTGTGACGTGTGAGGTTGTTTTATTGTCAAATAGCCAGTGCGACAGTTTGGTGTCGAATGATGCTGCTGACTGTTTCTTCAACCCGACTTTTAAAGTCTGGATGGCACTCTCTGCCAAACCATTCGATGCCGGGTGATGTGGTGCCATCCTATGTGCCAAAGGCCATTCGACTTCATAAATTTTGTGAAGGCCTGGCTGGTGAAAACCGATCCATGATCCAAAACTAACACCTCCAGGATACCATGAGTTGCGAACGAGGTGCAGAGTTTTTCAATGGTAATTGTTGAATTTGCAGAGTTCATTTTGTAGACGTCCGGCTATTTGGAATGGGCGTTTACTATTATAACAAACATTGAACCCATAAACGGGCCTGCAAAAATAAACATGAACTCTTGATCATGGTCTAGCTGACCATTCTCATGGGTGCAGCGGGCACCTACTGCCCTTGTTGACATTCTTGGCACCGACCTACCAATGCCGCTATGTCTGTGTCCAGGCCCGGCCACCAGACATACTCCTGGCCAGCATCTTCATTTTTGAGACTCCAGGGTGCCCATGATGTAGTTTAGCCAGTATGGCTCGACGGCCTTGACTTGGAACTATTACTCGAGCCCCCCATAGCAGGATCCGGTCTTCCATGGTGATTGTCTCTCTCTTTCCATCTCCTCAGTTAGCACCATGCATTTTATTTTTGATAAAACCGGGCCCCTTTAGGTCCATAAACAAATGTTTTGTGCAGCCACTGGAGGAGTGTCCAGGAAATGTAACGTCTTTACCGTTCCCTCTATTTTGTGTACTAATGGCGGGGCGCCCGGTAATGCCAGCCTGCTTAGTGCATCAGCGTTCGCCACCCGGGTTCCTGGCCGATGCTCCAGTTGATACTGGTACGCCGCCAGTAGTAGGACCCAGCATTGGATCCGGGCCAAAGCTATTGGTGGTATCGCTTTGTCTTCTTTCAACAAACCCAGCAATGGCTTGTGGTCTGTAATTGTAGTGAATTTCCACCCGTACAAGTACTGGTGACATTTCTTCACCGCGAAGATCACAGCCAGTCCTTCCTTTTCGATTTGGGCATACTTTCGTTCTGCTGCTGCCAGCATCCTGGAAGCAAACGCTACAGGTCGTTCCTATCCGTTTTGCCCTGTGTGCCAAAACTGCACCAATGCCATATGGAGATGTGTCGCACGTGAGCACCAACTCTTTCCTGGGGTCATAGTGTGCCAAGACATTCTCTGAGGAAAGCTGTTCCTTTATCTTATTGAAAGCCCTGTCTTGGTGGGCAGACCACTCCCAGGCTTGCCCCTTTTTTAGTAATTGGTGTAGGGCATCCAATATGGAAGTTCTGTTCTGTATGAACTTTCCATAATATGTCACCAGTCCTAAAAAAGACCTTAACTGCTGGATTGTGGTGGGGGCCGGGGCATCTTTAATCACCCTCACCCAATCCTCCAAAGGGTGTAGCCCTGATTTGTCAAACTTGTACCCCAGATAGGTTACTTGAGGTGCTAGGAAAACACATTTCTCCCTCTGGAAGGCACATGCCTGCTGCTGAAAACCTCCTAAGGATTTCCTCCAGGTTTTGCAGGTGTTCAGCCTTTGATTTTCCTGTAATGAGGATGTCGTTCAGGTAAATGGCAACTTGTGGTAGCCCTTGCAATATATTCTCCATTGTCCTCTGGAATATTGCACAAGCTGACGATACCCGGAAGGGTAATCTTGTATACTGAAAAAGGCCCTTCGGGGTGTTTATTGTTGAGGATTTTTGGGATTTTTCATCCAGCTTCGGCTGTAGATATGCATGGCTAATATCCAGCTTTGCGTATAGGAGTCCTCCAGCCAGCTTTGCATACAAATCCTCAATCCGGGGAATTGGGCATTTGTCCAGTTCTGATTAGCGCTTAATCGTTTGTTGAAATCTCCACAAAGACGGACCGAGACGTCAGGCTTAAGGATAGGCACCACAGGTGCCACCCACTCTGCAAACTGGACCGGTTTTATTATTCCCTCGCGCTTTCATCGTTTTATTTCCATGTCGATTTTCTGCCTTAATGCGAAGGGTACTGGTTGGGCCTTGTAGGATTTTGGGTCTGCTTCTGGATCTACATGCAATGTCGCCTTTGCTCCCTTTATTGTTCCGAGCCCTTCTCGGAAAACCTCTGGGTATTTGCACAGGAGTTCGTTCAGGCGACCATTTTCCAGCTGGAAAATGTTTACCCAATCCAGCTGGATCTCTTTTAGCCAGTTTTGTCCCAATAAGCTTGGCCCCACACCTTTCACTACCATTAAAGGCAGCCTAACCAGTTGCTCTCCATAAGCCACAGTTACACGCGTTGTGCCCAACACTCTCAGTGGTTCCCCTGTGTATGTCCTCAGTTTTGCTGAGGTCCTGGTTAGGAAAAAGGGTTGGAGTCCAGTGTGAATTTTATTGAATATTGTTTCCCCAATCACTGATACGGCTGCTCCAGTGTCGACTTCCATCAGTGTGGGACGTCCATTCAAGCTTATGGATAATTTAATGGGTTTTGATTTCACCATCGTTACACAATTTAGTTGTTCCTCGTCGGAGGTAGGTGGGGCTTCTAGCGTATGCATTCTCCAGTACTTTGGCCTATGTGACCTTCTGCAAGATGATGGTTTTGGGCTTATATTTCTCCTTTCCGGCTCCGATCTCTGGCAACAACTACAATATTTTGCCGGGTGAAAGGCTGCAGGGGCTGCCGTCTGTCTGGACCTAATTTTCCCTTGCTTGGGAGGGCTTCTGCGAGTGGGCCTGGTTAACTTAGTATCCGCGTTGTTCCTGAGGGTGCAGTTGCCTATCCCCCAGCGGTAGTCCCTTAACTCAGTTTTACTGGTATGGGTGTCTACCTCTATCGGAGTACCCTGTAACTCATGCGCTCCGCTTGCCGCTTTTTCTAAGGACAAAGCCAGCTGCAATGCTTGTTTGCAATCCAGCTCGGCCTCTGCTAACAGACGTTTCTGTATTGCTAAATTATTTATTCCACATACCAAACGGTCTCAGAGCATCTCATTTAGTGTCAGGCCGAATTCGCAAGCTTCTGCTAACCGCCTTAATCTTGTCAAAAAGTTTGTAACTGACTCCCCAGTTTCTCAGAATGCTGAGTAAAACCGGTATCTTTGCAAGGTCAGAGGTGGCTTGGGGTCATAGTACTCTTTTGCTATGTCCATCAACTCCTGGAACGTTTTCATATCCGGTGCCTCCGGAAAAGTGAGACTGCGCATAATGGCAAAGGCTGCTGGCCCACACGCGGTCAGCAGAATGATACGTTGCTTTTCATCTGGAATTATATCATTAGCTCCAAAGAAGTACTTCATCCGCTCTGCATATTGGGCCCAGTCTTCCACTGCAGGGTCAAAAGAGTCCAACTTTCCGAATAAAGGCATTTTGCCTGTCAGTGGCTTATCCTCAATATGCAGCAGCTGCTGACCAGCAGGTTTCTTCGGGTCATTCCATTTTCCTCGTCGCCACTGTAATAAGTCCAGGAAGGCAGAAGTCCCGTCACCAGAATTCCTTTTATTTACAAACCCAACAGCTAAACAACCATGACCATTCAGTCTGATGTCTACACCAGGAGTGCAGAGGATCTGACACTCCCTGTTATATACACAGAAAGGAGTTCCCTGATTGGGCCACTAATCAGGGAACTCGTATTCAAATTTGCCAATCTCAAAGGCCTGGCCTAAGTCATTACATTGCCCATCTGTAACAGAAAGGTGTTTTGATTTGTTTCCCATTGTAATAAACAATGGCATTTATCCCAATCCCTTGGTCTTTGTGTGATTTAATTCCTACTAATAACCCCACAGCAAAGATGAACTCATGAGAGGTTTGTTTATTGCACACATTCAAAAAGCACAAAAAGGAGAGTGCAGAAACTCCCCATCTACACACATACAATGAAGAGAGGAATGGAGAAAAGAAGGTTTTATAGTACAGAGACCACAGAGTAAATAAATATTGTTTTTATGTCCAGAATCCAGAAGCAAAGTCCAATGAGGTTTTCCTTCACAAAAGTTGACAGGCTAAAAACCAATGTTGTAAAATGTGCTCTTCCACTGTTGTTGACTGCGCAAGATGAAATAGGTGCACGGAGAAGAAACAGTTTTTGTAGGCGATGGATCAGAACCTCCAGCAGAGGCAGGATAGATGAGGCTAGTTGTCCATTCAGCCAGAGTTCCTTCTGTGTGGCCTACTAGTCAGATGTTAAAGCAGCAAATTGGTTTGCAGCTCAGGAAGGCAATACTAACGGTGGCACAGTGATTAGCACTGTTACTTCTCGGCGGCAGGGTCCCAGGTTCGATTCCCGCTTCGGTCACTGGCTGTGCGGAGTCTGCACGTTCTCCCCTGTTTCTGTGTGGGTTTCCTCCAGGTTCTCTGGTTTCCTCCCAAAAGTCCCAAAAGAAGTGCTTGTTAGGTGAATTGGACATTATGAATTCTCCCTCTGTGTACCTGAGCAGGTGCCGGAGTGTGGCGACTAGGGGATTTTCACAGTAACTTCATTGCAGTGTTAATGTAAACTTACTTGTAACAATAATAAAGATTATTATTATTATAATTAACTTGTTCAGCAGCCAGTCTTAGGTCATGTGGCCATTCCTCTCCACAAAGTCTTCAACAGAGCATGTTTATCAGTGTGTGAAATTCCACATCCCTGCCATCATGGGTTGAAGGAATGTTTGCGAGGACACCATCTTAGTAGACTATCTGTCTCCAAATACTTTCCTATAGCTCCCTTTGAATTTAAGCTGCACAGTCCCCAGGTGAGTTGTAGTAGCTCCTCAGAGTAGCTTTCACAGTAACTTATTACAGTGTTAATGTAAGCCTACTTGTGACAATAAGATTATTATAATAGATATAACGAGGTGTATAATTTCCGACATTACGAAGTGGCTTCTTTTGTTCTGGTGAGTCACAGAAAATAACTCAAAAACCTGGGGTCAGCCACCTTGATTGTCTTTGTCAGCCAAAAGGTCCAGTCGAAACTTCGGCATATCTTTGGGCATTGGAACATTGATTAAAGCCTCTATCTTATTTGTCACCGGCTGTAACCTCTTTTAATTTTCAGCCAATGCAGGCTCTCCTTGTAAAATCTTAACCACTGTAGCTTGGAAGGTTTCGGGAGAAAATCTTCAACACCATCTAGCTTTGTCATGTCGCAGCATATTCTCATGTGTATGTTTATCGTGAGAGTAGGAGTTCTTTGCACTGGTTTGGCCTTCTTTCGACACGCAGTTGTGATATGGCTTTTCTCTTGACAATTGAAAACAGTTGGCTTTTCTGTACTGTACCATGTGCCTGCCACTACAGCAACAATAAATCATTGAGCCACTAACACCAGCACATGACTAGGTCTCCCCTCTTTCGACCTGACAGGCACCTTCTGATAGTGGACAGGAGCTGGACTAATCACTGGAATAGGCTGGGGTCCCTGAGCCATCCACACAGACAGAACAACCTTACGCAATAACTCAAATGTAATATTTTCTGTGCTTGATATCTTTCATTCTTAATACTCTTAAATTCACAAATACACACACAAATCTGTCTCTTAATACACAACCTAAAAATGTGCCCAAGTTGCAACGGACTTCTTCAGTGTCACAATGTACTCACCAATTGTTACACTACCTTTGTGGCTTAAGATTGAAATGTTCCTCCCACTTGCTGAAGATTGTTTTGAAAGGCACACCATTTGCCTCGCTGGGAGCAAGATTTGTTAGTGGGCCACACACATCTGGGCAAATTTCTGTTCGCAAAGTTGATACCTTGCACTCAACGACAAATGTATTCTGTGCTAAATCTTCTTCAATATCAACCTCCAGTTTCAAAAAGTTAGGAGCTATGTAAAGCTTGCCCAATATTTCAATATACTCTGCTGAATGGTTCTTGAGCCCTCTCATATCTTCCTAGCCCCAATGCATACCAGGGCCACAAGCATATTGTCCCTTCTGTAATTTCAACAATATCAATTGCTGTTGTCCAAAATCAGTGCAGGGACTGAAAATGTCCTCTTAACTAGAAAAGAGATTTTGGCGATCAGGGCCCTGTGGCAGCCAATTCCACTGAGGAGAGAGTTCCAGATTCTTATTGCTATGAACACACATGCAAACTTTACAGTAATTCCACACCACAGTCTTGGAAAATTCTCATCGGTATTGAGCTGTGTTCTTTTCCTGTTTTTATTTGTCCCATCCCCCACATTCAGCAATCTGCTGAAGGGTTCTGTTAGTGCTTTGGGGACCTCTCTCTACTCTGACCTGCAATGCGTTCTACCACAGTCTGCAAGGTGCCGGATAAATGTCACAATTCAGCAACTTTGCGGCTTTAGTGCGACTCCAATTGGTCCACACTGAACCAGCCATTTTCTTGCAAAGTGCAAAAATGTATCTACTAATGTAACTTTACAGCTGTCAGGTCGACCCTGGACATGGTGGCTTCAGCACATTCCATCCTCCTCATATATATATTGTATATTTCATGGTACAAATAAAGAGCAACACATGCCAGTTCACAAGAGTATATTTATTGAATGATTACATTCTGTACATGCTGAAACACATATTAACAAAATGAGTGTCTACACTACAAAAAGTACTCAAAAATGCATACTTATCATTGCACTACATCTGATCCTATTAATTTTATTGTTATTTATAGACCTTGGAGACTTTACTCACTCTCTCTGTGTAGCTGACATCTTTGCCTTCTTTGCTAATGTCCTGGATTGTAATTTCAAAACCCCTCCCTGGGAGGGAACAATTCTACATATGTTATCCATTCACTTTGCTAAATTCAAAAAGCGGCACACTCCTCTTGAACAATGTGCAAAAGGCTTTTAAGAGTAGCTACCTCACTGAAGATTTTACCCCAGAAAATTGTGCTTCCAACCTTGCTCCCACTGCCTATGTTCAAGGTCAGATTTATCTGAAACTAAGCAGTGGTGGTCTCAGAATTTCTGGTGAGGCCAGTCCTCTCTCAGCCAGCTCAAGCCTGCATCATGAAATTATGGATATTTTAGTGCTAGCGTTTTCTTGAATTTGCATGTTACTGGCTTCCGTAACTTGCTTATTAAATTAATCTTGCATCTGAAAAGTTGTGTCTAATGGGTCACAATGATTAATGAGTATTCTGCTGCAGTAACATTCATTAGCAAAATTACTAAAATATTCCATAGAACCATAAAACTCCTACATTGCAGAAGAAGGCCATTCAGCCCATCGACTCTGCACCGACTCTCTGAAAGAGCATCCAGCTTAGGCCCACTCACCTGTCCCAACCCCGTAACCTGATAACCCCACCTAACCTACGCATATTTGGACATAAAGAGGCAATTTAGCGTGCCCAATCCACCTAACTTGCACATCCTTGGATTGTGGGAGGAAACCGGAGCACCCAGAGGAAACCCGCACAGACACAAGAAGAATGTGCAAACTCCACACAGTCATCTAAGGCCAGAATTGAACGCGGTGCTGTGAGGCAGCAGTGCTAACCACTGTGCCTCCGTGCCGCCCTATGCACAAATTGTCCAATGTAACAGTCACGTGACAGTAAGTGACATGGGCCAAACTGGTTTTTGAACTCTTGGGATGTATACAAAAAGATTATAAATGCTGCCCTTGCTGCTAATTCTGCTTTGACCAACATTTTCTTTCTGCTACTGTGCTATTTCTGTCTGTCCACCCTGAGCTCTAATATTACATTGCTCCCTCTTCCTCTTTATTCCAGTGTGTTTCTGAACTACTCACCACCGCACTCCAATTTCCTGCTGGCACCTCCTCCCATATTACTGTTGTCACCTTTATGCTGCTCTGACAAACTGAATGACGTTGCATACCATGAGCAAGAATTTCAGAGGGACCTGGAGCTGCACTGAAGGCTGGTGAACAAGGACAAATATTTTGAAATGAATGCACTGGAGTTGGCAAGGAGAGGAATGACTGATGAGCAGGGCAGTGCAAAGTACAACCCAGGCACCAGAATTTAAAGTGAAGATGTGGACACCAGCTAAAAGAATGTTGGAGAAGTCAAACCTGGAAGGTGCAACCTTATGTGGGATGAGGTAAAAATGTAGGCACATATAGGTGTGGTGTTCTTTATGTTGCTAATTCTAGGATGGTTGAAGTAGTGTTCACAAAGACCACAAATAGATTTTGTATTGAATAAAGCTATAGGTTTATTAGCACCATTTAATTGGATTCAACACTTACTCCTATACAACAAACAGTTGATAATAAACATACAATCTACACTCATCTACTACTAATCTCTTCACTAATACAGTAACTATGATCTGCTCTCACTCACACTAGCTTTCCTTCAGTCTGTACTCTAGCTTTCTCCTCAACCTCTCACCCACAAGGCTTCGCCTTGATGCCTTATATAGTTGTACATCTAGCTCCCTCTAGTGGTTGATATGGTCATAACATTAACCCTTACAGTTCTTTACATTTGTGATATTGTCACAACAGGTAAAAATAGGTCATCCAGATAATAGGTGGAATTTTAGTTACAGCTCTCAGTTAACTTCGACATTGAGGTTACACATCTTCAGGTTGAACATAAGTAAATAGTCTGAGAGGAGGATGGAATTGGGCTGCCTGACTCTGTAGTTCCTTCCTACAATCAAACAGGGTGGGCTCAGTTTTTCTCTCTGTTTCCTTTTCCTTAACTCCCTTTTATCTGGTCTTACTTCCATTTTGGTGCTTTATCCCGATAAACGCTCTGGCTGCCCATTTCAGTTTGCTGGTAAAACCTTACACCTTCCCCCTTCAAAGCTGTAGTCATTCCTCTTCATAGAAAGCATGTCCTTGGCCCCACTGTCACTCTGACTATTCCTTTAATTTTTCCTCCATTTCTAAAGTTGTCAACAGCAGATGCAGCATGCTATAGACAAGGCTACAAATCCTGCAACTAATAGATCAGATAGAAATTCTGCAGTTCTTCCACATCCAGTCATGAATGGCGATGGACAATTAAATATCTAACAGGAATAGGAGCTTCCATGACTGTTCACATCTTCAATGTTAGAGGAGCCTAGCAAGTAGAGTTCAACAGATAGCAATGAAGAGTTTGCAACCATCTTCAGCCAGAAGTGCCAAATGAATGATCCATCTTGGCCAATCCCTAAGGTCCCATCAGCTCAGAAGCCAGACTTCAGACAATTAGATTCAGTCCAGTTGATGCCAAGAAATGGCAAACAACATTGCGTAGAACAAAAGCACAAGGATCCCAACAGCATCTTAATTCCAATGTTGAAATCTTGTACTCCAGGACTAGCCATGCTGTTCTAAAGAGCTACAACACTAGCATCTACCCAACAATGTGGAACATCGCCCAGGTGTAGCCTGTCTACAAAAAGGGAGACATATCAAATCAGTAGCCCAATTAAGTCTGCTCTCAATCATCAGCAAAGCAATGATAGATGTCATCACCAGGGCTATCAAATAGCGTTTACTCAGCAATGCTCTCCTGCACTGTTTATTGAACCAGAGTTGATTCCCTGGCTCGGTGGTAATGGTAGAGTGGGGGATATTCCAGGCCATGAGGTTGCAGATTGCAGTCGAGTACAATTCTGCTGCTGCTGATGACCCAGAGGGCCTCATGGAAGCCCAGTCTTGAGCTGCTAGACCTGTTCGAAGTCTATACCATTTTTTGTGGTAGTAGTGTCACACAACATGATGGAGTGTGAAGACGGGATTTTGACTCTACAAGGACTGTGCGGCAGTCACTTGGATTGGATTGGATTGGATTTGTTTATTGTCATGTGTATCGAGGTGCAGTGAAAAGTCTTTTTCTGCGAGCAACTCAACAGATCATTAAGTACATGAAAAGAAAAGGAAATAAAAGAAAATACATAATAGGGCAACACAAGGTACACAATGTAACTACAGAACACTGGCATGGGTGAAGCATACAGGGGTGTAGTGTTAATCAGGTCAGTCCATAAGAGGGTTGTTTAGGAGTCTGGTAACAGTGGGGAAGAAGCGGCATTTACTCAGCAATAACCTGATCATGGATGCTCAGTTTGGGTTTTGCCAGGGTCACTCAGCTCCAGACCTCATTACAGCCTTGGTTAAAGATAGACAAAAGAGCTGAATGCCAGAGGTGAGGTGAGAGTGATTATCCTTGACATCAAGGCAGCATTTGACCAAGTATGGCGTCAAGGATCCCTAGCTAAACTGGAGTAAATGGGAATCAGGGGGGAACTCTCCTGGCACAAAGGAAAATGGTTGTGGTGGATGGAGGTCAATCATCTCAGTTCAACAACACTCCTGCAGGAGGCCCTCAGGGCAGTGTCCTAGGCCCAAGCATATTCAGCTGCTTCAGCTACTTCATCAATTTCATCATAAGGTCAGAAGTGGGGATGTTTGGGATGACTGCACAATGTTCAGCACTATTTGCGACTCCTCAGATACTGAAGCAGTCCATGTCCAAATGCAGCAAGACCCAGACAATATCCAGGCTTGGGCTAACAAAGGGCAAGTTACATTCATGCCACACAAGTACCAGGCAATAACCATCTCCCACAAGAGAGGATCTAACCATTGCCCCTTGACATTCAATGACATAACCATCGCTAAATCTCCCACAATCAACATCCTGGGGTTTACCATTGATCAGAAACTGAACTGGACTAGCCATATTAATAATGTGGCTACCAGAACAGGTCAAAAGGCTAGGAATCCTATGGTGAGTAATTCAACTCTTGACCCTCCAAAGCCTGTCCACCATCTACAAGGCACAAGTCAGGAGTGTAATGGCTTTGACAAAGGGTCATCTGGACTCGCAACATTCGCTCTTTTCTCTCCCTGCAGATGCTGCCAGACCTGCTGTGATTTTCCAGCATTTTCTCTTTGGTTTCAGATTCCAGCGTCCGCAGTAATTTGCTTTTATCCAGTGTAATGGAATACTCGATCTCATAATATACACACAAGTATATGATAGTGCACAGACAGGCATTGATTGACACACAGGATGACCAATGAACACACAGAACACAGCAGCCAATCACCAGACAGAACACGGCCACTATAAAGCCAGAGGGCACTAGTTTTCCCACTCTCTTGCGATGCAGCCTCTGAGACAGTCAGAGCCTGTGAGCAACAACTAGAACATACACCATGTGGTAGTAAGATAGTCTGGTCAGGTTAGCCTCAGGTCTCCAGTAAACTCAGCATAGTGTCAACCCACAGTTAAAGTATGTATAATAGTTAAGAGTTCAATAAAATATTGAGGGGCTGGTTTAGCTCACTGAGCTAAATCGCTGGCTTTTAAAGCAGACCAAGCAGGCCAGCAGCACGGTTCGATTCCCGTACCAGCCTCCCCGGACAGGCGCCGGAATGTGGCGACTAGGGACTTTTCACAGTAACTTCATTGAAGCCTACTCATGACAATAAGCGATTTTCATTTCATTTCATTTCATTTCAAATAGAGTTGCATTTCTCCAAGTGTTGGAAGCCTGTCTCTCTCACTGCTATAGTAAACGCAGTCCTCGCAGACCCAGGTTACCCAACACATCACTCTCCACTTGCCTGAATGATATAAATACAAGCAATTGTTGTTCTTCTTGGGAAAAAAAACAGCAGCATTGCACCTAACACCAGCAAATAATGTTTGTGGCCAAGTAACCTTGACAACAGATTGGAGGGAAAATTGAGGGTTTCAGCTGCAAACTGAAATAGGAATGCAGAGAATTCAGAGATGAGACCTACATGTAGCAAATTGCTTCCAAATGCCCAAAATTGAAATGCAAGTGGTTTGATAAGTTTGGAAATTTGTGAAAGTTGCATTCAAATGAGATTTGTTGATTTAATTAGTTGCCTGCAAGTGGGCTTGCTTTACCTCTGTATTTCTATTCACTGGATCACTGAAGGCAAAAATGAATATGAACAAACCCATGGTATTGCTTTACGGCACATTTCTTCCATGATTTGACACCAGATGAGAATGAATTTAAATGGGTTGAGGGGTCATATTGATAAATCTGTCACATTAATTATATTGATCTGTGACAGAAGAGCGCTGGAAAAAGTTTTACTAATACAACCGCTGGGCATGGCACTAATTGACTTTTGGTATCAATAAAGTAGGGTACAAAACCCACATTACTTATAGTTCATTTTTGTGCATTACCAGAACACATGTGTTGGCGTGTGTCTCCTTTGTTGAACTTTTGCTTGCAAGGTATGTTTGGTTTTATCAGAAAATGTAAATAAATGCTGTTATACTGTAAGCTTAATCGTATCATGAAGCCTTGTTTGACAAATATGTTAATTGAACAGCCAGCTTAGATGTCCAAAGGAATCAAAGCCTATATTTTGGCTTTGCTCCATTTTTTTTAACTATATGGAGGTTTGATTTCTACAGAAATTAGCTAAATTGTTCAGATTATTTGCCGAATTGTTACAAAATACTCAAGCGCCTTTTATCTTCTTCAATCAATAAAGAAAGCAAAAGGCTAAGCATTAATATTTGAAATTATATGATATGTGCAACTAATTGTTCTCCAGGCAGGAATGAACTCTGAGATCAAATACAACAAAGCAAAGCCCCTCACTTTGACTTCCAAGAGATTCATCGCAATTGAGAATGGGTTCAATCTTCAGGAGTGAAGAGATGTGTTTGGTTCAACTTTTCTTTCAGACAGAGACAGCATACTGTTATGTTAATGAATTAGGAGAGCTGGGACTTGTACAATTCAGAGATGTGAGTATCTTCTACATTAAAAAATATATTTTGATAACAGACCTATTTTTATTTTGTTTACGAAAATGAGATCCAGTGCTACAATTTGTATTCAAGCGCATTTAACTTGCATTGTCAAAATGCTTACGCGATGAAAATGATGCCAAGCTCGAGTGGTTATTTTCCCTCCACAAACCAGACAGCTTGTCATATATCCTCTTTATTCATTGAGTACATTTTGAGTAAGCGATTACAAACGTCAATAGAAAATTAGTAATTTGAATACCAAAGAAACCTTTGTGATCTGTATCGCTTTGACATTAATAACAGCATCTCGCATCTGATTCTTCTCACACTCATGTAGTTGAACCCAGGAATCATTGCTTTCCAGAGGAAATTTGTGAATGAGGTCAGACGATGTGAAGAAATGGAGAGAATTCTGCGTAGGTTTTATATCCCTGGTGGATCATTTAAATTTTCCTCATGAAATTTATTTTTAAAACAGAATTCATCATCATTAAAAAAAAACGACAAACGCTTAAAGTTGAGTGCTGTGTCTCATAGTCCATTTTTTTCTTTCTTTCAGGCTTTTTAGAAAAAGAAATTACAAAAGCTAACATTCCAATCGTTGAAAGTATGGGAAATGATAAGGCCCCTTGCCCAAGGGATGTAATTGAATTGGAGGTAAGCATCGATTTCTGAAACTACCGCCTATCCCAATTCACTGATCCTGCAGAAAACCACTGTCTTCTTCCTCTGTGATTCAATATAGATTTCCTTCTATCTTACATAAAATCCATTCTAAACAAAAATCGCAGTCTG
Organism: Scyliorhinus canicula; assembly: GCF_902713615.1. Taxonomy (NCBI): domain Eukaryota; kingdom Metazoa; phylum Chordata; class Chondrichthyes; order Carcharhiniformes; family Scyliorhinidae; genus Scyliorhinus; species Scyliorhinus canicula. Next base: position 157,777,586 of record NC_052150.1, read on the forward strand.
TTTTGGAGTAATTCTAAAAAGTGCACATACATATGCCGATAAAGAATAGAATATGGGATTGTTTTAGAAATTAAAATGTAATATAATTTGGTGTGCTCTAAGGAAGCTTTTTGTAATGTAAGGTAATTGTGCTCAGCAAAAAGTAAATAAGATTTTCCTAAGTTTCACTAAGAATGATTTTAAACTAATCAATTCCTTCTGCTATGGTTATGAGATTATTTATATCAACTCTATCATGCTGAAAGAATCAGTGATCCAGCTTTGATTATACTTTACCAATTTTCTCCAACCCACCTTCCTTGTTCACATTTTCCGGGCGGGATTCTCCGTTTGGCGACACCGGAATCGCGAACCACGATTGGGCGAAGAATAGGTTCCGACGCCAGAATCGCGGCAGGCGCTGATTTGATGCTAAATTGCAATTCTCCGTCACCTCGGCAGCGGCATCAAAGCGTATGGAACACACAAACAGTAAACATCATTTGCAAATCATTAGCGGGCCCAACCCGGTATTCTCTGGGGCCTCCGCGATTCTCCGCCTCCGATGGGCCATGTTCCCGACGGCGCAGTTCACTTTACGCTTTTAAAAATCATGAAACGGGCGTGGTGGCTGATGAAGGAGAGAGAGGGGAGGTAGGACACAGAGAGGAGCAACTGTGGAGTGCTAGGCCGGACACTTGCCAGGCTGCCTGAGGTGGGGGGGGGGGGGGGGGGGGGGGGGGGAGCCCTGCCAGGGCTGGGGAAGGGGGGCGTGACAGGGGAACGAGCTAAGTGGCCAGGGTGACCCCCCCCCATGGGACTTGTGCCCAGGCAGAGACTGCCATTACCGTGGCCATCTTACTCCGCACCCACTGACCACCCACCTTGGCCCCTGGTTCAGCACAGTGACATCGGCCTATTGGCTGCTTCCAGCCCCGCATCCCACAACACCCCCTGCCACACCCCCCCCCCCCACCCCCAACCCAGTTGCCACCCACCGGCAACCCACCCAGGGCAACACTCACAGTAGCGCCCACAGCGGCCATGGTGCATACTTTCAGGGGCTGGTTTAGCACACCGGGCTAAATCGCTGGCTTTTAAAGCAGACCAAGGCAGGCCAGCAGCACGGTTCAATTCCCGTACAAGCCTCACCGGACAGGCGCCGGAATGTGGGGACTAGGGGCTTTTCACAGTAACTTCATTGAAGCCTACTCGTGACAATAAGCGAATTCCATTTCCATTTCCATTCCTGGCGAGGACAGTGCCAGCTGATTGGTTCCAGCCACCAATGGGGCCAGGTGTGCGGGGATGAGGGAGATGAGCTCGCAGTGCTAACTGGAGCCAACATGTAGCCCGGTGGACCTGGTTAGGCACATGGATACGCACCATGCTAACATGTCGGCCTTTCAGTCCTTGGTGACAATGGATATTGGAATTCAACCAGCAATGATGGCCTTCCTGCTAGTCACCGTAGCCCTGGGGATGCCGTGCGGCTATATGAGCGGGCACTGCTCGAGGAGGAGGAGGAAGCTGCATCAGCGGAGTGCCGCAGAGGGACAGGTGGCAGCCACTGATGTACCATCAATTGGACTCGAGACACTGTGGATTTAATCAGCTAGTTGTTAGCCCGGTGGTCGACTACAGAGAATGACCGCCGGGAACTCTGGGTACTTATACCCCGCCTCGGAGGCGGGATCTACTTGCCTCTCGACCAATTGGTGAGCAGTCACAAGACTAGTCCCAGCCAATCGGACGAGAGGCACATGACCAGCCAGAGCCAATGGGAAACCCATGCTCTGCACCAATGGCAGTGCTCACATTCATACCACCACAGCCACCCAGGTTGGAGATCCGGCCACCCAAGAGGCTGAGAGGGAAGAGGTGCCAAGGAAGCGTTTCCTGAGGCCTCATGTGTACCGGCATCACTGTCATTCAAGGACCTGCTGGACAGGGCATGTTGTCGAAGACTCCAGCTGAGCAAAGAGACAATGCAACATATCTGCCGGATAATGACACATCTGGCATTGTGGGGGTATGGGGGAGGATACCCGGTCCCTGTGGCCAACAAGGTGACAGTCGCCCTGAACTCTTACACAACGGGGTCCTTCCAGGCGCCGTGTGGGTACCTGTCCGGAATCCCGCAAACCTCCATGCACAGGTGCATACGCGCCATCAGGGAGGCCCTATATGCCCAGGCAGCTCAGTACATCCATTTCAATGTGGACTGAGTCCATCGGGATGCCCGGGTTCGCCGCCATCATCCAGGGGATTATCAAGAGGATGCATGTCCCGCTACGGGCACCTGGAGATGGCAGGCCACTCTGCACAAGCCAAAAGGGGTTCCACTCGATGAACATGCAGCTGATATGTGACCATCAGCTGCGCATCATACACATCTGCGCCCGATACCCGGTCAGTGTGCACGGCACAGTGTGCACGACGAGTTATCCACTGTGGTCGTGCTGATGGTGCCTATCTGGAGGTCACAGACCGAGACGGACACCCGCTTCAACGAAGCCCATGCAGCGACCAGGGTGTGATTGAGCAGTGCTGCAGTTCAGATGCCAGGACTGCTCTGGAGGGGCCCTCCAGTATGATGCTAAGAATGTCGCCCGCATCATGGCGACGTTCAGCGTCCTCCACAACATTGCGCAGCAGAGGGGCAGCGTGCTGGGGGAGGAGGAGGAACATCAGGCATCGTCCACCGAGCAGGATGCGGAGGAGGGCGAAGATGAGTGGGACATGGGTCCTAACCAGGCACGGGAGGCTGCACGATGTGTGCGCAAGGGCCAACGCGCATGGGGCACTCTGATCACCTCAGGGTTCACTGACTGCGGTGGGGTGGGGAGGGGTGCACTGGCCAGGGGTATGGACACTGCATCCCACCCCCACATTCCTACACCCCCCCCCCCCCTCCCACCACCCAGGCCACCTCCCATGATACATACCTGTCACACTGCGGGGTTGGGGCTCTGGGTTGGCATTAACAGTGGGTCTGGTAGATGGTATGAAGGATGGTGACAACCCGCTCTGCCGTGATCTCTGCTGCTCCGTATCGTTTGACAATGTCTGACTCCTGCCCATGGTAGCACATTCCACCTGGGTGATCCCTGCATGCGACCTGGCAATTCCATTACACGGTCCCATTGAAACTCTGGGGTGGCAGTGGTGGGGAAGGTCGGGGGGGGGGGGGGAGCATGGGCCACCTACAGTGTCCATCTATTCCCCCCCCCCACCCCCAATGTTCGCCCATTCCCGGACAGCCCAGACCATCCCACCCTTCACACCCATCAGACAGAGCACTGAGGCAGCTTGTAACAGTGGTAACAGGTGTTTAATGTGAATGAATATTTACAGACTTGTGCCCAAGCCCCTATAAATAAATTGTGCCCTGCACCCGTGCCAACTTAACTAGTGTTTAACTTACTATCCTTACGGGCCCTAACACTACGCCAAGGTGGTTCTCTAGGTGGTGCAGCGGGAGAGGAGGCGGCCTGCTCTGAACCCTGCCCTGTGACTTGGGACCCCTTTGGTGGGCGTCTTCTGGGGAAGCCAGATCTAGATGGTACCAGCTGCTGCTTGGGTGTCCCAGGTGGCATGGTGTCGCCCCGTTCTGCCTGATGCCCACGGGGCAGCATGGCAGCACAGTGGTTAGCACTGCTTCCTCACAGTTCCAGGGTCCCAGGCTTAACTCTGGCCTTTGGTCACTGTCTGTGTGGCATTTGCACTTTCTCCCCGTGTCTGTGTGGGTTTCCTCCGGGTACTCTACTTTGCTCCCACAGTCCAAAGATGTGCAGGTTAGGTAGATTGGCCACGATCAATTGCCCCCTCGTGTTCAAAAGGTTAGGTGGAGTTACTGGGTTATGGAGATAAGGTGGAGATGTGGGCTTAAGCAGAGTGCTCTTTCCAAGGGCGGTGCAGACTCGATGGGCTGAATGGCTGCCTTCTGCACTGTAAATTCTATGATTCTAGATATGCCAGGGGGGAATCTGAGGTGCTGCGGTGTTCCAGCAGCTCCCCTACGGGAGTCACCGGCACAGGTCCTATCACTTCCTCCTCCCTCGGGCTACTCCATGGGATGGGCGTGCGAGGGGAGCTGTCCCCTGAAGCTTCTCCGCCACCTGGCACTGCCAGTCCTGGAGGCCCACTCTGGTCTCAACCGGGTCTGCACGCTTGCAGCATGGAGTACAGGGAGTGGCCCATCTCAATCTGGGACTGCGCCACATTATGCTGTGATTGTGCCACCACCTTCTGGATTTGTGTCACATCAGCCAGTGACTGCCCCATCTCCCTCTGTAACTGGGCCACCTCCTTCAGAGTGTGCCACGTCGGCCTGCGTCTCAGCAATGCTGCCGACATTTCCAGCCATGGCCGGCTGGGACTGGGCCATGCTCAGGAGCGCCGCTGCGATTTCCAGGTGGCTCTGGTACATGGTTGCATGTGAGGCGCCAACCTTGTCCTTGGCCCCATGCAGCGCCTGTGCAGAATGCCCCAGGCCTTGGACATGCCGATCAATAGCCGGAACCGCCGCTCCCAGTGCCTACACCATGGACGCCACCCGTTCAGTGTTGGCCTGGGTGGCACGCATTGTAGGTACCAGCTCCTGCTGTTGCACGTGGTTGGCCTCCTCCAATTGCACCTGCAGGTGCTAGATGTTCACCGGCGACCCCTCATATAGTCCCTGGCTCTGTGACTGCATCTCCACTATAGCTGAGACTGCCTGTTCCAGAAGCACAAAACCAGTCTGAATGGTAGCTAGTTCCTGGGGTTGGCCTGCCCTCTGACCATCCGCCCCCTCAGCCGCTTCTACCTCCACCTGCTGTAGTGGATCATCTGTATGAGGAGCACCAGATAGTGTCCCAGGAGCCTCTTCACTAACATGCCCAACCCGAGGAGAGTGTCTCTGGGATAGTGGAGGGTGTTGGAGACAGCTGTGATGGGAAATCACTGGCATCCTCCGACCTGAGCTCCGGGGTCTCCTAAGCCTTGACAGAGGGCTGGTGTCTGAGCTGCTCTTAGTGTTGGTGCCCAGCTCATGGGGGGGGGGGGCTCCCGGCTGCGGCACTGTCTGGGGGCGGGGGGCGGCTGACAAGCTGCAGCCACATAGACACACTGCACTCCCCACACACACACCATCCCCAACACTTCCTTTCAGGCACAAGACAAGACGCATGGTTAGACCGCGGGGGTGGGGGGGGGGGGGGGGGGTGAGGTTGATGTAGGATGAGGGTGTTTTGGGGTGAGGGTGGTGTTGAGGTGAGGGTGGTGTTGGGGTAAGGGTGGTGTAGAGGTGAGGGTGGTGTGGAGGTGAGGGTGTTGTGGGGTGAGTGTTGGGGGGGTGAGGGTGGTATGGGGTGAGGGTGGTGTGGAGTGAGTGTTAGGGGAATTGGCAGACGTATCATGGGGAACCGCAACTAAACGGGGTCTCACTTCTTTGCCCGCAGCTGAGCTCCGCCTCGGTGACCTCCTGTCCCTCTGGGCCACTGACCACCTCCAGCGCCCTCTGCTCGGCCACGGTGAGGGGCTGCAGTTCCGACAGTCCCCCTCCCTCCTCTCTTCTCCCACTCCTGGCGGTTGTGTGTGGCCTCCTCCCAGGGGAGAAACAGAAAATGACAGTGTTAGGCAGTCAGATTCATGCAGCCCAAGAGGTTGGTAGCTGGTGGCCACAATGGCTAGGGCACCCGGCCATGGCGGCCAGTATGGGTACCGGCATGTGGGGCAAAGTGAGGGTTCGGCCGCCGTCCGGGTTGAGGGGGGGGGGGGAATCCGGTTTTGGGTGTGTGGGTGAGTGCCAGGGGCACAGGCCTACCTGCTCACCCTGACCACCCTGAGGAGTTTGTACAGTTTCCTCTGGCACTACTGGCCGGTCCGGACGGTGTTGCTGGTGGCGCTGACCGCCTCTGCCACCTGCACCCAGCCACAACGAACGAAGGCAGCCTTCTTCCCAGATGGGGGTACAGAGTCATCCTCCTCTTCTCCACCGCATCCAGGAGGGTCTCCAACTCGACATCAGTGAATCTCGGGGCCACTCTCCTTGCTGCCATCTTGTTGGCTGGGATGGTGTGCGTGGGGAGTGAGGTGTGTATATGCGGCGACAGCGTGTCAGCCTCCTGAGTTTCAGTCGCGTAACCGGAGAATCCACACCGGTTCTCATTAGAATCAATTGTATTCCACATGGCGCCGGTGCTAGCCCCTTAACAGTGGCGGAATTGATCCAGGTGCAGCACCAGTTTTGCTGTCCTGAAAGTCCACAAATTCTGTGTTGGCATCAACAGTTAGTCTTTGAAACAGATAATCCCACCGTCCAACTCTTCTGCCTTTCACTTCTGCACATGATGAGGCTGTGGGCAATGTGGTTGTTCTGTCACTTCTTCCTCCTCTTATTCTGTCCAATGCTCCGAGTCAGGATCTGGCAAACTGTGTTCAATTAGGTGCGGTTAGTTAAAAGAGCAATAAAGGTTAGAGGTCAGTCCTCTGATTGGGAGTCAATAATTTAATCGTAGCCAATTTCCATCAATTACGACATTACAGCTTTCTCTTTGTAGATTGCTGTCCCACCCCACTGTCAATCCTGTCATACCATTTCAGGGCATTTCCATTTAGCTTAGGACTTCACAGAGAAAGAAGAGTGATTCTCTGTGTCATCAGTATATTGTGACAATACTAATATTATCATCCTGGGCTGGTAAAACATTCTAGCAATGCATCAAGTATCATGGCATCTGTGGACTAAACATTAAGGTGAAAAATCTAAAATTACATTACATTATGCTGGAATAAGTTATTGCCACTTCCATCACTTATCATTGCATCATGTGACTGCCAGAATGGTGGAATGCCAACCAGATGGACTGTGGTCTTCCTTCATCCAGCAAGAGTGGGCTCTTTACTGTTTTTCTTCTTCCAGGACCAAAGGGGCTTTTCACAGTGTGGTAGTATGGCTAGAGAGATCATATTACCGGAGAACCAGGCTGCCATTGGTACAGCAGCCTCGCTGCCCATTGGCCCAGGCAAGTCATGTGCCTCTCTGCCAATTGTGTGTGGCTGGTCATGTGATTCCCCACCGATTGGCTGAGAGGTTGGTAGCTCCGCCTACAAGGCGGGGTATAAGAGCTCGTGTTGGCTGGCAGTCGGCCTTTCTCTGTACGACCACTGCCTGGCTCACATCTAGCGTATTAAAGCCTGTTGTTTGGAACTTCACTACGACTCGAGTCCAATTGATGGTGCATCACACAGTGTTTAGAAAAATAGCTTCCTAATTCTTCTTCCCAAATATTTACCTCAGAATCTGAGTGATGGGAGTTACAGATCATAATGAAGCATGTAGAACGCGTCTTCATTTGGCTTGTGATCAAAGAATAAGAAATGCATCATTTGTTATGACGGTACAGAATTACTTTTGGAAAACGTTAAACCTTAAAATTATTCCTGAACAAAAAATAACCAGATTATGGGTTTACTCAACGTTATGGGAAAATGAGTAAAAATGAGTAAAAGATTTGCCTTTAGATAAATAACACAAATAATTTCTGTGGATGTCATTATAGTAATTTGTCTCTGATTTAAAACAGCAAACAAGTAGCAAGTTTCATATTTTATTCGCCATTTCAGTCAAAATTGGATATTTTAGGGCTCCTTTAAAAATGATGTATTAACATTTCAATCTATTGTCCTCTCAGCAAGTCAATTTTAATTAGGTTTATCTGCCCTTCATAAGTGCTCTTTGCAGAACTGTAGGGAATTGAGGCAGTAAAATTTCCATGTTTTCTCATTTAGGCTGCTTTTGAAAAGCTAGAAAAAGAGTTGAAAGAGATCAACACAAACCAAGAAGCTTTGAAAAATAATTGCCTGGAGCTGACAGAGCTAAAGTTCCTTCTTCAGATAACGGAGGATTTCTTTGAAGAGGTATGTCAGTTATCGCCATATATTTATTGAATACATTTATGTTACTGCACCATCATGGAATAACAAGTGTTTCTAATTCCATCAGCACAAATATTAAAGTGTCCTCCAGTTGAGGAAAATACATCAAGATATCTTGGACTGGATTCTCCGCTGTCGGGATTCTCCGTTGGGCCGGCAGCCCTGGGATTTCCCGACGGCGTGAGGCTGCCCACAATGGGAAATCCCATTGGCCGACTGGTGAGACGGAGAATCCTGGGGGCGCGCCGCACCAGAAATCTGGTGTGGTGGGATGGAGAATCCCGCCTCCTGCATTTTAGGGGCAGCATAGTGGTTAGCACTGATGTCCCACGGCGTTCAATCCCGGCCCCAGGTCACTGTCCGTGTGGAGTTTGCACATATGTCTGCATGGGTCTCAATCCCAAAACCCAAAGATGTGCAGAGTAGGTGGATTGGCCACGCTAAATTTCTCCTTAATTTGAAAAATTAGAAAAAGATGTCTGATACTTGTGAATATTTGAATTTATACTTGTGAATTCTTAAAAGGTAGCTGTGGGATTTAAAATTTTGGGTACTAGGAAGAGGTGTCTGAGCCACAACTCTATCCTCTATTTTCCACTTCACTCCCACACACTTACAAACAGATTCGTGCATTATACAGCTTTACTGACATTCATTCATATAATATTGTGTGTCTGCGCACTGACCAACAAAACCATAATTTTTTAAAATATCTTTAATGCAGAAACAAAGCCATCATGATGATTTCGGAACCCCCTTGCAATTATTTAATATAATTATATAAATAATAAAATTCAAGGAGGTAAAAATTATAATTGTCATAGGGCTGTCGTGTTTAATAAAAGCAGTTTGTTCCTTTCCTTGCATACTGAGATCAGTAACCGTCATTGAATAATGCAAATGGATATGCTGTCCTTTGCTATCACAAAGTTCAACTGATAGTTTGTTCAAGAAAAGTGCTTTAAAGCTTTTCTAAAGCGTTCGCAGCTGGTCGAATAAAACCCTTTTGGGATCTGTTGCAGTGCAACAATGGCAGCAATTTATGTTTGAAATAATTTTCAATGTTTCTTGCAGCTGAGAAAGTTGAATGTGAATCATTTCCAATCAATCCTGTCTCTGTTACTGGTGCATATTTTGAGCCTAATTGTACAATAAAACTAATAATGCTTCTTGAGATGAGGGTTCCCAACTCCGTTTGGACATGTCCTGGAAGTATCACAACATGGACTCCTCCATCCAACCACCCCTGCCAATGGCTGCCCAACTTAACCATACTTGTGGCACACTGCCTTGCCTATCAAATTGGAACGCAAACAATCTCATTATCTAATTGCATGATCCTAGACAATTAGTGAAATAATCGTCTTCTTTGGTGTCCTATATTTTAATAATTAATAAATAAATCAAAGATAATTTTTTTTTTAATTAATGACCCTATGGTTGTTTTTCTAAGATGCTCAGTGTAGTGTCTTGGAGATTAATCTATAATTCATGCAGACTCCGAGCTAATCCTGGAGAATTGCAATATAGTAGAGACCCAGGCTGGGATTTCCATAATTTTCTGATTTTCCCAGTCCCTCGTTGGTGACATAATGAGGTTCCCACCCCATTTCCATGAATTATCATCGAACTAAAGGACTTCCACACATCTGTTCCCCCCACATTACGAATTCCCCGTCGCCAGCATGAAGTCACTTTGCCAAGGGTTGCAACTGCTTTTGCAAAATGTGAACCAGGCGACTATGTATAGCCACCGCCCCCCTCCCCCCACCCCCAGGGGGGGGTTGCTGGTCGTGAGGGACATGCCCGTGCATTACCCTGGCACTGCTCCAGGCACTATCCCCAGGCAATGCCACAGCATTGTCCCATGGCACTGCTGCTCCCTGGCACTGTCCCTGGCACCCTGCCACTGCCCAAGGCACTGCTCCCTGATACCCTGGCATTTCCCATGGCACTGTCTCCTGGCACTGCTGGGTGGTCCTTTGGAGGGGGGGAATGTGGGGAGGACCCCTTATCCTAACAGCAGGTAAGGAGATTCCCTTTCTAACAGCACTCTGGGTGTACCTACACCACCACCTTTTCAAGGGCAGTAAGGGATAGGCAACAAATGCTGGCCTCACCAAGACCCACACATCCGAAATAATAGAAATAAGGACAGGTGAAGGGCAGCACATTGATGATGGAGCAGAAATTGTTTTGTGAAAACCTGTGACGAGCCTCTAATTTATTTCAACCTATTACCAGTTAATTTCAGCTCCCTGCCAACCAATTTCAACTGCAATAATGGGCAAAGCCAATGAAAAATCTAGCATTTTGTGACAACAGGTTTATCATTTCAGACACTGCAACCAATCTTCACAGTGCCCTTATTCAGCTTCCACACAGGCAAACATAGCAGTTAGGAGCAGCAACCCTCTGGCAGCACAGCCTCTTCAAATTACTCCATGGTGAACAAGACTGTAGGAAGTGGAACGTACAATAAGTGATAGTTGCAGTGAAACACATTTGTCAAAAAGGTCTCCAATGTCAGATAGATCAATTTAACTGCAAAGATTTGTTGACACTGTTCAAGGGCTGTTTGTATGAACCGTACAACAGACTGGTTTTATAAGGGCCAGCAGCAAATAATTCCAGATACACAACTGATGAATGCAGTGTTTTCATCCTGCATAAAATAGGAAGAATTTATGTATGTTAGGTTATCCAATTATCTTGCAACTGGAGGCATTAAACTAGAAGCTAATGTAAGCCTCAAAATTTCATATTGGAGACAAATAGTGGCCAATTGACTGGAGGCTCACTTCATCTAGAAATTAGAGCTGCAACACAAAGACTTTATCCTAGTCAAATTATAGAAGACATAGAATAGAACAGTACAGCACAGAACAGGCCCTTCAGCCCTCGATGTTGTGCCAAGCAATGATCACCCTACTCAAACCCACATATCCACCCTATACCCGTAACCCAACAACCCCCCCCTTAACCTTACTTTTTAGGACACTACGGGCAATTTAGCATGGCCAATCCACCTAACCCGCACATCTTTGGACTGTGGGAGGAAACCGGAGCACCCGGAGGAAACCCACGCACACAGGGGGAGGACGTGCAGACTCCACACAGACAGTGACCCAGCCGGGAATCGAACCTGGGACCCTGGAGCTGTGAAGCATTTATGCTAACCACCATGCTACCGTGCTGCCCTATAAATGGTGAAATTATTAATATGTAACACAACGTGCAACCATTGCCCATCAAGTCATTCTATGGACAAGAAACTTGATTGATGAACAGCTATTTATTCTCCAAGAGTACAAACTTATAATATCTTCACAGTACAACAGTCCAGTTTGCTTATGAAATTAAACTCTATAATTTCAACATAATAACCACATTACTTATATCTGATATTCATAGAATCCATAAGTGCAGAAGAAGGCCATTCGGCCAATCGATTCTGCACTGACCCTCTGAAAGAATACCCTGCCCAGGCCCATTCCCCCGCACTATTCCTGTAACACCACCGAACCTGCACATCTTTGGACACTAAGGGGCAATTTAACATGGCCAATCCACCTAATCTGGATTTTTCTGGACTGTTGGGAAGAAGCCGGAGCACCCAGAGGAAGTCCACGCAGACACGGGGAGAATGTGCAAACTCCATAAAGATGTATTGAACCCAGGTCCCTGGTGCTGTGAGGCAGCAGTGCTAACCACTGTGCCAAAAGTCTACAAAAGGCTTTCAGATTGTGTATGAAATAGATAGAGTGGGAGTGGAGAAGATGTTTCCACTAGGAGGAGAGACTAGAACCCAAGGGAACAGCCTCAGACTGAAGGAACGATCCTTTAAAACTGAGATGAGGAGGAATTTTTCAGAGCGTAATAATAATAATCGCTTATTGTCACAAGTAGGCTTCAATGAAGCTACTGTGAAAAGCCCCTAGTCGCCACATTCCGGCACCTGTTCGGGGAAGCCGGTACAGGAATTGAACCCGCGCTGCTGGCATTGTTCTGCATTATAAGCCAGCTGTTTAGCCCACTGTGCAAAACCAGCCCCAGTGGTGAATCTGTGGAACTCTTTGCCACAGAAGTTTGTGGAGGCCAAATAACTGACTGTCTTTAAGATAGAGATAGATAGATTCTTGATTAATAAGGGGATCAGGGGTTACAGGGAGAAGGAAGGAGAATGGGGATGAGAAATATATCAGCAATGATCAATAGGTGGAGCAGACTCAATGGGCCGAATGGCCTAATTCTGCTCTTACATCTTATGGTCTAATACATTCTAAAGAGAATGTTTTAACCTTAGGTAACCTGATTCTAACTTTATTCTTAAGTACTATCCCACTGCTATCTTGCATTATCTTGCTACCTTCTAGCTTGAATTTTTTTTTTGGTCCACCAATGTGATATGTCCTGCTTTTTGAGAAGTTCAGTATATGCTGCCTAGTGTAATATATCATGATTCAAGAATAATGACAAACAAATCCGCATGACATTGGTAAAGGTATAGATGACAATTTAGCCTCTCTCCGCTGGAAGAAAGCCCAAACTGTAACATTGCTCACAACTTCACAAATGCAGTTTGTCAGTGGGCTGATGTAGTGATTAATACCAAGTGTAGACATTACCATTTTATTTACAATGCTTTAAACATTGCGTGCTGAAAGTCTTTGGCCCATGTATTGCATTCCTGCGTCAACTCTGGTGGAAGTACCTCAGAAAAACAAAAACTAGATTAGGAACCAAGCACAATGGGGTCTGTCTTGTCACTGTGTCATAAGTGGCATCCAAGAGCGAGGGAGGGGTCAGGGCAGCAACCCCCAACCATACACTTGCTGTGTCCTGGTCTTTCAGTCAGCAAGATTAGCTATTGATACATCCATTGAGAAAAAATGTTCCAGAAAATTGAGTTGTCATTGATTTCTGGATCTGGGAGGTAACCTGAATCTTCACCTTGTTATGGCCAGGGTTTAGAGAACCCCAAAGTGTATCATGGAGTTCACCTGATCTACAACTTTTAATAGATTGTGGTATGGGGAGCACACGGCCCACTCTATAGGTGTGGTACAGCAGAAATGGAAAAGTATTTTTTAAAGCAAAACGATGTTTATTCTACGAACTCAAGTTAATCTTTTTAAAACATACAGTGAGCATCTTAGCAACCATCAATTCAAATACAACCCCCAAAGAATACAACACTAAGTAATCCTTAATAACTTCCCAAACAATATCCAGAAGACACAAGAAACACCTTTTAACAGAGTTTACATTCACTACTGAGAACATTTATAATTCTGAATTCACCAAATGATCAAGAGATAGTCTTTTCATGACAGAGAGAACAGCAGTACACCTGCTTTGTCTGGGTTCAGCTCCAACACTGAAAACGAAACTAAAACACACCCTGCAGCAAACAGCCTAAAATGAAAGTAAAACGCTGACAGAGAGTCCAGCTCCACCCACACCCTGACATCACTGATAAACACCCATTTCTGCAAGGTACATTTCTTAAACACCCATTTCTTAAAGGTACTCTCACATGACAACCTTCATCAAAGATTCTTTTAGTATTAATGTTGTTTATCCCCCTTATCATTGGTCAGTGTTCTGTAATGTATATGAAAATTGGTTATTGTCACAAGTAGGCTTCAAATGAAGTTACTGTGAAAAGCCCCTAGTCGCCACATTCCGGCGTCTGTTCGGGGAGTCTGGTACGGGAATTGAACCGTGCTGCTGGCCTGCCTTAGTCTGCTTTCAAAGCCAGCAATTTAGCCCAGTGTGCTAAACCAGCCCCTCCTCCGGGGCTCCTCCGGGACACTGATAGTAACAGGGTTTTCAAGGAGGCACAGCAGTACCAATGGAGGAGGATGTCTGAAGCTGGGGTAAATCGAGTATGTGTATTCCATCCAGTATATGAGGTAGTGGGGGAGGTAAAATCTCAGCCTATGTCACAGTTTGGAGCCTCACCACCATGGCAGGGCCCCCCAGAACGTGCAGCTACTGGCACCAGTGCCCACTGGTATTCAAACAAAGCGACCTGCAGTTATTCTCAGGGTCATCGTCAGAGACCACCACTGAGGACATCACAGTTAGGATGGTAGATTTTTGGTCTTGCTGTCAGCTTGTTTACATTTTATCAGTTTGCTCTCATAAGGAGAAATAAATTAGACTCTTCTATAATGGTTTTGTAAATTAGAATTCTTCTATCTAGGCTGCTCTGTATTTACATAATTGAAAAACGATTTTCCCTTCATGGAAAACAAGCTTTCAGCCGGCAGTAATTGAAAAATAAAAGCACTTTGCAGCCTGTAGCTTTTAATGTGTGTTGGGTTTTGTCTTCTTCAGGCAGAATCCCAGCTGTCAGGCTCTGAGCTCCCCTCTGAAGAGTCTGTCCCTGTAACAGGGTTTTCAAGGAGGCACAGCAGTACCAGTGGAGGAGGACGTCTGAAACTGGGGTAAATCTAGTATGTGTATTCCATCTGCCATTGTAAAGTAGGTTATATTAGCACAGAAATACACTCCAAAGCAGATAACAGACAGAAACATCTCAAAAGGTGACATAACAACATAAAATTCACAATTGATTTCCTTCTTCTCCTATGGAAAGTCACTGTGAGACACCTCTTCATCCTATTTCAGACAGTAAGAATCTCTACATTATAGATATGTTTTGTATTATGAATTTATAGGCAGCTCATATTGTTATGAATTAAAAGTGGCTTCTGTGATCTCTTTGGGGAGAGCTGTCAGTATTTTGAAGGTCTGAGATAAATATCTGGTTGTACTCTATGCCCTTGGGTTTCTTTTCAACTCCAAAGTCTTTATGAGAAAATCTTTGTGCCTGTCTGCTGGCAGCTTGGGCTTGACCTTTTCCCACAGCAGTTGTTTGTGAGATGATGCCAGGGAGATGTTGGTGACGAGCACTCTGTCAATGAGGTCAGTCTGCCACAGCTGGTAGTTAGTCACCATTGTTGGCTATCCTTTGATTTGAGGATGTCGTCGATGTGGTGATATGCCTATGGACCATATCACAGATGGATGGTATGAGACCTCCAACCAGCAGGTGGCGGTCTCAAGAACAAGGTTATGGGACCTGGGGACCTGTATATAAAGAGGCTCATCCGGACATCTCCAGAAGAACACGAGGTAGAGGGTGATAAGACGTACATGTAACAAGTCAGAGAAGTTGTAAGTTCCAGCAGAGTAGCAAAGACTTCATGATAACGTGCTCTGTATCAGATTGCCATCCTGCAGCACGTGACATAATAAAAGGATCTTGTTTGGACAGATCAAAGTGTTTGGTGAATTCATCTTTAGGTGTAAGGGACCAAACACACAACAATCGAGTCATGGTTGTGAGTTTCTGCAATGGGTATTCATGGGCGCGATTCTCCCCAAACATTTCAAAGTTCATTTGTGGCAGGTTTTTTGGAAGTTTCCCGCCAGTTCTGCCGGAGAGTTCCCCACCGCTATTAAATGACACTTCATCACTTTTCTGGACCCTGGGAAATTTCTCACCGGTTTAGCCTACACTAAGAGCGCGATTCTCCATCCTCGTTACGCTCTCACTCAAGCTAAACGAGGCCAATGAATAGTGGGAGAGGCAGAAAGCGAGAACCGCGCCAAGCACCAAACAGTTTGCAAAGCAACCAACCCGCTCCCCGAGACGAAATTGGGATCTCGCTGTAGCGTGGTGAGAAACTAGGGGCGGGGTTTTCCGACCGCCCCGCCAAGTCGGCTGCTGTCAACCTCTGCCATGGCCAGCGCGGGGAAGAACCCCCCTGCACATGCGCTGGGATGACACCAGCATACGCTGGTGCGCCCGCGTATGCGCCAACTCGCGCCAACTGGCGGAGACCCTTCGACGCCGGTTGGCGTGGCGCCAAGCCCTTCCGCGCCTCCTGGCGCGACGCCAAACCCACCGGCGCTGGCCTAGCCCATGAAGGTGCAGAGTATTCCACACATTCAGGGAGGCCCAATGCCGGAGTGGTTCATGCCACTCCTCCACGCCGGTACAGCCCACCCCGCCGGGTAGGAGAGAATCCCGCTCCGGATTCTCTGTTGACTGATGCCGAAATCGGGAATCACAGTTGGGTGGAGAATAGATTCCGACACCAAAATCGCAGCAGGAGCCGATCTGATGCCGAAACACAATTTTCCGTCACCTTGACAGCGGTGTCAATGCGTTCCGGAATGCACATATAGTAAACACCATTTGTATATCATTAGTGGGCCTGACCTGGCATTCTCCGGGGCTGCCACGATTCCCCACCTCCGATGGGCTGAGTTCCCAATGGTGCGGTTCACTTGTGCTTTTAAAAATCGTGAAACAGGGACTTCCAGTGGCGGCTATGAAGGAGTAAGTCGCACATTTGGTGGCTCCCGCTCTGGTCGGTGTGGTGATATGCATCACTATTTATACACAAGGGGTTAATGTAAGTCCATGTAGACTAGCTAGACACTAGAGGGAGCATCAGAGACATGACACACAGACACTCAACCAATAGGTCAGTAAGATAGGACACGACCAATGGGCATTCATGATACACACAGAGATGACACTACCACGGGGGGCATTACACCAACCCATATATAAAGGACACAGCACACATGATCTTCCTCTTTCCAATGGAGACACTCAGTGAGTACAGACACAGGGTTGATCACTCCCATCACGTGGATTGTAGCAGACTGGTTTGTCAGTCTGAGTAGCTACAGAAGGATTAACAGTAGTGGCGAACCCGAGTAGGAGAATTGTAAATAGTTTAATAAACATGTTGAAGTTATCACCATGTCTGAACCTTCCTTTGTCAGAGTGCACATCAAGGAAGCCGCTTATGCTACGCCAAGAGCAGAACAAGAGAGTCGGACGTTTGGACCTTTCCACCTGACTTTTTTCTGGTTTTAAACTGTAAATTCGAAGGCTGAGGCAATTGGGCACCGTTTCCACGTATCAGTATATGGAGCAAAGAACTAGAAGTGCACGAAAAGGCAGAAATAAAAAGACAGGCAAGCGCTGGGCTGAAGCTGCAGCAGGAGACAGCATGGCCGAGGATCGGACCCCTGGTGTATCGGCCCAATGATCAATGGAGCAGTTGATGCAGGTCATCCAGGACGGCTTTGCCAAGCAGAAACGGGACTGCCTGGACCCGATAAAAGAGTCGATTGATCGGCTGGAGCACAGATTGGATGCCCAGGATCGGGCAATCCAGAAGGTTGAGAAGGCGTTGGCTGAGCAGGAGGAACATCAAACTGAGATGGAGCTGGAGGTGGGGATGTTGAGGGACCAGCAGAAAAGGCTTCTGGAGAAAGTGGAGTACCTAGAGAATAGATCCCGCCCGCAGAACTGAAGAATTGTCAGGCTCCTCGAGGGGTCTGAGGGAGCTGATGCTGGGGCATACATTTTTTTCAAATAAATTTAGATTACCCAATTATTTTTTCCAACTAAGGGGCAATTTAGTGTGGCCAATCCGCCTACTCTGCACATTTTTTGGGTTGTGGGGGTGAAACCCACGCAGACACGGGGAGAATGTGCAAACTCCACACGGACAGTGACCCAGAGACGGGATCGAACCTGGGACCTCAGTGCCATGAGGCAGCTGTGCTAACCACTAGGCCGCCGTGCTGCCCGATGCTGGGGCATACATAGCGAGTATGTTTGAGAAGCTGCTGGGGGAGGGGACATTCTCCCGACCTTTGGTGATGGACAGGGCGTAGCGAGCGAAGAAGCCACGAATGGGGGACCTCCAAGGGCAATGGTGGTGAGATTCCACAGGTTCCTGGACAAGGAATGTATTCTTCAGTGCGCCAAGTGAAAGCGGAGCTGTAAGTGGGACAACAGTATCCTGCAGGTGTACCAGGACCTGAGTGTGGAGGTGGCTAGGAAAAGGGCAGGCTTCAACCAAATTAAGTCCATCTTTTTCAAGAAACAGGTGAAGTTTAGACTGCTGTATCCAGCTCGTCTCTGGGTCACATATGAGGACCAGCATCATTATTTTGAGTCGCCCGAAGACGTGCTGGACTTCGCAAAAAGAAAAGGACTCGTGGTGGACTGAGAACTTTTGAACTTTGATGCAAATTTTTGGCTTATTTGGTTTTCTTTTTCGGTTTTTCTTTTTGGTGAATGTTCGTACTGCCTTTTGCCTTGATGTGCACTTTTGTGGGATGGAGATGTGCTTGTTTGAATTTCGGTGTTTTTCTTTCAGTTGGGTGGTTGTGTGGGGATCGTTAGATGAGGGAATTTGTTTGTATGAGCGGGGGTAGGGGAGTGAGGAAACAATAGGTGGGACACTATCTGGCGCCGGGGGTGGGGGCTACCAAGCTAGCTGGGTGAGCTAGCTCATGGAAGCGCAGTGGGGGGGGTGCATATGTTTAATTTATTGTATGGGTTAGGTTTCAGAGTGGTGTTGCTGGGGGGGGGGGTGGAGTGGGGGTAGTTGTTCTGCTGATGAGGGAGGGACTTTGGTTGAGGGACAGAGAGGAGGTCGGTGGTGGGGACTGCTGGGTGGCGGGCGGTGCATGGGCTGGATGCAGGCCCAAGAAAGGGGATGGCTGATCGGCAGAGGGGGGGGCACTCTGCCCCCCCAACTAGGCTGATCACTTGGAATGTTTGAGGGTTAACTGGGCCGGTTAAGAGGGCACGTGTGTTCACGCACCTGAGGGGACTAAAGGCGGACGTGGTAATGTCGCAAAGATGCACCTTAGAGTAGTGGACCAGGTTAGATTGACGAAAGACTGGGTTAGTCAGGTCTTCCACTCAGGGCTGGCCACAAAGACTAGAGGGGTTGCAATCTTGATTAATAAGCGGGTGATATTTGAGGTGGGCAGAATAGTTTGGATGTGGGAGGTCGAAATATTATGGTGAGTGGTAAGCTAGAGGGGATGAAGGTAGTGCTGGTTAATGTGTATGTGCCAAATTGGCATGACATGGAGTTCATAAAGAGGATGTTAGGGAGGATACCGGACCTGGACTCGCACAAACTGATCATGGGAGGAGACTTTAATACAGTTACTGATCCCGGCCTGGATCAGTCATGCTCCAAAACGGGCAGGGTGCCAGCAATGGTGGTGGACACGGGGTGCTCGACGATTACAATCTCAGACCATGCTCCACACTGGGTTGACCTGCAGGTTAGTAAAGATAGTAATCAGCGCCCGCAATGGAGGTTAAATGGAGGGCTGTTGACGGACGAAGCGGTGTGCGAGAGGCTGAGGAAATGCATACAAAATTAACTGCAGGTAAATGATACGGGGGAAGTCTCAGCAACGGTGGTCTGGGAAACACTGAAGGCAGTGGTGAGAGGAGAGCTGATCTCGATCCGGGCTCACAGAGACAGGACGGACAGAGCAGAGGCAGATCGACTGGTAAAAGAGATTGTACAAGTCGACAGGAGGTACACGGAGACTCCAGACATAGGGCTTTTAAGGGAACGGCGGAGGCTACAGGCGGAGTTCGGCTTGTTAACCACAGGGAGGGAAGTGGAACACCTCAGAGAGGCAAGGGGGGGATCTACGAGCATGGAAGGCCAGCAGGATGCTTGCACAGCAGCTCAGAATGAGGGAGCAGCTAGAGAAATAGGGAAAGTTATTGACGGGGATGGGAACTTAGTTGGGGACTCTGCAGGGGTGAGCAAGGCGTTTAGGGATTTCTACAGCAGGCTGTACAGGTCAGAACTCCCTATGGGGCCGGAGGGGATGAAGCACTTCCTGGATGGCTGAATTTCCCAAAGGTGGACGGGGAGCTGGTAGAAGGACCCCCCCAGTGGCCAACCCTGATCGGGTTGGAAGAGATAGTGAAGGGTTCGAAGGCCATGCTGTCGGGTAAGGCCCCGGGACCGGACGGGTGCCCTGCGGAGTTCTATAAAAAGTTCTCCGGGATATTGGGACCGGTGCTGATGAAGGTGTTTAATGAGGCAAGGGAAAGAGGGGTTCTGCCCCAGACGATGTCACAGACCACGATTTCGCTGATTCTGAAGCGGGAAAAGAACCCGGAGCTATGTGGGTCCTACAGGCCGATAGCCCTGTTGAATGTAGACGCCAAACTGTTGGCCAAAATTCTGTCCTCCAGCTTTGAGGATTGTGGACCGGATGTTATTGTGGAGGATCAGATGGAGTTCGTTAAGGACAGGCAGCTGGGGGCCAATGTAAGAAGGCTGTTAAATGTGATCATGATGCCCCCTGAAAGTAGGGAGTTGGAGGTAGCGATCGCAATGAATGTGAAAAACGTTTTTGACCGGGTTGAATGGGATTATTTATGGGAGGTTCTGGGGCGGATCGGATTTGGGAGGGGCTTTATTGACTGGGTCAGGTTGCTGTACCAGGCTCCTGTGGCAAGTGTACGGATGAACAGGACGATGTCGGACAATTTTAGACTGCACCAGAGGACGAGGCAAGGATGCCCCCTCTCCCCGCTGCTGTTTGCGCTGGCTATAGAGCCGCTGGCAATTGCTCTGAGAGCCTCAAGGGGCTGGAAGGGGCTGGTCCGGAGGGGAGGAGGGGGGGGGGGGGGGGGGGGGGCTTATGGAGCACAGAGTCTCGCTTTATGCGGATGACCTGCTCCTGTATGTTTCAGATCCAACTGAGGGCATGGAAGAAATCATGGGAATTTTATGGGAATTTGGCTGGTTCTCGGGGTATAAACTTAATATGGGGAAGAGCGAGATGTTTGCTGTCCAGGCGAGGGGGGTCAGGAGAGGCGATTGGGGGAACTGCCATTTAGATTGGTAGGGGACAGTTTCAGGTACCTAGGGGACTGCACGCGGCTGCATATCAGAGACCCCCCCCCCATCAGTGTCTGCCCCATGTCAAAGACCACCACCCCCCCATATGAGATACCCCAATTCAGAGACCGTCCCATCAGAGACTCCCCATATCAGAGATCCCCCCCCACAATCAGTCACATCTGCCTGGAAGCTAAAGAGTGACAAGGCAGTGATTTTTAACTGTTTCTGCCTGGTCTGCTCTTTAGTTTCCAGGCAGGGATGACTGAAAGGGGGGGGGGGGGGGGGGGGGGGGGGGGGGGGGGGGGGGGGGGGGGGGTCTCTTATATGGGGGTTCTCTGATGGAAGGGTCTCTGATATGGGGTAGGGTCACAAATATGGGGGGGTCTCTGGTGGGGAGCATCTGATGGGGTCCTCGCTCTCAGGCTGCCTGCTCAAAATAGCAGCCCGATAGAGGGATTCAGAACAGAACCCCGCTATGCTGAAATTTGCATGGCAAGGGAGAATGAATTGCTTCTGGTACCACTCCCAGAACCAGTGCAAACCAGAAGCAATTCAACTCCAGTGGGCGAGCATGGTATCCCAAACGGAGAATCCAGCTCATACTTTACAGAAAAATCTAGTAATAAATCATATTGGAGACAATGAACAACATTCAGCACATTTTTTCAGGGCGGGACCAGTTATTCAGCAATAGTTATTCTCAGTTAGCCACTAAAAGTCCAGGTACGCCATATTGAACAAGGTTTATAGAAACAGAGAAACATAGAACAGTACAGCACAGAACAGGCCCTTCGGCCCTCGATGTTGTGCCGAGCAATGATCACCCTACTCAAACCCATGTATCCACCCTATACCCGTAACCCAACAACCCCCCCAACCTTATTTTTTAGGACACTACGGGCAATTTATCATGGCCAATCCACCTAACCCGCACATCTTTGGACTGTGGGAGGAAACCGGAGCACCCGGAGGAAACCCACGCACACATGGGGAGGACGTGCAGACTCCGCACAGACAGTGAAGCATTTATGCTAACCACCATGCTACCGTGCTGCCACAGTTTAACTTGATATGAGAGTGGAAAAGAACAAGTTCTCAATAGATCAGTTGATTTTGTTCATTGTCACCACTTTTAAAAGACACAATTGTACCCGCCTCTACCACTGCCAGCCCTCTCCAGATGCTCACCACCCACTGTGTGAAGAAATTTCCCCTTTGGTCTCTTTTGCATCTCTCCCCTCTCACCTTAAACCTATGCCCTCTAGTTCTAGACTCCTCTACCTTTGGGGAAAGATGTTGACTATCTACCTTGTCTATGCTCCTCATTATTTATAGACCTCTTTAAGCCACCTACACTACACTACAGGGTGTCATCTGCAAACTTACGAACCATGCCTCCTACATTCTCATCCAAATCATTAATATATATAACAAATAACAGTGGACCCAGCACCGATCCCTGAGGCACACGGCTGGTCACAAGCCCCCAGTTTGAAAAACATCCCTCCACAACCACCCTTTGGCTTTGGTCGCTACGCCAATTTTGTATTCAATTGGCTATGTCACCCTGGATTCCGTGAGATTTAACCTTTTGCAAAAACGTACCATGCGGTACCTTGTCAAAGGCCTTGCTAAAGTCCATGGAGACAACGTCGACCGCAATGCCCTCATTTACCCTCTTGATTACCCCATCAAAAAACTCAATCAAATTCGTGAGACATGACTTTCCCCATACTAAACCATGCTGACTTTCACTAATTAGCCCTTGCCCGTCTAAATCCCTGTAGATCCTGTCCCTCAGAATACCTTCCAACAACTTATCCACTACAGAAGTAAGGCTCACTGGTCTGTAATTCCCTGGCTTATCCCTACAGCCGTTCTTAAACAAGGGCACAACATTTGCTCCCCTCCAATCTTCAGGCACCTCTCCTGTGGTTGTCGATAATTCAAATATCTCAGCTAGGGAGCCTGAAATTTCCTCCCTAGTCTCCCACAATGTCCTGGGATACGTTTCATCAGGTCCCGGGGATTTATCTATCTTAATGCACTGCCTTCTCTGTAATATGTACACTCCTCAAGACATCACTTTTTATTTCCCCAATTTCCCTTACATTCGTGCCTTTCGCAATAGTAAATATCACTGCCAAAACATCTGCATCTTCACATTTTCTAGGAAAAATCAGTAAATACCATCAATATTGCTGATTTTTACCACGTAGCCCAAAGACATTGAAATCATCTGCCCTGGCTGAGATCAGTTAACTTATTGGTCTGGAAATAACCTCCTCCCTGTATAGTCCATCACTGCACCATGTAGTGCATTTATTAACAAAACTATCAGGGGAGATGGAGAGCATTGAATTACCAATGGAATGGAATGCATAAGTGTCAGCTAATCTCATAAGTTTTCTCTTTTTTAAAATAAATTTAGAGTACCCAATTATTTTTTTCCAATTAAGGGGCAATTTAGCTTGGCCAATCCACATAACCTGCACATCTTTGGGTCGTGGGGGCGAAACCCACGCAAACACGGGGAGAATGTGCAAACTCCACATGGACAGTGACCCAGAGCCGGGATCGAACCTGGGACCTCGGCGCCGTGAGGCAACAGTGCTATCCACTTCGCCACGATGCTGTCCATCTCATAGGTTTTCTCTATATCTTTCATGCAGTTTTGTGGCTGGAGTGATCAAACGAGAACGATTCCCTGCTTTTGAAAGATTACTATGGAGAATATGCCATGGAAACATTGTCTTACGTCACGAAGAAATTAATGTCCCAGCAGAGGATCGTATGGCTGTAAGCATAACATTTTGCACTTGAAATATTACTAATTTCAGGTGATTTCTTGATTCAGCATCCGTTTAAGTCAATGTTATGTAAGTCACGCAGAGAGGATTTCGTCAGTCGAGAGGATACAGAGATGGCACCTCGTTCAAGCATTCTTCATGGATCCCAGAGAAGCACATTACCTAAAGGACTTCTGTTGCATCTTAGGTTTTGCTGCGAATCCACAGGGAATACTCCTCTCATTAGAAGGTTAAAATGGCTTTGGGTTTCCATTACAGATTGGACCCAACTTTTTATATATTAATTGGGCTCCTGCTTGAATCAGGTGGACACCAGAGCTCCCAAGAAAAAATGAAAGAGCAATAAGTGCACTTCTTGGATTGTGGTGTTAGAATTTGTCTTCTTATAGTTTTTTCTCAGGTGGAGTCAGTTGAAATTCTACCAAGGCAGTTATTAAATTTTGGAGTGTTTCAAAACGTTATTCAAAACTGAACTGGATAAGTATTTGATAAAGAATTAAAAGCATATTGAGAAATGGTGGGGAAAAGGAATTAGTATCGACAACTTCAAGTGAGGCTCACACTGGGACAGGTACAATGCGCTGAATGGCCTCCTCCTGTACAGTGTATTTTATAAACTTTCTTCATGGAAACAGGAAAAGAGGACCAGTTTACACCATTCATTTAAATATACATTCTCTGAGCATGGAAGGCGCATTAACAGAGCATTTGAGACATTTTACTGCTGTCAGAAACTGTCCTATCCATGGACTTGTGATAGATAAATCTGTCAAATTCCTCAACAAATTTGTGCAAAGCACCGGCAGTGGTGTGAGCCCCCGGATTTACACATTCTGTGACAAGTTGGCAGAACTATTTTTAAAAGGCATTTGAATGCTAGTGATGAACACTGAAACAATACACCTGATTCAACATAGTCCCTGAGGCAAATTCCTTGTTTTTCTGATTATTGTGCAAAGGAATTGAAGTACAGGTTTGTCAGTGTTCTGAACTATGAACGTATCATATATATATATATATATATATATATACACTAATCTGAGACTGTGGGAGCAAAATTGATCGAGCCCATCTATTCAGAAACAGTTGAGATTGGATGTAACTCTGGTTTTGCACCCTGTCAGATTTTGCTCTTTATTAAAGTGAGTATAGAGTAATATTGGATAGACAGTAAAACCCACATGGTAACTAAGCCTATCAATTTCCCAGGTGGTAGTTAGGTTGCCGTTACCCTCTATGTCATTCCCAATTAATCAGATGAATAAATATTTTTTTCCCTGACAGATTTATACCATTGATATAAAATTACTTTCCCAATTCCTTTTTTGCTTTATCCTCAGGATGAGTTTGTCAGTAAAGATGTGTTCATAATTTTCTACCAAGGAGAACTGTTTAAAAGCAAAGTGAGGAAGATATGCGATGGGTAAGTATCCAGTGAGCTTGGTTAGCAGATAAATTAAGCGTAAATGGCCCAATATAGTTGACTCTGGACTAGGTTTAAACCTCCTTATTGTCTTTCTTTTCCAGGTTCCATGCCACAGTGTATCCTTGCCCAGAAACCTTGCATGAACGAATGGAGATGAGTGTTGGTGTAAACTTGCGAATTGCGGATATATACATGGTATGTTCTGAAGGATTTTATCTCAAAGTAAAAAGGTAGAGTTTCTTCTCTGGACAGCCCTTGGCATGCAACAGGTATAAGAAATATCAACTATACGGCATCTGTCATCAAAGAGACTTGTGTAATTTTCTTGTCAAGGACCATTTGTCTCGGGGTGCAATACCTGGACAGACCCATGGATGAAGCTGGAATCTGAAAATCAATCTGGAATGCATCAAATGAGATCATCCTGAAGGGGGAGAGTGATAAGGCAGAGATCATGGTACATGTTGGGATCAATGACATAGGTAGAAAGAGGGATGAGGTCTTGCATCAAGAATTCAGGGAGTTAGGCAGTAAACTAGAAAGTAGGACCTCTTGGTGCCATGTGCTAGCGAGCACAGAATAGGAGAATAGCACAGATGAATGCATGGCTTAAGAGTTGATGCAGGAGAGAGGGTTTTAGATTCCTGGATCACTAGAACCATTTATGGGGAAGGTGGGACCTGTACAAGCAAGACGGCCTAGTCTGAACCAGAGCAGGACGGGTTTGCTAGTGCTGCTGGAAGGAGTTTAAACTAATTTGGCATGAGGAGGGGACACAAACTGTTAGTGGAATACAGCATAATACAGTAAAGCTATCAAGTCAGACGGAATGCAGCTGTATTATGTTTCAATGGAGTAAGTCCAGGCTGGATGGTCTCTACTTTAATGCCAGGAGTAATACAGGTAAAATGGATGAGTTAAGGATGAGGATTGACACGTGAAATTGAATTATAGTAGCCATCATGGAGATGTGGTTGAGGGAGGAGCATGTTTGTCAGCTCAACATCCTGGGATATAGAATCTTCAGGCGAGACAGACGAGGAAGCATTGTATTCTCAGGTAAGAAGTCAGTTACTGCAGTAAGGAGAGATGATATCTTGGAAGGGGCATCAAATGAAGCATTGTGGGTAAAGTTTAGGAATAAAAAAGCGACAGCCACATTGCTAGGTGTTTATTATAGATCTTCAGATAGTCATTGGGAAATTAAGGAGTAAATATGTGCGCAATTCGCGGATGTGTGTAAAAATAATAGCAATTAGGTGATTTCAACTTTCCCAACATTAATTGGGATAGTCATAGTGTTAAGGGCTAAGATGGTGTGGAGTTCTTAAAATGTATACAAGAGAACTTTTTAGGTCAATATGTAGAGGGTCCAACAAGGGATGATGAAATGCTGGACCTAATTCTGGGGAATGAAAGTGGTTGGTGGTTGGTGGGGTAGGTGCATTTAATGACAGCAATCACAACATGGTACAATTTAAGCCTGTTATTGATAAATACATAGACAAGCTTCAAAAAGAAATTTGGATTGGGGGAGATTTTAGTAAAATAAGGCAAGACCTGGCCAAGCTAAACTGGAAAGGGTTACACGTGGGGGAATTTACAGAAGAGCAGTGTGGGGGCGGGGGGGGGGGAGGGGGGTGGGGGGGGGGGGGGGGGGAAGGGAATGAGGCTGCTGCAGTCCCAACATGTTCCTTCTAGGGTGATAGGAAGGAATAACAAGCCCAGAGAACCATTGATGACCAGACATATTCAGGATATGATGAGAAGGAAAATAGAGGCCTTTGGCAAGTTTGAGGGGAGAAAATCAACAGAGGCATTAGCGGAGTACAGAAAGTGCAGGGTGGAGCTTAAAAAAGCAATTAGGAGAGCAAAGAGGGGATATGAGAAATCTCTAGCTGGTAAAAGTAGGGAAAATCCAAAGATATAGGGCGGGATTCTCCCTTCTGGGGACTAAGTCGGAAAAGAGGCGAGAATCACTCCAGACTTTTACCTCGAAGGTCTGAGGTGATTCTCTGTTTTCAAGGGGGCTACCAGGGCCCCAGCGTACATCCCGCAGCTCCGGCTGCCGGCAGAGCCCTGCAGTGCCGCCCAGCCGCACATGTGCACAGTGGCCATCTTTGTGCCGGCCCCCGTGCAACATGGTGGAGCCCTGCAGAGACCTGGCTCAGGGGAACATACGCCCCCCCCCCCCCCTGGAATGAATGCGCTCGCCGATCAGTAGCCCCCGATCACGGGCCTGGCCAACATGGAGGCCCCCCCCAGAGTTAGGCCCCCCCCGCCACCAGAATGCCGAGGTCCCGCCGGGTGGGACCATATGTGAACCACGCCGGCAGGACTTGGTGAGCACTCAGCCCGTTGAGAGTGGAGAATCCCAGCAGGGGCCGTTGACCGGCGCCGCGTCACCCACGCGTGTGCGCCTGGCAGGTCCGTGGAGAATCGCGGAAGCGCCATCGCACCAGATTTCCGGCGTGAATGGCTATTCTCCGACCCCACGCCGGGCGCGATTCTGACACGGAGGGTCAGAGAATCCCGCCCATAGACTATAAGTATATCAGTGGAAGAGGATAATCAGGGAAAGAGTAGGGGCCATTAGGGACCAAGGGGGCAATATGTGGGTGGAGCCAGAGGACATTGGTTGGGTATTCAATGAATACTTCACATCCGTGTTCACCCAAGAGAATGAGGAGGTAGATATGGAGCTCAGGGAGAGAGATTGTGAGGTTCTTGAGAACATTGTCAGAGAAAGTGATAAGGTATTGGAGATGTTGGCAGGTTTAAAAGTGTACCAATCTCCGGCCCTGATGAATTGTGTCCTCGGCTGCTGTGGGAGGTGAGGGAGAAGATTGCAGCGGCTCTCTGATCCAAATGTTTAATTCTTCTCTGGCCACAGAGGAAGTGCCAGAGGACTGGAGAACAGCTCATGTTGTCCCACTATGTAAGAAGGATTGTAGAGATAAACCAAGGAACTACAGACTGTGAGTCTCATGCCAGTGGGATGAAAATATTGGAGAACATTCTGAAGGAGAGAATCTATCTCCACTTGAAGAGGCAAGGTTTGATCAGGAATAGTCAACATTTTGGCTTTGTCAGAGGGAGATCATGTTTGACAAATTTGATTACATTTTTGGAAGAGGTGAACAGGCATGTAGGTTAGGATCGTGCAGTCGATAGAGCATAGAACATAGAACAGTACAGCACAGAACAGGCCCTTCGGCCCTCAATGTTGTGCCGAGCCATGATCACCCTACTCAAACCCACGTATCCACCCTATACCCGTAACCCAACAACCCCCCCCTTAACCTTACTTTTTATTAGGACACTACGGGCAATTTAGCATGGCCAATCCACCTAACCCGCACATCTTTGGACTGTGGGAGGAAACCGGAGCACCCGGAGGAAACCACGCACACAGGGGGAGGACGTGCAGACTCCACACAGACAGTGACCCAGCCGGGAATCGAACCTGGGACCCTGGAGCTGTGAAGCATTTATGCTAACCACCATGCTACCGTGCTGCCCCGAAGTAGTTTATACGGATTTTAGCAAAGCCTTTGACAAGGTCCCTTTGACATGGGAGACTAATAAAGAAGGCAATGGGATACAGGGTAACTTGATAAGGGTGGATTCAAAATTGGCTTAGTTGTAGGAGACAAGAGGGTGATGCTAGCTGGCTGCTTTAGTAACTGGAAGTCAGTGTCCAGTGGCGTACCACAGGGATCTGTGCTGGATCCCCTATTGTTTATCATTTATATAAATGACATAGAATCAGTGGGGGTTAGGATCAGTGAGTTTGGTAATGACACAAGGATTGCCCAGGTGGTTAACAGTGAGGTTGAGTGTCTTGGGTTACAGGACGATGTAAAAGGGATGGTCAAATGGACAGATAAGTGGCAGATGGAATTTAACCCTGAAAAGTGTGAGGTAATACACTTTGGAAGGAGTAATTTGAAAGGAAGTATTCAATGAATGGCATGAACTGGGAAGTTCCGAGGAACAAAGGGGCCTTGGTATTTGCTCATAGATCTCTGAAGGCAGAAGGGCAGGTTAATAGGGTGGTGAAAAAGGCATTCGGGACACTTGCCTTTATCAATTGAGGGATAGATTCCAAAAGCAGGGAGGTCATGTTGGAGTTATATAGAACATTGGTGAGGTCACAGCTGGAGTGCAATTCTGGTCACCACATTATAGGAAGGATGTGATTGCACTGGAGGGGTTGCAGAGGCAATTCACCAGGATGTTGCCTAGGATGGAACATTTAAGTTATGAAGTGAGGTTGGATAGGCTTGGGTTGTTTACATTGGAGCAGAGAAGACTGAGGAGTGACCTGATCAAGGTATACAGGATTATGGAGGGGCATGGGCAAGGTGGTTAGGGAACAGCTGTTCCCCTTTGCTAAAGGGTCAGTTACGAGGGGACACAAGTTCAAGGCGAGGGGCAGGAGGTTCAGGGGGGATGTGATTAAAAGCCTTTTTACCCAGAGGGTGGTGACAGTCTGGAATACACTGCTTGAGAGAGTGGTCAAGGCGGGTTACCTCACATCCTTTAAAAAATACCTGGATGAGCACTTGACACCTCATAACATTCAAGGCTGTGTGGCAAATTCTGGCAAATGGGATTAGGTAGGTAGGTAAGTCAGGTATTTATCATGTGTCAGTATAGACTCGCTAGACTAAAGGGCCTCTTCTCTGCTGCATTTTCTGTGATTCTGTGAATAGCTATTAGCACTGAAAGAAGGCAGCCCATGAAGAGCATGATCCAGAGTCAGATCGACTACCTCCTCATGACCACTCAATTACAACAGAAATGTAATGAAATAAATTTGAAAATATATTCTGCTAGCCATCACAGATATATGGCTGCAGGATGTAAGAGACTGGGACCTAAATATTGAAGGGTATGTGGCATTTAGGAAGGACAGGAGACTGGCAGCATGGTAGCACAGTGGTTAGCACTGTTGCTTCACAGGATCCCAGGTTCAATTCCCTGCTTGCATCACTGTGCGGTGTCTGCACATTCTCCCTGTGTATGAGTGTTTCCTCCTGGAGGACGAGTCCGGGGAGGAGCTGGATGATGGAGGACAGGCAGAGGCAATGATCTGACATGCCAGGAGGACCAGGAAGGCTCTCGTCATTTCCACATTCTCCTAGGACGAGGTTGTGTCCGTCACCTGAACTCCACCCCCCTCCCATTTTCTTGATCACGCATTTCCTTCCCTCGCTTGCCATTCCCCTCCCCCAATCCACCCCATTTCCCTCCCTCCTCCCCAATTCCTTTCCAACCAGAGTCACTCCCTTAGTTCCTGCATCACCCCAGCGCACCACCCGCACCCCGACCACCCTTTTCCCCCCTCCAAGGGTCTGTGAAACATCATTCCAGTGTGATGGGCCTGTGTTGTCAGCGGCAGGAGAGTGATGATTACTCGCTGTGTGGGACGCTCTGGTGCTCCTCAGTTTCTGCTAAAGTCTGACTCTGTCTTGCAGGCAGTACGCTCACACCCATCCTCTGAACGGGGTCTGCATCAGGGGCTTGTGATCTTGGACCACTGTGCCTGGGGGGAGGGCGGGGGGCACCAGAGGGTGGAGGTGCAGACAGGTCTGCTGTGAAGGTTAACATAACAGAGGCTTGGCATGTATGTGGTGTTACATTTTTTTAAAAATAATGAACATTTTACTGTGGCAGATTTCCATTCCCCTTAGCCACCGATAGTGACCAACCTTGTGCCCATCCAGTGCTCCTCAATCTTCTTGATCTTCCGTGGTCCAGTGCTTCATCTGGGTGTGTCCCCAGGACGCACATCATAGTTGAAGACAGCCTACTGCTTTCCGTGCCCTGTGGCCTTTGATGCCCTTCGCGGAAGTCTTTTAGCGGAACTGGAGCAGGGGGCGTCTGGCCGACTTAATGGTGGCACTGGCATCACCGTGCCACCCTGTTCTGCCTGCTGCCCTTGAGATGCACCAGTGTCGGGGGGGGGGGGGGGATTTGGAAGAAATGGTGACTGCCCTGTCTCCTTTGTGGCAGGCCCTGGGTTTGCCTTCAGCGCTTCCTCCTCCCTGACGGTGCCCACAAGTCCCTGGGGGGCTCCATGGGATGAAGTGGCAGCTGGAGTGAGTTCCAGAGGCCTCGGAATCATCTGGAGCTGCCAGTCCTGGAGGCTCCCCATTGTCTGCTCCATGGTGTCAACATCCTCAGCGATGCTCCTCAGTGACTGGGCCATGCTCTGCAATACCTCACCAACATCCACCTCGGAAATGTCCCTCAGCAAATGGGAAAGGAGGTCAGGGCCCTCAGCCACGTCTGTCACAGGCTGAACCATGTCTTGGTCACCACCACTCAAGAGATAGACGTCATCCTCCAGGTTTTCCATTGCAGTCGCCACTCCAGCAATGTTGTCCCCGGTGCCAGGCATTGTTGGCACCATATCCTGCGCCTGCAGCCCTTGGGACTCCTTCGATCGGTCTTGCAGTTACTGGAATGTCACTGGCACCCCCTCCTGTATCTCAAGGCTATGTCCTATCATCTGTATCAGCTCTGTAAGACCCTTGTCCAGAGGGTTGGCATCTGGCTGGGACCCAGCTGGGTCCTGGGATCCAGCGGACTTCTGACTGCTGTCTCCCTTGGATGTTCCTGTCTCCATCTGCTGTGCATCAAAAACTGTGTGGTGCCCACCAGATTGTGCCCCGGAAGCCTGTCCACTAATGTCGCCCACCGAGGTGTGTGTCTCTGCACTGGTGGAAGGTGCAGGTGATAGCTGTGACGCATCGCAGATGGTCTCCTTGGAGCTCTGCTCCGAGGTGGTCTTTTGGGTGTTAGGGGATCAACTCCGGTTGGCCAAGCCACATCAGGTGGAGATCCTGTAAGACAGTGCACATTTAGTCAGTCGGGGGGGGGGAACGATCATTTTGTCTCACATACACAACTCACTTGAAACAGGTCAGTGAAGGGACAGTGGATCGTCACCTCTCTGGCATAGGCCAATCTCACTGTAATGACTGCTCTCTCCGAGGGTACGAATGGCAAGGGAGCTGGGGGGTTTATGGAGAGGATGGGTATGGTGGATCCATGGCGCTTTCAGAACCCAGGGGGAAGAGAGTATTCCTTCTTTTCACAATCTATAAGGTGTATTCAAGTATTGATTACTTTGTAGTGAGTCGGGAGATTTTGGTTGGGGGAGGGGGCAGAGTATGCGGGGATAGTTATCTCGGACCATGCACCCCACTGGTTGGATATTCGGTTCAGTACGGGACGAGAGCAGAGGCCGGGGTGGAGGCTTGACTCGGGGTTGTTGGCGGATGGAGGTTTTTGTGATAAGGTGCGGTTGGCAATTAGGGATCATGTGGAGTTCAATCAGAATAGGGAGGTGGTGGTGGGCATTTTTTGGGAAGCACTGAAGGCAGTGGTCCGGGGAGAAATGATCTAATTTACAGTTCGTGCGAATAAGGAAAGGAGGGTGGAACATGACCGTCTAGTGAGCGAGATAGTGGAGGTGGACAGGGAATATTCGAGGGTGCCCACCGTGGAGGGATTGGTGAGGAGGAAAAAGTTGCAGGGGCAATTTGACAGGCTGACAACGGGGAGGGCGGTAGGGCAACTGCGTAGGGCAAGAGGGGTGCAATATGAGTATGGGGAGAAGGCAAACCGCATACTGGCACACCAGCTGCGGAGGCAGGCTGCGTCCAGGGAAATATTGAAGATCCAGACTGGGGCTGGGGATGTGGTGTCAGAGCCAGGGAAGATGAATGAGGCATTCAGAGAGTACTACCAGGGACTTTATGAGGCAGACCCAGGAGGAGAGGAGGGGGACATGGGGTGGTTTCTGGACGAGCTGGAATTTCCCCATGTGGAGGAAGCAAAGAGGCAGGTGTTGGAGGAGCCCCTGGGGCTGAGGGAGGTGCTGGATAGTATCAGGGCTATGAAGTCGGGGAAGGCCCCTGGGCCGGATGGGTACCCGGCAGAATTTTATAAGGAATTTGCAGCGGACCTGGCACCACTTCTGTTAGGGGCGTTTAATGAAGCACTGGAGAAGAGGGAGTTGCCAGAGACGATGAAGCAGGCAGTAATCACACTGATCCCAAAAAAAGGGAATGATCCGGTGGAATATGGGTCATATAGACCAACATCACTATTGAACACGGATGTGAAAGTATTGGCTAAGTTGTTGGCGGGGAGGATGGAGAATTGTGTCCCAGAGGTGGTTGCAGAAGATTCAACAGGCTTCGTGAAGGGCAGGCAGCTCGCGAGGAGTATAAGACGGCTATTGAATGTGGTGATGAATCCATTGAGAGCTCTGGTACCGGAGGTGGTGGTGTCCATGGACGCGGAGAAAGCATTTGATCGGGTGGAGTGGCTTGTTCGAAGTTTTGGGAAGGTTTGGGTTTGGGTCGGGATTTGTGGCATGGGTGTGGTTGCTGTATGTGGCGCCAAGAGCGAGGGTGAGGACGAATTATATGAGCTCACGAAGCTTTGACTTACACAGGGGTTCGAGGCAGGGGTGCCCGCTGTCGCCGCTGCTGTTTGCGCTGGCCATAGAGCCATTGGCATGGCTCTCAGGGGGTCGGCAGAGTGGCAGGGGATAATGAGGGGACAGAGGGAGCACCAGGTGTCGCTCTATGCCGATGACCTCCTGCTGTATGTTCGGAACCGTTGGAGAGTATGGGAAGGATTATGGGCCTGTTGGGGAGGTTTGGAGGGTTCTCGGGATACAAGCTGAAAGTAGGAAAAAGAGAGGTATTCCCGGTGAATGAGCTGGCACAGCGAGCTAATTTAGGGGGGATGCCATTTACGGTAGCGAGGGATAGGTTTAGGTACTTGGGAATTCAGGTAGCGAGGGAATGGATGGGCTCCATAAGTGGAACTTAACAAAGCTGGTGGAGGAGGCCAGGGAGGATCTTAAGAGGTGGGATACATGGCACTTAACGTTGGTGGGGAGGGTCCACGTGGCGAAAATGAATATTCTGCCGAGGTTCTTGTTTATCTTTCAGGCTCTCCCGATCTTTATGCCAAAGGCATTTTTTTGGAAAATGGACACAATCATCTCTGACATTGTATGGGCAGCGAACATGCCAAGGGTGGGGAGGACCCTGCTACAGAGGCAGAGGCAGCAGGGGGGGTTGGCATTGCCAAACTTTCTTCATTATTATTGGGTGGCGAATGTGGACAAGGTGCGGCGGTGGGAAGGGGAAGGGTTAGAGTGAGTTAGGATGGAGGAGGAATCTTGTGAGGGGTCTAGTTTGAGGGCTATGGTGACAGCAGCATTGCCAATGGCTCCGAGTAGGTATTCAGGGATCCAAGTGGTGCAGTCCACGGTGAAGATATGGAATCAGCTGAGGAGGCATTTTAGGGTGGAAGGGATGTCGGTGCTAATGCCGCTATGCGAGAATCATGGGTTTGAGCCAGGGAAGGGGATGGATAGTGTATACAGGAGGTGGAGGGAAGAGGGGCTGGTCAAGGTGAGGGATTTGTATTTGGAGGAAGGGTTCGCCAGTCTGTAGGAGCTAAGGGAGAGGGTAGAGCTGCCGAGGGTTAGTGAGTTCAGGTATCTGCAGGTTAGGGACTTTGCACGAAAGGTCTGGAAAAGGTTCCCTAGATTGCCGGGATACACCCTGCTGGAGCGAATGCTGCTTCCGGATGTGGAAGGGGAGGGAAGAATTGGGGATATATATAAGTGGCTGGGGGAGCAGGGAGGCGAGCGGGTGGTGAATATCTAGGAGAAATGGGAAGCGGAGTTGGGAATGGAGATCGATTAGGAAGTATGGAGTGAGGCACTGTGAAGGATAAACGGGACGTCCTCTTGTGCAAGGATGAGCCTGATACCGTTTAAGGTGGTGCACAGGGTGCATATGACTCAGGCGAGAATGAGTGGGTTCTTTCAGGAGGTAGCAGATGAGTGTGGGAGGTCTGGGCAGGGGCCAGCGAATCGTGTGCACATGTTTTGGGGTTGTGAAAAACTGGGAAGATTCTGGGCGGGAGTGTTTGCGGTCTTAGCCAGGATGCTGGAGGAGAGAGTGGACCCAGACCCTTTGGTGCCGATATTTGGGGTTTCAGAGAAGCTGGAGCTCATGGAGGGGAGGAAGGCCGATGTCTTGGCCTTCGCCTCTCTGATTGCAGAGCGACAAATTTTGCTGGCGTGGCGGTCGGCATCGCCACCGGGGGTAGCAGCATGGTTGGGTGGCCTGTACGGCTTGCTGCAGTTAGAAAAGACAAAGTATGAGTTAAGGGGCTCAGCAGGGGAGTTTGAGAAAAGGTGGGGGGATGTTTGTGACCGTGTTTGAGGAGCTGTTCGTCGCGGGGGGGGGGGGGGGGGGGGGGGGGGGGGGGTGATGGGGAGGGGGGGGGGAGGAGGAAAATATGTACAAACTGTATAGTTGATTGTTGGGAATAATGTTTCCCAGGGTGTTTATTTGCTGTAACCTGCTTTGATACAAGTTTGAATAAAATGCGTTTTTAAAAAAACCAAATGACTGCACTCTCCTGAAATAACCCCGTGATTTCCAGGGCCCATTCCTCGTAGGAGTGAGGACTCAAATCTCTGAAATTCCTCTCCCCACCAGCCCGCCCTCACCCCACCACCTTGGCCCTTTCCCATTTTTTCTGGCTACTTCTCCCACGGGGACAAAGAGAGGACATTGTGGGCCACGTGCTTGATGAATCAGGTGTTCTAAAGCAGCTGGCATGTGTGGGCACTGCTCCTGGGCATGAAGGGGTTGTGCTGGTGGGTGCCAGGGTGTTCTGAGGAACAAGCATGAAGATCAGATGTGGGGTGTGTCTGAGGTGTCAGCTAGTCGATTGGGAGGAGGAGGAGGAGGGTTTTGGGAACTTGAGGGTTGGCAGGCGGAACAGTTGATAGGAGAGAGGTGGTGACTCACCCTAGCAGACCTTTGGTGGTCAAAGATCTTCCAACATTGGACAGCGGTCCTCGGTGTCATGCTGCCCACACTGACAGCTGCTGCCGCTGCCACTGCCTCTCAAGCGGCATTGCTGAGCCTGCTGCTGGTCCTCCGACCCCCTTGGAGAACATGGTACCCCGCCTCTCATCCACACCGCCATGAAGCCTAGCCAGGTCAACATCCCAAAGCAAGGAGCAGGTCTGCGCACTGCATTGCTTGTGTGTTGACTTGGAGTGAGTGGTGAGGGGGTACTTAAAAGCAGCTCTCCTGGTTAGTGGCGAGAAGCTGGGGTGCGAGTTGAGCGAGACGAGATGACGAGAGAGTCAGTAATATTGAGAATCTCGTGGGGCCTCATTTTTGCACTAAATACCTTTGAATACGTGCCGCAATCTCACTAACGCTACCGTTGCGATACTCCCTGCCTCATGTGCCCAAAATAGGACTTTAACTTGTGTCTGCAGAATCGCACCCATGATGTTTCTGATGATCTCCATGGAGGGATCATAAGCAAATTTGCTGAATGACAGGCAAATTAAGTGGTTAGCAACAAGATTCTGTTTTTTGTAGCTTTTACATGAACACAAATCAATTGTACATGAATTAAAAGCCAAAAGATATTGGAGATGAAAAAGTAAATTTCATATTAAATAGTCAATGCAACAATAATATGCCTTATGCAATCAGAACAACTATATCACTCCCCGTACAAATGTGACACCGTGTGCAATCTCAGTCTTTCCAACTTGGCCTCCAGTACATAGGGTCTTTCACTTTCCCACCTAGTCAATTTGGTTCTTGAGTCATGTTGACCGGAAGCTGTATTCCATCCAAGGCCCCCGATATGGTTAAAACCAATAAGGTGCACATCTGCAAACACTCTCTGACTCAGTCCTGGTGGTGGAGCTTTCCAGAATTCCTTTTGAACTGACCAACCAACAATACCCATTCATGATCCGGTCCTCGGATACAAACTCTCAGTACTTTCGCCTACCTGCACTATTCACACCACGTTTAAGATTCACTCCCTTTTAGGTTGGTCATAAATCGCTTCCCCAAGAGCTTCTGGAATTCTACTTTTCTTCTTACTGTCAAGCAGAAAACCTAACTTTATGTACAGAGTGTAACTTACTCCTAAAATTTGATAACTATGTCCTATTTCTTCACTTCTTTGTGTCTACGTCTGTGTGATGATTACCTTCTGCCTCTAGCTCTCCTTTGCATCTGTATCTCACCTTTGTTCCTGCCAGAACCAGCTAGGGTTTCTGGTCTCAATTTTCTTCTTGTTTCTGCTACTCCCGGGCCAAGGGTTGCTCGGTCATATCGACCAGTATTTATTTTTATACAAGGAAATTTCAATTTATCTCTTTACAATTGGTGCAAGCTCTTTAAAAACGTCCTTTACAAACATTCTTGAAACCATTGCAGACCTTTGAAAAAAAGATACACATTTTCCTTACCCCAATTCCCAATCTGAACTCATCAAAGTGTCAAAAAGAAATAACTTGGCAGTTGTGTAGTAATTGCACAACAAGTTGGAGGTTCTTGGCAATAGTTACAAAGCAAGAATGTCTATAAGAAACTCAGATTGCAGAACACGTAGCAATATAACCCCCAAGTGGTTTGTAACAATCATCTGAACTCCAAAATGTGTTGGCTTCTTTGTAATCATTAATATATCATCAGTATTTTATTATTAGATTATACTGTTCACGAGATAGCTTTATTGCTTATTCACACTAACAGGCATTCCATTGTTCACTCCATGGGGCAGAATAAGCTATTCCAACTGATGGCAAAATGTAGAAATTTGTATGCAAAGATCACCAAGCAATTAAAATCAGTGGTCAGAGAAATGGGAGTTTATGAATCCAGTAAACAAATCATTTACAGGGAAATATGACAGTATGTTTACATTATAGTGGAGCAGAGAAACTATTATACTTTAATACTAGTCTTAAGGGGCAAAAGCTAATCTAAAACTTGTACAGAAGTTTTTTCAAATATTCTATCAATCTTACAGTGTCTAAATCAAGGTCAGCAATTTCCTACAGGCTCCTTTCACTCCTCCATCGTAACCTTGGTGAGTATTCAGTAGAAACCCCACTTTGCTCTTGCAAAATGAATTGCAAATGCTTTGTTCTCAAAGTTGTACAAGGCTATTTGGCTGACATGTTTGATGAGCTCTGTTATGTTTCTTAAATGAATGCTAGAAGTCGTTCAGCAGTTGAAGGATGGTTTATTGTGCTCCACAATAAATGACTTCATTAGCTTTTACTTACAGAATGGCACTTGTAAAGATACTGCTTTTATATGCTCTGCAACTAGGCCTAACTACACTTGCAGCCCAGAGCTCAACTTCCGTCCCTGTCCTGCTCCCCTGTCTCTCCAGCCAAAGTGAGCGAGGGCGGGCCTTTGGTGTCACTCTTATATGTCCCCGTGCTGCCCCCTGGTGGTACTTCCATTTCCCATCAGCCCCTTCTGTACACACTCAGGCGAGGATCACTGCATCCCCCTTTTTCACTTTTATTTTGGTTGCAGAGCTGTAACTAAACACAAATTCAAACACAGTTAGGTTTATATACAAAGACAAGGCAGAGCAATAATATTGCCAGTCCATGTTCATAAGTTCAGACGGTTGGGTGCACGTCTGATCCGGGTAGACCTCCTGAGTGGGCATGGAGATCCAGAGTCTTTTACGTCCATTTGGACACCTGCTGCTGGAGTTCCAGGATGTTGCATGACAGCGTCCTGCAGATCTAGTGTTGGAAATACCTGTCGACGGGGTGTAACTTTTAGAAGGTCTCAGCGATTTCGCCGAAACAGTGTTCCATCGTCAGACTGCACAACGTAGGCTCGTGGCGATATTTGGCGGAGAACCGTCGCCATTTTAGACCAGCCCCCAGCCGGGTGTCGCAACCTCACCGTATCGTTGATTGCCAACGGATGCAGTACTTTTGCCTGCTGGTCTTAGTGCTGCTTCTGCACCTGACGTTGGTGACGCATCTTATCCAGGACAGGCGAGTGATCGGGATTGGTGGATTGTAGTGCCGGTAATGTTGTCCGCACATCTCTGTTGAAGAGCATTTGAGCCGGTGATAGTCCAGAGCTCAAAGGTGACGAACGGTATGACAAGAGGGCCAAGTGTATGTAGGACTTTGAGACCACAGCCTTGCTGATTAGTTGTTTGATAATGTGGACACCTTTCTCCACCCTGCCATTCGATTGCGGAAAGTGTGGACTCGACGTCACATGCTTGAAATTGTAGTGCTTGGCGAAGTCCATCCATTCCCAGCTGGGAAAGCAAGGACCATTGTCGGACATGACCGTCCATGGGATGCCATGCCTGGAGAAGGTTTCTTTGCAGGCCTTGATGACTTATGCCGCTGTGGTACTTCCATTTCCCATCAGCCCCTTCTGTATACACTCAGGCGAGGATCACTACAAGCTCAATGTACTCTTTGTTGCAAAGTAAGAATCGTAGCATTTTTATTGTACATTAAAAAGTACAGAGCTTTTTGCCATAAAACAATTGCTATTAGAATAGTAAGAGGTGACATGATTAAAACATACAAGATCCTGAGGCGACTTGACATGGTGGATGAGGAAAGGATGTTTCCTGTTGTGGGTGAATCTTGGACTAGGGGTCACTGTTTAAAAATAAGGGGTCTCTCATTTAAGGCATGACTACTACCATCTAGAAGTACAGCGGATACCTGGGAACACTACCACCTGGAAGTTCCCCTCCAAGTCACTCACCACCCTGACTTGGAAATATATCACCGTTCCTTCACTGTCACTGAGTCAAAATGCTGGAACTCCCTCCGTAACAGCACTGTGGGTGTACCTACACTACATGGACTGCAGCGGTTCAGGAAGGCAGCTTGCCATCAACTTTTTCAAGGGTAATGAAGGATTCCAATAAATGTTGCCCTAACCCACATCCCATGACTGAATTGAATAAAAGGGATATCTTTCCACTCAGAGTGTCATAAATCTTTGGCACGCTGTTCCTCAAAAACCAATGGAAGCAGAGTCTTTGAATGTTTTTCGGGCTAAGATAGATTCCTGATAAGCAAGGGGATGTAAAGTTATCACAGGTAAGTAGGAATGTGGATTTGAAGTTATAATCAGATCAGCCATGATCTTATTGAATGACAGATCAGGCTCGAGGGGCCGAATGGCCTACTGCTGCTCCTAATTCGCATGTTCATATGCAATAGATATTGGTATAATCCGAGATGGTATAACTGGATGGGAAGATCCCAGAATGCCCCCCCCCCACCACAGTCGGTGAACCTGGAGGTGATCAAAGAGTCCCGTGCACATTGGCCCTGGCACACATGTCTTGCAGCCTACCGTGCCTCCCATGTCCTGCCCATCGTTGCCCTCTGCTGCATCCTCCTCTTCGTGTGAGGCCTGGCATTCATCTTTCCCCTCTAGCATGTCGCCCCTCTGCTGCAAAATGTTGTGCCAGACGCAGCAGGCCATAACGATGTGGGAAACCCTCCCAGCGCTATACTAGAACATCCAGAACGGTCCAGGCACCTGAACCGCATCTTCAGGATGCCAAAGCATCTCCCAATCATGCCTCTGGTCGCTGCAAGGGCACCATTGTATCGGGTCTCTGCATCGGTCTGTGGCCTCCGGATAGGCGTCATCAGCCACAACCTTAATGGATTGCCCCTGTCACCCAGGGGGAGGGCCTTGAAGAGGCCAGGGACCATTGAGTGTGTCAGGATGAAAGGATGAAGACGTTGTGCACACTGCCCGGATATCGGGCATAGACGTGGATGATGAGCATCTGATGGTCACGCAGCAGCTGCACATTCATCGAGTGTAACACCTTTCGGTTTATGTACAGCATCTTGTCATCTGCAGGTGTTCGTAGGGCGACATGCAGCCCATCGATCACCCGCTTGACCCGGGGCACGCCGGTGATGGCAGCGAACCCTACTGCACCTGTGTACTGAGGTCTGTGAGATCCCAGACAGATCCCCACTCGGCGCCTGGAAGGACCCCATGGCGTAAAGGTTTAGGATGGCAGTCACCATGACAGCCACCAGGTGTGCCAGATCTGGCAGATATGTCGTACTGTCTCTCTGCTCAGCCGGAATCTTGGCGGCATACCTGGTCTGGCAGGTCCTCAAATGACAGGTGCTGCCGGTACACACGATACCACATGCAGCGCCTCCTTTGCACCTCCTCTTCCTCGGCCTGTTGAGCGGCTGGCTCTCCAGCCTCAGCAAATGTTTTCTGTTCCTCTGGGAGAAGCTCTTCTGCTGCAACTTCCTCCTCCTCAAGCAACTCCAACTCGTACA
Organism: Scyliorhinus canicula; assembly: GCF_902713615.1. NCBI lineage: Eukaryota > Metazoa > Chordata > Chondrichthyes > Carcharhiniformes > Scyliorhinidae > Scyliorhinus > Scyliorhinus canicula. The sequence goes on from NC_052150.1 coordinate 157,818,650, forward strand.
ATCACAGTGCATTCCTTAGAGCTCCAGCAACTAGGAGGAAGGCTACCATTGCTGGATGTATTCCAGATCCATTGTCTTCAGGGAGTGAAAGACCGACATGTTGGCATGGTGCATATCTCCGTGCCCAACCAGGACCAACAGGCTACAAGTGGCCCAGTTGGCACTGCGGACTCTGCCCCCCCCCCCCATATGTCCCCAGTCCTCCTCCTCCATCCCCGCACCTCTGGTCCTTTTGGTGCCTGACACCATGGGGGCCTCTGGTACCGTTGGCTCATGCTTCACATACCAACAGTATGTACCGGGGCCCCCCGTCCGGCACCCCCCTGTAGGGCCTACTGTGGCCTTTGCCCTTGGGTGGGCCACGTGATGCCCCCTGGCAAGTGGCGGCCTGTGTGCGGGATGGCATCGTGGAGGGTGGGGTGTGGGAGCACCCATAGGGCTGGTGGCAGAACCAGGGGACAAGGTAGGTGGTTAGTGGGGTGTGCAGCAGGCAGCGACAATGGCAGTCTATGCCCAGGCACTGCCCCAGTCCCATGGGGAGACACTCCAGATCACGCTAAGTCCCCCCATCACCCGCCCACCCCAGCCAACCCCCACCCCCCCCACCCCGCAACCCTCACCCCACCCAGCTCGGCAACTGTCAAGACCGGTAGCACACTGTCATGCCTCTGTGTGCCCTACCCCCTCTGTCCCTCATTAGCCATGGTGCCTGTTCCTCAAATTTTAAAAGCACAAGTGAATCTCGCCAACAGGATGTCGCCCAGTGGAGGTAGAGCATCGTGGAGACCTTGGAGAATAACAGGTCAGGCCCACTAATAATATACAAACGGCGTTTACTGTGCGTGCAGAGTGGAACGCATTGATGCCGCTGTCGAGGCACCGGAGAATTGCGATTTGGCGTGAACTCAGCGCCTGCCACTATTTCGGTTTCGAAACAGATTCTCCGCCCACTCGCCTTTCCCAATTTTGGTGTCGGCCAATGGAGAATACCGCCCCAGAGCTTTTATTTTTTTTATCAAATGAGGAAGAGCAGAGTCACAGGACCACTAATTAGTTTTAACATAAAAATGGATTATCATACAATACTGCTTTACTCCCCCTTCGGTTAACAATTACACACAGATTGTAAGATTAACATGGATGTCACAGTAAATTTGTAACTACAGCGATCTCATTAACGCACAAAGTCCTTTTGTATTCGCTGTGGTCAAACACACACTCCACTCTAAACTCAAGTAGTGTCTATGGATTTCTCCTCAGAATCCCCCCAGATGATTATCACATAAGATCCCAAGCTCCACTCCCAAAAATACCTTCAACATGACACAGGTGGGTGGCACGGTTGAGTAAATGTTAGCACTGTTGCCTCACGGCGTTGAGGTCCCAGGTTCAATCCCGGCCGCGGGTCACTGTCCGTGTGGACTTTGCACACTCTGTCCATGTCTGTGTAGGACTCACCCTCATAACCCAAAGTTGTGCAGGGTATGTGGACTGGCCATGCTAAATTGCCCCTTAATTGGGAATTGTGTTTAATATAAATTTAGAGTACCCAATTCTTGTTTTTTCCAATTTAAGGGCCAATTTAACGTGACCAATTCACCTATTTCTTTATTTAAGAAAGTCTCTTGGATATAGAGACTGATTTGAAGATGAAACTCTCCAAAAGTATGCAGTAAATAGGCACAACTTACTCACTGAGACAGAGGTGTGTAAGAAAGTGCACATTTCTGTTTAAGTGTATTCAGTATTTCAGTAGTGACATTATGCTATTAATGTTGCTTTCTAATTTACCAATATGCAACGGGGTAGCCAAGAAAATAAACCCAAATTGTTCTATACAAAAATCTGTTTCTAAGAAAAATCACATGGAACACCCCCAAAGGGAGAAGCCAGCAAAAACAACTTGAGACCCTCTCATTTTGGAGACACTGGGTGGGATTTACTGGCTGATCACGCTGGCGGGAAATTCGGGTCCCACGTCGGCGCACGGGTTTCCCAGCAACGAGGGGTGTTGTAAATGGAAAATCCCATTGACAACGGTGGAATTGGTAGATCCTGCTGGCGGGCTGCCTCTGCTCCGAAAAGCACGCGGCGGGGTGATCGTAAAATCCCACCCATACAATCATCAATTCTCCCTAACTGATATCCAGTCTGTCAAATAACATTTCATTGGCCACATATACAGCTTTTCACTTCCTCTGATCAATTCTTTTTCCATAATGAAAAGTATTGAGTGCATAGAATAGATATTCATGGCTTGATACAGAGATATAAATGGCTATGCACTAATCAATTTAACTGTCAGCTTCTGTCTGGTGCATTCTGTAACTGAGTATTCTGACTTGAGCACCAGCCATCATTTGTGAGTGTGCAGCCTGGCATGCATTATACAATCTGTTACTTGCAGCTCACCAAGTTCAGAGCTCTGAGAATGATGTCTGCACAGAATGTACAGTAAAATCATTGCTTCTCCTGCGGCTGCTGATGCTACTGCCCTGATGTGAGAGGTGAGGTGGATGCAGAGTCCTCCAGGAGCAGTTAAACAGGCTTGTGAGTGGCAAGAAGAACTCGAGATGCAATTTGAGGGTTAAATGAATAAAGCTCTCCACAGTGGTCAGAAGAGTAGAAAAGCTCCCGAGACGTTAGGAAATTGACAAGGTGTGCACCTCCTATCATTCCTGCCTGTCTTTGTTCAAAAGTAGGATTGAGCTATTATGCAGGGGAAGGCTACAAGCAAGGAGGCAATGTGCGAGTTGGCCTTGACTGCAACAGGGATTGAATGTAGGATTAAAGAGGTGTGTGGGTGTGCCATTAACTGCAGCCTTGGTGCGACCTCACATGGAGAATTGTTTAGCCTGTCTCTCCTCACCAAGAGTAGGAGTAGATCTCTCACAAAGGGAATGCTACCAAAGTGCACGGGGCTTCATTAAAGGACTGGGGTATTATCCCATCAGATTGAGCCTCTGTGCCGGACCGTGCAGAGGACTGTGAGACTGTCCATGTGAAGCATCAAGAGCTCTAACAGGGCTCTGCATGGTCCATCCAGGAAAGATGTTTAACTAGGGTAGGATGTCCAGAATGACAGAACACAGTCTTGCAGTAATAGAAAAGGACTAAGATTTTTAGGAGTCTCTGCAATTGGAAGTTCGTGAGTGGTTGGTCACAACCCCCCATTGTTCAGGCGAGGCACCATCACTGACTGGATTCTAAAATTATTTTGATACTTTTCATGATGATAAAGATGTCAAGGGATATGGGGTTACTGTGGGTGAGTGGCGAATGGGGTCCAGTAACAGTACTACCAGTACCACAAGAACGTCCCTGAACAAGCTGCATGGAAGAGTGATCTCAAAGTGCCAAATGGTCTATTCATGCTGTGTGCACTCATGTTTCTGGTTCTGCAAGAAAGAGCTCTTTGCAAGGTCTGCCTCCCATCGGGAGCAGGTATGAGGGTGGCATGAGGGCATCCCTGCCCACGTAAGAAGTCATGTTGCTTTTAAAGTAACATGCACATGGACTTTGTGAGGGCATGGGAAAAAATTCATTTCCACTTCCAAGTGCCCGAGGTCACAGGAGAGTTAAGTTCTGTGCAGGTTCTGATGTGTGCATTTGATGCAAGGGGTCTGTATATTAGCGCATGCGAAGGATCACACCACCATCAGGGCTGGCGTTAAGTAGTGTAATTTAATTCAGCTGTCAAGGCATATGAGAGAAAACTATAATGTGTGTTACAAATAAGCACTCACGGTCTGCCAGTCAGCAGAGGAATGAAAAACAAATAGTAAATGATAAGTATCGGCAGCTTGCTTTGCCTGTAATCTACTAGCTTTTATATTAAGGTTGTGCAGGGTGCAGCAAACAATGATGATATAGAAACAAAGGTCTTAGCAACAGGAATAAGTCATTCAGCCTTTCGCATCTGTTCCACGATACAATAAGATCACAGCTGATCTGGTATCTGGTTGTCTCAACCCCACTTTGCTGTCTGTCCGCCATAACCCTTGACAAAAATCTGCCTAATACGGCCCTGAATAAATTTAATGACCAGACCTCCACTGGTCACTGAGGAAGAGAATTCCACAAACTAACAATTCTTTGAGAGAAAAGTTTTCTCCTTCTTTCCGTATTTAACGGTAGGCCTCTGATTCTTACACGGTGTCCCCCGGTTCCAGTCTCTCCCACAAGTTCAAATTTCCTCCAGGTATCCACCCTATCAGATCCCGTCAGGATATTATATGATTTAATAAGATCGACTCTCATTGTTTTCCCAACAGAAATAAACCCAACCTGTTCGACCTTTCTTCATGGGATAAGCCGTTCATCCCAGGAATAAATCATGTGAACCTTAGAACCATAGAATTTCTACAAAGCAGATAAAGGTTATTTGGCCCATTGAGTTTGCACCGACCCTCTGAATGATCCCCCTACTCAGGCCCATTCCCCGCCCTATCCCCGTTACCCCGTACCCCCCCAACTTGTACATCTTTGGACAATAGCAGAGACACTGGATGACAACCTTGATTGTTCTTAATAGAGGCATACAAAATGATCAGAGGGTTAGATAGGGTGGACAGTGAGAGCCTTCTCCGGATGGAGGTGGCTAGCACGAGGGGACATAGCCTTAAATTGAGGGGTAATAGATATAGGACAGAGGTCAGAGGTAGGTTTTTTACGCAAAGAGTGGTGAGGCCGTGGAATGCCCTACCTGCAACACTAGTGCACTCGCCAACATTGAGGGCATTTAAAAGTTTATTGGATAAGCATATGGATGATAATGGCATAGTGTAGGTTAGATGGCCTTTAGTTTTTGACTTCCCATATCGGTGCAACATCGTGGGCCGAAGGGCCTGTACTGCGCTGTATCGTTCTATGTTCTATGTTCTATGTTCTATGTTCTGATGCAGGACCTTAACTGCCACTTTAAGATCTGTATTTTCACAGTTTAACTGGCAGACCTCTGATTCCGCCACATCTTTTTCTCTCATTGCCTGTTCCTTTTCTTGGCAAATGCGTTCACATCACTTTGGAACTTTTTAAAAAATGGGTTTCACTGACTGGTCCCGCATTTATTGCCCATTCCTGAGGGCACTTACAAGTCAACCACATTGCCGTTGGTCTGGAGTCACATGTAGGCAGGACCAGGCAAGGGTGACAGATTTCCTTCCACAAAGGGCATTGGTGAATCAGATGGGTTTTACGACAATTGACAATGGTTTCATGGTTTCATCATTTGACTTTTAATTCCAGATTTTTCACAATCTGCCATGGCTGGATTTGAACACACACTTAATGATCACCAGAGCATTATCCTGGGTCTCTGAATTACTAGTCCAGTGACAATATCACTACGCCGCTGCCTCCCCGCTAAGTCACGTGTATCACATATACCTCATCCCTCTTTATTTCCTCTTTCAGTCGCTTTCTTAATTCAGCAGCTCATCTTTCAAGGTCACCTTTCCCTGCCCGGAGAGCTTTAGTTTCCTTTTCAACTTCATGGCGAGACCTGATCGAGCAAGCAATTGCCAAGGACTTTTAAATCTCAGTGGCCCTCCTGTCTAGCTGTTTCTTAGTTTCCTCCCTGAACTGACTGCTAGCGGATCCCGGACCCTCTAGAGGGAGTTCAAGTAACTTTGTGCACACTGGCCATTTTCCCTGCAGGTATTTCTGAAGTAACTCATACCAGGCATTGCCGGAGTGCGCCATTGTGTCTACCAAACTTTTGGGGGTTCCTGCTCGACTGTGTCTTTAAGGCAATCACTTTAATCGAGTCCATCCAGGGACGCCTGCTTGATTGGCTTCAGTAATCACAATAAAGACACCTGAATTTAGTACAACTCTACTTTATTCAAAAGTTTAATTGCGGTTTCTGCAAACATGGCACAGAGACATCTCAGACTCACTACTGAGATCTAAGTATTACCCTTGCTAGTGAGGGCACTGGTCAGGTTTCAGTTACTCGATAAGGATGTCTTCTTCTTTCAGCTCTGAGTTCAGCGTTTTCTTTTCACAATGGTTGTCCTTCTCTGAGCTTCAAGAACAGGCCTCAGAGAGGGGGGCCTCGGAGCGGGCCTTGGAATGTGAGAAAGAGGGCTGAGTGTGTGGGAGGGAGGGGAGTGAGTGTATGTTTGTGTGAGAGAGGTGAGCGTGTTTGCGTGAGAAAGAGAGGTGAGTGAGTTTGTGTGTGTGAGAGAGAGAGGTGATTGTGTGTGTATTTGTGTGAGAGAGGTGAGTGTGTGTGTGTTTGTGAGAGAGAGGTGAGTGTGTGTGTGAGAGAGAGGTGAGTGTGTGTGTGTTTGTGAGAGAGAGGTGAGTGTGTGTGTGAGAGAGAGGTGAGTGTGTGTGTGTTTGTGAGAGAGGCAAATGTGTGTTAGAGAGATGAGTGTGTGTGAGAGAGAGATGAGTGTGTGTGTGTGAGAGAGAGGTGAGTGTGTGTGTGTTTGTGAGAGAGGCAAATGTGTGTTAGAGAGATGAGTGTGTGTGAGAGAGAGATGAGTGTGTGTGTGAGAGAGAGGTGAGTGTGTGAGAGAGAGAAAGGTGGGTGTGTGTTTGTGTGTGAGAGGTGAGTGTATGTTTATGTGAGAGGGAGAGGTGAGTGTGAAGGAGAAAGAGGTGTGTGTGTTCGATATGAGAATCAGCTTTCCAGCATCACTCCTCCCATTACAAAAGGTAAGACTCGGCTTTTCTTTTAATAAGAGAACTTTTGAGATTGCCCACTCCTAACATGTTTCTACTTTCAGTGGTTAATGTTAAGGGGACCTGGGAGGGTGGCCTGACAGGGGTTAATTTGAGGGGACCCTGTAGCTGGTGATTGTATTTGTGATTGTGTGCCTCTTACTAATTCCTAATATGTGCATAAATATAGCTAGGAGGACTTGTTTATGTTTAATTTCCATGTTTGCACCTATTTCGTGGCAAAAAAGGGACATCAACATTATGAGAATGATTGTAGTTTTCTGCTACACGTGGGAGGTCACTAGGGTTCCCACGGCTCGAACCATTTGGGTAAGATTACGGCAGTATAGTGGTTATGTTACTGGAAGTATAATCCAGAGGCCTGGCCTGGGCTAATAACAGGAAATTCAGTTTAAATCCAATTATGTCAATTTGTGAATTGTGTTCAGTTAACTAAATACATCAGGAATAATGACTTAGGCCTGAATTTTCACTCCTTGGTCACGGACGCAGATTCAGGATGATTACAAACTCCGCAAAACCCGATCCAAGAGAAAATGTCCCGGAGTGTCAGATTTTCATTTGAGGGGGTGCTGCCGGTGGGTGAATATGGGAGACCTGCTGGCTGCCCCGGAGAGTGGTCAGAGACTGCTTGGTGCAAATTGAGGTTGAGCAAAAGACATGCACTGGTACACCCAGCACTGTGCCGAAGTCTTACAAAAAACAGTCAAATATAAACCAACTCCAGAACCTTCATATACTCAAACTCCCCCCCCCCCCCCCCCCCCCCACGGACACACGCACTCCCCATACCTCACCTAAGGCCCACTATGCCCAACAATGGCCCCCATATCACCAATGACAACTTGTGTCCCCCACTCACCCCATGGCCCTTTACAGCCACAATGCCAACTTAGTGCAAACCTATGCCAGATAGCTACCATTCTTTGCCTTTAAACGCACCATGTCAACTCAACAAATCTCCACCATTGGCAGACCTCAGGATCCATGCTGAAATTTGATTTTTTTTTAAATAGAATTCTTCCCCAACAAAACCCATTCACTACATTAAACGGCCTTCGATCATTTACAAAACCAAGCACCGGAAATGATGATTCCGCCTCAAGGAGTTTACAAGCTCAAAATGTCAATCAAACTGCAAAATGGCATGTACCCACTGTCTAAATGCAAGGTTGTGAAATCAGTTGTGCAACATTAATCCTATAGTGAAAGCCCTCAGGTTTATGTGAACATACCGAGTGAAATAGCAAGCATTGATTTTTTTTTTAAAATGCTGCAGAGAGTTGTTTTTTGAAAGTTTTAAAGGGAGAGAATTTAAAATGCCTGGAAAACTTAATGCCTCTTTTTGACAGGCCCTTTTTGGAAGTTCCAATGAGTGTAAGTACATTTAATGCACATTCATTTCTGCTTTAACAATCCGAAAAGTCACCTTACCTGTCCCAAGCAGACCTCTCCCAAATGTGCCCCAGTATTATCCAAAAAGGTATCTTACATCTCCATACGGGTACCCCACAACTCTGAAGGATTCCAGCAGCTTTTTAATTTATCTTACCAGGTCTAAAGTGCTCAAGTCATGGTTTGGACATCTGACCAGTAAAATTCAGATCAGTCTGAATCAAGCTGCACTTTAACATGTGTAGATGCCTCTGTAAACCATGAATGTGCACATTAGAGGCCCCCCCCATTCCCCCCTCTGCAAAAATGGTTTGCGCTTCTAGAGCCATTTTCATAATGACAGAAAATTCAGGCATCAGTATCAGTAATGGTCACCATGAAGCTTTTAGATTGTTGAAAAGAATCCAACTAATTTGCAGGTGCTCTTTTAGCTATGTTTATCTGCTCTGGTCCTTACCTCAATGCTACTTCAATATGGTTGACTCTTAACTGCCTGCCTACAGACCTAGCAATCACTATCTTCGCCAGGGCAATAATGGAAATCTTTCCATTGATGTCACCATCCTCTGAATAAATGAATAAATATAGATCAGTTACACTGTATCCCAAAACAATTACTCTTTAGTTTTCTGCCATTGTCAAAACTTGATCCTAATGTTAATTCAACTATTTGTTGAAATAACCTCTGTTAATTGCAAATGTCGTCAGTAATTGGCTCAATCTGTATTTTAAGTTCATCACCAGAAACCGTTTACTGCAGTGTTGAAGCCATGTCAAAATTTTGAGGCTGACAATGCTTTCCAAAATTGCCTCAATGCTTGGCCTGCCATGTAATGAATGGAAATATGTGCAATATACCAATGAATCAAATCTGCCCCAAATGTTTATGAAGCCTGATAGTTCCCAACTCCGAAAGCTTACAGATCAATTCTATTTCATATTTTAGTATGGGCTATTCAGCTGTATTCAGGTACAGCAGGGAACAAGGAAGGCAAAAGGAGTTTTGACCTTAATAGTATCATGTGAGGGTCCCTTTAAGAAAAGTGGGGTTTATCAAATGGTTGCAGTGATGTCATTGTGTGGGTGGAGCTGGGCTGTGATTCTTTCTTTTACTTTTGTTTTGAGCTGGAAGCGGCTTTGTGGCTCTGAGTTTTTTTGTTTCATTTTCAGTCGGGAGCTGCATTCAAACAAAGAAGGTGTATTTTTGTTCTCTCTCTCTGCATGCTAAAGAATGTCTCCAGACCACTTGATAACTTTCAAAGTAATACTTGTTTTCTGTTAGGAATTCAAACCTACTGTTTTGTAGAAAAAAAGGGTGTTTGGTTTATGGATGTTGTGAGGAAAGTTACTAAGGGTTGTCTATAGAGTACTGTATCTTTGGAGGGGTATTTGTGTTGGTAGTTGATAAGATGTTTACTGTGTGTTTATAAAATGTTAGCTGGATTCATAGAATAAACATTGTTTTGTTTAAAAATACTTAAGATCGCTGTTGCATAATACCTGGAAGTGGGCCCTTGTGCTCCCCATAACCAAAATCTATCAAAAGTTGTCGGTCAGGTGAACTCCATGATATACTTTGATGTTCTCTAAATCCTGGCCCATAACGATAGCAAAGGGATAGAGTACAAAAGCAGGGAAGTGTTGCTGCAGCTGTACAAGGCATTGGTGAGACCTGGGGCGGCATGCTCCCCTACCCGGCGTGACGGAGGGTCCCGGAGTAGGGGAGTGGCGCCAACCACTCAGGGGTCGCGCCTCCCCAAAGGTGGGGTTCTCCCCACCTTTGGGGGCCAGCCCCGCGCCAGAGCGGTTAGCACCAGAAGACTGGCGCAAAAAACCGGCGCCCCCGGTGCGGGGCTGGCCGAAAGGCTTTCGCCAGTCCGCGCATGCGCCGGCAGTGACGTCAGCGGCAGCTGGCCACTGACGTCACTGCCGGCGCATGCACGATGCGGGGTTCTCTTCCGCTTCCGCCATGGCGGAGGCCGTGGCGGCACGGAAGGAGAAAGAGTGCAGCCAGGGCACTGGCCCGCAGTCTGAGCGGGAGGCCCTGATCGCGGGCCAGGCCACCGTGGGGGCACCCCGTGGGGTTCGATCGCCCCCCGCCCCCCCCCCCCCAAGACCCCGGGGGCCTGCTCGCGCCGCTGAGCCCGCCGTTCCAGAGGTGGTTTAAACCTTGGCGGCGGGAGAGGCCTCCCAGCAGCGGGACTTCGGCCCATCCTGCTGGGGGTCGGAGAATTTTGCCCCAGACCTGGAATACTTATTTAAGGAGGGATGTAGTTGGATTGGAGGCAGTTCAGAGGAGGTTCACTAGATTAATTCCTGAGGTTTCTTTTATGAAAAGTGATTGAGCAGTTTAGGCCTATAAACTTTAGAGTTTAGAAGAATGAGGGGAAATCTAATTGAGATATATGAGATGATAAAAGGTGTTGTGACTCTTATTTTACCTTCTGCTAAGAGCCGGTAGTCTGGTTGGTTGGAGGTGTCCAAAATACGGCTTTATTACTAATTACTCACTTGAATACACTTGAATAAGAACTGAATCAAAACTTAGAAATGAAATATTAAGCAATACATAAAAACTTTAGCACATTAAATAAATCACTTTAACACAAACAAACGGACAGATGATTCAAGAATTCAGGAACTCAAGAATTCAGGAATAAAGACTTCGACCACAAGATCCTATTTATAAGGGAATTTTTATCTCTGGTTTAACCCCTCATTTACTTTCATTGGCTTCTAATTCTCAACTGAGACTTTCTGGTTTGTTCAAATGAATATCTGTTACTTAGAGGATGATTTGTTAATCAAACATTGGACATAACTTCAGATTGACTGGTAACTATCAAAACTAGCTCAGCATCTGTGTGTGATATCTTAGGAAAATTACTGGATATGTTTCTCACGCTTGCCATGTGACAGAGCTCAGCGGAGACCTTGCTGTAACTGATTAGTTGATTAGACCGAGAACAATACATTCTTAATGCTGAATACACTGGAAAACAATGGTCAATTCATTATGTGAAACAATGACTGGATTCCCACAGTCAAGACACTTCTAATAAGTTTACGTTTCAGCTACCTGCATTCAACTACCACCCATATGATTAAACTATGAATAAATCAATACTCTATCAAACAATATTGCCAATATAGACATAGAGCAGATACATCCTCTTGTGGGGAAATCTAGAATGAGTTTTAAGATAAGGGATAGTAGATTTAAAACAGAGATGAGGAGAAATTACTTCTCTCAAAGGGTTCGGGAATCTGTTGAATTCACTGCCCCAGAGTGCAGTGGATGCGGGGACATTAAGTAAATTTAAGGAAGAGACAGACAGGTTTTTCATTAGTAATGGTTCAAGAGTTATGGAGAACGGGCAGGAAAGTGGAATTGAAGCTGAGTGGAGATCAACCATGATCATATTGAATGGTGGAGCCGGCTCAAGAGGCTGAATTGCCTACTCCTACTCCTAGTTTATGAAGTACACTGAGAAAACATTCTTGGGAGCGGGCTTAAATTTCCCAACTCCATATCTCAGAATGAGGAAAGAATTGGAGGCAGAGATTTCCCACAGACTGGTAACCTAACAGAAAAGGGAAGTCTGTCATTGTTTAAGCAGCACACAGTAACGCACAGACCAGAACCTGAAGGTGTCATTTTGATGGGAGAAATTGTCTAGAAAGAAAGCCAAAAATGTGCAATTCCACCTTCAAAAAGGACTGGCATATGACATATTTTTCCTTTTTTTAAATTGAAGAGATGTGTGACTGAACTAGGAAGATGTTTGTTTTTTTTAGGAACCATTCCTGTGTATGCTCACTTGCTGTGTATAAAATAAAAGCAGCTTAACAATTCACAGCAAGCCTTGTTTTGCCAAAATGTTTTGCACTCTACTTACAGAAAGATTGGAGAGGCACACAAGGAAGGCATAATATCCAGATTATGTCCCAATTAACTCTATTGTGGTACCCATTGATTACATGATTTTATAATTATGGGCTGGATTCTCCACTGCCCGACGCCAGCAGCAAGAATCGTGATTGGGCGGAGAATATCAGGTGAAGGAAAAATTGGAATTTGCGCCCAGCGCCGATTCGAGCGTGATATTCTGGTCCCGAACGAGCAGCAGAAATGAGGCCCAGCATTTGTATGGATTTGAATGCAATTAGCAGGTTGGACACCGTATGGTCGATCTGCTGCGATGCTCCACCCCTCTCAGGCAGGAGTCACGTGGGCCCAAATTGGTGCATGTATTGACAAGCAGGGCCTGGGTGCCATGGCTGCTGAGAGAGAGTGAGAGAATAACAAAACTCTAAATTTGACGGGCTTGCCTGGGGGATGGTTGCCTGGGCCGGGGGCAAGAGTGACTTAGTGCCAATACTGTGTGTTCCCCTCAGGATTGGGGTGGCCTAGCTCAAACCGCCATTTCTGCAGTATGTTATCTAAATGGACCCCTTTGGTGCTACTTACAATCTGCTAGCTGTTCACTCTGCTGACTACTCACTGTATCCTGGAAACGCTCAGAGAGCCTCTGGTCATGTGGGAACCAACCCACACAGTGTGCAGCTGTCACGAGCGGTTCACAAACACTGAGAGTACAAGTGAACCGCGCCGTCGTGAACTCGGCCCATCGGGGGCGGAGCATTGGGGAGGGCTTTCATGTAATGTCCTGAGGCCGTCTCAATGGCGTGTGGTGTGGTCCCTGATGGCGCCGTTTTGGAAAGGGCGGAGCATCCGAAAACAGGCACCGCCCTAATTCGTTCGTAAAAAGGGATTCTCTGCCCAATCGACGATTATGAAATTGGCGTCGGCAAGCGGAGAATCTTGCACATGAGGTGAGATCTTAGTAAGGGCTTGTCTGTGGGAGAGGGGTAATTTATTTGCTATCGGGATATCAGCATGGCATTGGGTTCTCACTTGTTTGGTGCATGGTGACCTCCATCTCAGTCTCTGCCCTCTCCTTGGCATGGACCGTGAGTTGCAGGGCCCTCTCCTCAGCTTGGATGTGGACCTAAAGGTCTGGGATGCCCCCTCCAGTCTTTTAGTGCTCGTGCCTATTATGGGCCACCTTATCCTCGGGGACACAGTAAGGACATAGTGAGACACTGGGAAGCGAGTTCTATGGGGGGGTCTGTAGCTGGTGGCATGTGTGTACAAGGCTCCTGGTCAATGAGGACAATACATGTGATGGGGTTTTGTGGAGGGTGGGTTCTAGGGGAAATGCAGGCAGGTGGAGTGTTGATGGCCTCTAAGGGATTGAGGGCAGATGTGAGGAGTGAGAAATGGGAGTGATGCCAGGGGACCAGAGGTGTCCTCAGCTGCTTTAAGTGGGGCATTCATCTTCTGCCAATCCTCTTGATGAGGCTCGCTGCACTGACTGCCTCTGCCATCTCTTCCCAGGTGCTGTTCAGAACAGAAGGCTTTAGCCTGTGCCCCACCCTGGGGAAGAGAGTGTCCCTCCTCTCCTCAAAGACATTGAGCATTCGGTCAACTTTGGACTACCAAAATCGGGTGGGCAGGTCTCCGCGCAGCCACCTTTCTCGCTGAAAAGAGAATATGTGGTGAGTGGAGCGCTTATAAGCAGCTCCAGCTTGCCAGGCTCTTTGATACAAATACCGCCCCCATCTAATCAACTGGCAGCGAAGCTGGGAATTGCTTACAATTCAGGTGGGCAGAGTGCTGACCCATTTGCAGCTCCTGAATTTTTTAAAAACCGTGCCCCCAATAGAAATGTGAATTGCTTGCAATTCAGTTCTGGTGGGAACACCCAAAAGGAGGATCCAGCTGTGCCCTGGAAAATATCTAAGGCAGACTCAAAATTTTTAATGGTGGTGGGCACCTTAAAGGGGTGCGGTTTCAAAGGGTCATGTGACCCAATTGGCCAGTCGAGCCCGAGCTTTCCCGCCAGAATCGATCCAGGATCTGTTGAAGTCAGTAACACATCCCAGCACTCTGTATACAGCCATAGTTATTCTAATAAATAGTTTGCTGTTCAAAACTGGTGGTCACCAATCACTCAGATATTCCAGTCACCTTGGCTGAGAACTGCCAAGTTAGATATAACGTATAGTTTAAAGTGGGTTTACTTTCATGTTTCTGTACCTGGCAGGGGAAACCTATAGTTAGATTCATGTTGGACAAAGATGTTTGTATGTGTGGGGGTTGATTTCAATTCCAACTGTGATTCTATTACGCCAAGGGAGGGTTACGCCATGAAGATCAAATAGAACTAGCAGGGGTTGCTTAGCAACTGAAGGACCCTTGAAAGGATAAAACCAGTTTTAAAATTTTAGCTCGATAGATTGCATTTAAAGACAGGACACTGGGGAATGAATCCTCCTCAACTCTGCCAGGAGAATCTGAATTGGACAAGGGAGTTGCAAAGATGCAAATTTCCTAAGGAACAAGGTACAGTCTGGAAAACCAGGGACTGGGACAAGAAGAACATTTAGGACTATTGGAGTTAAGAGAACAGAGACTAAGGTATTTATCAGAAGAATTCAAGGAAGAGTAAACAAAGTGTTCTGAGTTAATGAGAAAATTGCAGTAACTAGATTTAACAGACTTCAGAGGTGAATAAAACATTTGATACCATTTTATGAAGCATTCATAATTCATAAGCACCATTTCACGGGCAGCACGGTAGCATTGTGGTTAGCACAATGGCTTCACAGCTCCAGGGTCCCAGGTTCGATTCCCGGCTTGGGTCACTGTCTGTGCGGAGTCTGCACGTTCTCCCCGTGTCTGCGTGGGTTTCCTCCGGGTGCTCCGGTTTCCTCCCACAGTCCAAAGATGTGCAGGTTAGGTGGTTTGGCCATGATAAATTGCCCTTATTGTCCAAAATTGCCCTGAGTGTTGGGTGGGGTTACTGGTTATGGGGATGGGGTGGAGGTATGGGCTTGGGTATGGTGCTCTTTCCAAGAGCCGGTGCAGACCCGATGGGCTGAATGGCCTCCTTCTGCACTGTAAATTCTATGAAATGAAGTGTCTGGGAATTGAGAGTTAAAGCAATTGTGAACAGTTTATACAGCAGTCAAGACAAAGAAATCCTAAAGGAGTTGATGTAAAATCCTATGTTGGATTCACTGTTAAAAGGGGAGCTGAAACTTTGTTCAAAACTGTCATTTGGAAAACCTGGTCTGGAATTTGGAACACAAACCGCTAATGGAAAGCATTATTATGAACAAAGATTTCAAAGCATGTTTTTTGTGAGTGGAGTTTGGAAACTCACATGACAATCATCTGGGGAAATTTTGAGGAGAAATAGTTCAGGGTGGAGAGTGTATTTGGCCACAGCCATCTTGTGTGGTTAAAAAGAAGTTGTATTTCTGAGACCATTGCACCTCAAGATATACTTCATAATCCATGTTAATGTTAAAATCTGTGTGTATTCGTTAAGATAAGGGGGATTGAAGGAATATGAAATGAAAATCGCTTATTGTCACGAGTAGGCTTCAATGAAGTTACTGTGAAAAGTCCCTAGTCGCCACATTCCGGCGCCTGTTCGGGGAGGCTGGTACGGGAATCGAACCGTGCTGCTGGCCTGCTTGGTCTGCTTTAAAAGTCAGCAATTTAGCTGAGTGAGCTAAACCAGCCCCAACCAGAATATTGTTATAATCCAAAATTTCCATGTCTAATAAATGTTTTTTTCTTTTGTTAAAACTAATTAATAGTCCTGTCACTCTGTTCCTCCATGTTTTGTGAGAAAAAAGTTAAAGTTTTGAGTCAGTGTTCCATTCTGGGATCTTCCTATCCAGTTACAATTCCAGCCAGGATTGTAACAAAAGATTTAATTGCAGTCCTATGCTCTTGGGAACAACTGTCACAAGAATGTCACAATGATATCATCAGTTAATATTCAGAAACCCTCATCAGTAAACTGCCCATACAGGAGGAAATCTCGAATGGCATCTAGCAGGATAATGGTGGAGGACAACAACATATAATTTATACACATCAGGCCATATTAATTCCAACCATTTAAAATTGAAGAATTAATTGAAGGCCTATATTTTTAAATTATGCATTTTCAAATGGTGTAATGTTTGCAGGATTACTGAAATGTACAATTCTTGGCAGAGAAGGTTAAGGAAATAGATCCGGGCAAGCAAGACAGCATGAGGGAGAGAGAGCAAAAGCGAATGGTGGAGATGTATCTCGTAGAAAGATTATTCTTACTGTGAACTGCCTCGGGTCTAGCATATTTTTTTATGCTTTTGCTAAGGCAAGGCAATCAACCTGATTTCTTTTGGACAGTCTTCATCATAATAAAGTCAGTGAGCTGCTAGTGCTGAAGGCAACTTGCCAAATGGTGGGGTGGAGTGCATGCTAAGAAATCAGGCCACCTCCATAGAGCATAGGCAGCAGGAACGCAATGGCAGTGGGGGTTAAGTGATAGCGATGGGAACTAAGAAAGGAAGAGCTATGGATGGGACAGTTTTTATGAGGCCAGAAGGAACAGCCATGCTCTGCTGACCCCACAAAAATCAATTCTACCTTGACTGGTTTCCATGCTGCCTCTGGCACTTCCCATTATGGCTAGTTTAGGTACTCTATCTTCAGTATAAACGGGTGGACAGGACCCATCAGAACACCAAAATGAAACAGGGTCAAATAGGCCCCTGTGATTGCTTAATCTGATGTCCACACAAAAATCCAATCAGGGGTACCTCAAACAGCAAGTGAGGAGTCTTTTTTAAAATTTAATCTTTATGTTGCACCATTCCTGATTTTGTTTTACACGAAGCAGCAGTGAAACAAAAGTCACAATGTCTTTTTGTCCATTCTGTGTATTGCATGGAAAAAAGTCAACCATGAAGTCACGAGGAGGTATACAAAGGTATACAAAGTTGCTTGTTATTCATAAATTCCTATCTTTTATCTCCATATGCCACATATTTTAGTCTCATGCCATTTGGTCCAGAAGGATAAAAAAATAGTGAAGTTTCTGGAAGGTATTGTATAACATTTTTTGTATGGAGTGCAGTAAAGTGGCATCATAGTTACCATGGTTACAGATAGACTGCCTCAGAAACTCTTAAGAGTCAGCGGGAGGGGTCCTTGACTGTTACATTGACTGTACAAGAAGTGTATCTTGTTTGTTATACTGACACTGCATAAAGCTCAAAAAGAGTTATTAGGTGCAAGTTGCTATGGTTACAGCTGGTGCTTGGTTCCACTGAGCACTGGCATACATGTCAGAATATTATTCTGTTTTTGGTAAGACTTGAATTGTAGAATTTATTCCACTTAAAATAAACTAATGTGTATTTATGATATTGTGCGATCGGCCATGAACGGTGTATAAAAGAGGAACACAAAGAAATTTAGCAGTGTGACGTGCTACAAAAAGATAACGCTATTTGTATATGAACAAGGAAAAAAATTCTTTATTAATTTTAAGGGGCTGCTTGAACATAATAGAGTAATCAGAAAGAGATCTTTTGAGTTTGAGATGCGGTAATCCGAAAATAATTTCAAGCTGCTGTTGTCAGTAATGAGATAGTGAGGAAAAACAAATTCAACATCATCCTGATTAAAATAAATCCAATAATCTTCTTTCACCTTTCTTACTCTTTCATTCAGCAACTGAGTTTCAAAAACTAGTCAGAAAGCAATATTTTTTTTCTTCAGTAAGAAATCTCACACTTACAGTACAAAACTGCTTTATTTTTGTATATAAACTGTCTTTTTAATTCATATATTTGGCATCTGTTGGCCAAGACATATTATAGGTCAGTAATCCTAGTATAGCATTTTTTTTAAATACGTAACTCAATATGAACATTTTTTTTTAATCATCTAACTGTAAGATGAAATGTTTATGTTTGTCCAGCACCATCTGCTGTCTTTCTCCTTTCTTGACAATTCATTCTCCAAGCATCTAATTTGATTATTAGTCAATCTCCCATGTTGTTGTGTAATTGTAGTCTTCAGAGGTGTCAGTGTTGGCTCAATTGTTAGTACGCTCACCTCTTGGGTTAAGAGGCTATGGGTTCCGGTCCCATTCCAGGAGTTGAGCATAAACATTAAGCCAGCAATCAGGGGAGCCCTGAGGGAGGAGGGTGTAAAAGATGCTGTGGCACGATTTCAAGGAAAAGCAGCTATTTCTGATGTTCCAGCCAATATTTGTCCCTTAATCAACGTCACAAAAACAGAGTGGGCTCGACTCTCCGGCCCCCCAGTCGCGTGTTTCTCGGCAGCGTGCCGTTCACTGTCAGCGGGATTCTCTACTCCTGATGCTTGTCAATGGGATTTCCCATTGAAGCCACCCCATGTGGCATAAATGCTTCACAGCTCCAGGGTCCCAGGTTCGATTCCCGGCTGGGTCACTGTCTGTGCGGAGTCTGCACGTCCTCCCCGTGTGTGCGTGGGTTTCCTCTGGGTGCTCCGGTTTCCTCCCACAGTCCAAAACATGTGCGGGTTAGGTGGATTGGCCATGCTAAATTGCCCGTAGTGTCCTAAAAAGTAAGGTTAAGGGGGGGGGTTGTTGGGTTACGGGTATAGGGTGGATACGTGGGTTTGAGTAGGGTGATCATTGCTCGGCACAACATCGAGGGCCGAACGGCCTGTTCTGTGCTGTACTGTTCTATGTTCTATGCTCTATGTCACTGCAAAGCTCGTGGGCGGATGTGCACTGCCAGCAAGAGCAGTAAATCCCAACGGCCGGAGAAGTCCAGACAGTCTCTGATCATTGTCAAAAGACTGTGACAGTTTATTTGATGCAGATTGCCTGCTGTCTTTCCCAGATTCCAACAATTCAAAGGTTCATCATTGGATGGAAAGTGATTTGCAATGTCCCCTGGTGATGGAAGGCACAAAATAAATACAAACCGTTCTTTCTTTAAAGGAATAACAGAATCACAGAATTGTTATGGTGCAGAGGACACCATTCGAACCCATCATGTCTGCACCAGCTCTCCACATGAGTATTATGATTCGGTGTCTCTTCTGCTGCCTTTTCCCCGTACTCCTGCATGTTACTTATATTCAAATAATTATCTAATGCCCTCTTGAATGCCTCGTTTGAATTTGCCTCCACAACACTTCCTGACAGGGCATTCCAGACCCGAGGCACTCGTGAGAGAAAGTTTTTTCACACATCACATTTGCTTCTTTTGCAAATCACTTTAAATCTGTGCCCTCTTGTTCTTTATCCTTTATGAGCAGGAACAGTTTCCGCTTATCTACTCTGTCCAATCCCTCATGATATTGACATCTCTATCAAATCTTCTCTTAGCCTTCTTCTCTCCAACAGCCTACTTTCTCAAATCTATTCTCATAACTGAAATTTCTCATTCTGTAAACCTCTTCTGCACTCTCTCCAATGTGTTCACACCCTTCCTATAGTGTGACGCACAGAACTATACACCATATTCCAGTTGCGGTCTAACTGATACATTTTTAAGTTCAGCATAACCTCCTTGTTCTTGTATTCTATGCCACTATTAATAAAGCCCAGGATATTGTTAACTGCTGTCTCCACTTGTTATGCCACCTTCAATGATCGATGCACATGTACACTCCGGTCCCTCTGCTTCTGCATCCCTAAAGAAGTGTACTACTTCTTTCATTTTGTCAGTCCATGTTCCTTTTACCAATCACATAGCCCGATTTTTATTCTGGAGGTGGATGATAACTGAAGTCAGATTTGTCAGACCCAAGAAACAATGCAGCGGCAGCCACAATTGTAATAAAAACTAAAACAAACTAAAACAAAACACTCTAGCCCTCACTAGCCTCACTCCTACAGCGATATCATGTCCCATCCATTCCAAGACTTGCCTTGGCCCCTCATATCCTCCATGCCCACTCATATCCAGGGCCCTTTAAAGCCTCCATGCCAAATTTGTGATAACCCATCCAACCCATAATCCCCCATTCATTCCCCATGAGTTGTTATGGCCCCATGCCAACTTATTGCCAATTAATTCTGACTCATGCTCCCAGTAGCTACCCTTTGCTCTTGCTTCACCCATGCCAATTCACCAGGTTTCCACCATAGGCAGTCCTCAGGAGCTATGTTCAGATGAAATAAAATAAAGTCTGAACCTGATACAACATCCTATTCAATACATTTAAATCACTTCAAGTACCTAATCCCATTTAAAAACAAACATTTGTATTCATAGCCCCACACTAAAGACAGCTAATCCTTGTATAACCATTTGGAGCTGTCAAACAAATTGTGACGTACAGGCCCTCACCGTGATAAAGAGAGGTGGATTTAAATGTCTTGGCATTATTACAGTTCCACAGACCTTATCCATTTTTTACACACATGCATGGCTACTCTTAAAAATCCCGACAGGGTACCTGTAGATCTCTAAAAGGGTACCTGATCTCTTTGAAGAATTCCAACATGTTTATATCTTTTCCTCCAATTCATAAATACAACATGTTGAGGTTTGGTGATCCTGGTAATGAAATTACTTCTGATTGAAGATAGCTGTACTTTAAATGTGCAGCTGCCTCTGTGAACTGCATACTCGTGAAGTATCTCTCACTCCATTTACACCCTGCCACCCTGCAAAAGTCATGGTGTCAAGTCTGGGAACGGGACTTCATCAATTCGGGCTCCGGCGCCATTTTGGCGCGGGCATGGAGTCCTTCGGTCTTGGCAAAAATTCTGGCCATTGTAGAGGTTTTAAAACCTGTAGATTCCAGGAGGAATGGAGAACAGAGGTAGCTGACACTGAGTCAAGAAATTATCATCCATTCAGGTTGCAAGGATCTGGGGAGAGATTGGGTCAGTGAAGTAATTTCTGATTGTTCTCGACATTTTCGAGACATAGCCCGGAATTTTCTGGCCCCACCCAGCAGCGGGATCCTCCAGTCAAGGGACATTGGAATGGCTTGCAGCATCAGTCGTGAGGAAACCCACTGCAGAGGGGCCAGAAAATCCTAGCCAATCATTCACAGACGGGCAAAATGTTTACTTTTTTTATGCTGTAAATTTGTACGGTTCTATGATGAAGGAATAAAGTAGTGATCTTTTGTTTCATATTTACCAATCACGGATTTAGCTCATCTGTAACAGCAACCAAGTCTCTGAATCCAACTGAGAGAAATATCAGGAGCAAAAGTGTTCCCCTAATGCCTAAATTTTCACAAAGTATGTATTTTTAATTTAAAAAACGCAAGTACTTTGCTCTGAAAGTAAACTCCTGCCTATGACGCTGTGCTCTAATAAGTGCCCTTGTTAACCTACATTAATATATCTCATCAATAATCTACCCAACTCCCATACAGAAGCCAATAAATTGTTCATGTGCTAAACCCTGTCGCCATGATATTTTGTTTAGTTTAAGAACTGATCTGC
This sequence comes from Scyliorhinus canicula, assembly GCF_902713615.1. Lineage (NCBI taxonomy): Eukaryota > Metazoa > Chordata > Chondrichthyes > Carcharhiniformes > Scyliorhinidae > Scyliorhinus > Scyliorhinus canicula. The sequence goes on from NC_052150.1 coordinate 157,840,060, forward strand.
ATTGAGTACCTTCTGGATTAGTGTCAGTTTATGTTGTGCTATCTATCCCACACAGTTAAAAAAGAAATTATCCTTCTCAAGAAACAACATAAAAATATTACTTTGAACAAACATATTTTATCGATATTTACAAAAAGCGCGTCTTGGTATGCTGGACAATGAAAGCAGGAAAGCAAATTGGATAACAGCTATAAAAGAGAAGACTTACACCCCAGTGGTTGTAATGAAAACGCAAGTTCTGAACGCATAGTAAATTGATTAAGATTTAAAAGAGAAAGATGTTTTGCATGGAACCTTTCGTTAGGTTCTAGTATGGTCTCACTGTAAAGATCTACTGTTCCTTTTCAAATGCCAAATGGCCTATCATAAGGTTCCACCATGCTCTCTTTTATTTCTGTAGCTTCAGTTTGTATTGCTCTTCTACAATTAAGTTTTAACCAAAAACATTCAGTATCCTTTGACGATACCAGCTTGGATGTTAACCATCTAAATTTCTAGAATATGTAATTTACTGCTTTACACTTCTTCTTTACACAAAGTTTGTTTTAGCAAAAAAAATTGAAGGATTGCCATTTGATTTTGACTGGGTATTTGTAATTGCTTTATTACAAATCTTTAATTTCCCGTTGAAGTCCATTGCATTTTTCGATTTAAATAAATCATTTCTGTAATTGAAAGCAAAACTCGTAAAATGTGCCTCCTCTTATTTTATTGTGTCATTCGGTTTGATTGATAGCTGATTGATCAATTATTAAGCAGAGAATTCTGACTACCAATGTAACAATTCAATAAGAACGCAAGTACCAGCCTCCCCGGACAGGCGCCGGAATGTGGCGACTAGGGGCTTTTCACAGTAACTTCATTGAAGCCTACTCATGACAATAAGCAATTTTCATTTTTTCATTTTTCAAGAACGATCACCGTGACAATAAATCCTACTAATTCGCACAGTTTTTCAACAATATTAAAGGTGGCTAAAGTGAAAATATTGTGCAGCTGTTTTTCTTTAGACTATCAAATATTTAAGCTCACCTCCTGCTAGTCTTGTTTATTTTTCTGTACTTTTGATTTAATTTCAGTTTTACGTAAAAGATAAACAAATCTGGTAATTATCACTACATACACAGGTCTTGTGCTGTAATTGGGATTTGGCCAGTTGCTACATATTCTTCAGCGCATTACACAATGATTGCTCCGGTTTCTTAAACTGCGATTTGTTTGAGCATTAAGAAAGTGTCTTTGATGAGTCTTTGCGTGGTGTAATCTAGAGTTCATTATGTAAATGTGAACCTTTTTTTAATTTACACTGGTAAAGTCATGTGCATCAAAACTGATCTTTAATTATACTAAAACTAGTTCTTTCATGTTTCTAACAGGTTCTTGACCAGACAGAAAAGCATCGTAAGGATTTGCTGCTCTCTGCTGCTAAGGATGTTCACAAGTGGAATGTTAAAGTCAAGAAGATGAAGGCAATTTACTACACGCTAAATCTTTGCAACATAGATATCACCCAGAAGTGTTTAATTGCTGAAATCTGGTGTCCTGTTACAGACCTTAAAAAAGTCCACTACACATTAACAAAAGAATCAGTAAGTACCTCAAATGATCCAAAAGAATCTATGTGTGCTGAATATAAGTGTGACAGCGAACCCCCTTGTGTATTTTCAATTGAGCTGCATAAGGCCATAAGGCATAGGATCAGAAGTAGACCATTCAGCCCATCGTGTCTGCTTCACCATTCAGTTAGATCATGAATGATATGACGTGATAATCCTCAACTCCACTTTCCCTTCTTATCCCCCATAACCCTTGGTTCCCTTGTGATGGTTGAATGATGGCCGATAGTCATTGTGCAGTGCATGAGGCTCCAGGAAGGGACAATAAGAATTCCTCATATTTGCAAAACAAAAGCTCAACATGCTTCACAGAGTGGAAAAGGATATATGTTGCACAGGCGGGAAGGGATGGTGGTCAAAAGACCAGTATTTGAGAAATGTTTCCAAAAGAAGGAAAGGAAAAGAGAATAGGGAATTTGAGGGGGAACTTTGGAGTGCAAATGAGCAATGCTTGAAAAAATGACCACAAATGGTGGAGCGAGCAGAGTATAAGCAGTAATTCTATGCTTCAGGAACAAAGTGTGCTTTTCATTTTGAAACCGGCTTTGGTGGTAGGCCACAAGGCTTTTTAAGTTAAGGGCAAAGACTTTCATATTGATTTAAAGGACATGGGGAGTTAATGGAGCATTGCAGATACAATTTAAAGGCTCGAGCAGATAAGGATATGGCAGCAGCATTCTGAATGATCTGTAGTTTCTGGAAGATGGAAACGGGGAGTAACTAGCTTTTGAGAAGCTTGGAGAATTTCAGTTTTCAGGGCGGCACGGTAGCACAGTGGTTAGCACTGTCGCTTCACAGCTCCAGGGTCCCAGGTTCGATTCTTGGGTCACTGTCTGTATGGAGTCTGCACATTCTCCCCGTGTCTGTGTGGGTTTCCTCCGGGTGCTCCGGATTCCTCCCACAGTCCAAAGATGTGCAGGTTAGGTGGTTTGGCCATGATAAATTGCCCTAAGTGTCTAAAGGGGTTGGGTGAGGGTGCTGGGTTATGGGTATGGGGCAGAGGTGTGGGCTTAAGTGGGGTGCTATTTCCAAGGGTCGGTGCAGACTCAATGGGCTGAGTAGCCTCCTTCTGCACTGTAAATTCTGTGTTCTATTGTCTTGGCAGAACTGGGAAGACCTTTTGGACCTTTTCCCCCGACTGTTATGCGCTTTTGAGCCCGGAACTGGAAAGCAAAGTACTCAGGCACTGAACCCATACAGAGTTGTGTGGACATAAGAAGCCAGAGGCACGGTAAACAGCAAAAGAAGTGGTCAAACAAGGGCACGGGGGTGGCTGTGAGAGAGACCAATATGGCCGGTGTGCAGAGCAAGGCGCCGACTGCCCAGCCTACAATGGAGCAGCTGCTACAGGCCACGCAGGAGGGCTTTTTCGCTCTGAAGCACGATAATTTGGAGCCACTCCAGAAGTCGATGGAGCGATTGGAAAAAAGACTGGATGATCAGACTGAGAAGCTCCAGAAGCTGGAGAAGACGATGGAAGAGCAGGCCGACTTTCAAACTGTGGCGGATGTGGAGATTCGGAGGCTGAGGGATCAGCAAAAAATACCCCTGGAAAGGCTGGAGGACCTGGACAACAGATCTCGATAGCAGAATGTAAGAATTGTTGGCCTCCCGGAGGGGGCTGAGGGGCTGGATGCTGCCGCGTATGTGGCAGATATGTTCCAGACGCTGCTGGGGAACAAGGTGCTCTCTCACCCGCCGGAGGTGGACAGGGCACACAGAGTGCAGGTGAGGCAGCCGCGACGAGCAGGCCCCGCACAAGCGATGGTGGTCCGATTCCACAGGTACCTGGACAAGCAGCGGGTTCTGCAATGGGCCAAGAACACACAAAGCTGTACCTGGGACAATAGCACCCTGCGTGTTTACCAAGACATGAGCACTGAGGTGGCCAGGAGGAGGGGAGGCTACAGGCAGGTGAAGGAGATTTTGTACAAGAACAAGGTGAAATTTGGGCTGCTTTTTCCGGCGTGACTGTGGGTTACGTATGAGAGCCAGCACCACTATTTTGAGGAACCCGAGGAGGCGATGGACTTTGTTAAGAAGCAAGGGCTGGCTCTGAGCTGAGGACTCTTGGACTCATGGTAGAACTTTTAAGTTTATTTTGTCTCTCTCTCGCTTTGAGAGATATTTGCATGTTTGGGTCCGTTCTTTTCATTTTTTTGACCTTTCTAGGTTGATGTATTTTGTTGCGATATGTTTTTCTTGTTCTTTTTCGTGGTTTCCCTGAATGTTTCCTTTTTGGGCTTCTTGTGTGGTTGGAGGTTTGGTAGGGGGAGAGTAAAAAAGAAAATAGTTTAAAAGGTGTGGTTATGATGGGGGTTTCCGGGGAATCTTTCTTACAATCTTCTTCTGTTTGTGGAGGGGAAGGGCTGAGAGTGCCAGGTACTTCTTATCTCTATCTGTTTGATTTAAATTGCACTATTTTTGGGGATGTCTTTGACTTGTACAGAGTGTGTGCTTAAGCAGGGCTGGTTTGGGGAAGTGGTATGGATGGGCCGCGGGGAGGGGAGCCAGGGAACAATAGGTGAGAGACGCACTGGCGCTGAAGCTGGGAGCCACCAGGCTAGCTGGGTGGGCTAGTCAACGGAAGCCAGGTGTGGGGAGAGGGGTTCATTTAGTTAGACTAGAGCAGGGGTTATGTAGTAGGATGGTGTTACTGGGGGGGTTTGTTGATCCGCTGACTAGGATGGAAACTGGACATGGCAGTGGGGAGGTCATGGGTGGAGCCGGCCAGGAGGCGGGCCAGAGGAAGCGTGACACATGGCTGGAGGGCTGGCCAAGGATAGGGGATGGCTGATCGGCAAAGGGGGAGGGCGAAGTGCCCCCCAACCAGGCTGATCACCTGGAATGTTAGAGAGCTAAACGGACCAGTGAAGAATGCGTGTGTTCACGCATTTGCGGGCTCTGAATGCGGACGTAGTCATGCTGCAGGAGACGCACCTGAAAGTAGCAGACCAGGTTAGGTTATGGAAGGGCTGGGTTAGTCAGTTCTTCATTTGGGGCTTGACACTAAGACTAGGGGGTTTGCGATCCTGATTAATAAAAGGGCTCAATTTGAGGCGGAGCGTACAGTTACGGATGGGGGCAGCAGATTTGTTATGGTTAAGGGTAAGCTCAAAGGGGTGAGAGAGTCTTGGTCAGTGTGTATGCCCCTAATTGGGATGATGTGGATTTTATCAGGAGGTTTCTAGGGAAGATCCCAACCGATTGTGGGTGGGGACTTTAACACAGTCCTGGACCTGAGCCTGGATCGGTCGTCTTCAAAAACGGGCAGGCTGCCAGCGATGGCAAAGGAACTGAGAGGGTTCATGGAGCAAATGGGGGGAGCTGATCCGTGGAGATTTAGCCGGCCGTCAGCGAGGGAGTTTTCGTATTACTCCCACGTCCATAAGATGTATTCCCGAATTGATTTCTTTGTCATGAGTAGGGACTTACTGGCAGGGATGGTGGGGGCAGAATATTCAGCAATTACCATATCAGACCATGCTCCGTACTGGGTGGACCTACGGATTTGTAAGGACAGCTTTCAGTGCCCACAATGGAGGTTGGAAGTGGGATTGCTTTCAGACGAGGTGGTGTGTGAGAGACTTGGGGAAATGCATGCAGAATTACCTGCAGGTAAATGATACCGGAGAAGTCTCAGCAGCGGTGCTCTGGGAGGCACTGAAGGCAGTGGTGAGAGGGGAGCTGATCTCAATCTGGGCCCATAGGTACAGGACAGATAGGGCAGAAATGGACCGACAGGTTCAGGAAATTCTACGGACGGACAGGAGCTACGCGGAGTCCCCAAGGCCAGAGTTACTCAGGAAACGACAGAGGCTGCAGGCAGAGTTCGGGGTGCTGACTACAGGCAAGGCTGTAGAGCAGCTTAGGAAGGCAAAAGGAGCGATTTATATGAGCATGGAGAGAAGGCCAGCAGAATGCTCGCGCAACAACTAAGGAAGAGAGAAGCGGTGAGGGAGATAGGAAGGATAGCGGATGGGGAGGGAAATTTGGTGGGGGACCCGGCAGGGCTGAACAAGGTGTTCAGGGACTGTTATAGTAAGCTGTACATTTCGGAACCCCCCCAGGGAACCGGAGGGGATGAGGCGATTTCTGGTCGGACTGACCTTCCCAAGAGTAGGTAGGGGGTTGGTAGACGGACTGGGGGCCCTGGTTATGATGAAAGAGGTATTGGGGGGCCTGAAGGTCATGCAGTCCGGTAAAGCACCGGGGCCGGATGGGTATCTGGTGGAGTTTTATAAAAAGTTTGCCGAGATAGTGGGGCCGGTGCTGGTCAGGGTTTTCAATGAGGCAAGAGACAGAGGGGTTCTACCCCAGACGATGTCGCAGGCCACTATTTTGCTTGTTCTGAAACGGGATAAAGACCCGGAGGCTTGTGGGTCTTACAGGCTGATCGGATTGATCAATGCATGCGCTAAGTTACTGGCCACGATCTTGGCGACTAAAATTGAGGACTGTGTACCGAACGTAATTGCGGAGGACCAAACTGGGTTCATAAAGGGTAGGTAACTGGCGGCCAATCTAAGAAGGCTGCTTAATGTGATCATGATGCCCCCGGAGAGCAGGGAGGCAGAGATAGTGGTAGCTATGGATGCGGAAAAGGCTTTTGAACGGGTCGAGTGGGACTATCTGTGGGATTAGCTGGGAAGGTTTGGGTTCGGGGAGGGGTTCATTGACTGAGTTAGGCTGTTATATCAGGCCCCAGAGGCTAGTGTAAGGACGAACAGGACATGCTGGCCATAGAGCCGCTGGCAATTGCTCTGAGAGCTTCAAGGGACTGGAAAGGGCTGGTCCGGGGAGGGAGTGGAACATAAAGTCTCGTTATACGCAGATGACCTGCTGTTATACGTGTCAGACCCAATGGCGGGGATGGACGGTATCATGGAAATTCTGAGGGAATTTGGCCGGTTTTCAGGATATAAATTGAACATGGCTAAGAGCGAGATGTTCGTAATTCAGGCGAGGGGGCAGGAGAGTAGGCTGAAGGGGTTGCCTTTCTGGCTGGTAGGAGAAAGCTTTAGATACTTGGGGATACGGGTGGCACGGGATTGGGGCAGGTTGCATAAGCTCAACCCGTCCCAATTGGTGGAACAAGTGAGGGAGGAGATTCTGAGTTGGGATGCGCTCCCGCTGTCACTAGCAGGGAGGGTGCAGATTGTTAAGATGACGATTCTCCCGAGATTCTTGTTCATGTTTCAGTGTCTCCCCATTTTCATCCCATGGTCCTTCTTTAAGAAGCTGAATAAAATTATCCTGGGATTTGTCTGGGCGGGAAAGTCCCCGCGGGTGAGGAAGGTGATGCTTGAAAGGAACAGAGGGGAGGGGGGCTAGCGTTGCCGAACTACTACTGGGCGGCCAACATAGTGATGGTAAGGAAATGGATGATGGGTACCGGGTCGGTTTGGGAGCGGATGGAGGCTGCTTTGTGCAGGGGCACCAGTTTGGCAGCCCTGGTTACGGCACCCCTGCCGCTCCCGCCAGCGCGGTACTCCACCAGCCCTGTAGTGGTGGCGGCTCTGCGGATTTGGGGCCAATGGAGGAGGCATATAGGGGAAGTGAGAGCATCGGTGTGGACCCCAATCTGTGGAAATCACCGATTTGCCCCGGGGAACATGGACGGTGGGTATCGACTGTGGCAGACGGCGGGGATTGCGAGGGTGGGTGATCTGTTCCTGGAAGTGAGCTTTCCGAGCATGAGGGCGTTGGAGGAGAAGTTTGGGCTGGCGGGAGGCAGTGGCGTGCAGAGGTCTGGTGATGCCTGGGGCAAATCTTGATTGTATGTCCCAAAGCCCCACGTAAATATTTCATTAAATATCACCAAAAAACCTATAGAAAACGTAGTTGCACCCGTTCTAGAGCTATTCACTGACCTCTTTATCTTTAGAACATAGAACGATACAGCACAGTACAGGCCCTTCGGCCCTCGATGTTGCGCCGACTTGGAAAAAAACTAAAGGCCATCTAACCTACACTATGCCCTTTTCATCCATATGCTTATCCAATAAACTTTTAAATGCCCTCAATGTTGGCGAGTTCACTACTGTTGCAGGTAGGGCATTCCACGGCCTCACCACTCTTTGCGTAAAAAACCCACCTCTGACCTCTGTCCTATATCTATTACCCCTCAATTTAAGGCTATGTCCCCTCGTGCTAGCCACCTCCATCCGCGGGAGAAGGCTCTCGCTGTCCACCCTATCTAACCCTCTGATCATTTTGTATGCCTCTATTAAGTCACCTCTTAACCTTCTTCTCTCTAATGAAAACAACCTCAAGTCCATCAGCCTTTCCTCATAAGATTTTCCCTCCATACCAGGCAACATCCTGGTAAATTTCCTCTGCACCCGTTCCAAAGCTTCCACGTCCTTCCTATAATGAGGCGACCAGAACTGTGCGCAATACTCCAAATGCGGCCGTACTAGAGTTTTGTACAACTGCAACATGACCTCATGGCTCCGGAACTCAATCCCTCTACCAATAAAGGCCAACACACCATAGGCCTTCTTCACAACCCTATCAACCTGGGTGGCAACTTTCAGGGATCTATGTACATGGACACCGAGATCCCTCTGCTCATCCACACTACCAAGAATTTTACCATTAGCCAAATATTCCGCATTCCTGTTATTCTTTCCAAAGTGAATCACCTCACACTTCTCCACATTAAACTCCATTTGCCACCTCTCAGCCCAGCTCTGTAGCTTGTCTATGTCCCTCTGTAACCTGCAACATCCTTCCGCACTGTCTACAACTCCACCGACTTTAGTGTCGTCTGCAAATTTACTCACCCATCCTTCTGCGCCCTCCTCTAGGTCATTTATAAAAATGACAAACAGCAACGGCCCCAGAACAGATCCTTGTGGTACGCCACTCGTAACTGAACTCCATTCTGAACATTTCCCATCAACTACCACTCTCTGTCTTCTTTCAACTAGCCAATTTCTGATCCACATCTCTAAATCACCCTCAATCCCCAGCCTCCGTATTTTCTGCAATAGCCGACCGTGGGGAACCTTATCAAACGCTTTACTGAAATCCATATACACCACATCAACTGCTCTACCCTCGTCTACCTGTTCAGTCACCTTCTCAAAGAACTCGATAAGGTTTGTGAGGCATGACCTACCCTTCACAAAACCATGCTGACTATCCCTAATCATATTATTCCTATCTAGATGATTATAAATTGTATCTTTTATAATCCTCTCCAAGACTTTACCCACCACAGACGTTAGGCTCACCGGCCTATAGTTACCGGGGTTATCTCTACTCCCCTTCTTGAACAAAGGGACCACATTTGCTATCCTCCAGTCCTCTGGCACTATTCCTGTAGCCAATGATGACCTAAAAATCAAAGCCAAAGGCTCAGCAATCTCTTCCCTGGCTTCCCAGAGAATCCTAGGATAAATCCCATCAGGCCCCGGGGACTTATCTATTTTCACCTTGTCCAGAATTGCCAACACTTCTTCCCTACGCACCTCAATGCCATCTATTCTAATAGCCTGGGTCTCAGCATTCTCCTCCACAATATTATCTTTTTCCTGAGTGAATACTGACGAAAAGTATTCATTTAGTATCTCGCTTATCTCCTCAGCCTCCACACACAACTTCCCACCACTGTCCTTGACTGGCCCTACTCTTACCCTAGTCATTCTTTTATTCCTGACATACCTATAGAAAGCTTTTGGGTTTTCCTTGATCCTACCTGCCAAAGATTTCTCATGTCCCCTCCTTGCTCGTCTTAGCTCTCTCTTTAGATCCTTCCTCGCTTCCTTGTAACTATCAAGCGCCCCAACTGAAACTTCACGCCTCATCTTCACATAGGCCTCCTTCTTCCTCTTAACAAGAGATTCCACTTCTTTGGTAAACCACGGTTCCCTCGCTCGACCCCTTCCTCCCTGCCTGACTGGTACGTACTTATCAAGAACATGCAATAGCTGTTCCTTGAACAAGCTCCACATATCCAGTGTGCCCAACCCTTGCAGCCTACTTCTCCAACCTACACATCCTAAGTCATGTCTAATGGCATCATAATTGCCCTTCCCCCAGCTATAACTCTTGCCCTGCGGGGTATACTTATCCCTTTCCATCACTAATGTAAAGGTCACCGAATTGTGGTCACTGTTTCCAAAGTGCTCACCTACCTCCAGATCTAACACCTGGCCTGGTTCATTACCCAAAACCAAATCCAATGTGGCCTCGCCTCTTGTTGGCCTGTCAGCATATTGTGTCAGGAAACCCTCCTGCACACATTGTACAAAGAACGACCCATCTAATGTACTCGAACTATATCTTTTCCAGTCAATATTTGGAAAGTTAAAGTCTCCCATAACAACTACCCTGTTACTTTCGCTCTTTTCCAGAATCATCTTCGCCATCCTTTCCTCTACATCCCTAGAACTATTAGGTGGCCTATAGAAAACTCCCAACAGGGTGACCTCTCCTTTCCTGTTTCTAACCTCAGCCCATATTACCTCGGAAGAAGAGTCCCCATCTAGCATCCTTTCCGCCACTGTAATACTGTCCTTGACAAGCAGCGCCACACCTCCCCCTCTTTTGCCCCCTTCTCTGACCTTACTAAAACACCTAAACCCCGGAACCTGCAACAACCATTCCTGTCCCTGCTCTATCCATGTCTCTGAAATGGCCACAACATCGAAGTCCCAGGTACCAACCCATGCTGCCAGTTCCCCTACCTTATTTCGTATACTCCTGGCATTGAAGTAGACACACTTCAAACCACCGACCTGAACACTGCCGCCCTCCTGCGAAGTCAAATCTGTGCTCCTGACCTCTATACTCTCAATCTCCCGTACCCCAAAATTACAATCCAGGTTCCCATGCCCCTGCTGAATTAGTTTAAACCCCCCCAAAGAGCACTAACAAATCTCCCCCCCAGGATATTGGTGCCCCTCAGGTTCAGATGTAGACCATCCTGTCTATAGAGGTCCCACCTTCCCCAGAAAGAGCCCCAGTTATCCAGAAATCTGAATCCCTCCCGCCTGCACCATCCCTGTAGCCATGTGTTTAATTGCTCTCTCTCCCTATTCCTCATCTCACTATCACGTGGCACGGGCAACAACCCAGAGATAACAACTCTGTTTGTTCTCGCTCTGAGCTTCCATCCTAGCTCCCTAAAGGCCTGCGTGACATCCTTGTCCCCTTTCCTACCTATGTCGTTCGTGCCAATGTGGACTACGACTTGGGGCTGCTCCCCCTCCCCCTTAAGGACCCGGAAAACACGATCCGAGACATCACGTACCCTTGCACCTGGGAGGCAACATACCAAACGTGAGTCTCTCTCGCTCCCACAAAATCTCCTATCTGTGCCCCTGACTATTGAGTCCCCAATTACTAATGTTCTACTCCTTTCCCCCCTTCCCTTCTGAGCAACAGGGACAGACTCCGTGCCAGAGGCCCGTACCCCATGGCTTACCCCTGGTAAGTCGTCCCCCCCACAAGTATCCAAAACGGTATACTTGTTACTCAGGGGAACGACCGCAGGGGGTCCCTGCACTGACTGCTTCTTCCCAGTCCCTCTTACAGTTACCCATCTATCTCCAGTCTTTGGTGTAACTACTTCCCTGAAGCTCGTATCTATGACCCCCTCTGCCTCCCGAATGATCCGAAGTTCATCCAGCTCAGGCTCCAGGTCCCTAACACGGTTTTTGAGGAGCTGGAGTTGGGTGCACTTCCCACAGATGAAATCAGCAGGGACACTGACAGCGTCCCTCACCTCAAACATTCTGCAGGAGGAGCATTGTACTGCCTTCCCTGACATCACCTCTAGATTTTAAAAAAAACAAGAAGAAGAAAAAGAAACGAAGAGCTTACCTGATATTCCCTCAAACCCTGCTCCCGGTGAAAGGTAAGCAAATTTAAAGGCACTCACTCACCTTCACGACAGGCCCCAAGCTGCCTCTAGGTCATCTCTAAGGTATAGGATGGCTGCCTGAGGTTAAATTGCGCTGTAAGAGTTAGTCAATTTCCCCTTAGCGCTGGGATTCTAGGGATATTGTTCTCTTCTTCAGTCATTTTGCTTTGCAGCAATGGGTGAGATGTTATGTCTCGAAAGTTGTGCCTCCCTCCTCTGCAACCCCCATGGAGAAGGATAAGAGCAGCAACGCCATGGAAATACTGTTATGACCCTTGTGGAAACAAACTACAAACAACCCAACTAAGACCAATATACAAGACTTCACTTTTATATTAGCAATCACACCAAAATCAACGTAAATTAAACATGAATTAACAGGAAAATTGCAATAATATGACCGATAAATTACACATAGCAGATACAAAGACATATCTCACACATTTCTCAGTCAGCCCATTCAGCACTTATCGCATTCATTTCAGCCACAATATCCTTCAAAACGTTAAACTTCTTCAAATCAAATTCCATCTTCATTTCTAAAGCTTTAGCACCAAGTCTCATCAAACACCGGCATTACTTCACCCAATTTCCACAAATATAATTTTCACAGTCGACACATTTCCAGATCCCTTCTTCTTCACAAAACCCTGGTCATGTGGGGCCTGTTTGTGCACTATGCCAGTGCATAAAGGGTCCCCAAATCCAGATATAAAGCTCTGTTCAAGATCCGAGCTCCAGCAGCTTGCAGTCAAGTAGAACATAGAACATAGAACATAGAACGATACAGCGCAGTACAGGCCCTTCGGCCCTCGATGTTGCACCGACATGGAAAAAAAAAACTAAAGGCCATCTAACCTACACTATGCCCTTATCATCCATATGCTTATCCAATAAATTTTTTAATGCCCTCAATGTCGGCGAGTTCACTACTGTTGCAGGTAGGGCATTCCACGGCCTCACCACTCTTTGCGTAAAAAACCCACCTCTGACCTCTGTCCTATATCTATTACCCCTCAATTTAAGGCTATGTCCCCTCGTGCTAGCCACCTCCATCCGCGGGAGAAGGCTCTCGCTGTCCACCCTATCTAACCCTCTGATCATTTTGTATGCCTCTATTAAGTCACCTCTTAACCTTCTTCTCTCTAACGAAAACAACCTCAAGTCCATCAGCCTTTCCTCATAAGATTTTCCCTCCATACCAGGCAACATCCTGGTAAATCTCCTCTGCACCCGTTCCAAAGCTTCCACGTCCTTCCTATAATGAGGCGACCAGAACTGTACGCAATACTCCAAATGCGGCCGTACCAGAGTTTGGTACAGCTGCATCATGACCTCATGGCTCCGGAACTCAATCCCTCGACCAATAAAGGCCAACACACCATAGGCCTTCTTCACAACCCTATCAACCTGGGTGGCAACTTTCAGGGATCTATGTACATGGACACCGAGATCCCTCTGCTCATCCACACTACCAAGAATTTTACCATTAGCCAAATATTCCGCATTCCTGTTATTCTTTCCAAAGTGAATCACCTCACACTTCTCCACATTAAACTCCATTTGCCACCTCTCAGCCCAGTTCTGCAGCTTATCTATGTCCCTCTGTAACCTGCAACATCCTTCCGCACTGTCTACAACTCCACCGACTTTAGTGTCGTCTGCAAATTTTCTCACCCATCCTTCTGCGCCCTCCTCTAGGTCATTTATAAAAATGACAAACAGCAACGGCCCCAGAACAGATCCTTGTGGTACGCCACTCGTAACTGAACTCCATTCTGAACATTTCCCATCAACTACCACTCTCTGTCTTCTTTCAACTAGCCAATTTCTGATCCACATCTCTAAATCACCCTCAATCCCCAGCCTCCGTATTTTCTGCAATAGCCGACCGTGGGGAACCTTATCAAACGCTTTACTGAAATCCATATACACCACATCAACTGCTCTACCCTCGTCTACCTGTTCAGTCACCTTCTCAAAGAACTCGATAAGGTTTGTGAGGCATGACCTACCCTTCACAAAACCATGCTGACTATCCCTAATCATATTATTCCTATCTAGATGATTATAAATCGTATCTTTTATAATCCTCTCCAAGACTTTACCCACCACAGACGTTAGGCTCACCGGCCTATAGTTACCGGGGTTATCTCTACTCCCCTTCTTGAACAAAGGGACCACATTTGCTATCCTCCAGTCCTCTGGCACTATTCGTGTAGCTAATGATGACCTAAAAATCAAAGCCAAAGGCTCAGCAATCTCTTCCCTGGCTTCCCAGAGAATCCTAGGATAAATCCCATCCGGCCCCGGGGACTTATCTATTTTCACCTTGTCCAGAATTGCCAACACTTCTTCCCTACGCACCTCAATGCCATCTATTCTAATAGCCTGGGTCTCAGCATTCTCCTCCACAATATTATCTTTTTCTTGAGTGAATACTGACGAAAAGTATTCATTTAGTATCTCGCTTATCTCCTCAGCCTCCACACACAACTTCCCACCACTGTCCTTGACTGGCCCTACTCTTACCCTAGTCATTCTTTTATTCCTGACATACCTATAGAAAGCTTTTGGGTTTTCCTTGATCCTACCTGCCAAAGACTTCTCATGTCCCCTCCTTGCTCGTCTCAGCTCTCTCTTTAGATCCTTCCTCGCTTCCTTGTAACTATCAAGCGCCCCAACTGAAACTTCACGCCTCATCTTCACATAGGCCTCCTTCTTCCTCTTAACATGAGATTCCACTTCTTTGGTAAACCACGGTTCCCTCGCTCGACCCCTTCCTCCCTGCCTGACTGGTACGTACTTATCAAGAACATGCAATAGCTGTTCCTTGAACAAGCTCCACATATCCAGTGTGCCCAACCCTTGCAGCCTACTTCTCCAACCAACACATCCTAAGTCATGTCTAATGGCATCATAATTGCCCTTCCCCCAGTACAGCACAGAACATAGACCAGTACAGCACAGAACAGGCCCTTCAGCCCTCGATGTTGTGCCGAGCAATGATCACCCTACTCAAACCCACGTATCCACCCTATACCCGTAATCCAACAACCCCCCCCCCCCCCCCCCCCAACTTTACTTTTTAGGACACTATGGGCAATTTAGCATGGCCAATCCACCTAACCCGCACATCTTTGGACTGTGGGAGGAAACCGGAGCACCCGGAGGAAACCGGAGCACACACGGGGAGGACGTGCAGACTCCGCACAGACAGTGACCCAGCCGGGAACCGAACCTGGGACCCTGGAGCTGTGAAGCATTTATGCTAACCACCATGCTACTGTGCTGCCCCTGTCTCTGAGAATCTCCCATTTATAGGACCCTGGGCTTTAAGTATAAAGGGTAAGAGGGCAAAAGTTAAGAGGCCATGGTGAATCTTCATAAAATACTGATTCTGTCCCAAATGGGTGCCCCTGGCCCAAATGTCAAATTCTGGGCACGACAGTTTAGTAAGTTGACAACTATAGAGAGGGTGCAGAGAAGAGTTTAAAAATGGATCAAAAGATAAAGATAAAGAATAAATAAAACTCACCCATGGTGGCATTGATTGCCGTCGATTCGGGAGAATTTGCGCTCTTTTTGTTCACGCTCCAGCCGCCGAGTGCAAAGCCGCTTCTTCACCAGCGGCGACCGCGGTGCGCAGGCGCGCTCCGGCCGAACGCGGTGCGCAGGCGCGCTCCGGCCGACCGCGGTGCGCAGGCGTGCTCCGGCTGACCGCGGTGCGCAGGCGCGCTCCGGCCGAACGCGGTGCGCAGGCGCGCTCCGGCCGACCGCGGTGCGCAGGCGCGCTCTGGCCGACCGCGGTGCGCGCTCCGTTCTCTTCACGCTGCTGCCCCCATCCAATCGATGCCCGGGGCCAGCGCACCGGCGGCCCCCCCCTTTGCACGCCACTGGCGGGAGGGAATGACTTTAGATACTTACAGGTGCGGGATTTTGTGCGCAGACTAGTGCCGTCCTTCCCAGTCTCCCGCCATCGGGGAGGCAGGACAGGGTAGTTTCTAGGGGAGAGGTAGGTGAGGACAGAGTCTCAGATATTTACAAAGAGCTAATGGGAGCAGAGGATACACAGACTGAGAATCTGAAGCTTAAGTGGGAGGAGCAGCTCAGGGGGGGAGATGGAGGACGGTATTTGGGCAGAAGCTCTGGGCAGAGTAAACACGACCGCAACATGTGCCAGGCTCAGTCTAATCCAGTTTAAGGTCGTGCACCGGGCCCACATGACGGTGGCCTGGATGAGTAAATTCTTCGGGCTGGAGGACAAGTGTGGCAGATGCGTCGGTGGGCCGGCTAATCACGTGCACATGTTCTGGTCGTGCGCTAGTCTCAGGGGGTACTGGCAGGGATTCGCGGACATCATGTCCCGGGTTTTGAAAACTGGGGTGGTAATGAGCCCTAAGGTGGCAATCTTTGGGGTGTCGGAGGACCTGGGAGTGCAAGAGGAGAAGGAGGCCGACGTCTTGGCCTTTGCTTCCCTGGTAGCCCGGCGACGAATACTGTTGGCATGGAGGATGTGGTGAATTATAAATACTAATAATCCACACTGTATTGTACAACATGTGTTGAGCCTGTACCTCGTATTAGATCACATGTAGTTGCGCGGCTCTACCCATAGGGGGAGATGAGGAGCTTGTACTGGGCTCCACCCTTGGCTCCGCCCATGGCTCCACCCATGGCTCCTCCCCTTAACCGGAAGTATAAAGGTTGATGTTGTGAGCCTGTCTGCCAGTTCATCTGAAGTTCATCTCATCACAGGCAGGCTCTGTTGTAAGACGATTAAAACCACTGTTCACTTCTAACCACGTGTCGCGTGAATTGATGGTCTCATCAATTTAATCGTCTTAAGAAACAGTAAGGATCGACTATGGAATCAGCACTCAAACCTGATCGACTGGAACTCGACCCACAGGATGCAGAGGCGAAATAAATCTTTTCACACTGGCTCCAATGTTTTAAGGCCTACCTGGCTGAAGCAAGCACCACGGAAACTACGGAGGAGCAGAAACTCAGCCTACTGCATGCAAGGGTGAGCCATCGTATATCTACTCAGCTTAATTGTACCGGCTCATATACAGAGGCCCTGGCCCTACTCGACAGAATGTACGCGAGGCCCATCAATGAGGTCTACGCCGCCACGTTTTTACTACTCGCCGCCAGTGCCCCACAGAATCGCTAGAAGAATTTCTAAGAGACTTACAAACCTTATCCCGGGACTGTAATTACCAAGCTGTAAATGCTGCTGAACATAGGGAACTTGCTGTCCGCGATGTCTTTGTTACAGGCCTCAGATCCAATTATGTGCGCCAGCGACTGCTTGAGAAAGGGGCCCAAAATTTAGAAGACACTGTTAAACCCGTTACTACTATGGAGGTATCATTTCGCAGCCTCACCTCGTTCCCTGCGGACTCCACGACCCCGTCATGGGCCCCCGACCAGCGACTGCCCCAAGCCTGCGCGGCACGGCCACCCAGCCACAATGCTGCTCCAGCCTGCCACTTTTGTGGCCAGCCCCAGCACCCGTGGCAGCACTGCCCGGCCCGCAATGCGACCTGCAGAAGCTGCGGTCGTAAAGGACACTATGCCAGAGTGTGTCTGGCGAAGAAAGCCCCAGCCTCTAAGCCTCCCGCAGCTCAGAACACTCGTTCCCTGAATTTGCAGGCCCGCAGGCCCCGTAACGCTGCGGCCTATACCTCGGCTCCGCCCCCACCCACCACGTGCAACCCATGGGGGCAGCCATCTTGGCGGACCCCCACCACGCGGTCGAACCACGTGCGACTCATGGGGGCCGCCATCTTGGACGCCATCTTCCTCGCCGCCCGCCACGTGCGATCCACGGGGGTGGCCATCTTGGCTCCATCCTCTCCAAACTCAGAAACTCTGATCGAAGACTGCGACCTCAGCGGGCATTCATCACGGGGCCACCCCAGCACAGCTGACCGAGCCGCCGACTACCCGCAACTTGGCGCAGTCACGTTGGACCAGTCACGTCCGAAACACCTCTGCAACTCAATGATGACCGTTCAAGTCAACGGGTACAGGACACCGTGCCTCTTCGACTCCGGGAGCACCGAGAGCTTCGTACACCCAGATCTGGTAAGGCGCTGTTCGCTCCCCGTTTTTCCTGCACGGCAAACTATCTCCCTCGCTTCGGGCTCCCACTCTGTTCACCTCCAAGGGCGCACCACCGCGACCCTAACGATCCAAGGCGCTAGCTACTCTAATTTTCAACTATACGTCCTGCCTGAACTCTGTGCCCCAATCTTACTGGGACTCGATTTCCAGTGCAACCTCAAGAGTCTCACCCTCAGCTTCGGCGGACCCCTACCCCCACTCACCATCTGCAGCCTAGCCACGCTGTGAATCTCCCCCCCTCCACTCTTTGCTAACCTCACTCCAGACTGCAAACCCGTAGCCACTCGCAGCAGGCGGTACAGCCTGCAGGACAGGGTGTTTATCAGAACCGAGGTCCGGAGGCTCCTACGTGAGGGGATCATAGAGGCCAGTAACAGCCCCTGGAGAGCTCAGGTGGTGGTCGTCAAGACCGGGGAAAAATTCCGCATGGTAGTAGATTACAGTCAGACCATTAATAGGTTTACGCTCCTCGACGCGTACCCCCTCCCCAGGATTGCAGACATTGTGAATCAGATCAGAATCAGAATCAGATCACTCAGTATCGTATTTTCTCCACGGTGGATCTGAAGTCTACATACCACCAGCTCTCAATCCGCCCAGAGGACCACCACTACACGGCATTCGAGGCTGATGGCCGCCTCTTCCATTTCCTCCGGGTCCCCTTTGGGTCCGGGTCACGAACGGGGTCTCGGTGTTCCAATGAGCAATGGACCGAATGGTGGACCAGTACGGACTGCGGGCCACATTTCCGTACTTGGATAACGTCACCATCTGCGGCTATGACCAGCAGGACCACGATGCCAACCTCCATCGATTTCTCCAGACGGCCCAGAAACAAGCTCACTTACAACAAGGAGAAATGCGTTTTCCGCACACCCAGGCTAGCCATACTCGGCTATGTCGTGGAAAACGGAGTCCTGGGCCCCTCTTAGAATGTCCTCTCCCTCATTGTCCCAGAGCCCTCAAACGGTGCCTGGGATTATTTTCATATTTTGCCCAGTGGGTCCCTCAATATGCGGACAAAGCGCGTTTAAGGCAACACTTTTTCCTCTGTCAACTGAGGCTCGCCAGGCCTTCAACTGCATCAAGGAGGACATCGCCAAAGCGGCTATGCGGGCGGTGGATGAATCCGTCCCCTTTCAGGTTGAGAGCGATGCCTCAGAGGTCGCTCTTGCAGCCACATTAAATCAGGCAGGGAGACCAGTCGCATTTTTCTCCCGAACCCTCTCCGCTTCGGAACTTTGACATTCCTCGGTCGAAAAGGAAGCACAAGCCATTGTGGAGGCTATACGTCACTGGAGGCACTACCCCGCAGGTAGAAGATTCACCCTCATCACCGACCAAAGATCGGTTGCCTTCATGTTTGACAACTCGCAAAGGGGCAAAATTAAAAATGATAAAATCCTGAGGTGGAGGATCGAGCTCTGCACCTACAAATACATTATGTATCGACCGGGGAAGCTCAACGAGCCCCCAGATGCCCTGTCCCGCAGCACGTGTGCCAGCACGCAGAGCGACCGCTTAAAAGCCATCCACAATGACCTCTGCCACCCGGGGCTCACCCGGCTCGCCCACTACGTTGAAGCCCAAAATCTACCTTTCTCCACTGAGGAGGTAAAAGCAATCACCAGGGAATGTCCGATCTGCGTGGAGTGCAAACCGCACTTCTATAGACCAGACAGGGCCCACCTGGTAAAGGCTTCCCGGCCCTTTGAATGCCTCGCTATCGATTTCAAAGGGCCACTCCCCTCGACTAACCGGAATGTGTACTTCCTGAACGTCATCAACGAGTTCTCCCGCTTCCCTTTTGCTATCCCGTGCCCCGATATGACCTCCCACACAGTCATCAGTATCTTCACCCTGTTTGGTTTCCCCAGCTACGTACACAGCGACCGGGGTTCGTCCTTTATGAGCGACGAGCTGCGTCAGTACCTGCTCGACAAGGGCATCGCCTCGAGCAGGACTACCAGCTATAACCCCAGGGGGAACGGGCAGGTGAAGAGGGAGAATGCGATGGTCTGGAAGACCGTCCTACTGACCCTCCGGTCCAGGAATCCCCCGACCGCCCATTGGCAGGAAGTCCTCCCAGATGCGCCCCACGCTATCAGGTCCCTCCTATATACCGCCACCAACCAGACCCCTGACGTGCGGCTCTTTGTTATTTCCAGGGGCACTACCACGGGGTCTTCGCTCCCAGCATTGTTGAAGACACCGGGCCCAGTGCTCCTCCGGAAGCACGTCAGGGCACACAAAACTGACCCACTCGTGGAAAAAGTGCTTCTACTACACTCAAACCCCAAAACGACTTCATAGAGTACCCTGAAGGCCTTCAGGACACCGTATCCCTCCGGGACCTAGCGCCTGCAGGATCAAACCCTACCACTACCACCGCCAAGTTACCCCTCACACTACACCCCACACAACTCGCCACGCCCCACGCCCCCGCACCTACCAGTTCACTACACATGTCCCGCGCACCCACACCCACAAGCTTCCAGCACCCCCACTCCCCAGTCGAACCAGACGGGTACAAAGCTCGGACAGAATCACCCCCGGAGTCCTCCATCGTACCCCAACCGATCGTGATCATCCAGCCACCAGAAGGGGCTGCAACCCCAGTGCTCCGCCGATCACAACGGACAACTCGACCACCGGACAGACTCACTTTGTAAACCATCACCCCCGCCGGACTTGATTTTTTTCACAGGGGGTGAATGTGGTGAATTATAAATACTAATAATTCACACTGTATTGTACAACATGTGTTGAGCCTGTACCTCGTATTAGATGATGTGTAGTTGCGCGGCTCTACCCATAGGAGGAGATGAGGAGCTTGTACTGGGCTCCACCCTTGGCTCCGCCCATGGCTCCACCCATGGCTCCTCCCCTTAACCGGAAGTATAAAGATTGATGTTGTGAGCCTGCCTGCCAGTTCATCTGGAGTTCATCTCGTCACAGGCAGGCTCTGTTGTGAGACGATTAAAACTACTGTTCACTTCTAACCACGTGTCGCGTGAATTGATGCTCTCATCAGAGGGACTCAAAGCTCCCGAAGACTGAAGCATGGCTATCGGACATGGCGAGCTTTCTTGGCCTAGAAAAGATGAAGTTCGCCTTGAGAGGTTCACTATTGGGGTTCGCCTGGAGGTGGCAGCCATTCATTGACTTCTTTGCAGAGAATTAATCGTCAGCGGGCAGGGGTGGGTCGGGAGGGGGGGCTAGGGTATTGTAGAATAGGGGGTGGTTTAGGCACGCCCTTGCGAGAACAGAGTTGTGGTTTGTACTATGCGTTACTTGCTTTTCCTTTTGTACAGTATTATACAATGTCATTGCTTTATAAGCCAAAAATACTTCAATAAAATTGTCTTTAAAAAAAAAGAACTGGGAAGAGAGGGAACCAATAAAGGTATTGCTTTACAAGTTGAACAAGGTGGTTTGGGTGAATGCCAGCACCTCCAGGATGGTTTTGAATTTTCAAAGGGCCAGAGGTGGGGAGGAAATGGGACAGTTCTCGCTGCCAAATAATGGCCCCTTAAGGAGCTTGTTAAGGGGTATTAACCTTAGAGTTAATAATTTTGAAATTTGGTCCCGAACCGATCTGTGCATCATTGCACAGTTGTCAGGTACCCTGTGGATAGATAGTAATTTTCTCTGTGGCTGCTTTGAGTTGAAATCTGAGAGGTGAGGGACACTGCACCAAACATTGCTGTTTGTACATGGCTGCCTTTGACCTCCTGCCTTCTCAAGAGTGGCCTGTTCAAATCCCAAGGCAGAGACAACCCCCAACATGGCTGTCCCCTGCCTTTGCCACTGAACAATTAGGCCATTTAAACTTAAAATAGTGTCACAAGGAACACAGCTCAGCTGAGGAGTCGGAAACCAGAGGTCATCTGGTTGGCTCCCAAACCTGGAGAGAAAATCTTGCCCCAGAGAAGAGAGACAAGGCAGTGAAATAGGCAGGCAGGTGACAGGTGCCATGTAATGCAGGGAAAAGTGAATCAATACATCTTGATGGGAAGAATGAGGAAAGGCTCTATAAAATAAAGGGAATAATGTTAAAGGAGGGAGACCTGCGGGCATTGTGTATTGACTGGTCTGCTGTATATCTTGTTTATCTCCGTGCAATGCAGAGATGAATCTAGTTCTAAATCCAAGCAGTTTATTTACAGAGCTTCAAAATATCGCAGAACATAGATTTTCAACACATGGCACGTCACTGTCAGGCATTGTCACGTGCGAGGTGGTTAAATCTCACAAATGGGGCGGATTTCTCCCACCAGGTCGGAGAATCCCCAGGGGACGGCGCGATTCCCATCCCTCCACCCCAACGCCAGCTGCCATATCCTCCGGCGCTGTTCGGGGCGGGATTCCTGCCAGGCCGGTCGGAGGCCGTTGACAGCAGCCCCCCCCCCCCCCCTGCAATACTCCAGGCCCTGATGGGCCGAGTAGCCATCCATTTTTGGCCAGTCCCGCCAGCTTGGGTTACTCAGGTCCCACACGGCGGGACCTGGCAGGTGAGCATGTGTGGGTAGTCCTCAGTCCTCAGTCCGCAGGGGGATCCGACCCCGGGGGAGCCCCCAAGGTGGCCTGTCCCGCGATCGTGGCCCACCGATCTGCAGGCGGGCTTGTTCCTTGGGGGCTCTTCTTTCTTCCGCACCAGCCCCTCTATGGCTCCGCCATGACCGGCGTGAAGAGAACGCCCCGCACATGCGCCAAGATACGCCGGCCGATCTGCGCATGCGCGGAATCACGCCGGTGGTTCCGCACGTGCGCAAGAGCATGCCGGCCCTTCGCCGCATGCGCGAACTCGCGCCATCCCTCCGCCGTCCACCTAGCCCCCGAAAATACGGAGAATTCCGCACTTTTGGGGGCTGTTAACGCCAGAGTGGCTGGCGCCAGTTCTCCCGCCGGCATGTGGACTTAGTCCCCAGAAGGGAGAATCCCGGCCGAGCTTTATCACTGGGTGGGACCCAGATTTGCATAATTAAGTAAGCAATTAGCCTCACTTAAATATGTCTGTGTCGGATTTCCCAAGACTCAGGATCGAATGCAACGCCTGGGAAACGTCGCCGTGGTGCCGTTTAGCACTGGTGCACTGAAACTGAGGGTTTCCTGGGCCATCGGAGGTCCCCAGACTGCCAGGATCTGGGTAGGGTGGTACCTTGGCAGTCCCGCTGCCAGACTGGCACTTTGGCACTGTGAGCTGGACACCATGGCAGCACAACCCAGTACTGCTAGGCTGGCTTAGGCACTGCCTGGACGCCAGGCTGGCAGTATTAAGATGACCAAGTGGCAGGTTGCCCGTGCTGGGGTTTGGTCCCGGGGTGCCCTGTCCTTAAGAGGCTAGGACCAGAAAAAAAGCACTCCCCTTTGATAGCGGAGTCGTTCTCGGCGCTGTAGCATTGAGAAACACCCAGCTGAATGTGCCCATAACAGGAAATCTGTCTTTTTCCCATTAAATCACGCTCATAGATGTTCACCACTTAGAGCCCAGGGGCTGGATTCTCCACCCCGCCGGCAGGATTCTCCGTTACGCCAGCCAGTCAATGGGGTTTCCCGCTCTGGGGCAGCCCTACGCCGTTGGAAAACCCCTGGGCGCTAGCAAAATGGAGAATCACGCCGGCGGAGAATCCCACCCCAGAACTTTTCTGGAACATTCTCACTGTGGTGCCAGTATTTAACTCACCAACTCCACCCCCTGGCTTAAGCGATCAAGCAAGTGTACAATGTTAGTTACCAGACTAACATGATCAAAAATAGATGAACCAAACTAGTCAATACTACAATGTGGGGAAGTTTAAATACACAAAATGTACACAATTTGGCAGGAAAGGTTGAATAGGTGGATAAAAAGCAGATGGGATCCAAGTGTTTACAAATAAAGCCTTTTTTTTTGTTTAATCGAGACAGCTCAGGAGCCCTTTAAAATGGCAGACAAGATCCTTTTCCGGGTTTCCCACTCCACTCCTGCTTCTGGCTCTTTTCCTTGGCATAGGCTAAAGGTGCCAATGGCCAGCCATTACACAGGACTCCAGCCTTTGCCAGCTCCATTATAGGGGTGGGCAGTTTAAACCTCCCTGCAATTTTAGTGGGGGCATCAGGCCCTTTCAGGCAGTCAGTAAACGGGTTCACAACCTCTCAGAGGGGGAGTGAACACAAGGGAATCACTGTCCCAAGGGGGGAACCAAAAAAAGTCATATGATCCTAGAATTCTTCCACTGATAGGCTTTGGAATACAAAAAAAAATTGTATTTTCAATTTCAATAGCTAGACGTGGTATTGTATGTTTGATGCATTTTTACTGCAGAGATTGATTATAGGGCTCTCTCCTGCAAGGTTGACCATTAGAGTGATTATTGTTGTGTAAGAGGTTGAGATACATTAGAATACTTCTAACAAGAAAAGTGCTCCGATGCATTGAAAACTGAATAAACCACTGCTTGTGATATCTAGTATAATTATTTGAAGTGATTTAAATGCCCGGATCATTTTAAAATGAAATGAAACCTCAACAGCTTTCACCTAGCAAAATAAACCTTCTCATGGAAAGCTTTGATTGGCAGCATATCTGGAGTATCTTAGAACAACAAGGCTATTGTTTCAATATAGACGCCATTGTTTACATTTCCCAGGGTTTGTTATTATACCTAAGCCCGTTATAAATGATTGACTGAGTTTCAAAAGCTCCAAAACAACTTGGGTGTCATCCTCGATCTTCTTGTGCCGTGTTTCTTGGTGCCAGGCAACAGCCTGCCATTGGCCGATGGCAGAATTTCTGGTCCCAGCGGTGCCAATGGGATTTCTCATTGAATCCACCCCACTCCATCGTGTTTCCAAGCTGGCGGGGTGCACTGTCAGCGAGACCGGAAGATCCCGCCAGCAGGAACAACTGAAAGATCTCGCCTCTTATCTCACCGGGAGAGTGAGTTCACATTTTGATTGACAATTTTAGAAGGTTATTAAAGGATTATCTGTCTTTGATTTGGTTACTGAAATAGATGCTTGTTTGTTTTTACAACACATTGACCATTTGTTTGGATTTGATTTTTGAATGGGTTTTATGAATGAGTGTTTGTTTTTCAGTATAAAGTGTATTTGAGTAAGAGCTCTTTTGGATTGTTCAAAGGTTTTTTTCAGTTTCATTTCAAAGCAATGGTCCCTGAGATTTGTTCATGGTAGATTTGGACTCAAGAATCAAAAGTACTATTCAGACATTTTAGGACACCAAATTAGAAAATACAGATAAAACAAAGAAAGACCATGACAATATACTACAAGATATTAATAAATTGACAGAATGTCTGTATAATTAGAAAATGAATTTCAAAGATAGATAAGTGTTAATTTTTGGTAGGAAGAAGTTTGATTCACTTTAATGTCAGATAGTGTTCATCTACGATTCTGAAAATGGAAGGCTGAATGATTCAGCACAATCATTGTGTGATGTTGGAGCATTTATATGAAGGACAACAGTCATTCTGGAATGTAGGAAGGTTGGTATAAATCACTACAGTAATTATGTAATGCATGAGGGTTGATGTAAAGGACTATAGATATTCTGTCATGTGTGAGGGCTGATATAAAGAACTAAACACATTCTGTAATGTACAAGGGTTGATATAAACGACTAGTCATCCTGCAATGTATACGAGTTGATATAAAGCACTACAGTCATTTGGAATGTATGAGGATTGATATAAATTACTAGTTATGTGATGTGTGAGGGCTGACATAAAGTACTTCAGTCATTCTGTAATTAACAAGGGGTGACATAAAGTACTACAGTCATTCCATAATGTATGAGGGTCAATATAAAGTACTAGTCATTTTGCAATGTAAGAGGGTTGATATAAAAGTACTATACTTATTCTGTGATGTGTGAGGGCTGATATAAAGAACTACAGTCATTCTGTAATGTATTAGGGTTCATATAAAGGACGACAGTAGATTTGTAATGTATGAGAGTTGGTATAAAAGACTACAGTCATTCTGCAATGTGAGGCCTGATATAAAGGACTAGTCACTCTGTATTAAATGAGGGCTGATATAAATGACTCCAGTGATTCTGCAATGGATATGAGTTGATATAAAGCATTACAGTCATGTTGTAATGTATGATGATTGATATAAATGACTACAATAATTCTGTATTAAATGAGGGTTGATATAAAGTGCTACAGTCATTCTGTAATGTATATGGGTTGATGTAAAGCACTAATCATTTTGTACTGTAAGAGTGTTGATATAAAGTACTACAGTTATTCTGTGATGAGTGAGGGTTGATATAAAGGAATACAATCGTTCTGTATTGTATGAAGGCAGATAAAAAGAAATACCATTATTCTGTGATATGTGAGGGTTGATATAAAGGCTCCAGTCATTCTGTATTGTATGAGGGCAGATATAAAGAACTACAGTCATTCTGTAATGTATAGGGGTTCATAGAAAGGACTACAGTAGTTTTGTAATGTATGAGAGTTGATATAAAAGACTACAGTCATTTTGTAATATGAGGCCTGATATAAAGGAACGCAGTCGTCCTGTATTGTATGAGGGCAGATATAAAGAATTACCGTTATTCTGTGATGAATGAGGGCTGATATAAAGGACTCCGGTCATTCTGTAATGTATGATGGTTGATATAAAGCATTACAGTCATTTTGTAATGGATGAGGATTGATATAAAGGACTACAGTCATTCTGTATTAAATAAGGGTTGATGTAAAGGGCTACAGGCATTATGTGATAAAAGAGAAAATGCTGTAAAATCTCAGCAAGTCTGGCCGCATCTGTAAGGAGTGAAAAGAGCTAACGTTTCGAGTCCAGATTACCCTTTGTCCAGATGACCTTTCACAAAGGGTCACCTGGACTCAAAACGTTAACTCTTTTCTCTCCGTACAGATGCTGTCAGACCTGCTGAGATTTTCCATCATTTTCTCTTTTGGTTTCAGATTCCAGCATCTGCAGTAATTTGCTTTATACAGTCATTCTGTAATGTATATGGGTTGATATAAAGCTCTAGTCATTTTGTAATGCATGATGGTTGATATAAAGTACTAGTTATTCTGTGATGTGTGAGGGATGATATGAATTATTACAGTC
The DNA here is from genome assembly GCF_902713615.1 of Scyliorhinus canicula. Lineage (NCBI taxonomy): Eukaryota > Metazoa > Chordata > Chondrichthyes > Carcharhiniformes > Scyliorhinidae > Scyliorhinus > Scyliorhinus canicula. The sequence goes on from NC_052150.1 coordinate 157,866,787, forward strand.
ATTCTATAATGAATGAGGGTTGCTGTAAATGACTACAGTTGATGTGTGAGGACTGATCTAAAGGACTACAGTCATTCTGTAATATATGAAGGTTGATATAAAGCATTACAGTCATTTGTGATGTGTGAACATAGAACAGTACAGCACAGAACAGGCCCTTCGGCCCTCGATGTTGTGTCGAGCTTTGTCCGAAACCAAGATCAAGCTATCCCACTCCCTGTCAAGGATCCAGCTGCACAGGGAGGGGTCAAGTCCAAGATTGCAGAGTTTGGTTATTAGTCTTGTCGGGATAATGGTGTTGAAGGCGGAGCTGTAGTCTATGAACAGCAGTCTTACGTAGGTGTCCTTGTTGTTGTGGTGTTCGAGAGGGCTGATATAAAGGACAAGTCATTCTGTAATGTATGAAGGTTGATATAAAGCATTACAGTCATTCTGTGATGTGTGAGGACTGATCTAAAGGACTATAGTCATTCTATAACGTATGAAGGTTGATATAAAGCACTACAGTCATTCAATGATGTGTGAGGACTGATCTAAAGGACTATAGTCATTCTATAACGTATGAAGGTTGATATAAAGCACTACAGTCATTCAATGATGTGTGAGGACTGATCTAAAGGTCTACAGTCCTTCTGTGATGTATAACAGACTATTGTAATTCTGTAATGTATAAAAGCAGATAAAAAGTCTAAAGTTAATTTGAAATGTGAATGGGTTGATATAAATAACTACAGTCATTCTGTAATGTATGAAGGCTGATATAACAGACTACTGTAATTCTGTAATGTATGAAAGCTAATATAAAGGTCTAAAGTTAATTTGAAATGTAAATGGGTTGATAAAAATAACTACAGTCATTCTGTAATGTATGAGGATCAATTTCAATGACTACAGTCATTCTGTGATGTATGAGGGCTTATATAAAGGACAACAGTCATTCTGTAATATATGAGGTTTAGGATAATGAGGTATAGTTATTCTGCATTGTAGAGGGTGGGAGAGATCATAGAATAAAATCACCCTATCATGTATGCTTCCAGAATGGTGATAAACATTCATCCTGCTGTGTACGTGAGCTTAAATGCTGCTCCCCAGTCCTCTGTATAGTGTGAAACGGGGATAATTGTCAACAATTATTCTGCAATGAATGAGAGCTGGGTAATTATTGATCATTTGACATAGGGTTAATTACATAGTCATTCTTTAGCCCACATTTACAGCCATTGTCAACTCACCCAATAGATGGGAAATGAATTCAACATAAAAAATAATCATTAAAAACAATGGAGCGTGCTTATATTAGAAAGAGTAGGTTATGCTCAGTTCTGTATGAAATGTAATAAAATTCTCAGCCTGAGATTCAGAGGCAATATTATATTGTCAGCTATACCTGTGTATATTCTAGTCACATATGTGAACAGCAGCTCATGAAAAATGGATAGCCAATACAGTTAAAAGAGAAAGGCAGAATCGGCCTTTTTGTTTTGGAATTATTGATCTTTTAAGAGGACAATGTCGGTGTTGCTATGTGCAAAATAACTTGCAATCGATGAGCATTTTGTTCTGTTTAACATTTAACTTCTGGGTTCTCTTTCTATATTTTTCTATATAGACTACTATGTGATGGTGCTTTTTCTATTACATTAGACTTTTCTTGGTTTCCTTTGTTTCCCATTCCATCAGTATCAATTCATCCTCCTGATGCTGGGAGAATGGATGAATTAATCACAGGCATCATCCTCCCCTGCCCCCACCTTCTGATGTTAATGACAAAACTGCAGCACTATTGACCTTTTGACCAATTGGTTTTATTTCTTGCTGATGTAAGTCCAATATTATTCTGACAGTGACGTATACGTTAGATTGCTGGTATTCTAAAGGTAAAGTCTCGATAGGATGATAAGAATGTACAGTCCACTGTATGGGCTGGATTATAACTACTAAGAGTGGGATTGGGAGGAATCAGGGTTAAAGGTGCTGAAAGTGACAGTATGTCAAAGACCCGGTTCCATTTGACCAACTTCTGCATTTAAATGCAATGAATTCGGCTGCGTTTGAGAAACCGCCTTGTGAGAGGCATCTTGCAGGTTTAAAGGCATTAATTGATAATTAGAAGTTTATTTAGCGTTTCCAGCTGTAAGTGTGAGTACACATCTTCCCTGGACTTCCTGAACTTCACCATTGAAAGCAAAAAGAGAGCATAGTATCAACTGAGGAAGAAAGAAATGATACTAAAGATTCCCGTAAGTACTGAGGCCTCACATCTACTTATTCCTGTTATTGTGTGAAGGGCTATTGCTCAAAGTACTTGGTCTAAGAGTTTGCTTTGATTGCATTGAAGGTGACTTATTAATTTGAAGGTGTAGGCTTCTGATCGTCACTTAATAATAATCACTTATTGTCACAAGTAGGCTTCAATGAAGTTACAGTGAAAAGCCCCTAGTCGCCATGTTCCACCGCCTGTTCGGGGAGGCTGGAACGGGAATAGAACCCGCGCTGCTGGTCTTGTTCTGCATTACAAGCCAGCTGTCTTAGCCCACTGTGCTAAACCAGCAATATATGAAAGTCAGCAAGGTTTTAGTTTGGACCTCCGATAAGGATCAAGGAGACCTGCAGCAGCAACAGCACCTGGAGGAGCACCAGCAGCAGGGAGACCAGCAGCAGGGAGACCAGCAGCAGGGAGACCAGCAGCAGGGAGACCAGCAGCATGGAGACCAGCAGCAGGGGGACCAGCAGCAGGGAGGCCAGCAGCAGGGAGGCCAGCAGCAGGGAGACCAGCAGCATGGAGACCAGCAGCAGGGGGACCAGCAGCAGGGAGGCCAGCAGCAGGGAGGCCAGCAGCAGGGAGACCAGCAGCATGGAGACCAGCAGCATGGAGACCAGCAGCAGGGAGACCAGCAACATGGAGACCAGCAGCAGGGAGACCAGCAGCAGGGGGGCCAGCAGCAGGGAGACCAGCAGCAGGGGGGCCAGCAGCAGGGGACCAGCAGCAGGAGACCAGCAGCAGGGGGGCCAGCAGCAGGGAGACCAGCAGCAGGGGGGCCAGCAGCAGGGGGACCAGCAGCAGGGAGGCCAGCAGCAGGGAGACCAGCAGCAGGGACCAGCAGCAGGGGGGCCAGCAGCAGGGAGACCAGCAGCATGGAGACCAGCAGCAGGGGGGCCAGCAGCAGGGAGGCCAGCAGCAGGGGGGCCAGCAGCAGGGAGGCCAGCAGCAGGGGGCCAGCAGCAGGGGGGCCAGCAGCAGGGAGACCAGCAGCAGGGAGACCAGCAGCAGGGAGACCAGCAGCAGGGGGCCAGCAGCAGGGAGACCAGCAGCAGGGAGACCAGCAGCAGGAGACCAGCAGCAGGGGGCCAGCAGCAGGGAGACCCAGCAGGGAGACCAGCAGCAGGAGGGCCAGCAGCATGGAGACCAGCAGCAGGGGGGCCAGCAGCAGGGAGACCAGCAGCTGGGGGACCAGCAGCAGGGAGACCAGCAGCTGGGGGACCAGCAGCAGGGGGGCCAGCAGCAGGGAGACCAGCAGCTGGGGGACCAGCAGCAGGGAGACCAGCAGCTGGGGGACCAGCAGCAGGGAGGCCAGCAGCAGGGGGGCCAGCAGCAGGGAGACCAGCAGCAGGGAGACCAGCAGCAGGGGGCCAGCAGCAGGGATACCAGCAGCAGGGGGGCCAGCAGCAGGGAGACCAGCAGCAGGGGGGCCAGCAGCAGGGGGACCAGCAGCAGGGAGACCAGCAGCAGGGGGGCCAGCAGCAGGGAGACCAGCAGCAGGGGGGCCAGCAGCATGGAGACCAGCAGCAGGGGGCCAGCAGCAGGGAGGCCAGCAGCAGGGGGCCAGCAGCAGGGAGGCCAGCAGCAGGGGGGCCAGCAGCAGGGGGGCCAGCAGCAGGGAGACCAGCAGCAGGGAGACCAGCAGCTGGGGGACCAGCAGCAGGGAGACCAGCAGCAGGGAGACCAGCAGCAGGGAGGCCAGCAGCAGGGAGACCAGCAGCAGGGAGACCAGCAGCAGGGGGGCCAGCAGCAGGGGGACCGGCAGCAGGGAGACCAGCAGCAGGGAGACCAGCAGCAGGGAGACCAGCAGCAGGGAGACCAGCAGCAGGGAGACCAGCAGCAGGGGGGCCAGCAGCAGGGGTGCCAGCAGCAGGGGGGCCAGCAGCAGGGGGCCAGCAGCAGGGAGACCAGCAGCAGGGGGGCCGGCAGCAGGGGGGCCGGCAGCAGGGAGACCAGCAGCAGGGAGACCAGCAGCAGGGAGACCAGCAGCAGGGGGGCCAGCAGCATGGAGACCTGCAGCAGGGAGACCAGCAGCTGGGGGACCAGCAGCATGGAGACCAGCAGCAGGGGGGCCAGCAGCAGGGGGGCCAGCAGCATGGAGACCAGCAGCTGGGGGACCAGCAGCAGGGGGGCCAGCAGCATGGAGACCAGCAGCTGGGGGGCCAGCAGCAGGGGGGCCAGCAGCATGGAGACCAGCAGCAGGGAGACCAGCAGCATGGAGACCAGCAGCAGGGAGACCAGCAGCATGGAGACCAGCAGCAGGGAGACCAGCAGCATGGAGACCAGCAGCATGGAGACCAGCAGCAGGGAGACCAGCAGCATGGAGACCAGCAGCAGGGAGACCAGCAGCAGGGAGACCAGCAGCAGGGAGGCCAGCAGCAGGGAGACCAGCAGCAGGGGGGCCAGCAGCAGGGGGGCCAGCAGCATGGAGACCAGCAGCTGGGGGGCCAGCAGCAGGGGGGCCAGCAGCATGGAGACCAGCAGCTGGGGGGCCAGCAGCATGGAGACCAGCAGCTGGGGGACCAGCAGCATGGGGGCCAGCAGCATGGAGACCAGCAGCTGGGAGACCAGCAGCAGGGGGGCCAGCAGCAGGGAGACCAGCAGCATGGAGACCAGCAGCAGGGGGGCCAGCAGCAGGGGGGCAGCAGCAGGGGAGCCAGCAGCAGGGGGGCCAGCAGCAGGGAGACCAGCAGCAGGGGGGCCAGCAGCAGGGAGACCAGCAGCAGGGGGGCCAGCAGCAGGGGGGCAGCAGCAGGGGAGCCAGCAGCAGGGGGGCCAGCAGCAGGGAGACCAGCAGCAGGGGGGGGGCAGCAGCAGGGGGGGCCAGCAGCAGGGGGGCCAGCAGCAGGGGGGGCCAGCAGCAGGGGGGGGCAGCAGCAGGGGGGGGCAGCAGCAGGGGAGCCAGCAGCAGGGGGGCCAGCAGCAGGGGAGACCAGCAGCAGGGAGACCAGCAGCAGGGAGGCCAGCAACATGGAGACCAGCAGCATGGAGACCAGCAGCAGGGAGACCAGCAGCATGGAGACCAGCAGCAGGGGGGCCAGCAGCAGGGGGGCCAGCAGCTGGGGGACCGGCAGCATGGAGACCAGCAGCATGGAGACCAGCAGCAGGGAGACCAGCAGCAGGGAGACCAGCAGCAGGGAGGCCAGCAGCAGGGAGACCAGCAGCAGGGAGACCAGCAGCATGGAGACCAGCAGCAGGGAGGCCAGCAGCAGGGGGACCTGCAGCAGGGGGGCCAGCAGCAGGGGGGCCAGCAGCATGGAGACCAGCAGCAGGGGGGCCAGCAGCAGGGAGGCCAGCAGCAGGGGGACCTGCAGCATGGAGACCAGCAGCAGGGAGACCAGCAGCAGGGGGGCCAGCAGCAGGGAGACCAGCAGCATGGAGACCAGCAGCAGGGAGGCCAGCAGCAGGGGGGCCAGCAGCAGGGGGACCTGCAGCAGGGGGGCCAGCAGCATGGAGACCAGCAGCAAGGAGACCAGCAGCAGGGAGACCAGCAGCATGGAGACCAGCAGCAGGGAGACCAGCAGCATGGAGACCAGCAGCAGGGGGGCCAGCAGCTGGGGGACCGGCAGCAGGGAGACCAGCAGGAGGGAGACCAGCAACAGGGGGGGCAGCAGCAGGGGGGCCAGCAGCAGGGAGACCAGCAGCAGGGGGGCCAGCAGCAGGGGGGCCAGCAGCATGGAGACCAGCAGCAAGGAGACCAGCAGCAGGGGGGCCGGCAGGAGGGAGACCAGCAACAGGGGGGGCAGCAGCAGGGGGGCCAGCAGCAGGGAGACCAGCAGCAGGGGGGCCAGCAGCAGGGGGGCCAGCAGCAGGGGGGCCAGCAGCAGGGAGACCAGCAGCAAGGAGACCAGCAACATGGAGACCGGCAGCAGGGAGACCAGCAGCAGGGGGGCCAGCTGCATGGAGACCAGCAGCATGGAGACCAGCAGCAGGGGGGCCAGCAGCTGGGGGACCGGCAGCAGGGAGACCAGCAGAGGAAACAGCTACAGGGGGGCAGCAGTAGGGGGACAAGCTGCAGGGGGACTAGCAACAAAGAGACAGCAGCAGGGGGAGCAAGAGCAGTACAGCAGGTGCCACAGCAGCTCCACAAAAAAGCACAGAGGTACAGGTCACAGGTGGCAACATTCACAACAGAGGGCATCCAGACAGAGAATCAGTGGCGGGATTCTGCGCAAATCGCCGGGGTGGGAAAAAACGGCGCAAACCCTGGCGGGAACCACTCCGGCGTCGAGCCGCCCCAAGGGTGGGATTCTCCGACCCCCCACCGGGTTGGAGAATCGCCGGGGGTCAGCAGGCATCCCGCCCCCGCCGTCCTCTGAATTCTCCGGCCCCCAAAAAATCACCCCGGCGTGAATCGCGCCGCCCACCTCATAGAATGGCGGGGACCGGCGCGGCTCAATGGGCCCCGGGGCCGCCCGAATTCTCCGGGCCGCGATGTGCCGAAGTCCCGCCCATTTAACGAGGGTCCCTCGTTAAGTCCCTCAGAGGATTCCGCACCTTTGGGACGGCTCGATGCCGGAGTGGTTCCCGCCAGGGTTTGCACCTTTTTTTCCCGACCCGATGATTTGCACAGAATCCCGGCCCAAAGGTGCGGAATCCTCCGCACCTTCGGGGGCTAGGACGGCACCAGAGTGGTTTGCGCCGCGCTGCACCGGCCGGTGGGAAGGGGCTTGGTGCCACGCCAATCGCCACCAAAGGGCCTCTGCCGGCCGGCGCGAGTTGGCACATGCGCGGGAGTGCCAGCTTCTGCTGGCATCGTCCCCGCGCATGCACGGGGGGGGGGGGGGTTCATCTCCGCATCGGCCATCACGGATCGGTACAAGGCTGACCGGGAGGAATAGAGTGCCCCCACGGCACAGGCCCGCCCACGGATTGGGGTGCCCCGATTGCGGGACAGGCCACTGTGGGGGCACTCCCCAGGGCCAGATTGCCCCGTGCCCCCCCCCAAGGCAGTCCACGGGTCTGGGCCCCGCCGGTAGGGACCAACCTTGATTTACAGGGCGGGACCCTCGTTAAACAGGCGGGACTTAGGCCCATCACGGCCCGGAGAATTCGGGCGGCCCCAGGGCCCATTGAGTCGCGCCTGTCCCCGCCATTCTCCAAGGCAGGTGGTGCGATTCACGAGGGGCGATTTTTGGGGGGCCGGAGATTTTGGAGGACGGCGGGGGCGGGATGCACGCCGACCCCCGGCGATTCTCCGACCCGGTAGGGGGTCGGAGAATCCCGCCTCAGTTTTCTTAATATGCCTTTACACCAGTGTTCCAACATTGTGCCTTGTCAGGACCAATATTTGCAGCATGGGATAAGAAGATATGCTGCTGAGTGAACCTTGTGGCCTTGCTTTGCCAACAGGATTGTCAAAGTGACCATCATATCTTTGCCTCAGACTCCTGCCAGGAATCTGGAAGAGATAGTTTCAGCATTTTTTAGTTGGCTGTCCACAATTTCTGGTGGGATAATTATATACATTTCATCATCAGTGATGCTAATCAGACTGAAAGGATGTCACACATGTGACAATCAAGGTATTCATTGGGCAACCGGAAGTGTTTGTGAATCGGAAAGGCTCCCACTCGAACAATGTACACCTGGTGTTGAAACACAAAAAGATGAGTGCGCAACTGTGCGTAAGTTTCACAGACAGCTGCCATGGTACTTTTGTCCTGTGACAGCCCATCCTCCCTGAGGTCTTTACACCTTGGAACAGGTTTGCCATCTGGCTGCTTGGAGACAAGGGCTTCCATGTTAAAATTGGATTAACGACGTCTGTGAAGAATCCAATCCATGGGGCTCATGAATACAGCAATCACAACCATATGACAATAAGATGGGTCATTACGCAGGCAATCAGCATCTGAAAGGTGCATTTCAGGTGCCTCTACAGTCTGGAGGCAGCGACATTCTCTGTATGGGACATTATGGGCTGGATTCTCTGATTTTGAGGCTATGTCCGGAGCATGTGTCTAGTCTTATGACCAGAAAGTCGGCATTGCCCCACACTGATGCTCTGCCCCGTGGGGGGGCTAGCAGCCGTGCCACGTAATGCCCCCGGCTTTACCTGCAGATAAATTTGCATCCTCCAACTGGCGGCGGATGAGAACCTGCCGATCCCGATTTTTCTCTGGCACCCAATTCTCCGCCATATTTGGAACCCCGCTACCGGCACGTGTGGGGAAGAATTTTGCCCATATATACATCATCCTCAAGGGGCAGCCCGTGGACTGATCGGGCCGGATGGATCTTCGGGCGCGTGGCCAACTATGGGGGCCTACATTTTCCAGCAGTCTCCGCAGTCAGAGTCATGGCGCTCACTGCGGCCGCTGGAGGTCGTCGCCATGCGCATGCGCGGACTCCAGATCGGAAGTGCGGCGGCTCGTATCTGCAGCTAAAGCTGCATGAATCACTCTGGCTCCCTACTAGCCCCCTGAAGGTGAGTGAATTAGCTTTTTTTTTGAGGAAATTCGGGAGTGAAATGCCAGCGTTTTTACACCAGCGTGGGGACATTGCCCCATTTTGGGAGAATTTAGTCCCATTTGCTAGGCAGCAGGCAGAAAGTGTCTAAGATGGGAAACAAATAATATTTATGGGGCTCGTTAATGAAATAGAAACTTACAAATCTAACATTGTATAACACATGCATGTTCATACCCTGGAGCAACTATAAATCTTTTCCTTTTCCTGCTACTTCTGTGTGGTGCAACCTTGTGACTTCAGTCGAGGCAGAGGAAGGCTACTCAGTTCCCTGCTCTTTCTACTCAGATGCTCTTTTCTGACCTCCTTTGGGTTTTGGAGGCTGTGAGAATCTCACCAAAGACTGATCCACTTGCAGCTGTAGCGGGCAGGAGGCAGCTTTTGGGACACTGACTGAAGAGCGGGGAGAGCAACAGATGACAACTGGAAATACTTCCAGCAGACTGCCCACTTGTGTGTTCCTTTTCCACCACCTTCCCTCTCATGGCTCACCCGAACTTCCTTCTAGCAATGAGCGACAGAGCATTTTTCGGCACATCAATGGGATAATTAGGGCAGCACAGTAGCATTGTGGATAGCACAATTGCTTCACAGCTCCAGGGTCCCAGGTTCGATTCCGGCTTGGGTCACTGTCTGTGCGGAGTTTGCACATCCTCCCCGTGTGTGTGTGGGTTTCCTCCGGGTGCTCCGGTTTCCTCCCACAGTCCAAAGATGTGCAGGTTAGGTGAATTGGCCATGATAAATTGCCCTTAGAGTCCCAAATTGCCCTTAGTGTTGGGTGGGGTTGCTGGGTTATGGGGATAGGGTGGACGTGTTGACCTTGGATAGGGTGCTCTTTCCAAGAACCGGTGCAGACTCGATGGGCCGAATGGCCTCCTTCTGGACTGTAAATTCTATGATAATAATAAAAGTTTAGGGTTTCATCAATCCCATTTAGGGTGGCATGCAGAGTGTGATTGATGTTCCATGCAGTTGGCTACTTTATCCACAGTCGAAGACATCATCGCCAAGTCTGACGGCATCATGCCATTCATGGTCCTCACAGCTAATTCAATCTCTCTGTAGGTGTGCACAGAGCAGTAAAATGCTGGTCAGTACATCACACATTCTTTGCTGCTGCTGCTGCAAATACTCTTCTTTATCAACAACACCCCCAAGGTTCAGAATCTGCATCCAACTGAGCAGAGCATGAAGCATCCTAAAGCCTCCCACATGGACTCTCCGTTGCTATCCCCATCTCCATAATTTGCACCTTTTTCGCTTGTGATGTGTGAGTCACCAGGTAAAACCCTAACTATATATCTCAGTGTTCCCAATTGATGTGTAAGTATCTGAGCTGGTGTGTGGTCTGTACAACTCCTGTGATGGTGCACCCTCAGAATTTGTGATCTCCTCTGAGCAGTCCTCATCATCTCATACCAACTCCTGCGGGATATTTGAAGCACCTAAGGGAGACTGAAGACATGAATTAGAACTGTTCAGCTCAGAATATGTGTGCACACGGTCACATTTCACTGGCTGCTGACATTAAATTGGCACGAGTATTGTATGTCATGTGGATTCTGTCACCAGACAACTGGCAGGCCCCCATCAGAAAAAGGAAACATTTGTCATGGCTTGGAGGCTGGGAACACTCAAAGCAAGTGTGGAATACAAGGGAAAGTAGAAAGAAACGGAAGCAAGGAGTCAAGCGGGCTAAAAGGGGTCATGTAAAGTCACTGACCAGCAGGATTAAGGAAAATCCCAAGGTTTTGTTATACATATATAAAGAGCAAGAGGGTAACCAGGGAGAGGGTTGGCCCACTCAGGGACAAGGGAGGGAATCTATGCGTGGAGTCAGAGGAAATCTCGTTAATGAAATAGCTAGAGCTGTTGGGGAGGGTTTAAACTAATGTGGCAGGGGGATGGGAACTGATGCAGGAAGTTGGAAGTAGCAAAACAAGGACAGAAGCAAAAGGAAGTAAGGGGGAAAGTGCAAGACAGAGAAGACATAGTCAAAAATCAAAAAGGGCGACAGTACAAGATACAGTGACTGAGGGGAGCTTAGTGAATAGGCCCAGTAATAGTAAAATGAGTAAAACTGGAGATGTTCTGATTCAAAACAGAGGTAAAAAAAACCCAACATAAGTGTCCTTTACCTGAATGCTCGTAGTGTTCGGAAGAAAGTAAATGAGTTGATGACGCAAATCATCGTGAATGACTATGATTTAGTGGCCATTACTGAAAAATGGTTAAAGGATGGTCACGACTGGGAGTTAAATATCCGAGGGTATCAAACTATTCGGAAGGACAGAGTGGATGGTAAGGGAGGTGGTGTAGCTCTGTTATTTAAGGATGCCATCCGGGCAATAGTTAGGGATGATATCAGTGCTATGGAGGATAAGGTTGAATCCATTTGGGTGGAAATCAGGAATAGTAAGGCGAAAAAGTCACTGATAGGAGTAGTCTATCGGCCACCAAATAGTAACGTTATGGTGGGGCAGGCAATAAACAAAGAGATAACTGATGCATGTAGAAATGGTACAGCAGTTATCATGGGGGATTTAAATCTACATGTCGATTGGTTTAACGAGGTCGGTCAAGGCAGCCTTGAGGAGGAATTTATAGAATGTATCCGCGATAGTTTCCTAGAACAGTATGTAATGGAACCTACGAGGGAACAAGCGGTCCTAGATCTTGTCCTGTGTAATGAGACAGGATTGATTCATGATCTCATAGTTAGGGATCCTCTCGGAAGGAGCGATCACAATATGGTGGAATTTAAAATACAGATGGAGAGTGAGAAGGTAAAATCAAATACTAGTGTTTTGTGTTTAAACAAAGGAGATTACAATGGGATGAGAGAAGAACTAGCTAAGGTAGACTGGGAGCAAAGACTTTATGGTGAAACAGTTGAGGAACAGTGGAGAACCTTCCAAGCAATTTTTCACAGTTCTCAGCAAAGGTTTATACCCACAAAAAGGAAGAACGGTAGAAAGTGGGAAAATCGACCATGGATATCTAAGGATATAAGGGAGAGTATCAAATTGAAGGAAAGAGCATACAAAGTGGCAAAGATTGGTGGGAGACTAGAGTACTGGGAAATATTTAAGGGGCAACAGAAAGCTACTAAAAAAAGCTATAAAGAAGAGTAAGATAGAGTATGAGAGTAAACTTGCTCAGAATATAAAAACAGACAGCAAAAGTTTTTACAAATATATAAAGCAAAAAAGAGTGGCTAAGGTAAATATTGGTCCTTTAGAGGATGAGAAGGGAGTTTTAATAATGGGAGATGAGGAAATGGCTGAGGAACTGAACAGGTTTTTTGGGTCGGTCTTCACAGTGGAAGACACAAATAACAGGCCAGTGACTGATAGAAATGAGGTTATGACAGGTGATGACCTTATCACTAAGGAGGTAGTGATGGGCAAGCTAATGGGGCTAAAGGTAGACAAGTCTCCTGGTCCTGATGGAATGCATCCCAGTGTGCTAAAAGAGATGGCTCGGGAAATTGCAAATGCACTAGTGATAATTTACCAAAATTCACTAGACTCTGGGGTGGTCCCGGCGGATTGGAAATTAGCAAACATGACACCACTGTTTAAAAAAGGAGGTAGGCAGAGAGCAGGAAATTATAGGCCAGTGAGCTTAACGTCGGTAGTAGGGAAGATCCTGGAATCTATCATCAAGGAAGAAATAGCGAGGCACCTGGATAGAAATTGTCCCATTGGGCAGACGCAGCATGGGTTCATAAAGGGCAAGTCGTGCCTAACTAATTTAGTGGAATTTTTTGAGAACATTACCAGTGCAGTGGATAACGGGGAGCCAATGGATGTGGTATATCTGGATTTCCAGAAAGATTTTGACAAGGTGTCACACAAAAGGCTGCTGCGTAAGATGAAGATGCATGGCATTATGGGTAAAGTAGTAGCATGGATAGAGGATTGGTTAATTAATAGAAAGCAAAGAGTGGGGATTAATGGGTGCTTCTCTGGTTGGCGATCAGTAGCTAGTGGTGTCCCTCAGGGATCCGTGTTGGGCCCACAATTGTTCACAATCTAAATAGATAATTTGGAGTTGGGGACCAAGGGCAATGTGTCCAAGTTTGCAGATGACTCTAAGATGAGTGGTAAAGCGAAAAGCGCAGAGAAAACTGGAAGTCTGCAGAGGGATTTAGATAGGTTAAGTGAATGGGCTAGGGTCTGGCAAATGGAATACAATGTTGACAAATGTGAGGTTATCCATTTTGGTAGGAATAACAGCAAACGGGATTATTATTTAAACAATAAAATATTAAAGCATGCTGCTGTGCAGAGAGACCTGGGTGTGCTAGTGCATGAGTCACAGAAAGTTGGTTTACAGGTGCAACAGGTGATTAAGAAGGCAAATGGGATTTTGTCCTTCATTGCTAGAGGGATGGAATTTAAGACTAGGGAGGTTATGCTGCAATTGTATAAGGTGTTAGTGAGGCCACACCTGGAGTATTGTGTTCAGTTTTGGTCTCCTTACTTGAGAAAGGACGTACTGGCACTGGAGGGTGTGCAGAGGAGATTCACGAGGTTAATCCCAGAGCTGAAGGGGTTGGATTACGAGGAGAGGTTGAGTAGACTGGGACTGTACTCATTGGAATTTAGAAGGTTGAGGGGGGATCTTATCGAAACATGTAATATTATGAAGGGAATAGATAGGATAGATGCGGGCAGGTTGTTTACACTGGCGGGTGAAAGCAGAACTAGGGGTCATAGCCTCAAAATAAGGGGAAGTAGATTTAGGACTGAGTTTAGGAGAAACTTCTTCACCCAAAGGGTTGTGAATCTATGGAATTCCTTGCCCAGTGAAGCAGTTGAGGCTCCTTCATTACATGTTTTTAAGGTAAAGATAGATAGTTTTTTGAAGAAAAAAGGGATTAAGGGTTATGGTGTTCGGGCCGGAAAGTGGAACTGAGTCCACAAAAGATCAGCCGTGATCTCACTGAATGGCGGAGCAGGCTCGAGGGGCCAGATGGCCTACTCCTGCTCCTAGTTCTTATGTTCTTATGTAAATCGGCGAGGAATTAAATTAATACTTTGCGTCAGGATTCACCGAAGAGAAGGACTTGGTGGATGATGAGTCTGGGGAAGGGAGTGTAGAGAGTTTGGGTCATGTTGAGATCAAAATGGAGGTGCAATTGGAGGTCTTGAAAAACATTAAGGTAGACAAGTCCCCAAGGCCTGATGGGATATACTCCAGAATACTGAGAGATTGCTGGGACCTTGACAGAAATCGTTGTATCATAACTGGCTCCAGGGGAGGTCCCATAGGATTGGAGAGTAGCCAATATTGTTCCTTCGTTTAAGAAGGGTAGCGAGTATAATAAAGGTAATTACCCATGAGCCTTATGTCAGTGGTAGGGAAATTATTAGAGAGAATTCTTCGAGACAGGATTTACTCCCAATTGGAAACAAGCCGACATATTAGCGAGAGGTTTTGTTAAGGGGAGGTGGTGTCTCACTAATTTGATTGAGTTTATTCAGGAACTGACGAGTATGATTAATGAGGGTAGGGCAGTGGATGTTGTCTACATGGACTTCAGTAAAGCCTTTGTCAAGGCAGACTGGTACAGAAGGTGAAGTTGCATGGGATCAGAGGTGAGCTGGCAAGTGGATACAGAACTGGCTCGGTCGTAAAAGGGCATTTCTGAATGGCGGACTGTGACTAGTAGCATTCCTCAGGGATCAGTGCTGGGACCCTTGCTGTTTGTAATATATATAAATGATTTGGAGGAAAATGTAACTGGTTCGATTAATAAGTTTGTGGATGACATCAAAGTTGGTGGAATTGCGGATAGCTATGAGGATCGTCAGAGGATACAGCAGGATTTAGATCGGTTGGAGACTTGGGCAGAGAGATGGCAGATGGCGTTTAATCCAGACAAATGTGAGGTAATGCATTTGGAAGGTCTAATACAGATGGGAAATATACAGTAAATGGCGGAACCGTTAAGAGTATTGATAGGCAGAGGGATCTAGGTGTACAGGTCCACAGGTCACTGAAAGTGGCAACGCAGGTGGAGAAGGTAGTCACGAAGGCATGGAGTTTAACAATTGGCAGTCATGTTGCAGCTTTATAGAACCATAGTTCGGCTATGCTTGGAATATAGTGTTTAACGCTGGTCGCAACACTACCAGAAGGATATGGAGGCTTTGGAGGGAATACAGAAGAGGTTTACCAGGATGTTGCCTGGTATGGAGGGCATTAGCTATGAGAAGAGGCTGGAGAAACTTGGTTTATTCTCACTGGAATGACGGAGGGTGAGGGGCAACCTGGTAGAAGTCTTCAAGATTATGAACGCATGGACAGAGTGGATAGTCAGAAGCTTTTTCCAGGGTGGAAAAGTCAATTACTAGGTTTAAGGTGTGAGGGGCAAAGTTTGAAGGAGATGGATGAGGCATGTTTTTTTTGCACAGAGGGTGGTGGGAGCCTGGAACTCGCTGCTGGTGGAGGTAGTGGAACCAGATACAACAGATACAACTTTTAAGGGACGTCTTGGCCAATACATGAATAGAATGGGCACAGTAATAAGTCTTACAATACCAGGTTAAAGTCCAACAGGTTTATTCGGAATCACTAGCTTTTGGAACGTTGCTCCTGATGAAGGAGCTGCGCTCGGAGAATTGGCGTTCATGCCGAGACGACCTGCAATACCAGTCCGATGCTGGGACGTGAACCTCCAGCGACCAGAGAATCGCCGTCAGTCGCGCACGTACGGTCGACGCAGTGCCGTCGAGGGTCATTGAAAGAGGCCCTCGCAGCGATTCTGTGCCGGCAACTGGCCGAGTTTTCGCCGGCGTGGTTCTAACATGGTTACACCAGGCGGGCACTTGGAGTCGCAGCTGTGGTGGCCGCCCTGGTGGGGGCCCGTCACCTTTGAGGACCTCCAGGATGGCCAGGATCGCGATCGGGGACACCGATCGGCGTGCGCGTGCGGTCTGGGGGGGGCCTATTTCTTTGCTGACACCCAGCTGTGTGGGTCCGCCGTGTTGCATAGGGCCGGTGCCACAGTCGGCCACCACACGTATGCGCGTACCCGCAGCCGGCAGCGTATCGGCAGCTGGAGCTGCGTGGATCACTCCAGCGCTGTGCTGGCCCCCTGTGGGCCACAGAATCACGGAATCGCTGGGCCAAGAGGCTCGTTGACGCCGGCATGAAACACTCCGGTGTTTTCGCCGGCGGCAACACTTAGCCGTCATTTTGAAGAATCTCGGCCATGGTACCTTGAAGGGTAGGGGGTTTTAGTTCAGAAGGGCAACATGGTTGGTGCAGGTTTGAGTGCCGAGGTGCCTGTTCCTGAGCTGTAAATTTCTTTGTTCTTTGTTCTTTGTTCTATCTCATCTCCATGACCTGCCATACCAAGAATCCACTTACCTCCAGTGCTTATTTTTCTTCTACTGGCTGAATCAGGATGATTGGAGGGCCAATTCCAGTTCTCTGGCCCAATATCCCTCCTGTTCTGTGATCTTTACTTCTATAAAGGTGGAAAGATGAAACCTCTGAGTGAGAGTAATGGAATGTGTTGAAAGGATGAATGGACAAGGGGCTCAATCATGGGCAGCATGGTAGCAAAGTGGTTAGCACTGTTGCTTCACAGCGCCAGGGTCCCAGGTTTGCTTCCTGGCTTGGGTCACTGTTTGTGTGGAGTCTGCACGTTCTCCCCGTGTCTGCGTGGGTTTCCTCTGGGTGCTCCGGTTTCCTCCCACAAATCCTGAAAGACGAGCTGTTAGGTGAATTGAACATTCTAAATTCTCCCTCCATGTACCCGAACAGGCGCCAAGTGTAGTGACTGGGTGCTTTTCACAATAACCTCTTTGCAGTGTTAATGTAAGCCTACTTGTGACACTAATAAAGATTATTATTATTATAAAATCTGATGGCCGCACTTGCCCGAACCGGGGTGCAAAGTATCCAGTAAATCTCATGGCAGGACTCTTGCGGGATTTACCCAGCTCGCCATACCTCACAGGATCTAATGGGATCTCGCGAGATGTTGTCCACAATGGATCTGGCTAATCTACATATTAAAATGCTGCAGTAAACAGCACTTTGATTGCACTCACCAGAGTTATACAAGGTACACGATCTAACCCCCGCCTAGGAGACACCGAACAAGCAGCGGTTAGTATTTGTCTGCGCAAATGGGAACCAAAATGAAACAGAGCCCTGTTAGGCAGCGGAGTCTTCCTCAGCGCTACAAGCTCGGCGCCCCGCTGAACACGCTCCACATGGGACTCTGTTTCATTTCTGTTAAATTGTGTCCAACATTTGTTGAGGGTGGCTATAAGGTGAGTGTTAATGGTGGATGGAAAAGTGAGAATGTGAGGATGTGCATTAACAGAGAACAATTGTATATATGCAAAGTAAGCTGGTGTAGGAAGATTTGTTCAAGTTGACCCATGCCAGTCGACGTGCCCACTTATGCCAACTGGTCAAGAAATGTAACTGAGATGCGAATGTCATGGCTACATTAAAGTCATTGGTAGACATACTGTACTTACTTCCCCACATGTTACCGTTAACCACCATCAATTCCCCACTTACCCCATCCCGCCTCCCATGCATGTCACCTGTTAACTTATGTTATATGTGTTTGATGAGTATCCTTCCCCAACCACATTCTTGTGGGTCAAATTTCAGACAATTTCTTTCAAACCCAAGTATAAGCAACATCTAGCTAAAAATCACATGCTAATTTCATATTGTAGCAGAGAAATCCCACATTTATTTGCATTTATATTCAAGACTTTGGAAAGGATTACTGACGGTACCAGGAATATTTTTTTTTGTTGGTCTAGGTCCAGAACAGTTCCATCATGCCTCCTATTTTGAACAGAATAGGAACAAAGAAAACTCCTCCAACATTTAACAAGACAAACACATTTACTGCAGGATTTCAGAACATTGTTGATGCATATGGTGTAGGAAACTATCGAGAAGTCAATCCAGGTAAAGTGTTTGATATTTCTGCTTTTATTCAACGGATTGGTCAATTTAATCCACGTGTGCTTTAGCAGATGTCAAACCTGTTGCATCTCAGTTCATGGCAGTCCAGTTTAAAATAACCAGGTGCTTAAATCCAATTAAACATTGGAATTTCTATTCAAGGTTACACTTTAGCTGTCATCTTTTTGTAAGTAAACTACTGTACACGATGTAAAGCTGCCACCTGCTACATTCCAATCCATTATCCATCAGTCAATCAGTTTAATATCCAGCCTTGAGGGTTGATGTCTACTTAATGTGACAGCTATTATTTCCTAACTGAAGAGATGTTAATCCCTCACTTTTTAAAAATAATGCTGGCCTCTATTCTCATTGATTCAAAGATGTTGTACCCCCCCCCCCCCCCCCCCCCCCACCTCCCCACCCCCCACCTCAGTGTGTACTTTGGGTATCACCTGATTAGTAGTCTACAGAATACGTCTGGTCTGCTCGATATATCTGCAATAAAAGTATCACCTGAAATTTCTCTGAAATAAATAGAGGCCCTTAAAATTATAAATGGGTTGGACAGGGCAGTGGTGGAGAGATTTCCACTTGTGGGAAATTTCAAAACAAGGGGTTATAAATCTACTAATAAATCCAAAACAGAAATAGGGAGAAATGTCTTTACTCAAACAATGGCTGGAACTGGCTGCCACAGGACATGGTTGAGGAAAAGGACGTACTGGCGCTGGAGGGTGTGCAGAGGAGATTCAGTAGGTTAATCCCAGAGCTGAAGGGGTTGGATTACGAGGAGAGGTTGAGTAGACTGGGACTGTACTCGTTGGAATTTAGAAGGATGAGGGGGGATCTTATAGAAACATATAAAAGTATGAAGGGAATAGATAGGATAGATGCGGCAGGTTGTTTCCATTGGCAGGTGAAAGCAGAACTAGGGGACGTAGCCTCAAAATAAGGGGAAGCAGATTTAGGACTGAGTTTAGGAGGAACTTCTTCACCCAAACGGTTGTGAATCTACGGAATTCCTTGCCCAGTGAAGCAGTTGAAGCTCCTTCATCAAATGTTTTTAAGGTAAAGATAGATAGTTTTTTGAAGAATTAAGGGATTAAGGGTTATGGTGTTCGGGCCGGAATGTGGAGCTGAGTCCACAAAAGATCAGCTATGATCTCATTGAATGGTGGAGCAGGCTCGAGGGGCCAGATGGCCTACCCCTGCTCCTAGTTCTTATGTTCTTATGTAAAACAGTTTAGATGCTTTCAAAATAAAACTAGATGAGTACGTGAGAGAAAGGGGAATCGAAATTTTCCGTGAAAGGCTGAGATGAGGTAGACAGAATGGGAAGAGACTTGTGTGGGATAGAACCACCAGCACAAGCTAGTTGAGCCAAATATATTTTTTCTGTGCTGTATATTCTATATATTCTATGTAAAGACCAGCAGATCATCAATGAGGTAGATGTTGACTGCACAGCAGTGTAAGGCAGATTAAAACAAATCAGGAGCCCATTCAATACTTCTTTCCCAATTTTGATTTTCATTCGCTGAGGTTAATTTCCAGCGAAGTACAAGGGAAAGCAGAGCAGTTATAAGTTCGCACTATCGACTAACTCTCACTCATTTTACAATAGCTTGCCAAGTCAAAATCTAACCCAAGTATTCAGAAGCAAATCAGCCAAAACTGAAATTATGATTGAATATACTTATCTATTTAAACAGGACATAGATTGTTGCAATCACGCTCTATATTTTTAATCAAAGCTAAAACTGTAAGGAAAAGAGGTGGGAAGTTATCACCGAATTTCTCTTCTTTGTATCATAAAACGAATGCCCCAGCGGATTAGAAGAACATAAACAATGGGTGACACTGCTGCCTATACTGGACTCTCATCATCATGGAGTCCAGGCCATGTCCCTCATCTGATGTAAGTAGGTCACAGTTCACCTCACCCGCTTCTGCATCTCCAGATCCTGGTATGATTTGTGGTGCATCCACTGCACCCTAGCTGGAGTTATCGGGCTGGAGTCTCCGCACCCCGACAGCGAAATCGCGTCTGGCGCTGGGGCAGAGAATCCATTTCCACGCATGGAATCGGGACCGGTACCAGTTCCTCGATTCTCCAGCCCCCGAAAAGCAGCATACCCAGGAAAGTATGCCGCGCCGCATACCTTCACCTGTGGCCATTGCCAGACGTGTGCCCTGCTATTCTCCGCCCCCCCCCCCCCCCCCCCCCCCCCCCAACCGGCCAAACGCCCTATGGCGTGGATCTAATATGGTCCCAGCCATTCTGGAAACTCGAGTGGCAGCTGCGAACTCAGTCCGCGGCCACCATGATCGGGGGTGGGCCGATCGGAGGGCTGGGGGGGCCTCATACGGTGACTGGGTACTATTAGCGGACTGTCCGGATCAGGCATGCAGCGGATCGGGGGCACTACTTATGCAGCCCTCTCCGCGGTCTGAGTCCACCATGGAGCACGGCCCGGTCGCTGGAGACGGCCGCCGTGCGCATGCGCGGCCTCTGACCCGGAGTACGGGGGCTCGTATCTGCAGCTGGAGCTGCGAGCTTCACAATGGATCCCTGCTAACCCTCTGCAGGGCTGTGAATATGTAGCCTTTTAACATCAGTTTTACTGGTGTGAAGGGCCACAGTTTTCACAACGGCGTGGGGACATGGTCCTTGAAACGGAGAATCCAGCCCATGGCGGGAGTCTGCCAAGAGAGCCAGGCATTTTTTTTAACCAACCAACTCAATGCCCAAATAGCCCTTGAACAAAGCATTAATGTATTTTAATTGTCCCAGTGTTAATTCAGTCGATGTGACTGCTTTCGCAGTCTGCTCGAGTATCCACATTCCAACTCACTCTTCCTAATCTCAGTTTTTGTTTAATGTTCCAGCCTTTTGGTTTTTCAATCTCTGTCACTGACTCCAACTTTCAGATTTTTCTGAATATCTGCTCAACACTTATCCCAAACAGTTCTTGGTTTTGCTTGATTTTACTCAATTACATACTCACTATATTTCCTGATAGCAGTGATTTCAAGGACAAGCAGCTGGATTCTCTGTTCCTGAGACTAAGTGTTGACGCCGGGGCAGGATTTGTGGACTTTCATGACAGCAAAACTGCCGCCACACCTGGGCCGATTCAGTGACTGTCAAGGGGCTAGTACCGGCACCACATGGAACACAATCGATTCCAATGAGAAACGGTGCAGGATTTGTCGGATTTACAATTGACACTCAGGAGGCTGGCAAGCTACAGCGGATAAACACACTGAACTCCCCCACACACACTATCCCAGCCAACAAGATGGCAGCAAGGAGAGCAGCCCCATGATTCACCAATGCCAAGCTTGACACCCTCCTGGGTGCCATGGAGGAGAGGAGAGCCACCCTGTACCCCAGCCGGGGAAGGAGGCTGCCAGCCTCCGCCGTTCGGCGCCCTTCATCACGGCAGATCAGCGGGCCCTGGACGCGGTCGGCGGTCCCAAGGAAAGGGCAGTTGCCAGGGTGGAGATCGGCCTGGGGCGAGGAAGTGAGACCCCGCAGAGTTATAGTTCCCTGCGCCATGTTTGTCAACACTTCCCCCAACATCACCCTCACCCCCACACCACCCTCATACCACCCCCACCACTCCCCTCCCCACCAGACGCAGTCCTGCACAGGTGTAACCTGTCCAGTTGTAGTGGTCCCATCTCCTCCAGAACCAGTCCCAATGCCCCAGGAATCTGAATTCCTCCCCCACACACCACCTCTTCAGCTACATATTCATCTGATATATCCTGCTATTTCTGCTCTGACTAGCATGTGGCACTGGTAGTAATCCTTAGATCACTACCTTTGAGGTCCGACTTTTTATCTTCGAACCATGAAATTCCTAGGAGGAGGCCACATGGCCCATCAAGTCTGCACCAACCTTCTGAAAGGACACCCCACCCATATCCACTCCCCCGCCGTATCCCCGTAACCTTATAACCCCATCTAACCTGCACATTGTTAGACACTAAGGAGAAATCTTAGCATGGCTAATTCACCTAACCATTTTAGGACGGTGGGAAGAACCGGAGCACCCGGAGGAAATCCATGCAGACATGAGGAGAAATCGCAACTCCACACAGACACCCAAGGCCGGAATTAAACGCAGGTCCTTGGCACTGTGAGACACCAGTGCTAATCACTGTGCCAATGTGCCGCTAGGAAATAGTTACTTCCTAACTTTCTACATTCTGCTTTTGATTAATATGGGGATCGGGGTTATGGGGAGAAGGCAGATGAATGGGGATGAGAAAAATATCAGCCATGATTGAATGGTGGAGCAGACTCAATGGGCCGAGTGGCCTAATTCTACTCCTATGTCTCATGGTCTTATGGGACCTCATCCCTTTGTTTTTACCTATGTCGTTTGTACCGATGTGTACCACAACCTCTGGCTGTTCACCCTCCCCTCCAAAAAGTCCAGTAGTTGCTCTGAGACATCCTTAACCCTAGCACCAGGGAGGCAACATACCATTCTGGAGTCTCATTTGTGGGCACGGAAACACCTATCTATTCCCGTTACAATTGAATCCACTATTATTATTACATTTCCAACTACTTACTCCTCCCCTGTGCAGCAGAGCCAACCATGGTGCAATGAATTTGGCAATTGCTGCTTTTCTCTCAGAGGCCATTCTCCCCAACTTATCGAAAGCGGGTTATCTATTTTGCAGGGAATGGCCACTGGCGATTCCTACACTGCCACAACTCCCACACACTCCCCATGTCCCATCCATCCACCTCATGCCCCCAAGTACTTCCTATTGCCCCTCAAGCTCCCACACCAAAGTATGGCCCCAAACGCTCCTGTGCTTCATCTTGTCCCCATGCCAATCTATGCCACCCCAAACAACCCTGATATCCCCATGTCAAGCTATATCCATCCTTATTTGCCCACTATACATTGTATAGAACCAATGAACCCAATAGTGATGGTAGGACATTTAAAAACAGCTTTGAAAAAAAAAATAATTCATGAATAACTTTCCACTTTGTGAAAAAAAACGTTGTTTCTGCTGTAGCCTAATAAAGTGTTAGTCATCCAGACCATTTAAAGTATCAATAGTGGAAAAGGCAATCACTTAAAGCTTCTCTATCTCATGTAAATAAACATTGTGAAATTGACAGCATAGATCAGAGAATCAGAGCAGTCAATCAAGCACATTTTCCCTAGGGCTCAGTTGTTTCGACAGGCTAATGGATATTTGGGCTCTCAGCCAAGCCTTATATGTATTCTTGGCTGAAATCTATACCTGAAAGTTTTAGCTTCTTTGGTTGCAGCTTGCATTTTAAATTATTATGAATGGACGAATGCATTGATCATCCTGTCCTAATATTACATCATTCTTGAACTAGAGGAATCAATTGTAAGCACTATCTGCTTGGTCATGTCTTAGTATTTCATAACTGGAGTTACTGTTACCAAGGCTGCAACACTTGGAAAGCTTTCATTATACTCATCAGTCTACTTATAGACAAAACATCCTCAAATAGATCACCATGTCAAGTTATGGGTGCATATCTATTTTCTTGCTTATTTTACAAGTGTGGATATATATTTATATTGTTATGACCAGAACTCTATATTGTTAAGTGTCAGGATAATGCTTTTCCTTCCCACTCCTCGATTGATCGTGACATGGTGTTTTGTAATTTATAAGGATAAAGATACTAATTCAGTGTCTGTACTTAACCATTTATTTGCTGATTGCAAAGAATTCAGTCTGACAGACTTTCCCGAGTTTAAATACAAAGGAGTTAGACTTTACTGTTCTATCAATCCACTCATATAAGGATATAAACATATTTAAAAAGATATATCCACATCCTGACCTTCACAACACACGTACACAAACATGCAAAATTGCAAGTCCTACAGTAGGAGTTTATTTTTTGGTCGAATTAAAATTCAATGCTAAAAGGTTACAAAAATAGAGAGTTCACTGTTTATGAGTTCTTCCCTGGTATCTGTGGCTGAAGCAGATATCTTTCATGGTGGTATAAATTCCAGTGGCGTTGAGGCCGATATAGACAGTAATTTAAAACTTAATCCATCTTTTTCAAAAGTTAATAACTTTGCACTGATGTTCCTTTCAATGGTTCCTATCTCTGTGATGGATTCCAAATGTAACAGAGATAGGGGCTGGGATTCTCCTGGTCGACTAGTTAGCAGTGGGATTTGTGATGGTCCAATGAATCAGGGCAGACAAAACACAGGTTTCACACCGGGCATTATCGGATTGGAAGCCCAATTCAACAGTCTTGTGTGATACTCCCACCCCCCAGCCTGGCCATAGTTTGGTGCAAGTCCTCAAAAACAGGGACCTGGCCTCATGCACTGTGAGAAGGAGCAAGGAGGTAAGTTCCCTTCCAAAAGTATTCTGGGTTGTGGAGGGAGGTTTGCCTGCTGACCAGGGGTAGGAGGGCTTGCTCTTCAGGAGGGGCTTGAACCCGGGGTGGGAAGGCCTCCCTGGGATGGGAGTGCCTTGGCTGAATGTCCTTATGCTGTGGTTAAAGATGAGTAACTCACTCCTTAGATGTTACTTTCAGGCACCTGACCAGTAATAATGCTGAATGCAGTCAGTTTCATGAAGTGCTGTGAGGTTTAGACTTCAATGCAGCCTGCCCATCTGGAAACCCTCATAGTTGTATCAGCACTTCATTTTTAAAAATGGGCATGGATATGGTTAATTTCAGGTCACCAGATGTTGGAACACCTCCCGCCTTTGATCCATAGCTCCACAGCAGACGAAGAAGGGAATCAGCATAGCCTGGTTCACACATGGAACAGATGCACCAGAAGCTGCCACCTTTGGCACACAGCCATCAGAGTAAAGACTTCAGTGTTGATATAATCAGCTAACCCTCTCTTAAGGCAATTTCTCCCGGCCTCATGGGTCTGTCTTGCCCCATTTGTATCACACAGTATTATGTGATGAATTTGGGACCCGCCCAGGAGAGCTGACCCTTTCTGACATACCCACTGTTTTAAACATTGCTGCAAACCTCCCAGTAAAGGCACACATCCCTCTATAACTATTTTCTTTAGACATTGGCTTCACTTCAGCTTCTTAAGATATAGCCACATGCTCTAGGTTAGGGCTGCAAACCATTATTAAAATAGTTCAGTGGCTGCCCTTCTGTTTGGAGTGTTGCAGCTTAACAGGAAGAAGGCAGCGTGATGTTCAGTCCTGATCATCGGCCTGGCACCCTGCCTAGCCTCTGAGAGCACCTGTGCCCTCCCACAGTCAAAGAACAAAGAGCACTACAGCATGGGAACAGGCCCTTCGGCCCTCCAAGCCTGTACCGGTCATGATACCAACCTTTTCCAAAACTCTCAGCACTTCCTTGTGTCATATCCCTCTGTACCCATCCTATCCCCATCCTATCCATGTGTTTGTCAAGATGCCTTTTGAAAGCCATTAATGCAGGGGTGGGCAAACTTTTCCGTGCAAGGGCCACATTCAGAAATTCACAATTTTAAAGGGCCGCATAGTATATTAATTAATAGTCCCGGTTGTAACCAATTAGCGTGCGGCATATACCTCAGCGCTTCCCCCGGCGCCATCCTGCCTTTAGCCCTCTTTTTCTCTACTTTTCAAAAATGGCGCTTCACCCGGTTATGATTCTGGGCGCCTCATATAGAACATAGAACATAACAGTACAGCACAGAACAGGCCCTTCGGCCCTCGATGTTGTGCCGAGCAATGATCACCCTACTCAAGTCAATATATCCACCCTATACCAGTAACCCAACAGCCCCCCCCCCCAATTAACCTTATAAAAAATAAAAAAAATAAAACATTTTTTTAAAAAAACATTTAAAAAAAAAAATTTTTTATGACTTGATCTTGGTGGGCCGCATAAAGACCTTTGGCGGGCCGCATGCGGCCCACGGGCCGTAGTTTGCCCACCCCTGCATTAATGTATCTGTTTCCACAACCTACCCTGGCAATGCGTTCCAGGCACTCACCACCCCCTGCGTAAAGAAGCCTGCCTCGTACATCACCTCTAAACTTTGCCCCACGGACCTTAAAGCTATGCCCCCTGGTGACTGACCCATACAGTTGGGTGGTGGGGGTATGGCAGAGGGTGGGGAATGGGGGCACCCATATGGCCGCTGTCATTCTGCAGAAGCAGGAGCCAAGGTGGGTGGTCAGTGGGTGTGCAGCAAGATGGCTGCAGATCACGGAAATGGTGGTCCGTGCCCGTGCACCTCACCAGTCCCGTGGGAGGGTCACCCCAGCCCCATGGCCCATTCATCCCTCCCCCCACAACTATCCCAGCCAGCCCGGCTAGTTTCAGGACCGGTAGCCCATGGACACGCCTCTCTGTGTCCTACCTCCCCTCTCTCTCCCTCATCAGCCATGACGCCGGTTTCACGATTTTTAAATAATATTTTATTCAAGACATTTTCATATAAACAAACAAAAGCAGAAGAACAACCAAACAACATTATAAACAACCAACACCCACTCTTCCCCGCTCCCCTGATACCACCCGCTTATCCCATTCTGCCATCCCAACCCCCTTAACACCCCACAACCCCGCCCCTTTGCTGACTCCTCAATCCGCCTTAAAGAAATCAATAAACGGCATCCGACCCCGAGTGAACCCATCCATTGACCCTCCCAGACGAAGTTGACTTTCTCCAGCCTCAGGAATTCCACCAGATCGCTCACCCACACCCCCGCTTTCAGCGGCTTCGAGTCCTGCCACCCAAGCAAAATCCGTCTCCAGGCTATCAGAGAGGCAAAGGCCAAAACATCGGCCTCCCTCACCCCCGGACCCCCAAATCTTCCAACACCCAAAATATCGGCACCTCAGGACCACCACCACCTCCAGTATCTCGGACATTATGTCCACGAACCCCTGCCAGAAGCCCTTCAGCTTCGGACATGTCCAAAACATGTGGACGTGATTCATGGGCCTGCTCATCCTTGCTATTATCATGTGTGCACTGCAAAGTACTTTAAACTGGATGAGGTTTAGTTTGCCTCGCACACCACAAGAATGCATTCATCCTCAACAGGACCTCTGCCCACGTCCTGGCTTCCCCTCCCAGCTCCTCCTCCACTTACATTTTATATCTCCTACCAAGACCCCTCCCAATCCCTGGGCAGCTCGTACTCTTTCTCCAGTGCCTCCAACTTCGTAAATTTGCCTCCTATGAACAGATCACCAAATCACTCAATCCCTGCCTGCCACCCCCCCCCCCCCCCCCCACCCCCACCCCCCAGCGCAAACCTATGGTTGTCGCAGATCGGTGCCCACACCGAGGCACCCTCCAGCCCAAAGAGCTGCCTCCACTGCCCCCACACCCTTAGAGCCGACACCACCACTGGGCTCACAGAGTACCTGGCTAGCAGGAACAGCAGAGGCACTGACAACAAAGACATTAAACGCTTTCCCCGAAATGATGCCGCCTCCATCCGACACCTCCCCCATGACCCATTTCCTAACATAGCGATATTCGCCATCCAGTCATAATTCTTCATGTTCGGCAGCATCAGTGCCACCTCACGCTCCCACCACCCTGCTCCAGGAAAGCCCTCCTGACCCGTGGGGCTTTCCCCGCCCACCCAAACCCAGAGATCAATGCATTAAACTACATGAAAATGACTTGGGGACGAAGATTGGGAGGTTCTGGAACCTCGTCAGCACCGTCATTGTACTGTCTGCACCCACCAGCCAGCTACAGCGGCAGCACATCCCATGTCTTAAAATCCACTTTTGTCTGCTCCAGTAGCCAAGCCAGGTTCAACTTGTGCAGCTTTATCTTTTCATTCATTTACGGTATATGGGCGCTGCTGATTACACCAGCATTTATTGTCCATCCCTAGTTGCCCTTCAGAACGTGGTGGTGAGTTGCCTTCTTGAACTGCTGCAATCCTTGAAGTGTAGGTAAACCCACTGTGCTGTTAGGGAGGGAGTTCCAGGATTTTGACCCAGTGCCAGTGAAGGAACAGTGAAATATTTCCAAGTCAGTGTGGGGAGTGACTTGAAGGGAAATCTCCAGGTGGTGGGGTTCCCAGATATCTGCTGCTCTTGTCCTTCTAGATGGTAGTAAGCGTGTGTTTGAAAGGTGTTATCTAAGGAAACTTGGTGAGTTACTGCAGTGCATCTTGTAGATGGTACACATGGCTGCTACTTTTCGACGGTGATGGAGGGATTGAATGTTTGTGGAAGGAGGAACAATCAAGCGGACTGCTTTGTCCTGGATGGTGTTGAGCTTCTTAAGTGTTGTTGGAGCTGCACTCATCCAGGCACGTAGATAATATTCCACTACACCCCCTGACTTGTGCCTTGTAGATTGTGGACAGGTTCTGGGGGGTCAGGAGGTGAGTTACTCGCTGTAGGATTCTTAGCCTTTGACTACGCTGGTAGCCACAGTATTAATGTGTCTAGTCCAGTTCAGTTTCTCATCAATGGTAACCCCCAGGATCCAAAAGAGAAAATGTTGGAAAATCTCAGCAGACCTGGCAGCATCTGTAAGGAGAGAAAAGAGCTAACGTTTCGAGTGCAGAGCTGATGTTGATTGTGGAGGATTCAGCGATGGTAATGCCATTTAATGTCAAGAGGTGGTGGTTAGATCCTTTCTTGTAGGAGATGGTCATTGTTGTGCCCAACCCCAAGTCACCTGGATGCCTAAGTACCTAAAGCTCACCCCCACCACCTTAAAAGGCAACTCTCCTAAACTCCTCTCCTGCCCTCTGGTCTCAATCAGGAACGCCTCGCTCTTTCCCATATTCAACTTGTACATGAAAAACCGGCCAAATTCCTCCAAAATCCCCATAATGTTCCTCACACTGCCCAATGTCTTTGAGATGCATAATAACAGGTCATTCGCATACAATAAGACCCTGTGCTCGGCACACCACCACCCCCTGCATAATTACTCTCCAATCTCACAATGCTCTAAGCGGCATTGTCAGTGGCTCTATTACCAGGGTGAAGAGCAATGGGCAGAGCGGGCACCCCTGCCTCGACTCCCGATGCAGCCCAAAATATCCCAAACTCACTTGATTCTTCCGCACACTTGCAACCGGCGGCGTGTACAGCAACCGGACCCAGTTCATAAACCCCTGCCTGAGCACCTCCAGCACGATACTCCCACTCCACCCGATCAAATCCCTTCTCCACCGCCAACGCCACCAGTACCTCCACCTTCTGCCCCTCCGGAGGCATTATGATTACATTAAGCAGTCTTCTCACTTTCGCCATCAGCTGCCTCCCCTTCACAAACCCCGTTTGGTCTTCGCTTAACACCACCCAGGATGCTGTCCTCGATTTGTGAGGCCAATACCTTTGCCAACAACCTGGCGTATACATTCAGTAATGATATTGGGCAGTACGGCCCACGCTGCTCTGGATCCTTGTCCTTTTTTAATATCAGGGAGATGGAGGCCTGCGACAGTGTAGGGGGGAGATCCCCCCTCTCCCTTACTTTGTTAAACGCCCTCACCGGCAGCAGCCCCAGGTCCACCCCAAACCTTTTTAAAAACCCCTCTGAGAACCTCTCCGGACCCGGGGCCTGCCCTGTCTGCATCGCCCCCAGACTGTCCCAACACCTCCCTCAACCCAATTGGGGCCCCCAATCCCTGAACCAGCTCCTCCTCTACCTTGGGAAACTCCAGTCTGTCCAAACACTGCTACATCCCATCCCCCCAGGCTAGGAGCTCCTACTCGTATAGCCTTCTGTAGATAGCCTCAAACATACCATTCACCCCCTCCTGATCCAACAACACCATCTACTTATTATCCCTCACTCTGCCAATCTCCCTCGCCGCCTCTTGCTTCCTCAACTGGTGGGACAGCATCCTACTCGCCTTCTGCCCGTACTCATATACTTCCCCTCTGGCCCTCAGTAGCTGCACCACCGTCTTCCCTGTAGACAGCAGCTCAAACTCATTCTGGAGCGTCTGCCTCTCCTTCAACAGACCTGCCTCCAAAGCGTCCGAATACCTCCTCTCCACCCTCAGGAACTCATCTACCAGCCTTGCTATCTCCACCCCTTCCGCTTTCTCCCTGTGCGTCATAATTGAGGTAAACTCCCCCCTAACCACTGCCTTAAATGCCTCCCACAGCGTGGCGGCTGTGACCTCCCCGGTGTTATTTAGCTGCACATACCCCCGAATGGAAGCCCTTACCCGCTTGCACACCTCCTCCTCCACCAACAACACCACATCCAGTCTCCACTGTGGCCGCAGCCCATTACCCCCGCTCCCAGACACATGCAAATCCACCCAATGTGGCATGTGATCAACCATCCCCGCCAACAACGCCATGTCTGACACGAAAATATCAATCTGAGAGTACATCCGGTGCATGTGAGAGAAGTATGAAAATTGCTTCACTCTCGGCCACTCAAACTTCCGGGTTTTCTCCGGGTGCTCCGGCTTCCTCCCACAGTCCAAAGACGTGCAGGTTCGTTGGATTGACCATGCTAAATTGCCCCTTAGTGTCCAAAAAGGTTTGGTGGGGTTACAGGGTTGAGATGGGTGTGTGGCGGGCTGGGTACAGCACTCTGAACCGCACCCTCTCTTAAAGAGGGCAGCCTTGACCCCGTTAAACAGCCGTTCTCTGCCAGCTCTGCTCTCAGCTCTTGGTACACTTGCAGCTCATTCCCTTCCCAGGAGCATTTCCGGGTCTATCTTGCCCATCGGAGAATCTTCTCCTTGTACATAAAGCGGAGCACCGCATCACCATCGCCCTTGGTGGCTCAGCCGCCTACGGCATCCTCATCAGTGCCCATGTGAGCTCAGTCGACCTACAGGGGCCGGTCAAAGACCCCCTCCCCCATCAACTTCTCCAGCATCTTGGCCACGTACATGCCGGCCTCCGCACCTTCGATGCCTTCGGATATCCCCACAATCCCAAGAATCTGTCTTCTGGAGTGATTCTCCAGACCCTCCACCTTCTCCTTTAGCCTCTTTTGGGTCTCCCGCATCATCTCCACCTCGGACCGACAAGGCGACCTGTTCCTCGTGCTCCCCCACCACCTCCTCCACTTTCTGGATCGCTCGACCTTGGTGCTCCTACCTCTGCACCACTCTCGCAATCCCCGGCTTAATCTGTTCCACCACCTTGGCCAGGTCCTCCAGAGCCTCTTTCCTCTGCTGACCGAACTTTCCATTTTGGAATTCTATTAACGGCTCCGTCTACCACTGGACAGGCAGCGCAACCCCCTTGCCCTCCGCCATCTTATCCTGTGATGCACCACAAAGGCACACCTGTTCCAGCAGCAATTTCCTTCTTGCCCCACTCCTAGTTTGTGGATCCATCCTGTCATAATATACATCCATGTATATGATGGAGGGCAGACAGGCAGTGATTGACACACAGGATGACCAATGAACACACAGAACACAGCAGCCAATCACCAGACAGGACACAACCACTATAAAGCCAGAGGTGTTGCTCGTTCTGGGTGAGTGTGCTTAACACTCAATTTGGCTCTGTTTCATTACTTAGCTTTGGAGTCGCCAGGTATCGTTAAGATACCGCCACAAGTTTCAAGGTCAAGTTCAAAGCAATAAAACCATACACCAATTAGTAAGTTCAAACAAGACACGTTTATTATATTACAATAATCTACTAATCATGCATATAACTATAAGACTAGGCTAATACTACCACTAATAGGCCAAATACTTATCTGGATAAGGGGACTGCCGGATCAGGGAACAACGGCTTCTAGCTTTGTCCTGGGTCCGCAGGCTTCCAGTAGTTATGGACTACAGGGGGTCAGGAGTGTCTACTCTCATAGCGTGCGTTGTGACTTACTTGTTGGTGGCTGCTGTCCAGACCTCTCCTCCTCAAGGGTCTTCTGATGCAACGGTGTTCTGCTGGGAGGGCTGGCTGGTCAAGGAGAGGCTGGCAGAGAGAGAGAGCTGGGGTCGCGGTCTCTGTCTTATACTCCTCTCAGGGTCTTGCGCCCACCTGGGCGGACCCTCTATACTCTCGCAATCGATTGGGTCTCTTCCCAATCGATTGATTTAAATTCCCCAATAACGGGGCAGTACCTCGATCCCTGGGCGGTTCTTGGGACTTACTGTTTTGGACTTCTTTTGGCGCCGAAAAGTCTGGCCTTCCATTTAATGTATCGATTTGTGTTAACTTGTTTCCATTGTACCTGGGGATCGCCCGGTATCGCCTCATTAGTATGCTAACTGTTTTCTTTTCATAGTGCTGTCTGGTTTCTGCAGCAGTCAAAACTGGTTTCTGCAGTAGTCTGAATATACAAGCGCTTTGCAACATGTCCAATTTCCCTGCATTCCTTGCAATCTTCCATTTTGTGTTGGGCAGTGGTCACCCCAGGTGGATACAGAAGGCAATAGTTTTCCCGCTCTCTCGGGACCCAGCCACTGAGACAGTCTGAGCTCTTGAGCAGCAGCCAGTGCAAACACCATGTGGTAGTCAGTAAGTCTGGTCAGGCTACCCTCAGGTCTCCAGTCAAGTCAGCATAGTGTCAACCCACAGTTAAGCATGTGAAAATAGTTAAATGTTAAATAAAATCGTGTTGCATCTCATCAAGTGTTGGAAGCCTGTCTCTCTCTACACTGCATCAAACGAAGTCCACATAGACCCAGCCTACCCAACACATCACATCCACTAGCCACACCAGAGGAGTAAAGCCTTCCCCAGGCACTCCTGCACCTCTTGCCCTCAAATGCTTCGCCCTTTGGGCAGAAAAAAGACTGAAAAAATCAGCCTTGAGCGGGAGCCACCAAATGTGCGACCACTCACTCCATGGCAGCCACCGGAAGTTGCGGTTTCACGATTTTTGAAAGCACAAGTGAACCGCGCCATCGGGAATTCGGCCCAATGGAGGCGGAAAATCACGGAGGCCTCGGAGAATGTCGGACCCGCTGATGATATGCAAACGGCGTCTACTTACATTTGTTCCGGAATGCAATGACGCCATTGTCGAGGTGATGGAGAATTCTGATTTAGCGTTGAATCACCGCTCGTCACGTCCTCGGCATCGGAACAGATTCTCCGCCCAATTGCGTTTCCTGATTTCAGCATCGGCCAATGGAGAATCCCGCCCATGGTGTTTATAGAAGATACGCACCTTAAGATCAAAGACAAAACGAGGTTGAGGAAGGATGGGATGGGATAAGTGCTCCACTCGGGTTTGGACTTGAAGATGAGAGGGACGGCAGTCCTCATTAGCAAAAGGATGGGGTTCGCAGGCAGCAACATTGTGGGATATGCAGTGTGTAGGTACGCAATGTTGAATGGTGGATTGGAAGGCACACCCATGGTTTTAATGAATGTTTATGCCCCAATTGGGATGACACTGACTTCGTGAAGAAGCTGCTGGCTAAGATCCCGGACTCGGATACACATCCGTTGATCACGGATGGAGATTTCAATAGGGTTCTCAATCCTGTGCTGGACCGATCGTATTCCTAATCCCAGAAAGAAGTATTCAGGTTCATGGAGAAGTTGGGGAGGTGTGGCCCCATAGCAGTTTGTACACCCAACAGCGAAAGAGTTTTCTTTTTTCTCACATGTACATCAGTGTACTCCCATATCGATTTTTTTATTATAGATAAATTGTTGCTGGCATGGTTGGTAGGTTTGAATATTCGGTGATTGTCGTATCAGATCATGTACCATACATTCTGGATCTGTGCGTGGAGAAGGGGGTTTCTCAATGACCGAAATGGAGGTTAGATTTAGGCTTGCTGGCAGACAAGGGGGTTTGTGCAAAGATTGAAGCGGCTCTGGGACAGCTGGGTGGCACAGTGGGTAACACTGCTGCTTCACAGAGGCAGGGACCTGGGTTCGATCCTGACCTCGGGTGATTGTCTTTGTGGGGTTTGCACTTTCTCCCCGTGACTGCGTGGGTTTCCTCCAGATGCTCCGGTTTCCTCCCACAGTCCAAAGATGTGCAGGTTAGGTGGATTGGCCATGCTAAATTGCCCCTTCGTGTCCAAAGGTCGGGTGAGGTTAGAGTGGGGATTGGGCCTAGGTAGGGTGCTCTTTCGCAGGGTTGATGCAGACTTCTTCTGAACTGGAGGGATTCTATTATTCTATGGGCTCCTACATTGAAATCAATAAAAATGAGGAGGCCTCACCTTTCAAACTTTGGGAGGCGTTGAAGACTGTAGGCAGAGGTGTGCTGATCTTGATTAAGGCTCATAAAGACAAAATGTAATGGATGGAAAGACTGAGGCTGGTAGAAACTATCTTAGCAGTTGATAGAAGGTACTGGAAGTCTCCTGATGGGGATCTATAAAAGGAGAGAAAGAAGCTCCAGATGAAGTTAGATCTGATATCAACGAGGAAAGCGGAGGGACAACTGTGCTGGGCCAGGAGTTCCAAGAACATGAAGAAAAGGCCAGTAGGCTGCTTGCACACCAGTTGAGGCGACAGGCGGCGGCGAGGGAAATTGGGTGGATAAAGGCTCTGGGGGCAGGGTGGTCACTGACCCACGGAAGGTGAACGGAGCGTTCAAGGCCTTCTATCAGGGGCTTATACATGTTAGAACCTCTGGGAAGAGACTTGGGTATGAAGCAGGTTCTTAATGGCTTAAACTTCCCGGTGGTGGAAGAAGGTATAATGCAACGGTTGGGAGCCCACTTTGACTGGAGGAGGTAATGGGAGGCATTAGGCTGATACAAACTGGGAAGACTCCAGGTGGATTCCCATTGGAATTCTATAAAGGATTGCCACGATTTTGGGCCATTCCTGATTGAACTGTTCAAAGACTCGGTGAATAAGGGGAAGCTTCAATTCATATTAGCACAGGCCTCCATTTCACTTATTCTATAGAAAAATAACGATCCGGAGGACCGTGGGTCCTATCGACCAATATCACTTCTAAATTGGATGCAAAGTTGTTGGCCAATATCTTACCAATACCCCTGAAAGATCAGTTACCAGGGGTGATAGTGCAGGACCAGACAGGGTTTGCAAAGGGGCTGCAGTTATCGTCAAAAATATTAGGAAATTGTTAAATGTGGTTATGATACCCCCAGCAAGCTAGGAAACGGAGGTAATAATATCTGTGGATATGGAAGAGGCTTTTGATTGGGTTGAGTAGGAGTATCTTTTCGAAATACTAGGACGATTTGGCCTTGGGCCAGGGTTTGTTGGCTGCATTAGAGTGTTATATAGAACCCCCACAGCTAGTGGGCGTACAATACTATCAGTTTGGTTAATTTTAGCTTGCAGCGAGGAACAAGGCAGGGGTGTCCATTGTCCCCGATGCTCTTCGCACTGCAGATTGTGCCACTGGCAATGGTGTTTAGGGCATTGATGGAGTGGAGGGGAACTGAGAGGGGAGGGGTGGAGCATCGGGTCTCCCTGTATGCAGATAACCTGCTGTTATATGTCACAGACTCAATCTCCGTATAGATCGGATTGAGGAGATACTGCCGAAATTCAGCTTGTTCTCGGGATATAAGCTTAATGTGGGAATGAACGAGGAATTCCCGGTCGATGCACAGATACAGGAGAGGGATTTGGAGAGGCTACCTTTTCGGCTGGTTAGAACGAGCTTTCGGCATCTAGGAATCCGGGTGATACATAACTGGGCACAGAGACATAAATTAAACTGACCAGTCTGGTAGGTAGGATGAGGGAAGACTTTAAGAGGTGGGATGTTCTCCCACTGTCATTGGCGGGACGGATCAGGACCGTGAAGGTCCTCCTGAAGTTTCTCTGCCTTCCAGACCATCCGAATCTTCTCGCCGAATTCTTTTTTCATGAGGATGAACAGGATGATCTCGAACTTTATATGGGCAGGGAAACTACCTCGGACTCAGAGGGTATATTTGGAGTGGGACAGATGGTCGGGCATCTTCATTTGAAGCAGTAATTTGTGTCTCTGTATGACATTATTGTGAGTGTTTATGAACATGGGCTTCTGCTTTGGTATCGTGCAGGCACCTCTGGACAGATCTGGATCGGGTTTCTCCAAATTCCCGGCCAAGTGTTGACGCTGGTGTAAACACCGGAGTGGTGTACGCCGGCATCAACGGGCCTCCAGGCCCAGTGATTCAGCGATCCTCAGGGGGCCAGCACGCCGCCAGAGTGCTGCGCGCTGCTCTGGCACCGGCACATGCCCACGACGGCCGTCTCCACACCGCGCATGCGCGTGTAGGCCGTCTTTGCACCGGCATCGCAAAACATGGCGGAGACCTACAGCGGGTCTGCGTGGAAGGAGGTAGGCCCTCTCCAGATCGCAGGAGCCCACCGACCTGTAGCCCCGATCATGGACGCTGTGAAGGCCCCCCAGGAGTCAAATCTCCCTCCCCCCCCCCCCCCCCCCCCCACAACCAGGACGGCCACTGTGGCCGCGGGTCCGAGCACCCGCCAGGTGGTACCAGGTTGGAAACACGCCAGCGGGACTTGGCCAGTCAACCGCGGAGAATCGACTGGCGCCGCATCGACCGCTCGGGCGCGATTGGTGCCAATTCTCCGGTCGCTGGAGAATTAATTGCGTCAGAGCAGCGTGGCGGGAATTTCCCACATCACTGCCGATTCTCTGACCCAGCGCGGGCTCGGAGGATGTCAGCAAATTTACTGCTAAGTCTCATAACATTTGATCAGGAGTGACAATCTGGGGGACTATAGTTCCCAGCTGCCAACGTTGGCAAGCTGTGTTTTGCTGCGTTCTCAGAAAGTGTGGTTAAGCTATTTTAAAAGGGTACGAGCCACCGTGTCAGCAACGAGGAAAGTATTCTAGTTACACCTCTGTTGGGAGAATAGTTTAGGTGTTCGTAAGCATCAAAGTACATGATAGATTTCTAAAAATCGCCATCAATCAATAAAACATGACAACTTAATTAAAACTGTGAATGCGTCCCTTAGAATACATTTTGAGTGCAGCAGCTGACATCCCTTCTGTTCAAAGCAATAATCTCACTTTCCAGTTTGGTGTATTCAGTCTATCATGAATATTTTCCCAGCTGCTCTGATACTCAGATTACTCTGAGTATCTTGCAGTTTATTTGTCTTTTTAACATCCTTCATGCACTAACTTAATCGTATTGTTCTGCCAAATATTACCAGGAGTGTCTTCCTGCTGCTCCCTTCAAGCTGAAAGACGGGTTTTTGTTAAATATGAATTGCGGAAAGTCTACCCGACTAGATTTTCAAGCAGGGCTCAGCCTGGTATGATCAGAAGTCCCAAAACATGCGGGAACCTTATTAAAATGATCAATTGAGGTCCTCCACCAGTTGTTGTATTCCACAGGGGGATGTGCAGACTTTGCCCAGAGGAAATTCATGTTAAGTTGCTGAAGTGAGTCTTGCGGGGACAACTGAAGGCCATCCCATAAATGTTAAAGAAGTATCTGTCGTCCTCATTTTCATGTTATCATGAAGGAAGAGATTGCTGCTGCCCTGCCCCATGGCAACCACAACAGTTCCCCCGCCCCCCACAATCTCATTGAAACAATAGCTTCTAGCCAAGGTCCACAGTGGAGCTGCCAGATCCCCAAATCCTCATGATGGGTGAGCTTCCTGTCAGCAATTATTCATCTCCAGCAGATCACCGATCACACTGAAAAGAAGACATTGGTCAGGCAATGTGATTGTTCCTCCCACTGTCTATCTGCTGCATGTAATGCCTGAACGTTCATCCCTGCTTTCCAAAGAAGACCCGCTCACCTTCAGCACCTCAATCTCATTGATGGATTATTAAGAGACTTACTAAACGTATGAGGTGATGCACTCTCGGACGACTAACAAGACAAGGAAATACACAATGAATGGAGGAACGCTATGAAGTACAAAGGACCAGAGGGACCTTGGGGTGAATGTCCATAGAATCCTGAATGTAGCACGATAGGTAGGTAAGGTGGTTAAAAAGACCTATTGGATACTTACCTCTATTAACCAAGGCATTGGGCACGCTATACCGACCATGCCCATTGAATACAAGAGGCTATGATGGAGCTGTATAAAAAGCTGGTTACACCACAGCTGGAGTATTGTGTGCAATTCTGGTCACCACACTATAGGAAGGAAATGATTGAACGAGAGAGGGTGTAGAGGAAATTCACCAGGATGTTGGCGGGCTGGAGCGTTTCAGCTATAAAGAAAGTCTGGAAGACTGGGATTGTTTTCCTTTGGGCAGAGAAAGTTTAGGGGGCATGATTCAGGTGCACATAATTATGAGGAAAAAGACAGGATAGATAGGAAAGATCATTTCTCCTTAGCGGAGGGGTCAATATCCAGGGGCATAGATTTTAAGGTAACGGACAGGAGATTTAGAGGGAATTGATGGAAAAACCTTTTCACGGAGAGGATGGTGAGAATCTGGAATTCACTGCTAGACAGGGTGATAGAGGTGGAAATCCTCACATTTAAAAAGCATTTAGATAAGCACTTGAAACTCCCTGGCAAGGCGAAGGACCTAATGCTGGAAAATGGGATTAGGAATGCTGCTTGATGCCCAGCATTGACATGATGAGCCGAAGGGCCTCTTTTTGTGCTGTAAAACATTATGACTCTATGACCCCCTTACAATGAATACATAAACAACATGAGCCTATATATCGCTGTTCTTGAAAATATACTTGTTTATACTCTATCACTGCAGGAGTTCGTTCGAGCAGTGTCCATCTTTAGCTTCTTCACCAATGACCTTCCTTCATCATAAGGTCAAGATGGTCAAGATGGTCAAGATAGTGGCAGCACGGTAGCATAGTGGTTAGCATAAATGCTTCACAGCTCCAGGGTCCCAGGTTCGATTCCCAGCTTGGGTCACTGTCTGTGTGGAGTCTGCACATTCTCCCCGTGTGTGCGTGGGTTTCCTCCGGGTGCTCCGGTTTCCTCCCACAGTCCAAAGATGTGCAGGTTAGGTGGATTGGCCATGCTAAATTGCCTTTAGGGTCCAAATTGCCCTTAGTGCTAGGTGGGGTTACTGGGTTATGGGGATAGGGTGGAGCTAGGGTGCTCTTTCCAAGAGCCGGTGCAGACTTGATGGGCCGAATGGCCTCCTTCTGCACTGTAAATTCTATGAAATCTATGTTCGCTGATGATTGCAGTGTTCAGCATCATTACAGCAACTCCTCAGTTATTGAAACAGTCCACACCCACTTGCAGCAAAGCTTGGGCCACATTCAGGCTTGAGATAATGAGCGGCAAGTAACATTCATGCCACACAAATGCCAGGCAATAAATATCTTCAACAAAGACAATCTAACCACCTCTCCTTGATACTCGGTGGCTTTACTATCGCTGAATTCCCCCTCTTTCAAATCCCCCTCTAACAACATGCTGGCAAGAAACTGAACTGGTGGGCAGCACGGTGGCCTAGTGGTTAGCACAACCGCCTCACGGCGCTGAGGTCCCAGGTTCGATCCCGGCTCTGGGTCACTGTCTGTGTGGAGTTTGCACATTCTCCCCGTGGCTGCGTGGGTTTCGCCCCCACAACCCAAAAATGTGCAGAGTAGGTGGATTGGCCACACTAAATTGCCCCTTAATTGGAAAAAATAATTGGCTAATCTAAATTTATAAAAACAAAAAAAAAAAAGAAACTGAACTGGACCAGCCATATAGATACTATGGCTACAAGAGCAGGTCAGAGACTGGGAATTCTTTTTTTAAAGTAAATTTAGTGTACCCAATTTATTTTTTCCAATTAAAAGGTAATTTAGCATGTTCAAACCACCTACCTTGCATATCTTTAGGTTGTGGGGGCGAAACACACACAAACACGGGGAGAATGTGCTAACTCCACATGGACAGTGACCCAGAGCCGGGATCGAACCTGGGACCTCGGCGCCGTGTGGCGGCAGGGCTAACCCACTGCGCCACCGTGCTGCCATAGAGACTGGGAATTCTAAGGAGAGTAACTCTGTTCCTAACTCCCTAAAACCTGTCCAACAGTTCCAGGCACAAATCAGGAGTGTGATGGAATGCATTCCATTTGCCTGGCTGAGTACAGTTCCAACAACACTCCAGAAGCTCAACATCATCCAGGACAAAGCAGCCACACCCCATCCACCGACTTAAACATTCACTCCCTCCATCACTCCATCCACCAACTTAAACATTCCCTCCCTCCATCACCCCATCCACCAACTTAAACATTCACTCCCTCCATCACCCCATCCACCAACTTAAACATTCACTCCCTCCATCACCCCATCCACTGACTTAAACATTCCCTCCCTCCATCACCCCATCCACCAACTTAAACAGTCATTCTCTCCATCACACCGTCCACTGATTTAAACATTCACTCCCTTCATCACCCCATCCACCAACTTAAACATTCCCTCCCTCCATCACCTCATCCACCAACTTAAACAGTCATTCTCTCCATCACACCGTCCACTGATTTAAACATTCACTCCCTCCATCACCTCATCCACTGACTTAAACATTCACTCCCTCCATCACACCATCCACCGACTTAAACATTCCCTCCCTCCATCACCTCATCCACCGACATAAACATTCCCTCCCTCCATCACCTCATCCACCGACTTAAACATTCCCTCCCTCCATCACCTCATCCACTGACTTAAACATTCACTCCCTCCATCACACCATCCACCAACTTAAACATTCCCTCCCTCCATCACCCCATCCACCAACTTAAACATTCCCTCCCTCCATCACCTCATCCACCGACTTAAACATTCCCTCCCTCCATCACCTCATCCACCAACTTAAACATTCCCTCCCTCCATCACCTCATCCACCAACTTCAACATTCCCTCCCTCCATCACCCCTACACTGACTTAAACATTCCCTCCCTCCATCACCTCATCCACCGAGTTAAACATTCCCTCCCTCCATCACCCCATCCACCAACTTAAACATTCACTCCCTCCATCACACCGTCCACTGATTTAAACATTCACTCTCTCCATCACCCCATCCACTGACTTAAACATTCCCTCCCTCCATTACCCCATCCACCAACTTAAACATTCACTCTCTCCATCACACCGTCCACTGATTTAAACATTCCCTCCCTCCATCACCCCATCCACCGACTTAAACATTCCCTCCCTCCATCACCTCATCCACCAACTTAAACATTCCCTCCCTCCATCGCCTCATCCACCAACTTAAACATTTCCTCCCTCCATCACCCCATCCACCAACTTAAAAATTCACTCCCTCCATCACCCCATCCACCAACTTAAACATTCACTCCCTCCATCACCCCATCCACTGACTTAAACATTCCCTCCCTCCATCACCCCATCCACTGACTTAAACATTCCCTCCCTCCATACCCCATCCACCAACTTAAACATTCACTCCCTCCATCACCCCATCCACTGACTTAAACATTCCCTCCCTCCATCACCTCATCCACCAACTTAAACATTCCCTCCCTCCATCACCTCATCCACCGACTTAAACATTCCCTCCCTCCATCACCCCATCCACCAACTTAAACATTCCCTCCCTCCATCACCTCATCCACTGATTTAAACATTCACTCCCTTCATCAGCAAATAAAAGTAGTAGAAGTGTGTAGTGTATACAAGATGCACTGCATCAAATCATCAATGTTCCTTCGACAGCTCCTTCAAAGCTGGACAAAGACCACAGAAGGACAAAGACAGCAGATGCATGGGAACATCACCAACTGCAAGTGCTCGTCCAGGCCGTACACCATTCCGACTTCAAATTATGCCACCGTTCTTCACTGTTGCTGGATTAAAAGTCCAGAATTCCCTTCCTAATAGCATTGGAGGTGGGCCCACACCATATGGATTGCAGTTCAAAAAGGTGGGTCACCACCACCTTCTCAGGGACAACTGGGGATGGGCAACAAATGTTGGCCTTACCAATGACACCTACATCCTATGAAAGAATATAAAAAATATCGAACAAACCAGGGCTGCGCCAAGACCAGTCTAGAGAATGGAGAGGGGAGGCTGTTCATTTGGGGAGGAACCCTTTGCAGTAATGGCCCATGGGAATTTTGTGCAGCCCAGGTGCATTCCTGCCCGACCTGAAACCACATAAATAAATAAGGACATACTTTTGGGCTGATCTTTGGCTGAACCACCAGCAGAAACTGGAACAGAGCATGTACTTGATAGGGCCAAACAATTTATTTTAGAACATACAGTGCAGAAGGAGGCCATTTTGCCCATCGAGTAGGCACCAACCCACTTAAGCCCTCACTTCCACTGTATTCCCTTAACCCAATAACACCTCCTAACTTTTTTGTAATGATGCTGGCGTTGGACTGGGATAGAACAAAGAACAAAGAACAAAGAAAATTCCAGCACAGGAGCAGGCCCTTCGGCCCTCCCAGCCTGCGCCGATCCAGATCCTTTATCTAAACCTGTCTCCTATTTTCCAAAGTCTACTTCCCTCTGTTCCCGCCCATTCATATACCTGTCGAGATGCTTCTTAAATGATGCTATCGTGCCCGCCTCTACCACCTCCGCTGGTAAAGCGTTCGAGGCACCCACCACACTCTGCGTAAAAAACTTTCCACGCACATCTCCCTTAAACGTTCCCCCTCTCACCTTGAAATCGTGACCCCTTGTAACTGACACCCCCACTCTTGGGAAAAGCTTGTTGCTATCCACCCTGTCCATACCTCTCATAATTTTGTAGACCTCAATCAGGTCCCCCCTCAACCTCCGTCTTTCCAACAAAAACAATCCTAATCTACTCAACCTTTCTTCATAGCTAGCACCCTCCATTCCAGGCAACATCCTGGTGAACCTCCTCTGCACCCTCTCCAAGGCATCCACATCCTTCTGGTAATGTGGCAACCAGAACTGCACGCAGTATTCCAAATTTGGCCGAACCAATGTCCTATACAACTGTAACATGACCTGCCAACTCTTGTACTCAATACCCCGTCCGATGAAGGCAAACATGCTGTATGCCTTCTTGACCACTCTATCAACCTGCGTTGCCACCTTCAGGGTACAATGGACCTGAACTCCCAGATCTCTCTGCACATCAATTTTCCCCAAGACCCTTCCATTGACCATATAGTCCGCTCTTGAATTTGATCTTCCAAAATGTATCACCTCGCATTTGCTTGGATTGAACTCCATCTGCCATTTCTCTGCCTAACTCTCCAATCTATCTATATTTTGTTGTATTCTCTGACAGTCCTCCTCGCTATCTGCAACTCCACCAATCTTAGTATGATCTGCAAACTTGCTAATCAGACCACCTATACCTTCCTCCAGGTCATTTATGTAGATCACAAACAACAGTGGTCCGAGCACGGATCCCTGTGGAACACCACTAGTCACCCTTCTCCATTTTGAGACACTCCCTTCCACCACTACTCTCTGTCTCCTGTTGCCCAGCCAGTTCTTTATCCATCTAGCTAGTACACCCTGAACCCCATACAACTTCACTTTTTCCATCAACCTGCCATGGGAAACCTTATCAAACGCCTTACTAAAGTCCATGTATACGACATCTACAGCCCTTCCCTCATCAATTAACTTTGTCACTTCCTCAAAGAATTCTATTAGGTTTGTATGACATGACCTTCCCTGCACAAAACCATGCTGCCTATCACTGATGGGATGGGCACAGTAAGAAGTCTTATAACACCAGGTTAAAGTCCAACAGGTTTGTTTCCAATCAGTAGTTTTCAGAACACTGCTCCTTCCTCAGGTGAATGAAGAGGTAGGTTCCAGAAACATATATATACATAAAGTCAAAAATGCAAGACGATACTTTGAATGCGAGAGGGATAATCACAGGTTAAAGAGGTGAGAATTGTCTCAAGCCAGGACAGTTGGTAGGATTTTGCAAGCCCAGACCAGCTG
Source organism: Scyliorhinus canicula (assembly GCF_902713615.1). NCBI lineage: Eukaryota > Metazoa > Chordata > Chondrichthyes > Carcharhiniformes > Scyliorhinidae > Scyliorhinus > Scyliorhinus canicula. Next base: position 157,910,256 of record NC_052150.1, read on the forward strand.
GTGGGGGGGTGAATCTAATGCGACATGAATCCAAGGTCCCGGTTGAGGCCGTACTCATGTGTGCGGAACTTGGCTATAAGTTTCTGGTCGCCGATTCTGCGTTGTCGCGCATCCTGAAGGCCGCCTTGGAGAACGCTTACCCAAAGATCGGAGGCTGAATGCCCTTGACTGCTGAAGTGTTCTCTGACTGGAAGGTAACATTCCTGCCTGGCAATTGTTGTGCGATGTCCATTCACCCATTGTCGCAGCATCTGTATGGTCTCGCCAACCAGGTGCTGGTTTAGCTCACTCGGCTAAATCGATGGCTTTTAAAGCAGGTCAGCAGCACGGTTCGATTCCCGTACCAGCCTCCCCGGACAGGCGCCGGAATGTGGCAACTAGGGGCTTTTCACAGTAACTTCATTGAAGCCTACTTGTGACAATAAGCGATTTTCATTTTTCATTTCATTTCAATGTACCACGCTTCAGGATATCTTTTCCTGCAGCGTATGATGTAGACAACGTTGGCCGAGTCGCACAGGTATGTACCACGTACCTGGTGGGTGGTGTTCTCACGTGTAATGGTGGTACCCATGTCGATGATCTGGCACGTCTTGCAGAGATTGCCATGGAAGGGTTGTGTGGTGTTGTGGTCGCTGTTCGGAAGGCTGGGTAATTTGCTGCAAACAATGGTCTGTTTGATGTTGTGCGGTTGTTTGAAGGCAAGTAGTGGGGGTGGGGGGATGACCTTGGCAAGATGTCCATCTTCATCTGTGACATGTTTAAGGCTGCGAAGAAGATGTCGTAGTTTCTCCGCTCCGGGGAAGTACTGGACGACGAAGGGTACTCTGTCGGTTGTGTCCGTGTTTGTCTTCTGAGGAGGTCGGTGCGTTTATTTGCTGTGGCACGTTGGAACTGTCGATCGATGAAGACGAACTTTTATATCCAACTTTTTGTACACTAAGGGCAATTTAGCATGGCCAATCCACCTAAGCTGCATATAGGGACTGGTTTAGCTCACTTGGCTAAATCGCTGGCTTTTAAAGCAGACCAAGCAGGTCAGCATCATGGTTCGATTCCCGTACCAGCCTCCCCAGACAGGCGCCGGAATGTGGCGACTAGGGGCTTTTCACAGTAACTTCATTGAAGCCTACTCGTGACAATAAGCGATTTTCATTTCATTTCCTTGGACTGTGTGAGGAAACTGGAGCACCCGGAGGAAACCCACGCAGACACAGGGAGAATGTGCAGATTCCACACAGACAGTGACCGAAGCTGGGAATCGAACCTGGGACCCTAGTGCTGTGAAGTCACAGTGCTGCCCCCACTGTGCTACCGTGCTGCCTCACTGTGCTATGGCAATGTCTCTTACCATCATTCTGTAAATGGATTTTAATGTGCTATACTCTACGAACAGAAGAAAAAAATAAGTCCTGTTTTTATTTCCATGTTGAAACCTCACTTACTTTAAGAGATCAGTGAAGTAGTGTCAGTGAATTTAGTGTCTGAATGTTGTTAATGTTCATGTTATTATCACATTATCTCAGTGTCTCAAACACTTCAAGAACCTGACCGACTGAACGGCAAGAGTGAGAAAATGTTTTGCTATCTCAGTTTTCAGGATGAGACCTGAGTCATGGCACTCTTCCTGACTAACGCCCTTCCCCTCCCTAACACTTCAAACATAATATGATATTTTACCAACTCTCCTTCTCCTTACAGTGACATATTCACCTGATGCTGCTGACTCCACAACACACACAACAGTACTTTACTCATATTGGGCATGAGCTTGGACATAGTTCACTCCTTAGCTGCGTTTTGTCACATTTCACATTGGGGACATTTTCTACTGTACGACAATCATTCCATTGTGCCTTCAACTTGCTCTTTCTCCTTTGCAGTATTCACACAATAGGAAGAATTGTCACGCCTCTGCACAACCCTTTATATCATCCAGGTGCTAACTCACTCCCTCTCTCTTTGCAAAAGTAGTTGACTCACAACAACCGGGGAAGAGATCTGTGGTCAGCCTCCATCCATGTGGCCAATCAGATGGAGAAGGAATCCATAGGGATCATTGTTGCAAGCAGATGGTTTAACTCTGGCTCTGGCAATGATGATGCTGGAAGCGGTTACCTTCTTCTCTTCACTGTAAATATACCAATCATACAGAAAAATTGGTGAAACAATTGATTTTTTAATTTAAACATAAGACTATTTACAGATAAAATTTACTCGGTAGCTAAAGATAATACATCTAATTTCTACCACTGCTGCTGATAGAGTGGACACAAGTCATGGGACTAATACATCACATTCTGTCGGGGTGGGTAATGGCTGATTGTAGTTTAAGATATGTTTGTCCCCTTAAAGGTGCATGTCATCACATCACAACAGAAGCTTCACTCAGCAACTTCTTGCCTTTTACTTGTACCTATTTTCTTTCTCAAGATATCACAGATACAGTCAGCATGGCAATCAGGTGCCGTATAGTTTTGCCAATTTTATGCCGCACCTGATTAGAACTTATCATGCCATGCTGACCCTTGTCCATCTCCCATTTTCTAGGTACTCTGAAAGCCTGGAGCCTGCAGAACATGACTCAAAGGAGGAAATTCTCCCGTAGGAACATTGGCACTTGCCCAATCCATCCAAAACCCAGCACAGAATCCGAGCACATCCTGAGTGGGATAGATAGTGAATCAGAGAAGCCTGTGCTATGTGTACCACAAAGCACAAGTAAACAATGATCTAGTGAAAGGGGCAGACCAGGCGATGGCTCATTAGAGGGTAACCTGGACTTCTAGCTCTGCTGCCAAAGATGGAGATGATTTTGGGAACCAAACCTCCAAAAGAAAAGGTTTCCTGGTACCTGCTGCAATCTGGGGAGACCTCAAGGTGAAATGGAATTAAGGGTCATTTGTTAATTCAGAAGCTGGGATACTTGTTTGCAGTTTTCACTATCACTGCACAGATCTGAGAGGTTTCTCTGCAGAAGTTCTGTCTCGTGATGTACTGTTTTTTGTATAGCTGGAGGCTAGTGACTCGGCCTGTGGGGACCGTATGGGCAAAGGTTCCTCTTCCTTTTGTGGTCTTTTTCTAGCCATAACTGCAACCCCCTGAAGTTTCCCAATCTGCCTCTGTGGTTCTTCCTCCTCCAAGCTGAACCGGAGTGGAGTGGCCATGATGCCATTTATAGGGCAGCAGGGTAGCATGGTGGTTAGCATAAATGCTTCACAGCTCCAGGGTCCCAGGTTCGATTCCCGGCTGGGTCACTGTCTGTGTGGAGTCTGCACGTCCTCCCCCTGTGTGCGTGGGTTTCCTCCGGATGCTCCGGTTTCCTCCCACAGTCCAAAGATGTGCGGGTTAGGTGGATTGGCCATGATAAATTGCCCGTAGTGTGTTAATAAAAGTAAGGTTAAGGGTTGGGTTACAGGTATAGGGTGGATACGTGGGTTTGAGTAGGGTGATCATGGCTCGGCACAACATTGAGGGCCGAAGGGCCTGTTCTGTGCTGTACTGTTCTATGTTCTATGTTCTATGCCTTCCATTTTGATTCTATACTATGTTTGGGGGGAGGGGCTTTTAAAACAGAAATATAGGTATTTCCAAGGCACAAACCTTTAAGAAAATCTTATGCCGGCACTGCCCATCAGTACTATATGCATCAGGCAATGACCTTTATGTCCACATTTTGCCCTGAAAGTGGTGGTGGGCATTGCTCCGACCTACGTTTCAGGTACAGAGCAGGAATAGGGCAGTGAATGCACCACTGGGCCTTGACTGCCTCGTTCACATCAGGTGAAGTGACAAATTGGTCTATGATCTCAACACTGAATGGTTAAGTGGAATGAAGGTGTTCTATCATTCTGCCAAGCCAGATTATGCAGATAAAAGGGAAGATTTACCTGGGTCTGTACCCAGCACCACTTAGGGTGCAACAAAAATCAGTGAGTCCAAGTGCACCCCTGTATTCATCTTCCACTGATTGAGACAACGGTCTCAAGCTTCCTGATTTTCCCATTTTCACTGTGACTATGCGATTGTGAGACCCTTGAAATATTTCCCCAGGGGGTATTCATTCTGGGGGAGGGGCGGTTTCTGGTCGTTCTCGCCAGTGGGATCTCCAGGTCCAGCTGACGGCGAACCCCCTCCATGAGTTTCCCATTGGCGGGGAACGGATTCAATGATAAACCCCATTGACGGCGGCGGGACGAGAAGATCCCACCACTGGCCAATGATGGGCTGCCTCCCGTCACTGAGAAACACACTGCGGGGGGCGCAGGAAATCCACCCCCGATTTAATTTATTTGAAAATACGTTCTATAGTACAATAATAGAAAGTCAAGAAAGCAGTGCAAAATTGTAGACTGCAGCCAGCTCTTTATTTTTTACGTCTGACATTATGGGCGGGATTCTCCCATTTGGCGGCAGTGTCCGCGGCATGAACGGGCCACTGGGTGTACTGATTCTGGCCCCTACAGGGGGCCAGCACAGCGCTGGAGTGGTTTGTGCCGCTCCAGCCTCCCATCCCGGCACGAACTGTGCACTGCGGGATCCGCGCATGCACGGTGGCCTCTCTCAACGCCCCGGCCCCGACACAACTTGGCGCAGTTCAGGGGCCGGTGGGGAAGAAAATAGGCCCGGGGAGCGAAAGGCTGGCCTGCCGATCGGTGGGCTCCGATCGCGGGCCAGGCCCCATCGGAGGCCCCCCCGGGGTCGGAGCCCCCCTCCACCCCCCCCCCACAGGCCACCCCCCCAACCCTGCATGCAGAGTTCCCGCCGGCTGCAACCAGGTGTGGACGGTGCCGGCAGGACACTGCCTTTTTAGAGCGGCCACTCGGCCCAACCCAGGCCAAGAATTGGCAGCCCGACAGGGTACAGCGGCCCGCGACTGGAGCCACGGCAAACGCACCGGCGCCAATGGCGCCGATTCTCCGCTCCGCAGAGCATTGCGTGCCGGCGTCTGGGCGGCATGGCCCGGTTGCGAGGATTCTCCGGCCCGGCCCTGGGCTGCAAGAATCCTGCCCCATACACCCAAAGAACGAATCAGAAAAAAATTGTAAACTGCTAAATTCTGTGTGAGAAACACGAACAAGGCCAAAAAGTATTTCAAATGAACCTACATAATCAGCAGCAAGGCAGAGAATTTGGATTATATGGTACATTGTAGTATATAATTACAGTTGTTATACTTCACGACAGCTTACTAATAATCACAACACCCTGGTCACAAATTGACTAAGGGCTGATTTGCCATTTGTAGGAAAATGGTAAATGGGAACATATAAGTGTTTATTTGTCTTTCTTGTACTATGGAGATGAGTTAGCAAGTATTATGCAAAAGCACTTTCGTTATAAATCAAAGAATTTTAACTAGCTTCTCTGAATGATGCCACCAGTCATAAAAACACACATTAGCCAAATTGTATGTGACTGAACTGAATCAGTCAATTGCTAGATTTGTAATTAAGTAACTGACTGAAACAGATTTAAATTAATAGCTGCAGTGAATAAGTTGTTCACAGGCTTTTCAGCAGGAGATGTTTAAATATAATCCTCTTCTCTTTCAAAAGGTTTTTGGTTATTTTCACATCATATTTGAAAAAGCTTTACTTTCCCAAATAGCTAATGAAATGTGTCAATTCCAAACAGTTCAAAAAAGAAATGATTAACAGCTGCAGAAAAATGTGTGGTTAGAGACCGTCTTACACAATTTAGCTATTCCAGTCACTGGATGGAGAGCTGGAGCAGTTGTAATGTCAGGCAGGATCATCATCAGTACATCATCTGCTGGTTTCAGCACCCAAGTCACACCCTTTTACACTGCAGATGATTGCTGCAGATGGCAAGCGTGCACCAGAGAAAATGCTGTCAGGTAAAAATTAGTCCCTGCCATTGGGAAAGGTGGTTTGGGTGTATCTCGTAGAAAAGCGGCGTCAATAGCAATCAAATGGCTGCCCCTATCGCTATTTACATGGACTCCACCATTTTAGCAACTGGTCAATGGGAATGTTACCAGATGCAATCTGCAGTACAACATGGGCAACTCATCAGCAAATTAAATGATCACCAATAGTAATCACTTAAAATAATCCGTAATTTAAGAGTTAGTCATCCAGTGGTCATCAATCCTCAGTGACAGACGATCACAAGTCAAGCAGGTCAGTTCAGTAATATAATTCCTAGAAATAATTTTCACTGCTTTAATCACGTTAGAGGGGCTGGTTTAGCACAGGGCTAAAGAGCTGGCTTTGAAAGCAGACCAAGGTAGGCCAGCAGCACAGTTCAATTCCCGTACCAGCCTCACCGAACAGGCGCCAGAATGTGATGACTAGGGGCTTTTCACAGTAACTTAATTTGAAGCCTACTTGTGACAATAAGTGATTTTCATTTTATTTCATTTCATTTAACTTTTGAAATGCTGCAACATCACCACCACCCCCTCCCTCCCATCAGCTATCCCCACAGTCTGATCTTCACGGGAAATTGTGGCTTCAGAAGATACCATGGTGTAAACAAAAAGTTTAGATATCGAAAGCAGTAAAAATCACTGGCTTAGACTTTGGGACCAGAGGACGAGCACTCCTGCTCTTTCCTGGCCCCTTTCCCTTCCCTACCTTGACCCTCCATTTTGCTAAAGCATGGGAACCCGTGTCAGGGTTAAACCTAAACTGGTGAAAAAATTTGAAACAGGCAGTCTCAATAAAATGTATAAATGAACCATTTGGTTCCTGAGAGCAGGTTGGTTCCTTGCCTCCATTAAAATCAAAAGTGTCTGCGTTCAAAGTGGATTCGTTTCAGGTTTGTGATTTCTTTTTTTAAAAAGCAATTTTATGCCCCATCTGATCAGAACTGTCCATTTAGGGGCTCTAAAATTCCACTCTGGGGCAGGAAATCCTAAAATCAGCAGGAAAAAAATTAAGAAAAGTGCTCAGTAACACCAGTCGCTGAATCAGCAAGTTCAAATGGACAGAAGAGATGGGAACACAGGATGAGGCATAGGCCATCTATCCTTCCAGAATGTTCTGCCATTCAATTAAACCATGGTTGATCTGCATCTTAACTCCATTTATCTGCCTTGATCCCTCATCCCATCGTACATCCAGAGGCTGGCTCGTAGATAGTCCCAGGACCAATTTGAGCCAAAGGAAAGGAGAATGGGAGGGGAGCCAGCATTGGCCGACAGTGGCTCACAGTAGAGCAATAGGTTTGTGAACAGCTCTTAGCTCCCCTAGATTCACATGAGATAATTTGATTAAGGTAGCCTTTAAAAAAATAATTTGGAAAGGTCCATAAGCAAGGGTCAAAGAAAGAAGAGAAGAACTCGCATTTCTAATATCACCTCCAATTTTCCCTCAATACTATGCTGAGGTGTTGGCTCAGGATTTGAGTCAAACTATTGTCTCAGGCGTGAGACTACAACCACTGAGCCAAGACTGATATGTTAAACAGTCACCCCGAGAACATCTTCCTTACTATCTCAGCATCTGTATTACTTACATCTATCTATGAAATACCTTGAGACATTATTTTGATAAAAGGCGGTATATAAATGACATTTGTTTTACAACAATCTTCTCTGATCAATAAATGACTGTGGGTTATTTCTAATACCATATATATTACCTACCATTGTTGAGATTAGTTGACAAATACTTAATGAGCGAGCACAACATTCCTTTTCCTGCTATTCCAGCGAAGACATGAAACCATTTGAAATAAGAAAATTTGTATCAAAATTAAATTATGGACAAAGGAGTGTCATTCACCCAACAACAATAACTTCTAGGTTATACATTTTGCACATGTCAGCTTGATGAAAACACCACATACAGCGTGTCTGGCAGATGTCATATGGTTATTTTGTATCAGTTGAGTCAGAAGGTCATGGTTTCCACCTCTACTCCAGAATTTGATCACATAATTTAGGCTGCTGCTGAATCATTATTATATTTTTGGTTGTGTCTTCTTGGAGTCAAAGTCCCATCTGTTCTCTCAGATGGATTAAAAGAACCCACGGCACCATAGGGCAACTCGGTGGCACAGCGGTTAGCACTGCTGCTTCACAGCGCCAGGGACCCGGGTTCAATGCCAGCCATGGGTCACTGTCTGTGTGGAGTTTGCACATTCGCCCAGTGTCTGCGTGGGTTTCCTCTGGGGTTTCATCCCACAGTCCAAAGATGTGCAAGTTAGGTGGATTGGCCACGCTAAATTGCCCCTTAGTGTCCAGGGATGTACAGGTTAGGTGGGGTTATGGGGATAGGGTGGGGGAATGAGCCTAGGTAGGTCAGTGCGGTGCTCTTCCAGAGGGTCAATGCAGGCTTGATGGGCCGAATAGCCTCCTTCTGCACTTTAGGGATTCTATGATTTGAAGAAAAGCAGGGAAGTTTCCCTTGACCAACATTTATCACTCAACCAATACCACAAAAAACAGATGAATGGTTATTCATCTTCGCTTTGTGAAAATTGGCTGCCACTTCACCTACAAAGCAAATGACTACACTTTAAAAGCAATTCACAGCTGTAAGGCACTGTAGGATATTCTGACGATGAGAAAGATGCAAGATAAATAACTTTTTCTCATCACACAGATTTCAAAAATTGTTCTTCAAGCAATGCTGACTAACAGTGGCCATGTACTGAAATTGCTCTTTATTCCCTATGAAGCCCCTTATAGCATCATCACGTTCCCTTTCATTTTCGCTATCATGTTTGGTGACTGTGGACATGGACTAGTGATGGCAATAATGGCTCTGGGGCTGATCATGTATGAAAAACACCATAGAAACATAGATATGAATAATGAGGTAAGTGTTTTCTTTCACCAAATAATTGTCCTGACAAATGTGAAATAAGGAAATCTCCACAACTGAATAACCAACATCCACCTTGTCACATTATTATAGGAAATTAGAATCTAAAGTATTTATATTTTTTATTTGTAATTCATTTTAATTTCACATTTCTCAAATATTTAATTTATGAACATTTGCTAAATGTTGATTAAAGCGATCCAAAATATATTAATTCGTAATAAAGTACAATATTTTAAAGTAACTTTGTTTTAGAAAAAAAGTAAAATTAATCTGTTCACATTTGTAATAGTGCGCTCAATCATTTCATTATTTGTATCACATCAATTAGATTGAAATAATTCTTACTTTGCTTTTAGATTCTAAGCATTTTGTGTCATGGACGTTACATCATCCTGCTAATGGGACTCTTCTCGATCTACACTGGTCTAATATACAATGACTGCTTCTCAAAAACTTTCAATCTCTTTGGATCAGCCTGGAATGTCAGAGCTATGTTCCAGCCAAATGGACCTTGGATGTAAGAATGGCACAAGAATGTCCTTGAACTGTATAAGTAACTGTATTCTTGCACAGTAATGTGAAACCTACTCATAGATCAACAAACTGATCTAGGTTGAGGGAGCTAGGGCTTTTCTCTTTTGAGCGGAGGAGGATGAGAGGCGACTTAATAGAGGTTTATAAGATGATGAGGGGGATAGATAGAGTGGATGTTCAGAGACTATTTCCTCGGGTGGATATAGCTGTTAAAAGGGGGCATAACTATAAGATTCAGGGTGGGAGATATAGGAAGGGTGTCCGAGGTAGGTTCTTTACTCAGAGAATGGTTAGGGTGTGGAATGGACTGCCTGCTGTGACAGTGGAGTCGGACCCTTTAGGAACTTTCAAGCAGTTATTGGATAGGCACATGGAGCAAACCAGAATGACAGAGAGTGGGACAGCTTGATCTTGGTTTCAGACAATGCTCGGCACAACATTGAGGACCGAAGGGCCTGTTCTGTGCTGTACTGTTCTATGTTCTATGTTCTATATTCTATTACAAAGTCAGTCAAGAATAACTACAGCCGGGGTCACAAATTTTGGACATCAGTTCGTTATTCTGTAAGGTGCAGCCTCAACAATCAGTCCTGCAAGGGCACCTACATCCCCTGCAACCTTTATGAGAATATATTTTGCTAACAATGAGATAACCCAAATGCAACCCTTGATCTGTCGACCCAACTGCAAAAATGTTACACCACATACGTTTTTCTCTATTCAGGGAAAGCATACTGAAAAATGTATACTGAGAAAAGGAACACATGAACAGGGGTAGGCTGTAACCACTTGGGCCTATCTGCCATTCAACTGGATAATAGCTGTATCTTAAACATATCTATCTCCCTTGGATTTGAAACCCATCATACACTATCCCAATAATATACTCTCAATAATATACGGCCTGGGGGGGTCGGGCTGGAGGGGGGGTGTTGGGCTTGGGGGGGTGTCGGGGTGGGGGGTGTCTGGCTGGAGGGGGGTGTTGGGCTGGCTGGAGGGGGTGTTGGGCTGGTTGAGGGGGTGTTGGGCTGGCTGGAGGGGGTGTTGGGCTGATTGAGGGGGTGTTGGGCTGGCTGGAGGGGATGTTGGGCTGGTTGAGGGGGTGTTGGGCTGGGGGGGTGTTGGGCTGGAGGGGTGTTGGGCTGGGGGGATGTCAGGCTGGGGGGGTGTCAGGCTGGGGGGGGTGTCGGGCTGGGGGGGTGTCGGGCTGGCTGGGGGGGGTGTTGGGCTTGGGGGGGGGTGTCGGGGTGGGGGGTGTCTGGCTGGAGGGGGGTGTTGGGCTGGCTGGAGGGGGTTTTGGGCTGGTTGAGAGGGTGTTGGGCTGGCTGGGGGGGTGTCGGGCTGGGGGGGCTGTTGGGCTGGCTGGGGGGGTGTTGGGCTGGGGGGATGTTGGGCTGGGGGGGTGTTGGGCTGGGGGGATGTTGGGCTGGGGGGGTGTTGGGCTGGAGGGGTGTTGGGCTGGGGGGATGTCAGGCTGGGGGGGTGTCAGGCTGGGGGGGGTGTCGGGCTGAGGGGGTGTCGGGCTGGCTGGAGGGGGGTGTTGGGCTTGGGGGGGGTGTCGGGGTGGGGGGTGTCTGGCTGGGGGGGGGGTGTTGGGCTGGCTGGAGGGGGTTTTGGGCTGGTTGAGAGGGTGTTGGGCTGGCTGGGGGGGTGTCGGGCTGGGGGGGGCTGTTGGGCTGGCTGGGGGGGGTGTTGGGCTGGGGGGATGTTGGGCTGGGGGGGTGTCGGGCTGGGGGGGTGTCAGGCTGGGGGGGTGTTGGGCTTGCTGGGGGGGTGTCGGGCTGGGGGGATGTTGGGCTGGGGGGGCTGGCTGGGGGGGTGTCGGGCTGGGGGGTGTAGGGCTGGGGGGGTGTCGGGCTGGGGGGGCTGTTGGGCTGGCTGGGGGGGGTGTTGGGCTGGCTGGGGGGGTGTCGGGCTGGGGGGGTGTGGGGCTAGAGGGGGTGTCGGGCTGGCTGGGGGGGGTGTCGGGCTGGCTGGGGGGGGCTGTTGGGCTGGCTGGGGGGGTGTCGGGCTGGGGGGGTCGGGCTGGCTGGGGGGGAGTGTCGGGCTGGCTGGGGGGTTGTTGGGCTGGGGGTGTCAGGCTGGGGTGGGGTGTCGGGCTGGGGGGGGTGTTGGGCTGGGGGGGGGGTGTTGGGCTGGCTGGGGGGGTTTTGGGCTGGGGTGGGTGTTGATCTGGGGGTGTCGGGCTGGCTGGGGCTGGGGTGTCGGGCTGGGTGGGTGTTGGGCTGGCTGGGGGGGTTTTGAGCTGGGGTGGGTGTTGATCTGTGGGGTGTCGGGCTGGCTGGGGCTGGGGTGTCGGGCTGGGAGGGGTTTTGGACTGGCTGGGGGTGGGGTGTCGGGCTGGCTGGGGGGGGCTGGCTAAGGGACGTGTCGGGCTGGGGGGGGGGTGTCAGGCTGGGGGGGGGGTGTCGGGCTGGCTGGGGGGGCTGGCTAAGGGGCGTGTCGGGCTGGGGGGGAGTGTTGGGCTGGCTGGGGGGTATCGGGCTGGGGGGGGTTTTGGACTGGCTGGGGGTGGGGTGTCGGGCTGGCTGGGGGGGCTGGCTAAGGGGCGTGTCGGGCTGGGGGGGTGTTGATCTGGGGGGTGTCGGGCTGGCTGGGGCTGGGGTGTCGGGCTGGGTGGGTGTTGGGCTGGCTGGGGGGGGTTTTGAGCTGGGGTGGGTGTTGATCTGGGGGGTGTCGGGCTGGCTGGGGCTGGGGTGTCGGGCTGGGGGGGGTTTTAGGCTGACTGGGGGGTCAGGCTGGCTGGGGGGGCTGGCTGGGGGGGTTTCGGGCTGGCTGGGGGGGGGAGTGTCGGGCTGACTGGGGGGGTGTCGGGCTGGGGGGGGTTTTGGACTGGCTGGGGGTGGGGTGTCGGGCTGGCTGGGGGGGCTGGCTAAGGGGCGTGTCGGGCTGGGGGGGGTGTCGGGCTGCGGGGGGTTTTGGACTGGCTGGGGGTGGGGTCGGGCTGGCTGGGGAGGCTGGCTAAGGGGCGTGTCGGGCTGGGGGGGGGGTCAGGCTGGGGGGTTATGCCTGGACATCGGAGTAGTGGGGAACAACTTGGTGACAAATGCTTGCACTCGGGGCGTCCTCCTCGGGATTGGGATGGTCTGGCTTTGCTGCATTATTTGATTTAAACCCACCCCTTAGCTGCAAATTTCAGGCTCCTGGATGTTGAGACTGCTCACTGTATCCTGGACATGCCCAGAGGGCTTCTGGTCATGTGTAAACCTACCCAGCATGCCCCTCTGGATACCCCCGAACCCCAGCGGATAGGCGTGGCCAAGCTCCATCACCAGCCCAGCAGGTGCTGCCACTCCTCAGAAATGCAGGCCCACAGCAGAGGGTGCTGGAGATTAGCAGAGCTCACCTCAAACAAAGGGCATATATGTACCATGGCCATTGGAACCCTCCCTGGCACACTGCCCCCTCTCAGGGTAGAAACCTCACCAATGACACTATCAGCTAGCCCACCCCTGAGGATCACAAGATGTCTCCATGCCCTACCTATCCACCCCACCCCTGATCCCACCCACCCTGCCCCCGGCCAGGAAATCTGACCAGCTCCCTGTCACAACCTGTGTGTTAAACCCAGGCTCCACATAACACTGCAGCTAATCTCCCAACACATGCGCACATCTCTTGCTCAACCCCATTTGTAGGAGCTGTCCTTGGCATTGAGGCGACTGGCAGCACAAGTTGACCGTCTCTATCCCACAACCAGTTGCCACCCCGCTGCAGGATAACACATGGTCCACAAAGTGTGGAGACCCACAGTAGAAACAGAACTGGGGCCACGCAGTCTATCGCAACAGGGTTGCAGCAGCCACCAGTACCCCTGCTGACAGGGACTGGTACCATAGAATCCCTATAGGAGGCCATTCTGCCAATTGAGTCTGCACTGGTCCTCTGAAAGCGCACCCCACATGGGCCCACTCCCTCACACAATCCCTGTAACGCCACCTAACCTGCAAATCCCTGGACTACAGTTTTATCATGGCCAATCCACCTAATTTACACATCTTTGGACTGTGGGAGGAAACTGGAGCACCCGGAGGAAACCCACGCTGACACGGGGAGAAAGTTCAGACACCGCACAGTCACCCGAGGCCAGATTTGAACCCGGATCCCTGGCGCTGTGAGGCAGCAGTGCTAACACTGTGCCACCGTGCCGCCCCAGGCACTTCTGAAGCGGTCCCTCGGGAGTTGGGTTGGCTATTGGGCGACAAGGCTCGCCTGCTCAGGTCATGTCTAATGATGACTGTATGGAGGCCAGGACCAAGGCAGAGAATCTTTATAATGACGCTCACTCAACAACCAGGAGCGTTATTGAGTAGTGCATCATCTTGTTCAAGATGTGGTTCCATGCCTGGACTGCTCTGGTGGAGCTCTCCATTATAACCCCAGGAGGGTCTGGAACATCATGGTGGTCTGCTGCATCCTGCACAACATTGTGCTGCAGGAGCACGCAGGTCCTTCAGTCCTTTCAACCCTTCCCTCTCCCACTGTCTTTCACTCCACCTTTCCCAAGACTCCCACTCCTTCCCACTACCACAGCTCCCCCTCCCCCCTCCAAATGTCCTACCAGCATCACCACAGGGTGTTGGCTGGGGTTGGCAGTATCAGTGAATCCTGTCCATGGACTTAGGATGATGACAACTCGCTGTGAGATGAGCTCTGCTGCACCACATTATCTGACATAGTCTGACTCCTGTCTTTAGGATAATATACCACTGTCCACCCGGGTGATCCCGGCATGTACACTGGAAAATCCTTCTCATGGGCCCATATATCTTGGAAAGGGCTGGTGGGGGTTGCAGGAGATGGTGAATGATTAGGATTCACTCACTAGGGATGCTGCCATACAAGGAGGGCTCACACTGTTGCCACCATGCCCTGCCACTTCTCAGTGAGAGTGTCACCATATGGGATGTTCATTTTCATGGGGGCCCTATCCAGTCCTAACCTCTACCATCCCACTTCCTACCCAGCAGACACACAACACCCAGCCCCAGCCCATTCTTCACATCAGTCAGACAGAGCTATAGGCAAGTCGGATTGGTGGTGCAAAAGTGATCAATGGTGAGCCCTAACCCCTAACTACCTTCTACCTACTACACCCATGCCAAATTAAGTGTTATCTACCCTCCTTATCTTAGGTGGCCTCCCACTTCTTCCAGGTGTTACCCCAGATAGCACATCAGCAGTAGAGGTGGCCTGCTGCTTGTCTTGCCCTCTACCCTATGATGCCCTTGGAGGTTCTACGCCTGGATGGGCCCTGATAACCTTTGGATGTAAAGGTGATGACATTTCACCCTGTTCTGCCCGCTGCCTATGAGATGCGCCAATGACAGGTGGGGGGAGGGGGGGGGGGGGGTGGGATTGGAAGCGCTGAGGTGTTTTGGCGCCTCCCATGGGAGGTGCCACAATGGGCCCCATTGCTTCCTCCTATCCTCGGAGTCTCGCTGGCCCCGAACTATTCCATGGGATGGAGGTGAGGGTACATTGAGCTCCGAAGGCGCCAAAATCACCTGCCGCTGCCAATGTAGGAGGCCCGCCCTGGTCTGAGCCATGGTCTCGATGCCCTCAGCCATGAGACTGGGACATGTCCCTCAGTGAGTGAGACATTCCCTCATTGTCTTGGTCATGTCCCTCTGCACCTGTGACATGTCCTTCTGTGACTGGCCAAGGTCAGTTAGCGCTCGGCCAATGCTCTCGATGCGCTTGGCCATGACCATTTACGAATGGGCCAAGCTCTGGAGCGCCACAGCTGAAGTGTTGGCAGGTGTAGACTTGAGAGATGAACAGACACTTCCAACACTGATGAAGGTTCAACTCAATTTTATTAACTATTTCTAACTAACTAACACACGATGACTGTGGATCTAAATGATGCTAACAAACTAGAGACCTAAGCCTTGTCCGAACCAGTTGATTCTCTCAGCACGTGTTGTGAGTCTGTGCTGGACTGGATGAGTTCTTATTACACTCAGAGGCAGCACCCAGAATGAGTGGAAACCGTGGTGCCCTCTGCCTTTATAGTGTGTGTATTCTAACTGGTGATTGGCTGCGGTGTTTGTAAATGTTGATTGGTCCCTGTGTGTGTCCATCAGTGTGTGTCTGCACCATGATATATTGGTATATATTATGACATCCTCCCTCTTATAAAACAAAAAGTTGATATAAGCATGTGATAATAAATAGTGTGGGTGTGTGGAGAATGTACCTAGCTACGTGTAAGGTGTGAAGACATATGTACAAGGCTTTATACAGGGAACAAGACTATTTACAGAGGAAGGTGCCTGGTGCAGATGACTACCATGAACTGGAACAACCAACGAATCTATTTACAAATCACTGGATAACGAATGCAACAATAAAGGATATAGGAAAAAAGATCATTTCAGAGAGTCCACATGTGTACAGAGTTCATAAGTTCAGTCTCTGAGGTGGGCGACGAACTCTGGTTGACCGCTTCAAGGGTGGGCAATGGCTGGCGGCTCAGGAGCCTCTGCCAGGGGCAGGCAGAGCGACCGGAAGCACCGTACAGTCCACGGCGGGATCAGTAGAAGAGCTGGTCGGAGGATCCCGTGACGACCCTGGAACCAGGCAAAGAGCACACCTGTTGTGGCGCCGAATGGATCCATCCGGTAAGCGGACCAGGAAGGAGCGGGGGGGCCACCTGCCTTAGAACGACAGCAGGCGCAGACCAGCCACCATCCGGGAGGTGGATGCGAACCTTGTTGCATGGATGGAGGTCGGGAAGGTCAACAGCCCGTGAATCGTAAGAAGTTTTCTGCTGCAGTTGAGACATGTGCATGCGGTGGAGCACAGGGACATAATTGAGGTTGGAAGTGAGAATTGATGGCACCGTCGTTCTGAGGGTGTGGTTCATTAGTAGCTGAGCAGGCGACAGGCCGGTGGAGAGCGGGGCGGAGCGATATGCCAGCAGAGCAAGATGGAAATCTGAACCGGCGTCGGCGGCCTTGCTGAGGAGCCGCTTAACGATGTGGACCCCCTTTTCCGCCTTCCCATTGGATTGGGGGTATAGGGGACTGGACGTAACGTGCTTGAAGTTGTAGAGTCGGGCGAAGCCGGCCCATTCCTGGCTCGCAAAACAGGGGCCATTGTCCGACATGACTGTCAGCGGAATGCCATGTCGGGCAAATGTCTCCTTACAAGCCCTGATCACAGCCGAGGATGTGAGATCGTGCAGCCTGATGACTTCCAGGTAACTGGAGAAGTAGTCGATGATGATGACGTAGTCCCTGCCCAATGCATGGAACAAGTCGATGCCCACTTTGGTCCAAGGCGATGTGACAAGCTCATGGGGCATCAGGGTCTCCCGTGGTTGGGTGGGCTGAAAACGCTGGCAGGTAGAGCAGTTGAGCACCACATTGGCGATGTCATCATTGATGCCCGGCCAGTAGACGGCTTCTCTGGCCCTGCAGCGGCACTTCTTGATTCCTAAATGGCCTTCATGGAGTTGCTCTAACACCAGCTGGCGCATGCTTTGTGGGATGACAATGCGATCCAATTTCAGGAGCACCCCATCGACAACCGGCAGGTCATCGCTGACGTTGTAAAATTGCGGGCATTGGCCCTTGAGCCACCCGTCCGACATTAGGCGCATCACCCGCTGCAGAAGTGGATCAGCTGCTGCCTTGCGTCAAATTTGCATCAGTCGTGCATCCGTAGCTGGCAAATGGGAGGCTGCAAACTGAACGTGAGCGTCTATTTGGCAAATGAAGCCGTCATGATCACACGGAGTTGTGATTGACCTTGAGAGGGCATCGGCAATGGCAAGGTCCTTGACAGGGGTATAGATCAGTTGAAAGTCGTACCTGCGCAGCTTGAGTAGGATAAGCTGGAGGCGAGGCGTCATGTTGTTCAAGTCCTTTTTGATCAAATTTACAAGGGGGCTGTGGTCAGTTTCAACCGTGAACTGCGGAAGTCCATAGACGTAGTCGTGGAACTTCACGACTCCAGTGAGAAGGCCGAGACACACTTTCTCAATTTGCGCATAGCGCTGCTCTGTGGGAGTCATCGCCCGCGACGCATACGCAACGGGGGCCCATGACGAGGCCTCGTCTCGTTGCAGGAGCGTGGCACCAATCCCCGACTGACTGGCATCAGTAGAGATTTTGGTCTCTTTGGTCGGGTCGAAAAAGGCCAACACTGGGGCTGTGGAAAGCTTGGCCTTCAGCTCCTGCCATTCGCGCTCGTGAGCAGGGAGCCATCGGAAATCTGTGGTTTTGCGAATCATGTCTCTGAGGGCCGTGGTGTGTGAGGCGAGATTCAGGATGAACTTCCCGAGGAAATTCACTATACCCAGGAACTGGAGGACCGCTTTCTTGTCCTCGGGCGTCTTCATGGACGTGATTGCTGCAACCTTGTCCTCGTCCGGACGCACCTTCTGGTGGGAGATGTGATCCCCCAGAAACTTGATACTCGACTGGCCGAAGGAGCATTTGGCCCTATTGAGGCGGAGGCCGTGTTCATGGATGCGCCTGAGGACACGCTAAAGGCGGGCAATGTGTTCCTGCGGGGTGGTTGACCAGATAATAATGTCGTCGACATATACCCGGATGCCGTCGATCCCCTTCATCATCTGCTCCATGATCCGGTGGAAAACTTTGGACGCAGAGATGATGCCGAATGGCATCCGGTTGTAGCAGAACCTGCCAAAGGGTGTGTTGAACGTACACAGCTTCCTGCTGGACTCATCGAGTTGGATCTGCCAGAAACCCTTCGAGGCATCCAGTTTGAGAATAGTTTGGCATGGGACATCTCGGACGTGAGCTCCTCACGTTTCGGAATCGGGTAGTACTCCCGCATGGTATTCTGATTCAGATCTTTAGGATCAATACAGATCCGCAGCTCGCCGGACAGCTTCTTGACACAGACCATGGAGCTTACCCAGTCTGTGGGTTCCGTGACCCTAGAAATGACTCCTTGGTCCTGGAGGTCCTGGAGCTGTTGCTTGAGGCGGTCCCTGAGGGCCGCTGGGACTCTGCGAGGTGCGTGAATGACAGGCGTGGCGTGGGGCTTGAGTAAGATTTTATACGTGTACGAGAGCGTGCCCATGCCTTCGAGAACATCATGGTATTGCTGGATGATGGAGTCGAGTTGCGCCTTGAAGTCTGTGTCAGAGGATGCAGACACATCGCTTGAAGAGAGAGAGTGTACTCTCTGCACTAAGTGGAGCAGCTTGCATGCCTGTGCACCAAGCAAGGAGGCTTTTGAGGCAGCAACAATCTCGAATGGGAGAATGACTGTGTGAGCACGATGTGTCACCTCAAGGCGGCAGGAGCCGCTGGCGGCGATGGCATTGCCATTGTAGTCCAGCAATTGACACGCATGAGGCAGGACAGCAGGCTGTACGCAGAGCTTGCGAAAATCTGACAACGCGATGAGATTGGCAGAAGCGCCAGTGTCCAGGCGGAACCTGACAGGGGACCGGTTGACCATAATGGTGGCACACCACTCATCATCCTGGCTGACGCTGTGGACGTGGACAGGTTCAGTGCCACCCTTGGGGGACATCCTGTTCGTAGTAACAACGCCGATTTGGAACGGGACCTGTGGGTCATTGTTGGAATCAAGGTCTCGAGTAGGTTCATTGATGGCAGGCTGCATAGCCCTGACGTCCCTGTGGGGCTGGGTGAACCTCCTAAAAGCAGCAGGCATGGAAGGTCTGCACATTGCAGCGTAGTGGCCTCGCTTGCCAACGTCGGGACTTCGCGGGACATTGCCGTTTTAAGTGGGCGGAGCCACAGTTGCCGCACGCCGGAGCGTCGGACGTTCGTCGCGCCACGGCACATGCGTGGGGCAATCCAGCGTAGCGCGCACCTGCGCGAAGCGGTCGGTGATGTCGGCACGCTCGCTGCGTGTAAGCGCGGGACTCTGCGAAAAGCGTGCAAAATGGCCGCCATCGTTCAGATCCAGAGCCTGAAAAGATTTAATAATTTAGACCCGTTCTGCCTCGTAAGGGGCTTGCCGTGCTGTTTCAGCAGCCTGGATGCATGAGTAGCGCGTGGAGGCATGCTCATGAAGCACACAGGTCTCAATGGCCGTAGAGAGAGTGAGCTGCTTTACTTTTAGTAGCTGCTGGCGCAGGGGCTCAGATTGAACACCAAAAACAATCTGGTCATGGAACATGGAGTCAGAGGTTAACCCATAGTTGCAGGACTGCGCAAGGACTGCGGAGGTGGGTAATAAAGGCTCGTCCTTACCCTGAATTCGCTGCTGAAACATGTTTCTCTCGAAGCTCTCATTGACCTCGACCGCGCAGTAGCTGTCAAACTTCAGAATTATGGTCTTGAACTTCGATTTGTCCTCCCCCTCATCGAAGGTGAGCGAGTTGTAAATGTGCAGAGCATGGTCACCGGCTGTGAAGGGGAAGAGAGAAATCTTCCGTGCGTCCGAGGCAGCTTCCAGGTCCCTGGCTTCGAGGTACAGCTGGAAGGACTGTTTGAAAAGTTTCCAGTTGGAGCCCAGATTCCCTGCAATGCGGAGAGGCGGCGGCGGGCGAACGGAGTCCATTCTGTAGGATGGCACGAGACTGGTGGAAGGCAGATCACTGAAAGGTAGGTCTCAGAAGTGCGAGCATCCCTCAACTTCTGGTACTATGAAGTGTTGGCTAGTGTAGACTTGAGAGATGAACAGACACTTCCAACACAGATGAAGGTTCAACTCAATTTTATTAACTATTTCTAACTAACTAACACACGATGACTGTGGGTCTAAATGATGCTAACTTAAACTAGAGACCTAAGCCTTGTCCGAACAGTTGATTCTCTCAGCACGTGTTGTGAGTCTGTGCTGGACTGGATGAGTTCTTGTTGCACTCAGAGGCGGCACCCAGAATGAGCGGGAACCGTGGTGCCCTCTGCCTTTATAGTGTGTGTATTCTAACTGGTGATTGGCTGCGGTGTTTGTACATGTTGATTGGTCCCTGTGTGTGTCCATCAGTGTGTGTGTCTGCACCATGATATACTGGTGTATATTATGACAGCAGCAATGTCCATGTGCGCCCAAGACTTGTCTGCCTGTGACTGGGCTCTCCTATTCTGTGCCTCAGCAATGGACAGCACAGGGTGCCCCAAGCCTTGGACATCCTGACAATGGCTGACGTCTTGCCGCAAGGCTTCCACCGTGGATGCCACCCTTTCAGTATTGGCCCGCGTGCCAGGCATTGTCGGCAGCATCTCCTGCACCTGAAGGTGATTGGACTCTTCCAGCTGTACTTGCTGACACTGGAAAGTTGCTGACACACTCTCCTGAAGATTCAGGCTGTACTTTTGCATCTGGACCAGTGATGGGATAATGTCTTCCAGAAGAACACCATCTGGACAGCTGGTCCTGGGGATTAGGCAGCCCTCTGACCGTCTGCTCCCTCAAGAGTCATTATCTCCATATGATGTGCTGCAGCATTTGTCCTCACCAGAATGTGACCCAGGAGCCTGATCGCTAACATTACTCACTGAGGTGATCGGCTCTGTGACGGTGGGTGGTGCTGGTGAAAGCAGTGCCGAGAAGTCGGTGTCTTCCCCGGATTGGTGCTCCAGGGTGTGCTCAGGACCTGGCTGGGGGACAGCAACCCTGGCCGTATGGCACCGTCTGCTGAAGATCCGACAAGACAAAACACCTGGGGTGAAATCTTGGGAAGGATTAGTCTGTGGGAGAGGGGTGACTCACTTGCTATTGGAACATTTGTGTTGCATTGGGCTCTCACTTGTTTGCCGCATGCTGGTCTCCAGCACAGTCACCACCCTCACCTCGGCCTCCCCTGTGAGTGGCAGGGACTTCTCCTCTGAGGGGTCTGGACCCAAATATCTGGCATTCCTTCTCCAGTCTTCTGGCGCTCGTGCCAATTATGGTCTGCCTTATTCTTGGCGCACTGAAAGGACACAGTGAGATGCTGGGAGGCAGGTTCTATGGGGGGTCTGTAGCTGGTGGCATTTGTGTACAAGGGGGGACGATTCTCCGAGCCCCACGTCGGGCTGGAGAATCGGAACAACCGCACCACGACGCCCCGACGCCAGTGCGTGATTCTCCGAGGTGCAGAGATTCAGCACGTTTGGCACGGCACCGGCCGCTGGTATCGGCGGGGCCACCGATTCTCCGGCCGAGCGACTGTTCCGACACGACAGAGTCCCGCCAGCGCCGTTCACCCCTGGTCGCTGCTGGCGGGAACTCTGCAGGAATGGTCAGGGGGTAGCCTGTGGAGAGGGAAGGAGGTTCCTTCACCGGGGGGGGGGGGGCCTCCATGGGGTCTGGCCCACCAATCGGCGGGCCGGCCTCTCCCCCTCCCCCCGGGCCTACTTCCTGGCACGTCTGGCCCTTGAACACCGACCCCATGTTGGGTCAGGGGCGGCGCTCGGAGGAAGTCCCTCGCGCATGCGCATGTTGACGCGGCCCAACTGCGCATGCGCAGGTTGACGCGGCGGTAAGGAGGCTGGAGCGGCGTGAACCCCTCCAGCCCCCTCCCTGTGGGGGCCAGAATAGGTCGTACCCGGGCCCTGTTCGCGCCGTCGTGAAACACTACGGCGTTCACGACGGCGCGAACACTTGGCCTCCATATCAGATAATCGTCCCCGAGGTTCCTGGCCAAAGAGGGCAATACATGTGTTGGGGCTTGGTGTAGAGTGGGTTGTAAGGAAGATACAGGCAGATGTGAGGAGTGTGGGTCTGTAAATTTATTTTGTTGGGTACCCAAGCAAATAGAAAACATTTCTCACAGTGAAATCAGTCCATTTCCAATGATCCTAACAAAGATGCAACCTTACTTAACACATTAGGCACAGGCTGACTTTCGATATCAATTGTTCTAAAGTCAGCTGATTCACACCTTGCAAATGCAAACTTTTTGCTAACTTCACAGTTTATTTTATATCTGGAAGAAAAGAGCAGGACAGAGGGAGAATATTTTCTGTGCCCTGACTTAAGTCAGAGGCTCAGTCTGATAAGCTGTCACTTACCAAGGGCTCTTTGTTGAGCTAACCCTTAGAATACTGAGCAAGCAACATATCTCTCAATATTTGACTAATGAAGAAAATAACTGGCTTTTAAGCTGACCACCCTCGACCTTACTGATAGTGTATTGAGCCTGTTCATTTCTGGCCATTTCAAATTACTGATATCCTTCCTTTGTTCCAAAGCTACAAAAACATGCGCAAACAGTAGTTTCGATGCTGGTTTGTCCCAGAAGTGACTCCCTCTTGGGGTAGCTAAATACCACTTCAGATTACCATGGCAACCAGTCTGGTTTCAACTCTATTAGCTTGACACTGCTGAACAGCCAGTTGAATTTCACATCCTAGAAATATTATAAAACAAAAAACCCAGTTCAGGCAATACAGGCAAAAAGGAAGTTGTATGGTCTTTCTCTCTGTCTCTCTCTCTCTCTGTATATATATATATATACACACACATGTATTTGCTTTAACATAACCACATGAGCTGAATACAATCCTGTGCTTTAACATCCCATGGTTCTCTGGCTCTACCAGTTATCATAAATATTTTAAAGACCTTTTTTATATGCCTTTGTAAAATTCAAATGTGAAAGTATCATATTGTGAAAATAAATTGACTGAGTTTTGTTTTATACATGTGGGGAGTGGTGTTGCTGACAAGGCCAGCGATTATTGTCCATCGCATATTGCCTTTGAGCAGCTGGTGGTGAGCTACATTCTTGAACTATTGCAGTCTGTGTAGTGAATTTACTGCCACAGTGACATTTCCACAGCAATCTGTTCCAGCTGACTTGATTTATTAAGCCATTTAAGGGGGCGGTTAAGCGTCAACCATCTGGCTGTGGGTCTGGAGTCTCATGTAGGCCTGGCCAGAATAGGACAGCAGATTTCCTGCTCTGAAGTACATTAATTAACCAGATGGGTTCTTATGACAATCTAGTAGATCCATGGTCACGATCAATAATATTAGCTTTCTAGACCTGATTTATTTCATTAATTGAGTTTAAATTCCCCAGCTGCCATGGCAGAATTTGAATGCCATGTCTGGATCCTTAGGCCAACCATCTGGATTACTAGTCTAGTGCCTTTGTTAATGTCATTATAATGTCAGGTTTTGATGGTGTTTGTGTTTATAAATTATTTACAGCAATGAAACATTACATAATTCAGCCACACTCCAGTTGAATCCTGCAGTGCGAGGAGTGTTTTCAGGACGACCCTATCCATTTGGCATTGACCCAGTAAGTGGTATTAAGCTTCCAATTTCTTTTCCTCCATAAAAAGATTTCTGTATCATTCTATTCTGACATTACTATTTAGATCTCAGAAAAAATGAGAGAAAAAATGAGAGAACAATTCAGAGATCAAAGAATGCTGTTCTTTATGCCCTTTCTCTCCCCCCCCCCCCCCCCCCCCCCCCCACCCTCACCCTACCTTACAACCTCGCAGTCTGGAAATTAGGATTAACCTTCCAAATAATTGTCAGAAATGTAATGCTACACTACTAAAAGGCATTTGACAGTTTTGTACATTTATTATTATTTAGACACTTAACAGATATCTTATCCACGGTACTCTGCATTTTACCTCAATTATGCATTCGACAAATTCCAACACAATAAATTAAATTAAAAGTTAGAGTACTCGGGGACTAGTTTTATGCACCTGGAGCATTGTTTGCCCAGGAACACAATGGGCGCAATTCACCCCACCAGTGATTAAGTGCCCTGCCAGCAGGAAAACCGGAGTGCTTCCCATTGGTGGCCATTTAATGGCACATGGAAAAAATGTTACCCTTAATCGGGCTTTCACTGCTATTCAATGCAGCATAGGGGTTCTCGCTGGACCAGTGAGGGGCGGGACCTGAACTCTATTTAAAATGAACAGCGATCTCAGAGTATTGCTGCAGCACTTCCTCAGTTCCCCCCCCCCCACCCCCCCCCTCAGCACCCCTGATCAGCACTTGAGAATAAAGCGACAGTCTCTTTCAAAAAAGTACTGTGGTTAGAAAACCAGTCGCTCCTCTGAATTAATGGATCCCTGTAAAGCGATATAAATAACCAATCTTAATCCTCCCTTTGAAACTGCCTGGACCCTTCAATCAGAAAGCTTGCAAATTGCAATAGTGCATGAAATTCATCGAATCATAGAATTTACAGTGCAGAAGGAGGCCATTCAGCCCATCAAGTCTGCACTGGCCCTAGGAAAGAGCACCCACCAAAGCCCAAACATTCACCCCATCCCCATAACCCAGTAACCTCACCTAATCTTTTTGGACACCAAGGACACATTAGCATAACCAATCCCCCTAACCCGCAGATCCTTGGACTGTGGGAGGAAAACTTCACTTTATTATTACAGAACTATATTTTTGAGATACTGGCAGACAGGATTTAAAGGCTGCAGATAGGAAGAGCAGCCAAATGACCCCCATCCCAGGAAAGACCCTCAAGCTGAGCTGCTTCAGCCCACCACAGGCCCTCCATCGGCACCCTGGAGGCATTTGTAATGAGGGTACTCACCCCCTTGCCAACCCTTGAACTGCAAGCTGTCAGGTTTCCGTTTCTCAGGACTTGCACCAATCTACGCCAGCGGGACCCTGCAACCCCATAACCCCACCTAATCTTTGGACACTGTGGACAATTTAGCATGAGCAATCCACCTAACCTGCACATCTTTGGACTGTGGGAGGAAACCGGAGCACATGCAGGAAACTAAAGCAGACAGGGAGAGAACGTACAAACTCCACACAGACAGTCATCTGAGGCCGGAATTTAACCCACGTCCCTGTCTCTCTGAGGCATCAGTGCTAACCACTGTGCCACCATACCACCCCAATATAGCCTAGACCAGCAGAGCGGTCCTCTTCTCAGGGCCTATCCTCTGCGCTGAGCTTCGGGAGGGGCGCACATGGAGCTGTGAGGGAAGGGTGACACCCACCTAGCCAGCCAGATCAGCTTAATCAACCCTTGCGATCAATGGAGTGACAGATGTCGCAACCAGACCACCCTCACACAGCCAGACCCCCCTCACACAGCCAGCCCGCCCTCACACCCAGACCCCCCTCACACAGCCAGGCCGCCCTCACACAGCCAGCCCGCCCTCACAGCCAGACCCCCCTCACACAGCCAGGCCACCCTCACACAGCCAGCCCGCCCTCACAGCCAGACCCCCCTCACACAGCCAGGCCCCCCTCACACAGCCAGACTGCCCTCACACAGCCAGACCCCCCTCACACAGCCAGGCCGCCCTCACAAAGCCAGACCCCCCTCACACAGCCAGACCCCCCCTCACACAGCCAGAGCCCCCTCACACAGCCAGACCCCCCTCACACAGCCAGACCGCCCTCACACAGCCAGACCCCCCTCACACAGCCAGACCCCCCTCACACAGCCAGCCCGCCCTCACAGCCAGACACCCCTCACACAGCCAGGCCGCCCTCACACAGCCAGGCCGCCCTCACACAGCCAGACCGCCCTCACACAGCCAGGCCGCCCTCTCACAGCCAGACCGCCCTCACACAGCCAGGCCGCCCTCACACAGCCAGACCCCCCTCACACAGCCAGACCGCCCTCACACAGCCAGACCGCCCTCACACAGCCAGGCCCCCCTCACACAGCCAGACCCCCCTCACACAGCCAGGCCGCCCTCACACAGCCAGACCTCCCTCACACAGCCAGCCCGCCCTCACACAGCCAGGCCGCCCTCTCACAGCCAGGCCGCCCTCACACAGCCAGACCCCCCTCACACAGCCAGGCCGCCCTCACACAGCCAGACCTTCCTCACACAGCCAGGCCCCCCTCACACAGCCAGACCCCCCTCACACAGCCAGGCCGCCCTCACACAGCCAGACCGCCCTCACACAGCCAGACCGCCCTCACACAGCCAGGCCGCCCTCACACAGCCAGACCGCCCTCACACAGCCAGCCCGCCCTCACACAGCCAGGCCCCCCTCACACAGCCATGCCCCCCTCACACAGCCAGGCCCCCCTCACACAGCCAGGCCGCCCTCACACAGCCAGGCCGCCCTCACACAGCCAGACCCCCCTCACACAGCCAGACCCCCCTCACACAGCCAGGCCTCCCTCACACAGCCAGGCCGCCCTCACACAGCCAGACCCCCCTCACACAGCCAGACCGCCCTCACACAGCCAGACCCCCCTCACACAGCCAGACCCCCCTCACACAGCCAGACCGCCCTCACACAGCCAGGCCGCCCTCTCACAGCCAGACCGCCCTCACACAGCCAGACCGCCCTCACACAGCCAGACCCCCCTCTCACAGCCAGACCGCCTTCACACAGCCAGGCCGCCCTCACACAGCCAGGCCGCCCTCACACAGCCAGACCGCCCTCACACAGCCAGACCCACCCTCACACAGCCAGGCCGCCGTCACACAGCCAGACCCACCCTCACACAGCCAGACCGCCCTCACACAGCCAGACCCCCCTCACAGCCAGACCGCCCTCACACAGCCAGGCCCCCCTCACACAGCCAGGCCGCCCTCACACAGCCAGACCCACCCTCACACAGCCAGACCGCCCTCACACAGCCAGCCCGCCCTCACACAGCCAGACCGCCCTCACACAGCCAGACCGCCCTCACACAGCCAGACCGCCCTCACACAGCCAGACCGCCCTCACACAACCAGGCCGCCGTCACACAGCCAGACCCACCCTCACACAGCCAGACCGCCCTCACACAGCCAGACCCCCCTCACAGCCAGGCCGCCCTCACACAGCCAGGCCGCCCTCACACAGCCAGACCCCCCACACACAGCCAGGCCGCCCTCACACAGCCAGACCCCCCTCACACAGCCAGACCGCCCTCAAAGCCAGACCGCCCTCACACAGCCAGACCCCCCTCACACAGCCAGACCCCCCTCACACAGCCAGACCGCCCTCACACAGCCAGACCCCCCTCACACAGCCAGGCCGCCCTCACACAGCCAGGCCGCCCTCACACAGCCATGCCCCCCTCACACAGCCAGGCCGCCCTCACACAGCCAGACCGCCCTCACACAGCCAGACCCACCCTCACACAGCCAGGCCGCCGTCACACAGCCAGACCCCCCTCACACAGCCAGGCCGCCCTCACAGCCAGGCCCCCCTCACACAGCCAGACCGCCCTCACACAGCCAGACCCCCCTCACACAGCCAGACCCACCCTCACACAGCCAGACCCCCCTCACACAACCAGACCGCCCTCACACAGCCAGACCCACCCTCACACAGCCAGACCCCCCTCACACAGCCAGGCCGCCCTCACACAGCCAGACCCCCCTCACAGCCAGACCCCCCTCACACAGCCAGACCCCCCTCACACAGCCAGACCCCCCGCACACAGCCAGACCGCCCTCACACAGCCAGACCCGCCCTCACACAGCCAGACCCACCCTCACACAGCCAGACCCCCCTCACACAGCCAGGCCCCCCTCACACAGCCAGACCCCCCTCACACAGCCAGACCCCCCTCACACAGCCAGACCCCCCTCACACAGCCAGACCGCCCTCACACAGGCTGGCCGCCCTCACACAGGCTGGCCGCCCTCACACAGCCAGGTCCCCATCACACAGCCAGACCCCCCTCACACAGCCAGACCCCCCTCACACAGCCAGACCCCCCTCACACAGCCAGACCCACCCTCACACAGACAGACCCCCCTCACACAGCCAGACCCCCCTCACACAGCCAGACTGCCCTCACACAGGCTGACCCCCCTCACACAGCCAGGCCCCCCTCACACAGCCAGACCCCCCTCACACAGCCAGACCCCCCTCACACAGCCAGGCCGCCCTCACACAGCCAGGCCGCCCTCACACAGCCAGACCCCCCTCACACAGCCAGGCCGCCCTCACACAGCCAGACCCCCCTCACACAGCCAGACCGCCCTCACACAGCCAGACCCCCCTCACACAGCCAGGCCGCCCTCACACAGGCTGGCCGCCCTCACACAGCCAGACCGCCCTCACACAGCCAGACCCCCCTCACACAGCCAGACCCCCCTCACACAGCCAGACCGCCCTCACACAGCCAGACCCCCCTCACACAGCCAGACCCCCCTCACACAGCCAGACCCACCCTCACACAGCCAGACCGCCCTCACACAGCCAGGCCCCCCTCACACAGCCAGACCGCCCTCACACAGCCAGACCCCCCTCACACAGCCAGACCCCCCTCACACAGCCAGACCCACCCTCACACAGCCAGACCGCCCTCACACAGCCAGGCCGCCCTCACACAGCCAGACCGCCCTCACACAGCCAGACCGCCCTCACACAGGCTGGCCGCCCTCACACAGCCAGGCCCCCATCACACAGCCAGACCCCCCTCACACAGCCAGGCCGCCCTCACACAGGCTGGCCGCCCTCACACAGCCAGACCGCCCTCACACAGCCAGACCCACCCTCACACAGCCAGGCCGCCATCACACAGCCAGACCGCCCTCACACAGGCTGCCCGCCCTCACACAGCCAGGCCGCCCTCACACAGCCAGACCGCCCTCACAGCCAGGCCGCCCTCACAGCCAGACCCCCCTCACACAGCCAGGCCCCCCTCACACAGCCAGCCCGCCCTCACAGCCAGACCCCCCTCACACAGCCAGGCCGCTCTCACACAGCCAGGCCGCCCTCACACAGCCAGCCCGCCCTCACACAGCCAGGCCGCTCTCACACAGCCAGCCCGCCCTCACACAGCCAGGCCCCCCTCACACAGCCAGACCCCCCTCACAGCCAGGCCCCCCTCACACAGCCAGGCCGCCCTCACACAGCCAGGCCCCCCTCACAGCCAGACCGCCCTCACAGCCAGGCCGCCCTCACAGCCAGGCCGCCCTCACACAGCCAGGCCCCCCTCTCACAGCCAGGCCGCCCTCACACAGCCAGGCCGCCCTCACACAGCCAGACCGCCCTCACACAGCCAGACCCCCCTCACAGCCAGCCCGCCCTCACACAGCCAGGCCCCCCTCACAGCCAGGCCGCCCTCACACAGCCAGGCCCCCCTCTCACAGCCAGGCCGCCCTCACACAGCCAGGCCGCCCTCACACAGCCAGACCGCCCTCACACAGCCAGACCCCCCTCACAGCCAGCCCGCCCTCACACAGCCAGACCCCCCCTCACACAGCCAGGCCGCCCTCACACAGCCAGACCCCCCTCACACAGCCAGGCCGCCCTCACACAGCCAGGCCCCCCTCACACAGCCAGACCGCCCTCACAAAGCCAGGCCCCCCTCACACAGCCAGGCCGCCCTCACACAGCCAGACCGCCCTCACACAGCCAGACCCCCCTCACACAGCCAGGCCCCCCTCACACAGCCAGGCCCCCCTCACACAGCCAGGCCGCCCTCACACAGCCAGACCCCCCTCACACAGCCAGACCGCCCTCACACAGCCAGACCCCCCTCACACAGCCAGACCCCCCTCACACAGCCAGACCCCCCTCACACAGCCAGACCCCCCTCACACAGCCAGACTGCCCTCACACAGGCTGACCCCCCTCACACAGCCAGGCCCCCCTCACACAGCTAGACCCCCCTCACACAGCCAGACCCCCCTCACACAGCCAGGCCGCCCTCACACAGCCAGGCCGCCCTCACACAGCCAGGCCGCCCTCACACAGGCTGGCCCCCCTCACACAGACAGACCCCCCTCACACAGCCAGGCCGCCCTCACAGCCAGGCCGCCCTCTCACAGCCAGGCCGCCCTCTCACAGCCAGACCGCCCTCACACAGCCAGGCCGCCCTCACACAGCCAGACCCCCCTCACACAGCCAGGCCGCCCTCACAGCCAGACCCCCCTCACACAGTCAGGCCCCCCCCCCACACAGCCAGACCCCCCTCACACAGCCAGGCCGCCCTCAC
Source organism: Scyliorhinus canicula (assembly GCF_902713615.1). Lineage (NCBI taxonomy): Eukaryota > Metazoa > Chordata > Chondrichthyes > Carcharhiniformes > Scyliorhinidae > Scyliorhinus > Scyliorhinus canicula. Next base: position 157,940,400 of record NC_052150.1, read on the forward strand.
AGCCAGACCCCCCTCACACAGCCAGGCCGCCCTCACACAGCCAGACCCCCCTCACACAGCCAGACCGCCCTCTCACAGCCAGGCCGCCCTCACACAGCCAGGCCGCCCTCACAGCCAGACCCACCCTCACACAGCCAGACCCCCCTCACACAGCCAGACCCCCCTCACACAGCCAGACCCCCCTCACACAGCCAGACCCCCCTCACACAGCCAGGCCCCCCTCACACAGCCAGGCCGCCCTCACACAGCCAGACCCCCCTCACACAGCCAGACCGCCCTCAAAGCCAGACCGCCCTCACACAGCCAGACCCCCCTCACACAGCCAGACCCCCCTCACACAGCCAGACCGCCCTCACACAGCCAGGCCGCCCTCACACAGCCAGACCGCCCTCACACAGCCAGACCCCCCTCACACAGCCAGACCCCCCTCACACAGCCAGGCCCCCCTCACACAGCCAGGCCGCCCTCACAGCCAGACCCCCCTCACACAGCCAGACCGCCCTCACACAGCCAGGCCGCCCTCACACAGCCAGACCCCCCTCACACAGCCAGGCCGCCCTCACACAGCCAGACCGCCCTCACACAGCCAGACCGCCCTCACACAGCCAGACCCCCCTCACACAGCCAAGCCGCCCTCACACAGCCAGGCCCCCCTCACACAGTCAGACCCACCCTCACACAGCCAGGCCCCCCTCACACAGCCAGACCCCCCTCACACAGCCAGACCCCCCTCACAGCCAGACCCCCTCACACAGCCAGACCGCCCTCACACAGGCTGGCCGCCCTCACACAGGCTGGCCGCCCTCACACAGCCAGGCCCCCATCACACAGCCAGGCCCCCATCACACAGCCAGACCCCCCTCACACAGCCAGACCCCCCTCACACAGCCAGGCCGCCCTCACACAGCCAGCCCGCCCTCACACAGCCAGACCGCCCTCACACAGGCTGGCCGCCCTCACACAGCCAGGCCGCCCTCACACAGCCAGACCGCCCTCACACAGCCAGGCCGCCCTCACAGCCAGGCCGCCCTCTCACAGCCAGGCCGCCCTCTCACAGCCAGACCGCCCTCACACAGCCAGCCCGCCCTCACAGCCAGACCCCCCTCACACAGCCAGGCCGCCCTCACAGCCAGGCCCCCCCCACACAGCCAGGCCGCCCTCACACAGCCAGGCCGCTCTCACACAGCCAGACCCACCCTCACACAGCCAGACCCCCCTCACACAGCCAGACCGCCCTCACACAGCCAGGCCGCCCTCACACAGCCAGACCGCCCTCACACAGCCAGGCCGCCCTCACACAGCCAGACCCCCCTCACACAGCCAGGCCCCCCTCACACAGCCAGCCCGCCCTCACAGCCAGACCCCCCTCACACAGCCAGGCCGCTCTCACACAGCCAGCCCGCCCTCTCACAGCCAGGCCCCCCTCACACAGCCAGACCGCCCTCACACAGCCAGGCCCCCCTCACACAGCCAGACCGCCCTCACACAGCCCGCCCGCCCTCACACAGCCAGACCCCCATCACACAGCCAGACCCCCCTCACACAGCCAGACCGCCCTCACACAGCCAGGCCGCCCTCACACAGCCAGACCGCCCTCACACAGCCAGACCCCCATCACACAGCCAGACCCCCCTCACACAGCCAGACCGCCCTCACACAGCCAGGCCCCCCTCACACAGCCAGACCCCCCTCACACAGCCAGCCCGCCCTCACACAGCCAGGCCGCCCTCACACAGCCAGACCGCCCTCACACAGCCATAAACCCCCTCACACAGCCAGGCCGCCCTCACACAGCCAGGCCCCCCTCACACAGCCAGACCCCCCTCACACAGCCAGACCCCCCTCACACAGCCAGGCCCCCCTCACACAGCCAGCCCGCCCTCACACAGCCAGACCCCCCTCACACAGCCAGACCCCCCTCACACAGCCAGGCCGCCCTCACACAGCCAGACCCCCCTCACACAGCCAGACCCCCCTCACACAGCCAGACCCCCCTCACACAGCCAGGCCGCCCTCACACAGCCAGACCACCCTCACACAGCCAGGCCGCCCTCACACAGCCAGACCCCCCTCACACAGCCAGACCGCCCTCACACAGCCAGACCGCCCTCACACAGCCAGGCCGCCCTCACACAGCCAGACCGCCCTCACACAGCCAGACCCCCCTCACACAGCCAGGCCGCCCTCACACAGCCAGGCCGCCCTCACACAGCCAGACCCCCCTCACACAGCCAGACCCCCCTCACACAGCCAGACCGCCCTCACACAGGCTGGCCGCCCTCACACAGGCTGGCCGCCCTCACACAGCCAGGGCCCCATCACACAGCCAGACCCCCCTCACACAGCCAGACCCCCCTCACACAGCCAGACCATTCTCACACAGCCAGACCCACCCTCACACAGACGGACCCCCCTCACACAGCCAGACCCCCCTCACACAGCCAGACTGCCCTCACACAGGCTGACCCCCCCTCACACAGCCAGGCCCCCCTCACACAGCCAGACCCCCCTCACACAGCCAGACCCCCCTCACACAGCCAGGCCGCCCTCACACAGCCAGGCCGCCCTCACACAGGCTGGCCGCCCTCACACAGCCAGGCCGCCCTCACAGCCAGACCCACCCTCACACAGCCAGACCGCCCTCACACAGCCAGGCCGCCCTCACACAGCCAGGCCCCCCTCACACAGCCTGGCCGCCCTCACACAGCCAGGCCGCCCTCTCACAGCCAGGCCGCCCTCTCACAGCCAGACCGCCCTCACACAGCCAGGCCGCCCTCACACAGCCAGACCCCCCTCACACAGCCAGGCCGCCCTCACAGCCAGACCCCCCTCACACAGTCAGGTCCCCCCCCCACACAGCCAGACCCCCCTCACACAGCCAGGCCGCCCTCACAGCCAGACCCCCCTCACACAGCCAGGCCGCCCTCACACAGCCAGACCCCCCTCACACAGCCAGACCGCCCTCACACAGCCAGACCCCCCTCACACAGCCAGACCGCCCTCACACAGCCAGACCGCCCTCACACAGCCAGACCGCCCTCACACAGCCAGGCCGCCCTCACACAGCCAGACCGCCCTCACACAGCCAGACCCCCCTCACACAGCCAGACCGCCCTCACACAGCCAGACCCCCCTCACACAGCCAGACCGCCCTCACAGCCAGGCCGCCCTCACACAGGCTGGCCGCCCTCACACAGCCAGGCCGCCCTCACACAGCCAGACCCCCCTCACACAGCCAGACCGCCCTCACAGCCAGGCCGCCCTCTCACAGCCAGGCCGCCCTCTCACAGCCAGACCCCCCTCACACAGCCAGACCCCCCTCACACAGCCAGGCCGCCCTCACACAGCCAGACCCCCCTCACACAGCCAGGCCCCCCTCACACAGCCAGACTGCCCTCACACAGCCAGACCCACCCTCACACAGCCAGACCGCCCTCACACAGCCAGACCCCCCTCACACAGCCAGCCCGCCCTCACAGCCAGGCCCCCCCCCACACAGCCAGGCCGCCCTCACACAGCCAGGCCGCCGTCACACAGACAGACCCCCCTCACACAGCCAGACCCCCCTCACACAGCCAGACCCCCCTCACACAGCCAGACTGCCCTCACACAGGCTGACCCCCCTCACACAGCCAGGCCCCCCTCACACAGCCAGACCCCCCTCACACAGCCAGGCCGCCCTCACACAGCCAGACTGACCTCACACAGCCAGACCGCCCACACACAGCCAGGCCGCCCTCACACAGCCAGGCCGCCCTCACAGCCAGGCCGCCCTCACACAGGCAGACCCCCCTCACACAGCCAGACCCCCCTCACACAGCCAGACCCCCCTCACACAGCCAGACCGCCCTCACACAGCCAGGCCGCCCTCACACAGCCAGGCCGCCCTCACACAGCCAGGCCGCCCTCACACAGCCAGGCCGCCCTCACACAGCCAGGCCGCCCTCACACAGCCAGACCGCCCTCACACAGCCAGGCCGCCCTCACACAGCCAGGCCGCCCTCACACAGCCAGGCCGCCCTCACACAGCCAGACCCCCCTCACACAGCCAGACCCCCCTCTCACAGCCTGGCCGCCCTCACACAGCCAGACCCCCCTCACACAGTCAGACCCACCCTCACACAGCCAGGCCCCCCTCACACAGCCAGACCCACCCTCACACAGCCAGGCTGCCCTCACACAGCCAGACCCCCATCACACAGCCAGACCCCCCTCACACAGCCAGACCCCCCTCACACAGCCAGGCCGCCCTCACACAGCCAGACCGCCCTCACACAGCCAGGCCGCCCTCTCACAGCCAGACCGCCCTCACACAGCCAGACCCCCCTCACACAGCCAGGCCGCCCTCACAGCCAGACCCCCCTCACACAGCCAGGCCGCCCTCACACAGCCAGACCGCCCTCACACAGCCAGACCCCCCTCACACAGCCAGGCCCCCCTCACACAGCCAGACCCCCCTCACACAGCCAGGCCCCCCTCACACAGCCAGACCCCCCTCACACAGCCAGACCCCCCTCACACAGCCAGACCGCCCTCACACAGCCAGGCCGCCCTCACACAGCCAGACCCCCCTCACACAGCCAGACCCCCCTCACACAGCCAGGCCCCCCTCACACAGCCAGACCCCCCTCACACAGCCAGGCCCCCCTCACACAGCCAGACCCCCCTCACACAGCCAGACCCCCCTCACACAGCCAGACCCCCCTCACACAGCCTAGCCGCCCTCACACAGCCAGACCGCCCTCACACAGCCAGACCGCCCTCACACAGCCAGACCCCCCTCACACAGCCAGACCCCCCTCACACAGCCAGACCGCCCTCACACAGCCAGACCCCCCTCACACAGCCAGACCCCCCTCACACAGCCAGACCGCCCTCACACAGCCAGACCCCCCTCACACAGCCAGCCCGCCCTCACACAGCCAGCCCGCCCTCACACAGCCAGGCCGCCCTCACACAGCCAGGCCGCCCTCTCACAGCCAGCCCGCCCTCACACAGCCAGGCCGCCCTCACACAGCCAGACCCCCCTCACAGCCAGCCCGCCCTCACACAGCCAGACCCCCCTCACACAGCCAGACCCCCCTCACACAGCCAGGCCGCCCTCACACAGCCAGGCCGCCCTCCCACAGCCAGGCCCCCCTCACACAGCCAGAACCCCCTCACACAGCCAGACCCCCCTCACACAGCCATGCCCCCCTCACACAGCCAGACCGCCCTCACACAGCCCGCCCGCCCTCACACAGCCAGACCCCCCTCACAGCCAGCCCGCCCTCACACAGCCAGACCCACCCTCACACAGCCAGGCCGCCCTCACACAGCCAGCCCGCCCTCACACAGCCAGCCCGCCCTCACACAGCCAGACCGCCCTCACACAGCCAGACCCCCCTCACACAGCCAGAGCCCGCCCTCACAGCCAGGCCGCCCTCACACAGCCAGACCGCCCTCACACAGCCAGACCCCCCTCACACAGCCAGGCCGCCCTCACACAGCCAGGCCGCCCTCACACAGCCAGACCCCCCTCACACAGCCAGACCGCCCTCACACAGCCAGACCCCCCTCACAGCCAGCCCGCCCTCACACAGCCAGACCCCCCTCACACAGCCAGACCCCCCTCACACAGCCAGGCCGCCCTCACACAGCCAGGCCGCCCTCTCACAGCCAGACCGCCCTCACACAGCCCGCCCGCCCTCACACAGCCAGACCCCCCTCACAGCCAGACCCACCCTCACACAGCCAGACCGCCCTCACACAGCCAGACCCCCCTCACACAGCCAGGCCCCCCTCACACAGCCTGGCCGCCCTCACACAGCCAGGCCGCCCACACACAGCCAGACCCCCCTCATACAGCCAGGCCGCCCTCACACAGCCAGACCCCCCTCACACAGCCAGGCCGCCCTCACACAGCCAGGCCGCCCTCACACAGCCAGACCGCCCTCACACAGCCAGACCCCCCTCACACAGCCAGGCCGCCCTCACACAGCCAGGCCGCCCTCACACAGCCAGGCCGCCCTCACACAGCCAGACCGCCCTCACACAGCCAGGCCGCCCTCACACAGCCAGACCCACCCTCACACAGCCAGACTGCCCTCACACAGGCTGGCCGCCCTCACACAGCCAGACCCCCCTCACACAGCCAGACCCCCCTCACACAGCCAGGCCGCCCTCACACAGCCAGACCCCCCTCACACAGCCAGACCGCCCTCACACAGCCAGACTGCCCTCACACAGGCTGGCCGCCCTCACACAGCCAGACCCCCCTCACACAGCCAGACCCACCCTCACACAGCCAGACTGCCCTCACACAGGCTGGCCGCCCTCACACAGCCAGACCCCCCTCACACAGCCAGACCGCCCTCACACAGCCCGCCCTCACACAGCCAGACCGCCCTCACACAGCCAGGCCGCCCTCACACAGCCAGACCCCCCTCACAGCCAGGCCGCCCTCACACAGCCAGACCCCCCTCACACAGCCAGACCGCCCTCACACAGCCAGACTGCCCTCACACAGGCTGGCCGCCCTCACACAGCCAGACTGCCCTCACAGCCAGCCCGCCCTCACACAGCCAGACCCCCCTCACACAGCCAGCCCGCCCTCACACAGCCAGGCCCCCCTCACACAGCCAGACCGCCCTCACACAGCCAGACCGCCCTCACACAGCCAGGCCCCCCTCACACAGCCAGCCCGCCCTCACACAGCCAGACCCCCCTCACACAGCCAGCCCGCCCTCACACAGGCTGGCCGCCCTCACACAGCCAGACAGCCCTCACACAGGCTGACCACCCTCACACAGCCAGACCGCCCTCACACAGCCAGCATTTTCCGAGCATTTTTAATTTCATTACTTAACATATCTCATTCCTTCAGCATCTTTTAAAACCAAACTTTGGTGTCACCTAAACAGCGCCACTTTAGTTTCCTCAACTGCTTTTGATTCTGATAGTGTCTTGTAATTTGGATCTGACTCTTAAAAACTGCTACTCCCATCCATTTATAAAATATTTTCATCATCCAAAAATTCTTTAAGACCCAAAACTAATGATGCTCTCAATACAGATGTTAAGCTTCATTGTTATTTATTCTCAGATATGGAACATTGCTGTAAATAAGCTAACGTTCCTGAACTCCTACAAGATGAAGATGTCAGTCATCCTGGGGGTCATTCACATGCTTTTTGGAGTCACGCTAAGTTTACTGAACCACATGTAAGTACAGAGCCCTGGCTGCAACTTGTAAACAGCAGATAGAAAATGAAGAGATTGCTTAAGAATCTCATGGCTTCAGTTGTCCAATTACTCTGTTGCATTTAAAAAGAACTTAAATTCTGACTTTTCAGTGGTCCTTGCTTCTTTGTCAAAAGCATCTGAGATCTTTCAGCTGTAAAGAGATTGCTTACTTTCATTAACACTTTCATTAACGCACTCACACGGTCTCACAAGGCGTCGCGATGTGAATCCCGCCCATTATGCCTCATCTTTTAGTAAATCTGCATATTAGAGTGGCACAGCTAGTCTCACTCTAATATGCTCTCCACGATCTACCAAAGGCGTCGGATCTGACTCCCTCGCCGTGGAAATCTCTGCGCCATTCAGTTCCAGTTTCCACAAATGGTGACAAGACAGAATGGCACTTGTGGGGGTCTCCCAGAAGATTGGAGGCCCCCAAGGGCATACCCTCTGGGCAGGGTGGCATCCTGGTACTGCTGATGCCAGGCTGGGACCCTGGGAGTGGCTCCTGGATGCAAGCCTGGCACTGCCAAGGTGCCATGGGGCACTGCCAGAGTACCAAGCTGGCAATTTCCCACCCTGCAGATTGGGGATGTGTGGTGGGAGTTGAGTACCCCGCTTATCGGTGATTTGGGGTTTGCGGATCGTGTCGGGAAGTCGCAAAGTCGGGATGCCATCCTGCACTGAGAAGTTCCTGAGAGCGGAGCTCCTCACAGCAGGAAATGGGGCTAAGTGGAGCATTGGCCATACGTTCCCCGCTAAGGCCCCCAATCTACCTAAACAGCTGTTTGATAGTGTGGTTTATCTCGGGACTCTGAGTGCCGAGAAACACCCGCCTCATTGCGTGCAACAAGACTTCCCATTCAGGGAGTTCGCGCCCTTAATATCTACTACCTAAAACTGACTTGAGTAACAATTGTGGGAAAATTTTTCATTCCCCACCCCCATTGACCTTTTTGACTTTGATCACTACAAATTCTCCATGAGAAAATAGTGCTGTTATTATCAAGTTAAAACTTGATGTGAACTTGCAGTGCATGGTTTCCACCTAGTGTTGAGGAGGCAGATTTTTCAAAAGTTTCCTTTCCTTGTTTGCCATTCCAATCAAAGGCTCTGGCATCACATGCTGATTCTGTTTCATCAGTTTGTGCTGTAATTAATTTGTTTAATTCATGTGTCGTAGTGTCCACATTGAGCAATTAGTATATAAGTAAACATTTGTTTCACATACAAATGTTAATTCCACATAATCCACATGCCTATAGGATTTAGTATTACACATGCAACAATAGCAAAGATTGCTCAGAATTAATATCATTCAAATTAATACTAATACAGCTTTTATTCTATCTCTGAATTCTTTTTCCGTCATGATTTTTATGGAGTGGTCTTCCACTCACCCCTTAATGACAGCTGAGCCATTGAAGGGGCATACCTACACCAGGAGTTTCCACTTTCCACTCCACCACACAGAAATTTCTCTCCCATCCTGATTTTTATAGTTTCACCAAAGTACAGATCATAGAATCATAGCATCCTTACCGTGCATTCGGCCCATCGAGTCTGCACCGACTCTCTGAAAGAGCATTCCACCCAAGTTTAGTCCCCTGCCCTATCCTAATAGCCCCTTAATCTAACCGACACATCGCGCACGATTCTCCGTTGCCTGATGCCAAAATTGTGTTCAGCCGGCGATCGGGCAGAGAATGGGCTCCGACGCCGAAATCGGGGCGGGCGCCGGTTTGACGCAAGTCAGCCATGCTCCGACCCCTCCAAACTGGCGTCATCATGACGCGTGCCACATGCTATTGCAACAACGTTGCCGTGTCACCGGCCGGCCCACCCGTGATGCTCTGCCCCCCGATGGTTTAGTTCACTGGGCTAAATCGCTGGCTTTTAAAGCAGACCAAGCAGGCCAGCAGCACGGTTCGATTCCCGTACCAGCCTCCCCGGACAGGCGCCGGAATTTGGCGACTAGGGGCCTTTCACAGTAACTTAATTGAAGCCTACTCGTGACAATAAGCGATTTTCATTTCATTTTCATTTCATTTTCATTCATTTCATTTCATTTTCATTTCATTTCATTTCATGGGCCAAGTTCCCAACGGTGCGGGCCATGACAGATCACACAAATCGTGAAGCTGGCATGGTGTCTGCGGACTGTGTCCAACACTGCCACACTTGGCCGGGATCCGTGCCGCTGGCTGGGCGGGCTTTTACGAGGGCTGAGGGGACTGGTGGGAGGTGGTCAGGGGGTGTCCCGGGCATGGGGTTTGGAGTTACAGTTGGCGGTTTGGGGTCGTGCACGACCAGCGCCATGATGTACGGCACGCTCGTTGTAGGCCATCAGCCGTTCACATGCGCGGCCCAGATTCCAGACAATCTCCAGCCGTTTTCGGCACAGGAGGCGGGAGAATCTCGGCGTCGGTGCTAGCCCCTCACCGGTCCTGGAATCACACCGATATTTTGGTTGTTAAAGACCACACAGGGTCTGCTGGTGCCGGCACTTAGCCGCAGAAATGGAGAATCCAGTCCATCAGTTTTGGACACTGGCAATTTAGCATGGCCAGTTCAACTAACCTGCACATCTTTGGACTGTGGAAGGAAATCTGAGCACCCGGAGGAAACCCACGCAGACACGGGGAGATCTTGCAAACATCACACAGTCAACATGGTCGGAATGGACACAGGTCCCTGGCGCTGTAAGGCAGGAGTGCTAACCACTGTGCCACCATGCCACCCCCTGTAAGGAACAATTCTCCGGCCTCATTACGCTCTCGCTGAAGCGAAACAAGGCTTCCGAACATCGGGAGAGGCCATAAACAAGAACCATGCCAGCCGGCAACTAGTTTGCGATGCAACCGCCCGCTCCCATAGGCAAATTTGGAATTTCGCCGTGGTGTGGCAAGAAACCAATTATCACCACAAAGCCCAATTTCCATACAATTAAAGGGAGAAACCCCATATCCAACTGCCTCGTGTCATTGAATGGCTCCCCAGCAAGTGCTCACACCGGCGCCGAGTAGTGGCCCTTTTGAAAAACATATACCTGGCAGAAGGGCTTCTGTGGGAAGCCGAGGAGGTGAGCAGCCATCTTTGTTCACAGGAGGGCAGCACGGTGGCACAGTGGTTTGCATTGCTGCCTACAGCGCTGAGGACCTGGGTTCGAATCCCGGCCCTGGGTCACCGTCCGTGTGGAGTTTGCAGATTCTTCCCGTGTCTGCGTGGGTTTCACCTCCACAACCCAAAGATGTGCAGGGTAGGTGGATTGGCCACACTAAATTACCCCTTAATTTGAAAAAATAATTAGGTACTCTAAATTTTTTTTAAAATCTTTGTTCACAGACAAAGACCCCGGGGGTGCTGGGCTTGCCACCCCAGTGCTCGGTGGGGGGTGGGGGGTGGGGGTGGGGGGATGAGGGACCGTCGGCTGGGGTGGGGGACCCTTCACAGGGGTGGGCCTCCATAGGAGGTGGGGGGGTTGTTGGGTGGCAACCAGCAGGCAACCGTCCATGGCACCACCATGCCAACCCCTCGATTATGTGTACCCATTCCGGGGGCAACCCTTGTCCCTGCCCGTCTGACCCAACAACCAGCCATAACCCACACCGACTGCCGAGGCTTCTGGCCATGCGACTGAAGGATATTGCTGATAGGGAATTGGCAATCATGGTTAAGTGAGCACTTTACACATGCCAAGTGGATCCCCATGGGTGGGTGGGCGACTTAGCATCTGGGAGGCAACACCACACACGTAACTCCCGAACACCCAGGAGATGGGACACAGCTCCAGGGACATATCCACAGCCGGAGGGTGGGTGAGTGCTGTGTTGTTTCCCGTTTTGCTTTACCTGGATGGCTTGGAATTGTAGTGTTGAACAAAGAACAACAAGCTTGTTAACTAACAAAACTAATTTATTAACACTACTAAATAAGATTTGTATGTATTCCTGAAGTATAAGGTTACTACATTAAATTATGCTATCTCGAACTACAGGGGTCTGATTCTCCGCATCACCACCCTAGGCCATTGCCTGAGGCCTGCCCCACTATTCTCCATCCCCGACCAGCCGAATTCCCGACAGCGTATTTCTAATGTGGTCCTGCCGTTTGGGAAACTCGGGTCGCGGCTGCAGACTCGGTTGCAAAGGCGCATGGCGCACAATGCGATTACGCCACTTCCGAGAAGGCATTTTGATGAAAAAGACTCAAAGTGTCCAGTAGTAACAAAAGATTTATTGAGTAACTAAAACAATAATTTTGTGAGTTCTTTACTTTAATATTAAAACTGGCAATAAGGTTAACAAGATCTAAATACAGTAACTATGTTTAACTACACTAACACTGAGCTAATCTACAGTCATGTCCTCTCATCACAGTACACCCAAAAGAGAGCGGGGAACAGCACGAGCTTGCTTTTATACGCCTGTTAGCACTGCCCTCTAGTGATCATCTGATTCTACTGATTACACATTAACCCCTTATATATGCACATACAGAGATCACTACAGGTGTGGATTCTCCGCCTGATTGCCAATTACAATATCTGCGTTGGGCAACGGAGAATCCAGCCCCACATCTCTCGTTAATCTGTTCTGTAAGTTTGGAGCATTTGTCATCTCTTATACCCGCATCCCTGAGAATAAATTTTAATCTTTTGGGAAGATGAATGGGCAAATTTCTGACGTAACTTTCACAAAATCAACATTTTGTCTTCTAAACTCCGGTAGTCTGATGCTAATAGTACTTCCATAATTTCTTTACTGAAACATTAGGATTCAATAATGGAAGTGTCCAGATTGAGTAAATTGCAAGTTCACAGTTTTCCATGACAATTTTCATATGTGCTTTCTTCGTCAGTGGTCAGATCAATAGTAACAATATTTCGCTCGATATAACATCTGTGCCGATAAAACGATTCCTTCCGGCAACAAGGAATCACTACTCTTTTCAGTGATTTAAGGGTATTATCCCCAAATCTGAAACTCGCGGAACATCCAAATTCCTTAACGTTGTTCCGATCTTTGTCACTTAGAGTCCAGGTAACATTTCAACCAGGTAACAGATCAATATACCGTAGATCTCCATCTGCTGTCTAATACAGTACAATTGAAGGACTCTGCCGCCAGCACATTCATCACTGGATGAAACTTCTTGTTGCTACGATAATGCCTTCTCTTTGGTCAATATCTCCCTCATAGTCTTCTGTCTCACCTTTGGTTTCAAACATCCTATTATATCTCTTAGAACAGTTTATTGCATAATGGAATTTCTAATCACAACTAAAACTCTGATTGGCTACACCCTGGGCATTTCTGGGTTTCATTTTCTGTTGAAATTTCCTAATTCATTCCTCCTGCCATAATCGTTAGGTGTTTCTGTTCTTGTGTTTAAAAAAAATATTTTTATTCATAACACAAACAGTACTCGACGCCACCGTGCCCCCACCCATTGGCAACAACCAGGTCTCCAAAGTGCAGAATGAACAACGCCATCTGTGTGCTTCTGATTTCCTAAGCATTTCCTCATTTAGAAAATAGTCTCAGCCTAAATTTCTCCTTCCAAAGTGCATGACCTCACACTTTTCCACATTGTATTTCATTTGCCACTTCATTGCCCACTCTCCTAAACTGTCCAATTCCTTCTACAGTCCCCTTGCTTCCTCAATACTATCTGTCCCTCTACAGAGCTTTGTATCATCTGCAAACTTAGCAAAAGTGCCTTCAGTTCCTTCTTCCAGATCATTCATGTATATTGTGAAAAGTTGTGGTCCCAGCACTGACCCCCGAAGCACACCACTAGTCACCGGCTGCCATCCTGAAAAAGACCCCTTTATTCCCACTCTCTGCCTTCTGCCAGTCAGCCAATCCTCAATCCATGCCAGAATCTTACCCTGAACACCATGGGCTTTTAACTTATTTAACAATCTCCTGTGAGTCACCTTGTCAAAGGCCTTCTGAAAATCTAAATAAATCACGTCCACTGGTTTTCCTTTGTTTAACATCCTTGTTACCTCCTCAAAGACCTCTAACAGATTTGTCAGACATGACCTCCTTTTGACAAAGCCGTGCTGTCTCAGTCCTATTTTACCATGCACTTCCAAGTACTCCGCAATCTCATCTTTAATAACAGATTCTAAAATCTTACCAAGTCAGGCTAACCGGCCTATAATTTCCTGTCTTCTGCCTCCCTCCCTTCTTAAACAGTGGTGTTACATTAGATACTTTCCAGTCCTCTGGGACCCTTCCTACCTCCGGTGATTCCTGAAAGATCACCACCAATGCCTCCACTATCTCCTCAGCTATCTCTTTCGGACCCTGGGGTGTAGTCCATCCGGTCCAGGTGACTTATCCACCTTCAGACCCTTCAGTTTCCCCAGAAACTTCTCCTTAGTAATGGTCACTGCACTCACCTCTGCCCTATGATTCTCCTGGAGCTCTGGTATCCCACTGGTGTCTTCCACCGTGAAGACTGATGCAAAGTAACTACTGTATTCAGTTTGTCTGCCATTTCTTTGTTTCCTATTATTACTTCTCCAGCCACGTTTTCCAGTGGTCCAATGTCTATTTTTGCCTCTCACCTTTTATATATTGAAAAAACTCTTCCTATCTTATTTTATATTACTAGCTAGCTTGCAGTCATATTTCATCTTCTCCCCCCCCCCCTTATTGCTTTTTTTTAGTAGTCCTCTGCTCACTTTTAAAGGCTTCCCAATCCTCTAGATTCCCACTAATCCTCACCACTTTGTATGCTTTTTTTTTTGGCTTTTATGCTGTCCTTGACTTCCCTCGTCAACCATAGATGCCTTGTCCTGCCCTTAGCATGTTTCCTCCTCCTTGGGATGAATTTCTGCTGTGCCTCCTGAATAACCCCCAAAAACTCCTGCCATTGCTGTTCCACTGTCTTCCCTGAAAATGAAATGAAATGCTAGGCTCCTTGTCAAATCAACTCTGGCCAGCTCCTCCCTCATGTCTTTGTAGTTACCCTTATTTAATTGTAATACCGTTACATCTGATTGCAGCTTCTCCCTCTCAAACTGCAGGATAAATTCTATAATATTGTGGTCACTGCTCCCTAAGGGTTCCTTCACCTTAAGTTCCCTAATCAAGTCTGCCTCATTACACATCACCAAATCCAGAATTGCCTGTTCCCTCGTGGGCTCTACCACAAGCTGCTCCAAAAAACCATATCTTAAACATTAGTGGGAAGTGCTCCAACTGCATCTCATTCGTCCACATTGGATCCTTATATAGCAATTTTACCCTAGCCACAAACTTAGGCCCAATCCCAAACTTCTCCAGTACAACAAACAGATACCTCCACTCCACTCTGTCAAATGCTTTCTCCACATCCAATGCCACCACCATCTCTAACCCTCTGCTGGAGAAAGCACCACATACTGCAGCTGTCGCATGTTCGACGACAGCTGCCTCTCTTGACGAACTCCGTCTGATCCTCCCCCACCACCTTCGGAAGACACCCCTCCCGCCTCACTGCCAGCACCTTCACCAACATCTTGGCATCCACGTTCAGTAGAGAAATGACTTAACTGACCCACACTCCACCGGATCCTTATACATTTTCAGAAGCAATGACATAGATGCCAGCCTCAGTCTCAGGTAACCTCCCGCCCCCCCATCTTTGCCATTGCATCCTCAAAGATTTCCACCATCAGTGGTGCCAATCTGTCCTTAAACTTTTTGTCTTAAATGTCCAATTTAAAATTCGCATCCTTTCTTTTTTTTTCATTTTTAAAAATAATTTAGAGCACCCAATTATTTTTTTTCCAAATAAGCGGCAATTTAGCATGGCCAATCCACCTAACCTACACATCTTTGGGTTGTGGGGGTGAAACCCACGTAGACACGTGGGGAATGTGCAACCTCCACACGGACAGTGATCCAGTGCCGGGTCCTCAGTGCCATGGGCTGCTGTGCTAAACACTGTGCCCCGTGCCGCCCTTCCTATCCTTTTATAAAACTCCACCAGGAACCCATCTGGCCCCCGCGCCTTACCTGACTGCATCTTCCCTATGTTGTCCATCCGGTCCTGGCACCTTACCTGACTGCATCTTCCCTATGTTGTCCATCCGGTCCTGGCACCTTACCTGACTGCATCTTCCCTATGCTGCCAATCCGGCCCCGGCACCTTACCTGACTGCATCATCCCTATGCTGCCCATCCGGTCCCGGCAACTTACCTGACTGCATCTTCCCTATGCTGCCCATCCGGCCCCCCAGCCTTACCTGACTGCACCTTCCCTATGTTGCCCATCCGGCCCCGGCACCTTACCTGACTGCATCTTCCCTATGCTGCCCATCCGGCCCCGGCGCCTTACCTGACTGCATCTTCCCTACGCTGCCCATCCGGCCCCCCAGCCTTACCTGACTGCATCTTCCCTATGCTGCCCATCCGGCCCCCCAGCCTTACCTGACTGCATCTTCCCTATGCTGCCCATCTGGCCCCGGCACCTTACCTGACTGCATCTTCCCTACGCTGCCCATCCGGACCCGGCACCTTACCTGACTGCATCTTCCCTATGCTGCCCATCCGGCCCCGGCACCTTACCTGACTGCATCTTACCTATGCTGCCCATCCGGCCACCCAGCCTTACCTGACTGCATCTTCCCTACGCTGCCCATCCAGACCCGGCACCTTACCTGACTGCATCTTCCCTATGCTGCCCATCCGGTCCCGGCACCTTACCTGACTGCATCTTCCCTACGCTGCCCATCCGGACCCGGCACCTTACCTGACTGCATCATCCCTATGCTGCCCATCCGGCCCCCCAGCCTTACCTGACTGCATCTTCCCTATGTTGCTCATCCGGTCCCGGCACCTTACCTGACTGCATCTTCCCTATGCTGCCCATCCAGCCCCCCAGCCTTACCTGACTGCATCTTCAGTACGCTGCTCCTCCGGTCCCGGCACCTTACCTGACTGCATCTTCCCTATGCTGCTCCTCCGGTCCCGGCGCCTTACCTGACTGCATCTTCCCTATGCTGCCCATCCGGACCCGGCACCTTACCTGACTGCATCTTCCCTATGCTGCCCATCCGGACCCGGCACCTTACCTGACTGCATCTTCCCTATGCTGCCCATCCAGCCCCCCAGCCTTACCTGACTGCATCTTCCCTATGCTGCCCATCCGGTCCCGGCACCTTACCTGACTGCATCTTCCCTATGCTGCTCCTCCGGTCCCGGCGCCTTACCTGACTGCATCTTCCCTATGCTGCCCATCCGGTCCCGGCGCCTTACCTGACTGCATCTTCCCTATGCTGCCCATCCGGCCCCCGGCACCTTACCTGACTGCATCTTCCCTATGCTGCCCATCTGGTCCCGGCGCCTTACCTGACTGCATCTTCCCTATGTTGCCCATCCGTCCCCCCAGCCTTACCTGACTGCATCTTCCCTATGTTGCCCATCCGGCCCCCCAGCCTTACCTGACTGCATCTTCCCTATGCTGCCCATCCGGCCCCGGCACCTTACCTGACTGCATCTTCAGTACGCTGCCCATCCGGCCCTGGCACCTTACCTGACTGCATCTTCCCTATGTTGCCCATCCGGCCCCCCAGCCTTATCTGACTGCATCTTACCTATGCTGCCCCTCCGGCCCCCCAGCCTTACCTGACTGCATCTTCCCTATGCTGCCCATCCGGTCCTGGCACCTTACCTGACTGCATCTTCCCTATGCTGCCCATCCGGTCCCGGCACCTTACCTGACTGCATCATCCCTATGCTGCCCATCCAGCCCCCCAGCCTTACCTGACTGCATCTTCCCTATGCTGCCCATCGGCCCCGGCACCTTACCTGACTGCATCTTCCCTATGCTGCCCATCCAGCCCCCCAGCCTTACCTGACTGCATCTTCCCTATGCTGCCCATCCGGCCCGAAGCACCTTACCTGACTGCATCTTCCCTATGCTGCCCATCCGGCCCCCCAGCCTTACCTGACTGCATCTTCCCTATGCTGCCCATTCGGCCCGAGGCACCTTACCTGACTGCATCTTCCCTATGCTGCCCATCCAGCCCCCCAGCCTTACCTGACTGCATCTTCCCTATGCTGCCCATTCGGCCCGAGGCGCCTTACCTGACTGCATCTTCCCTATGCTGCCATTCCGGCCCCCGCGCCTTACCTGAGTGCATCTTCCCTACGCTGCCCATCCGGCCCCGGCACCTTACCTGACTGCATCTTCCCTATGTTGCCCCTCCGGTCCCGGTGCCTTACCTGACTGAATCTTCCCTATGTTGCCCATCCGGCCCCCCAGCCTTACCTGACTGCATCTTCCCTATGCTGCCCATCCGGCCCCGGCACCTTACCTGACTGCATCTTCCCTATGCTGCCCATCCGGCCCCGGCACCTTACCTGACTGCATCTTCCCTATGTTGCCCCTCCGGTCCCGGTGCCTTACCTGACTGCATCTTCCCTATGTTGCCCATCCGGCCCCCCAGCCTTACCTGACTGCATCTTCCCTATGCTGCCCATCCGGCCCCGGCACCTTACCTGACTGCATCTTCCCTATGCTGCCCATCTGGTCCTGGTACCTTACCTGACTGCATCTTCCCTATGCTGCCCATCTGGTCCTGGCATCTTACCTGACTGCATCTTCCCTATGTTGCCCATTCGGCCCCCCAGCCTTACCTGACTGCATCTTCCCTATGTTGCCCATCCGGCCCCGGCACCTTACCTGACTGCATCTTCCCTATGCTGCCCATCCGGTCCCGGCACCTTACCTGACTGCATCTTCCCTATGCTGCCCATCCGGCCCCCCAGCCTTACCTGACTGCATCTTCCCTATGTTGCCCATCCGACCCCGGCACCTTACCTGACTGCATCTTCCCTATGTTGCCCATCCGGCCCCGGCACCTTACCTGACTGCACCTTCCCTATGTTGCCCATCCGGCCCCGGCACCTTACCTGACTGCATCTTCCCTATGCTGCCTTCACTTCCTTCAACGCTAATAGCTCCTCTAACCTGGTCTTTTACAGCTCTGGCTATTCCAGTCGCTTCAACATCCACAACTCATCCTCCAGCGGCTGTTTTATATAGCACCCTATAAAAGTCCTCAAACACCCTGTTCCCCAGCTCCGGAGCCACCACCACCCCTTTGGGCACACGCACAATCCTCAGGTTATGCCTTCGCAACCGGTTTACCAGGTCCTCCACCTTGGCTCTCAGCCCTCTGTTGATGTCTACAACCCTCCGCATCGCCTTATCCACTAAAGTGAAACGGTCGCCATGCCATGACAAGGCCTCCTCCACCCCTTTCATTTTCTCCCCTTTGCTCCTGTACCATTGTCGAAGTTCTCACCAATTCCTCTCTCACCGGACAAGGGTCTCTCCCACCCATGCCTTAAGCGAGGCCATCATCACCATCTAATGCTTTTCAAAATGCCTTGGAAACGGCCTTTCGGACCCCCAGCCATCACCTCCGTCATCCGTGATGGGCGCGGCCCCACCCAACGGGCTCTCTCCGGCTATCATTCTTCCTGTTGCACTTCTCACAACAGTCAGCGGCAGACTTTCGTAACCGGAAGTCATCCTCATTTTTAGTTATCAGACTTCTCTCGTATTGACGCTTGTGTCCTGTTTCCATACCATCTCGCACCCCATTAACATCGTCTGTCTTATCACCGTTCGGCTCACTTGTGCCATGAATGCTGCCGGGAAGAAATGTTTGCCCAGGAACTTTAGAATAATAATAATCATCATTATTGTCACAAGTAGGCTTACATTAAAACTGCAATGAAGTTACCGTGAAAAGCTCCCAGAGCTTTTTTAGAGCCTCTGACATTTGTTCTAACAGGGTGTGGAGTCTTTCTGCAAATTAACCTCCGTCAAAACCAGAAGCCTATCCATATTTCTAACTTTAGCTCAGTCTCATAACTTGGAAGCCAGCACGGGTTGAGGAACTGCAACACCAAATTTTTGCAGCCCAGCATTAGTCTGCTAAATTCCATTTTATACACTTCTGTGGAGGTATCCTCCGGCTTCCTAAATTTGTCAAAATCTGACATGATAAGTCATCCTTTTTGTAACTATTATCCATGAAAGTTAATAATGTATCCAAAGCTTCATATGAGCTCAAATGCTCTATCTCCAATTCTGAGAATACTTGCACATTATTTTGCTTTTGTATGGTAGCAAAAGTGCCAGGGCCATTCTTTGTGTTTTCTTGTACAAGGACATAACTATTGTCCCTCATAGCGAGTTGGTGCTTGGGAGGGGAGTAACGGGTTGCTTCAGGGGCTCGAGGGATCTGGAGACCATTTGGATTGATTTGGATTTCATCAGTAGTGCATGGAGACCATGGGTCTTTGCAGTCCCACCTGGCAAAACGTGAAGGCGCCAAAACGGTGGATGGTAAGGAAGTGGGAAGATGATAGTGTGCAAAGTAACCTGGCAGATTTTGGCAAAATGCAGGAGAAGGTGCCAGAACTGTGGAGGTCTGTGGCCAGGGTCACATTGGGCTAGTGGCACTTACCCCAAGGAGAGGACGCAGAAACATGTTTGGGGCACTGGCAGCCATGGCTCTCATTCACCCAGGCCTCTCGGCCCCTGTTGAGGAGAAGAGACAGCCCATGTGGCGGCAGGACCAGGCTCTGGCAGGAGCACATCACCAAACTCACAACCAGCCTATGGGAGCAATAATTTAGAGCACGGGGAGAAAGGTACAGAGGGGCACACCAACTGCCATGTGCACACAGAAGAGTCATTTACCACAAGAGAGTGTAACCTTCGAGACAGAACTATCTCCAAATTTTCAACAGGCATTGTCAGCAAAGACTGTGGGCGCGATTCTCCGCTACCCACGCTGGGTGGGAGAATCACGGGAGGGCCGGGCGACTCACGACACACCGCCCTGGCGCCCCTCCCCCCCCCCCCCCCCCCCCCCCCCCCCCGATTCTCCCACCCCCCGCTCGGATTAATTGCCGCTCGCCATTTTTCACGGCGACTGCCGATTCTCCGGCCCGGATGTGCCGAGTGGCCTGACGTTCCTGACCGGTTCACGACGGCGGCAACCACACCTGGTCGCTGCCGTCGTGAACATGGGCGCACCACGGCCGTGCTCGGGAGGGGACTGGCCCGCGATCGGTGCCCACCGATCGTCGGGCCGGCGTCTCCAAGCGATGCACTCTTTCCCCTCCACCGCCCCGCAAGATCAAGCCGCCACGTCTTGCGGGGCAGCGGAGGGGAAGACGGCAACCGCGCATGCGCGGCTGATGTCACTTAGGCGCTGCCGTCGCGTCATTCTCGCGTCGCTAGCGTCAAGGCCCGGTGGCCGAGATTTACAAAGCGCTGCTCCTAGCCCCCTGGGGGGGGGGGGGGGGGGGGGTGGGGGGAGTGAATAGGGTGCGAGGAGCGGCCTCCGAGGCCGTCGTGAAACTCGGTCGAATTCCCGAGAATTTTGCCCACGGCTCTTTGGAGTGGCTGTCATTGATCTCTGTACAATGCTACAGCAAGTGGTGAGGTTGGTGCATATTCAATGCCAGTGGTGCTGAATATCACCATGGCTTTCAATCTCTACGCCTCTGGGACTTATCAGGGTTCCACTGGAGATATATGTGGGAGCTCAGTCTGCAGTCCACCAAGGGGTTTGTCAGGTTGAAGAGGGTCAATGACTGTGTGTACTACCACACTGATTCAGGCAGTCAAAGGGAGAAAGGGACTTGTTTCAGGGCGAATTCTGGATGCCACAAGATGCAAGGTATGATCGACTGCACAGGTACAGGGCCTGATCGACCGCACGGGTACAGGGTATGATAGACCTCACGGGTACAGGGCCCGATCGACCTTATGGGTACAGGCCCGATCGACCGCACATGTACAGAGTCTGATGGACCGCACGGATACAGGGCCCGATCGACTGCACAGGTACAGGGCCTGATCAACTGCATGGGTGCAGGGCCCAATCAACGGAACGGGTACAGGGCCCAATCGACCAGGCGGGTACAGGGTCTAATCGACCATGCGGGTGCAGGGCCCAATCGACTGCACACATATGGATATCAGGGCCGGGATTCTCCCCTACCCAGCGGGGCGGGGGGTCCCGGCGTAGCGGAGTGGCGCCAACCACTCTGGTGTCGGGCCTCCCAAAGGTGCGGAATTCTCCGCCCCTTTAGGGGCTAGGCCTGCGCCGGAGTGGTTTCCGCTGCACTGACTGGCGCCAACGGCCTTTGGTGCTACGCCGCCCGGCGTCGGGCCTGGCCGAAAGACCTTTGTCGGTCCGCGCATGCGCCGGTGCGTCAGCGGCCGCTGACATCACCACCGGTGCATGCGCGGTAGGGGGGTCTCTTCCGCCTCCGCCATGGTGGAGTCCGTGGCGGCGGCGGAAGAAAAAGAGTGCCCCTACGGCACTGGCCCACCCGCTGATCGGTGGGCCCCGATCACGGGCCAGGCCACCGTGGGGGCACCCCCTGGGGTCTGATCGCCCCGCGCCCCCCCCAGGACCTCGAGGGCCCGCCAATCCCGCCGGCACCAGAGGTGGTTTAAACCACGTCGGCGGGATTGGCCTGTCAACGGCGGGACTTCGGCCCATCGCGGGCCGGAGAATCGCCGCGGGGGGCACGCCTATCGGCACGGGGGGCATGCCGATCGGCGGGGTGTGATTCCCGCTCCCGCCGAATCTCGGGTGGCGGAGAATTCCGGCCACGGCGGGGACGGGATTTACACCGGCCCCGGGCGATTCCCTGACCCTGCGGGGGGTCGGAGAATTCCGCCCCAGAGGTCTGACAAAGAGTTATCCAGACTCAAAGCGTTAGTTCTGTTCTCTTGCCATAGATGCTGTAAACCTTCTGAGATTTTCCAGAATTTTCTGTTTTTGTTTCAGATTCCAGCATCTGCAGAAATTTGCTTTTATATTAAATTGAGGGGATATTTGATAGACGTGAACAAGATTGTGAAAGGTTGAGATAAAGTAGTTGAGGAAAGTTCTTCCCAGTAGCTAATGCGACAATGTCTAGGGGGACACAGGTTTAAGACTTTGTGTAAGCAGCGGGAATGTGAGAAAGAACTTTTTAACAAGGCAAGTGGTAAGGACCTGGAACTCTTTGCCCAGGAGGATGGTGAAAGGGGAAACAATCAATGATTCAGCAAGGCAATTGGATGGACACATGATGGAAATAAACTTCCAAAGCTACAGAGGCCAATCGGGGGGGTAGGACTGACTGGATGGCTCTGCGAAGAGGCAGTGTTTGCACAGCTTCCTTCTGTGGCATTAATGACTCTAGGCAGCAGGAACAGGACCATTCAAAAGTGGCAGAAGCAGGATAAAGTCCTCTGTTGATGCAGCAATTAATGAAGGTCGCCCTTTAAAAATGGTCCCAGCACCTACCACAGTTCAGTTTCACCACAGGCCTGAGGTCGAATGCCCCCCCCCCACCCCCCACACCTTGTGCTGCTTATGTGGCTGGCCGCCTAATGCACAAATGATAACAGCACCATTGCCACCACTGTAGCCTGCGGCATTGGGATACAATTCAGAACTCTGTTCCAATATTAGGACATTCATAGTTTTCATCTTTGCCACACAGGCATTAAAAAAACATAATAATAACCTTTATTGTCACAAGTAGGCTTACATTAGCATGCAGTGAAGTTACTGTGAAAAGCCCCTAGTTGCTACATTCCAGCGCCTGTTCAGGTACACAGAGGGATAATTCTGAATGTCCAAATTACCTAACAGCATGTCTTTCCGGACTTGTGGAAGGAAACCGGAGCGCCCGGAGGAAAGCTATGCCGACACGTGGAAAACATGAAGATTCCGCACAGACAGTGATCCAAGCCGGGAATTGTACCTGGGACACTGGTGCTGTGAAGCAAGAGTGCTAACCACTGTGCGACCCTGCCGCCTGTGGGTGAAACACAGAAAGGAAAATCTGATGGCAAGGAGCTGAGCGATATGAGTTTTCCTTTCATTGTAAACCATGGAAGGGAGAAATATCCAGAAGCTTCTGTAAGGATTTGCAATCTTCCACCATATTTTCTCCTCTGCACTGTCTATGCAATGCTTAATGCCCAAGTGATAAAACTGAAAATCTGCCCTTTAGTTTGGAAATGAATTGTGTTTTATTGTTTATTAATTCTTAAATACAATTTTTAAAATAGATTTTTACAGCTCTACATTAACAGTGATGACAGATACCACTTCATAGACATTCATTTCACATAGTAACAGAATAATGGCGATTTTGTATAAAATGGATTATTCTGGCTAATTCAAATTTGCTCACATAAGAATTTGTGCATTTGCTTTCAGTTACTTTAAAGAACTTAACAACATTTTCCTGGAGTTTATCCCAGAGGTCATTTTCTTGACTGCTCTGTTTGGCTACTTGGTTTTCTTGATAATCTTCAAGTGGTGCATTTTCACCGTGTCAGAGTCCGAAATCGCACCCAGCATCCTGGTTCACTTTATCAACATGTTAATGTTCAACTACAGTGGCCCAGCAGTGACACCTTTCTACTGTAAGCAGGTGGGCACTTTCACAATCCGAGTGCGGCTATTTGGTTTGCGGTTTGTTTGGATAATTGCTGTTACTGAGCTTAAAGCATTTTTAGACCTTGTAATAACCACAGTCATTCTTACTAATATTATTAACAATTTAGGAGGTTGGTAAATGTTTGGAAATAATAGCAGACTTTCTGAATTCATAATAATAATTCTCAGCAATGTCATTACTGAGGGTTCAGTGTGAGCATTGGCTCAAGACATATACTGGAGTCTTCCAGTAGCAAACATAAGGGGCTGGATTCTCCGTCCTGCCTCCGTCCTGGTTCAGCACGCCGTTGGGCTGCTCTGTTTCGCCGGCTGGTGAATGTGGTTTCACATTGTGGGGCAGACCCATGCAGTTGGGAAACCCCCGGGCTGCCGGCAAAACGGAGCATCCCGACGGCGGAGAATCCAACCCAAGGGGTTTGTGGATAAAAGGCACAGGTAGTTAGATAACAGGAACAGAACACTGTACAACAGGTCTTTATTAATCAACTCCCTAATCCACACTGCCCCGTGTCGTGCTCCTAGGGCCTCGCGCAAACTTCCCATTGGCCAGGGCTCGCACACTACAATGCAATTGGCCCTGAGCTGATCACATGGTCTGTGGAACCTGCCACTTAAAGGGGCCGCACTACCACATCTCTCCTCTCTTTAATCCTTTAACACACTTCCCCAAAACTATGTACAAAAGTTAAAATGGTTAACAGGGATAACCAAGGTTAGAGGGTCCATCAAATAGTCACGCGGTCCGGAGGCCTCCGTGTGTCCCCTGGCCATAGCCCAGCTACAGGCTCAGCACTCTTTTGGGCGATGCCACTTCAGGACTGCCCACTTCGACAACAGGTGACCTAACCTCACTGGCCTCGACAGACACAGTAGGTGGAACAGAAACAGGAGTCCCTGCCTCCCCTTGGCTGGACTGAGTCACAGGATTCACGATGCTCGCTAGACCTGTCGACTCCTCAGGTCGTTGACATGTTTTTTGACGGTCTTCCTGTTAACATCGGCAACATAAGACACCGACCCAGACTGGGTCACAACCTATCCTTCTAACCAAGGCAAACCGGGCAGCGAAATTTTGGACCAAAGCCAGGTTTCCCACCTGGATCGACCTGTCTTCTCTCTGCTTTGACCATTGACTTCTCTGGGAGGCCTGGGTTGTCTCCACCCTCTCCACCAAATTTGGAAATACAGGATCCAATCAGGTTCTCAACCAATGTCCCCTGAGCAGCTCAGCTGGTGTAACCCCCATGGTGGAATGAGGGGTTGAGATGTACAACAACAAAAAATTAGCCAACCTCTGGCAAAGTGGTTTATCAGATTTATTTTTTGTAGAATTGCTTGAAAGATTGAACGGTCCTCTCACCCAGACCATTCGATGTTGGATGGTAAGGGGCTGTCCTCATCTGTCGTATGCCATTTGCTTTCACAAAACACTGGAAATCATCGCTGATGAAGGGGGTGTCATTGTCCGAAACAATTGACTCGGGAAGTCTGTGAATAACAAACACTCAGCGCAAAGCATCTATCGTGGCCATCGTGGTAGTAGTCCCCATCACTTGAACTGATAACCACTTCGAGTGGGCCTCCACTAGCACCAAAAATATTTTGCCCAGGATCGGGCCCACACAGTCAATGTCCTGGCAAGAATGGCACTGTTGTACTAGTTCTTCAATGGCTTTGTCTATGCCTGGCTACCAGATGTAAGTGCACTCCAACATTTTCATCTTTGGCTGCTCTGGTTGGGCACTGTGTAACTTTCGAAGGAGGGGCTCCCTAGCCTGAGGCGGGATGACCACCCGTGATCCCCAGAGAATCACACCGTCTTCATATGTCAACTCGTCTTGACGAGTGAAGTAGGAGTTCAGCTGTTCAGACAGCCAGACTGTGTCATTTGTTTTTCTGAAAGAATAGGGTCTCTTTGGGTCCAGCTGTGGATGTGTTCCGCGGACACTGGCAAGGTGTCTAGAAAGTTTAGGGATAGAATGATCTGTCATGACAGGGAGATGTTAAGAAATTGGATCCAGAAATGGAACTGAAGATGTAATTGGCAATTTGGGGTTGACAGACTGAGGGCACAACTGCTTGCACTGAGTCAGAGATATACGCTCACACCTGCCCTGAGCTACATTGTCCCATTCAGACTTCAACTTTTTAATGGGAATAAACAAGATACCCCTGTTCAGTCAGAGTGATTCGCTCAAAATTCATTGTCCTCCGAGACACTGATCTGATCAGCCAGTAGCTGATGACTTCTTTTGTCCGGAAACTGGAGGTTAGTTGCATATTCATAGAATAGCTCTGTTCTTTTGAGTAAACAGGAATGGGCAATCAAAAAGCCCAGAGAGCGATGATGAGTTCAAGCTTGGACATGCCTGGACAGAACATTGTTTGAGGGGCTGGGCGGAGTTCAAGAGGGAAAATAATCCTGTTCGAACAGTGGGGGGGGGGGGGGGGGGGGCATAAGGATTTGGAAAGCCAACGGGAGAGGTCATGAAAAGCTGCCACAGAGACAGGCTTTTGAATAGGGGTCTGAAAGAGCTACACTAACAACAGGAATATAGTCTGTAAATGTAAGTAACATTGTTGCCTGCCTGCCAAGTGGAGTCGAGAGCACTATGTTCATTTTACGTGCTGTTTAAGAGGAAATCATGAGTTAGGGTTAAGAGATACAGGTAAGCTGTTCTTGTTATGTTCGAAGTTTAAAAGTTTAAATATTGTTTCTTTTGTTTCAATAAAGTTTTGTTTGTAAAAATAACCAAGCCCTATTTCTTATGCAATCACTTCTGGAGCAAATCAATCTTCCGCAGTCTTACAAAATTTAGAAAAAAAACATTGCGGTTCTGGTCCAGTATCTTAGCCAGTGTTGGGATCTGACCAGGCATCCATAACTGATCTCCTGGGATACCAGTGAAATGCTCTTGGGTAGTGACAGGCGACTTAATGCATCCACACCAGCAATTTGCATCCCAGGTCGGTGCTGAAAAGCATAGTTGTAAGCCACCAACAGCAGCACCCAACTCTGCACCCTTGTCAAGGCTATGAGGCTTATCTTCCCTTAGCAGGCCCAGTAATTCCTTGCGGTCAGTCACTATGTCGAACAGTCAACCGTGTCTATACTTGTGGAATTTCTTCACACCAAATATAATCGCTAAACCCTCCTTCTCAATCCGGGTGTAGTTTCGGTCTGCTCCGGAAAGAGTCCTTGAGGCAAAGGCGATTGGGCATTCTGAACACTTGCTGCACGGCTCGGAAGGTTTCTTCTTGAAGCTCATTCCATTGCGTCCGCTGAGTCTTCCTTAATAGCTGGTGTAATGGTGCCAATGCTGTGGCTAGATTCGAAGTAACCTTCCATTGTAATTGACCATACCAAGGAAGGACGTAAGCTCACTGATATTTTAGGCATGATGTGGAGATGCTGGTGTTGGACTGGGGTGAGCACAGTAAGAAGTCTTACAACACCAGGTTAAAGTCCAACAGGTTTGATTCAAACACGAGCTTTCGGAGCGCAGCTCCTTCCTCGGGTGAAGGAGCTGCGCTCCGAAAGCTCGTGTTTGAATCAAACCTGTTGGACTTTAACCTGGTGTTGTAAGACTTCGTACTGTGATATTTTAGGGAGCAGGGAAATCTCGAATGGCTTGACCTTTTCTTCAAATGGACTGCAATCCTGTTGCATCAATGCGAATCCTAGGTCTGCCATTTCTGAAGCCTGAAAAACACATTTTTACATTTAAGAGGGACCCCTGCATCACAAAGTCACTTTAATACCACCTCTAGGCTGGTCATGTGTTCTTCTGGTGTAGTGCTGGTGACTAGCATGATGTCATCAAGGTAAACAATCACCTTGGGAATCCCCGGAGATTTTCCAACATGCCCTGAAAGATAGTGCAGGCTGAAGTGATGTTGAACAGGAGTATGGTATACTGGAAGAGGCCTTCGTAGCAAACCTTTGAGACTCCTCATCAACTCTAGTTGCAGGTAGGTGTGACCGAGGCCCAAATTTGAATATATGTGGCCTCACCCCTCCCACTGCCAGCTTGGTGTAGAGGTCTTCAGTTCAGGGAACCGGATTGACCTGGACAACTTGATTTATTGTCAGTTTATAGTCTCCACAAATCCTTATCGGCACTGCCCACTCTGAAAACTGAACCAGCTTGATTATAGCCAGTTCTTAAAATCTCTTTTGCTCTGCTTCAACCTTCTGATGCAATGCGTATGGCACTGGGCTGGCTCTGAAGAACTTGGGTGTCAAAATTAAATTGACGTACACCTTGGCATTTATAACCTTAATCCATCCCAATTCTTTATGGAAGATATCTTCATACCTCCTTAAGACATAGTGGAGGACGCAGTCAAATACTTTGAAGATCTCCAGCCAGTTGAACCTAATCTTCTGTAGCCTGTCTCCTCCAGATTGGGTCTATGTCCTTCCAAGACAGCCAAAGGCAGATTGGCCTCCTGCCCTCTGTAGGCCACTGGAATATTGGCTATCCAAGGAGCTTCAAATTCTCCAAGTGTATGTTGAAAGCATGGCTGTAGTACTCTTCAAGCTTAAAGACTGCGCTTCTGCACAAAGATATTGGAACGTCTGATCACCCACTATGATCACCGAAGCCTTGGTGTCAACTTCCAATTCAAGGAGTCCACCATCCATCCTTAAGACAATGTCAATCGGAGCCGTGTTATTCAACTGAACTGCATGCAACCAATGCAATGCATGGTCTTCCTCAGAGCTCTTCCCTACTATGTTCTGTAGCGCTGAGGACTGCTGCTGTTTTTTAAAAATGTGGTAATGTGCTTGCATATGCCCAAATGTGGCAATGTGCTTGTATGTGCCCCATTTGGTTGCAATGAAAGCACACAAATTCCGAACATGGCAGGTCTCCTGGGAATGCCCCTCCCCCACCACCCCACACAACAATAGCAGAAAACCTCGGATTTGGTTTGATGCCCAATTCCTTCCCACTCTTTGGATTCTGGTCCTGTCCTGAGGACTGACCAGGTCAAAAGCTGCAGCCCGCACTCACGCAATGAAAATCATGTCTTTCCAGGGACTTTCTCAGGAGATGCCAGAAAATTCCCTGACTCCTGCTACCCCCTACCCCCGCTTTGAGGATGATTATTAAAGAATTTTATTATTAGTTCATGGCGCAGGATGTGGGTGTTGCTGGAAAAGCAAAGTGTTTATTGCCCATCCCTAATGCCCTCGAGAGGATGAAGTCGAGCTGCCTACTTGAACTGCTTGCAGCCTGTGTGGTGTAGGTGCTGACAATGCTATTAGATAAGGAGTTCCAAGATGTTATCCCAATGCTGATGAAGTAACAGTAATATATTTCCAAGCCAGCATGGAGGGGAAACTTCATGTGCCTGCCCTCCTTGTTCTTCTAGATGATAGTTGTAATGAGTTTGGAATATGGAATCAAAGAAATAAAAAGTGAATAGAATTAGATTTGATGCATGGGGAGGAAATAGAGCCATGAGGCCAGAGAAAAAATGATGAACCCTGATACAGTGCCACCTAGGGTTGCATCAACTTCTGAATAATCCAATAAGAAAGGGTGTGATTAGTAAGAAAACTGGTTTGCACACAATGGTGTCTAACAGCTCCACAGTTATTCCACAACACAGACAAGTGTAGGCGATGGTGTAATGTTAATCCAGAGACCCAAGGTAAAGCTCTGGGATCCAGGTTCGAATCCCACCACAGCAAATAGTAAAATTTGAATAATGATCACCATGAAACCATTGTCAATTCTCATAAAAGCCCATTGAGTTCACTATCTGCTGCCCTTACCTGGTCTGGCCTACATGTGACTCCACATCCACAGTAATGTAGTTGACTTTTAAATGCCCTCTGAAATGGCCTAACAAGTCATTCAGTTTAAGGGCAGTTAGGGATGGGCAATAAATGCTGGCCAGTGATGCCTACATCCCTAGAACGAGGGGTCACAGATATAGGTTGAGAGACGGTAGATTTCACACTGAGATGGGGAGGAACTACTTCACGCAGAGGGTGGTAAATTTGTGGAACTCGCTGGCCCATAATTATTATTTTTAAATTTAGAGTACCCAATTATTTTCTTTTCCAATGAAGGGGCAATTTAGCGTGGCCAATCCTCCTAACCTGCACATCTTTGGGCCGTGGGGGTGAAACCCACGCAGACACGGGAGAATGTGCAAACTCCAAACGGGAGAGTGACCCAGGGCCAGGATTTGAACCCAAGTCCTCAGCGCCGTAATCCCAGTGCTAACCACTGCGCCACCATGCTGCCCCTCGCTGGTCCATAATGTGGTGGAGTCTGAATCATTAAATGGTTTCAAGAAGGAGATAGATATATTTCTGATAATAAACAGGTTGAAGAGTTATGGGGAACAGGCAGGAAGGTGAATTTGCAACCAGGAAGAGATCAGACATTATCTCCTTCATATGGTCGAATTGCCTACTTCTGCTCCTAATTCCTATGTTCCAATTAATTTTTAAAAATCTGCCTTGCTTAAAACAGGGGTCACATGAAGTTCTGTAGCCATTATTAGCAAAATTAAAATGTATGTATCTATTGATTTTCTTATGTTTCTGTGATAACCTCTTTTGTGCATCCTAGAAGCTTTCTAAAAATAAATTTTCTCCCTGCCAGAGGAGTGTCCAAATATTTCTGGTACTCATTGCTCTGCTCGCAGTTCCATGGATGCTCCTTATTAAGCCCTACCTGCTGTACAGTGACCAACAAAGAACAAAGCTTGAGGTAAGAACGTGGACAAGGACTTGGTCACCATTTTGAGCTTTGAAGTTACATTTGTTAATATTAGCAGATGAATACTTAATAAATTGAAATGATCTTCCTCTGTCTGATCTTCATAAACACTGAGATGAGGAGGAACCATTTCTCGCAGAGGGTGGTGAATTTGTGGAACTTGCTGCTCCATAGTGCAGTGGAGTCTGAATCATTAAATGGTTTCAAAGAAAGAGATAGATATATTTCTAATAAGAAAGGGGTTAAAGGGGTATAGGGAACAGGCAGGGAGGTGAATTTGAGACCAGGAAGCGATCAGCCATGATCTGATTGAATGGCGGGCCAAGCTGGATGAATCATCCATGGTTTTTATAAGCTGGCACAACAAAATGTAAGCAACTGTGTCCGATTAGCCTGTCCTTTTAAAGCCACAAGATCTAAATGCTTCAAATAGGCAGTTCCTCAGGTTTCCTGATTGTCTGATTGCCAGCTCCTATATAGCATTGATAGATGGAAGATGTGAAATCAGAATGTGCGGGTTAGGTGGATTGGCCACTATCAATGGGTGGAGCTACAGAGAAATGGCGGGGGAATGGGCCTAGGTAGAGTGCTCTATTGGAGGGATGCTGCCTACTCGATGGGCCGAATGGCCTTCTGCACTGTCAGGACTTTTCTTAATCACAGCAATTGTAGGTGTCTTAAGAGCCAAATTCATTTGTAACTTTGTTGGGGAACAGGTGTTCCTACTTATAAATTTATGTTATTCAACAAGATAATAGGGTTCAAAGGTATTTATTGGCATTCATTGGAAAAAAGCATTCAATAATTAGTTATTATTACACCTACACAATATTTGTTAATATGGTTGTACTGTGCATAGAAATGGTTAGCTTGCGGTACAAAGTGCTGGAGAATTTACCATGTCACAAGTCTCGAGCCTGGAGTTTAAAGGTTAGCCAAGCCTGGTTGAATTCAGAATTATCCATTCTAACACCTCTCATTTTATGCCTTTCCTTCACCCTGGGAAACTGCATGTTTCAAAATATAACCTAATCGAAGTAACGAGTCTTCAGTTTGAACAAAAATAACTCCACATGCATTCACCTTTCTGTGCTGACAATCAAGTCATTCAACTAGAGACAGTTCCAAGGGCTCAATATTTTGGCTTTCACTTGACAAAATTCCTCAGCAACATTATTGGAGGAGTTGGTCATCCTAATTTCAAATGGATAGTATCATTAACCTGTCAACGATCTCAATTGTACAGCTATCACATTTAACCAAGGAAATCTGTTTTTGCCTCTGCTGGAATCTGCTCAACCTTAATAGTCACTGCTTGTTCTGTGATATTTGTTGTAATTTGCTATCAGTTAAAGCCTGGAATTCCTTTTAATGTAATCTGTCCTTCAGAAACTTATTTAACAAGCAAAAGCTTACAATTGAGAATTAACTGTTTACTTACACTTGCAACGTCACCAAACAGAAAAGTAACTTTAAAAATGTCACTGGTGAGCAATAAGAAAAGGCCAAAAATAAATCTTGGATCTCAGTATTGAATAACTGAAATGTTCTGCAATTAATGAAAAGAACAAATTAGCAGTTATGTCTTCTGCACATTCATCCCCCACCATAGCCCATACTTGCCCTTAGTGTCCAAAAAAGGTAAGGTGGGGTTACTGGGTTATAGGGATAGGATGGAGGTGTGGGCTTGGGTAGGGTGCTCTTTGCAAGGACAAGTGCAGACTCGATGAGCCGAATGGCCTCCTTCTGCACTGTAAATTCTATGTTCTATACTTGACCATAATTCAAAACCCGAAGAGCAAGAAACTGAACTGGCCCTCAGCAAAACTTCTAGAATCACACCACAAATCTACAATGGATAGGGTCATTGTGTCCCCATCCCAGCTCCACCCCTCTACTACCAGTCCTTGGCCATCCTTCCACAATGAGCACTTATCCATGGAAGGAACTTCTCAACGCACACTTAACTATACCCTGCAATGATCCAAAATGTAGTAGTCACAAACTCCCAACCCAGCCCTCTCCAATGAACAGTAGAATTTCGGAGTCAGGAGTGCCCTGTGGCCCTAAAATAAAAGCAAACTACCGTGGATAAAAACAGAATCTGCAGGTAAATCTCAGCAGGTCTGGCAGCATCTGTGGAGAGAAAAACAGAGTTAACATTTCAAGTTCATTTGGTTCATCTTCAAACTTTTCAGAATGTATTCCAAAGACAAGTCAATTAACTCGAAATGTTAACTCTGGGCAGGATTCTCACAGCCCGCGCCAGGCCGGAGAATCCCCGCAACCACGCCACACCGCCCCGACGCCGGCACACGATTCTCATCGGGGCGGAGAATTGGCGTCATTGGCGCCGGCGCATTTGGCGCGGCGCGGTCGCGGGCCGCTCTACGCAGCCGGGTTGCCGATTCTCGCGGCCGCTCTAAAAAGGCAGAGTCCCGCCGGCGCCGGCCACACCTGGTTGCAGCCGGCGGGAACTCTACGCCCAATATCGTGGGGGGGGGGCGGCCTGTGGTGGGGGGAGGGGGGCTCCGAACCCGGGAGTGCCTCCGATGGGGTCTGGCCCACGATCGGGGCCCACCGATCGACGGGCTGGCCTCTCACTCCCCTGGCCTATTTTCTTACGCGCCGGCCCCTGAACTCCTGCGCCATGTTGCGTTGGGGCCGACACGTTGAGGGAGGCCACCGTGCATGCGCGGGTTGGCGCGCGCACAGTTCACGCCGGAATAGGAGGCTGGAGCGGCGTGAACCGCTGTGCGGGCCCCTGTAGGGGCCAGAATCGGTACTCCCCCGCAGCCCTTTCGCGCCGTTGTGAAACGCAATGGCGTTTCCAACAGCGTGGACACTCTGCCGCCGATTGGGAGAATCTCGCCCTCTGTTTCTCTCTCCACAAATGCAGCTGGACCTGCTGAGATTTAGCAGCATTTTCTGTTTTATGCCCCATGACTGTCCCACCTCAGTATTGCTGAGGTAATTGGAACCCACCCCCTCAGTCAAGCACCTTCCCATTGCACCACCCACCATTTCTGATTGATCATAGTTGTCTTGGAGATTGGAACCCACAAACATCCCCCTGTGCAATTAAGGGATCCCCAAGCAATTTCTGAACAAAATTCATTGATACAATAAAGTAATCTTCTTTTATTGATTCATTTTGATTTACTCATGTTATTACATTATTTGATCCTAATGCAGCCTTATGAGTAGATTTGCAAATTGTTAATCAATTTTGAGAATTTGAATGGTTCTCCTACCAAGGAACTCATGTGTGACAGCTCCGAAGTTTCTATCCTCCAACATGAACATGCTGAGACAGAAATTAATGGGGGAAGAGAAAAGAGCCACTGGGAGGAAGAAAAGGTAAATTCTCATGGAAGAGTAAGGTAAGATGGTGATACAGATCAATGGTAAGCTTCTGAGCATTTACTCAGCATTATTGGATATTCACAGTATAGATTTTTCTGTGCAAAGCTTGGACTTTAGTCAATCATGCAGTAACACTTTTTCCACAGTAAGCTCACTTTCTAAATAATCTTTTCTACATCTGAGACCACTATGCAACATAGTACATTATTCTAAATTTTAGATTTCCCAATGTGCAACCACATCATTAACTTCCAAAAAGGTCACTCACATGTAACAGTAAAGTTCTAAAATTCTACAAGTATTCCATATTAATGTACTGTTTTAAAGTGTGATCTGCATTGTTCATGTTGTGATATGAATGCATATTTGTTACATTTAACTCAACAGTTCAGCTTTGGTGACACCTTTGTACAACAGGCTATCCACACTATTGAGTACTGCCTGGGCTGTGTGTCAAACACTGCCTCGTACCTTCGCTTATGGGCCTTAAGCTTGGCTCATGCTGGTGAGTGTTGATAGCATAAGTTTCCCATTACCTAGTAGTGTCACTGTGTAATGGTGTACTTTCAAAGGTTTCAGCCTCGATTTTGCGGGTCCGTTCACATGGTCGCAAATCCCATATAGCTGTTAACTCTCGCGGGAAGGCCATAACGGGATTTGAAGTGGTGAGATCTCAATTTGAGACCTTACTAATATAAATTTGAATTCATTTTAATATTCATAAATGGCTTATCACCGTTTCTTCCGGAGACACCAGATGTCTGTCTGTACCCCCCCCCCCCCCCCCCCCCCCCACCACTACAACCACCCCCACCCCGTCGGCGTGACTGAACAGCAGCAGGAATCATTTCTGGTTTCCAATAACGGAAGGCAGTCATGATGACCACGCTTTGGACTCAGAGGTGAGTACAGCCCCGGGGTGGTGAAGGACATGACTGTGCCAGGACGCCGTCAGATAGACACTTCCAGGAACAAGGGCCCAGCCTCCAGAAAATCCTATTGGGATGGAAGCGATGATGGAGAGGGAAGCATTGTGCCTGCATGGCAGTGGGGAGGGAGAGGGCGGGCACTTCGAATGGGGGAATTCCCCGACGTCGGTGAGGATGGGATGTTCAGGTCATCTTGATGCATGCATGGTGTGGGGGAGGGTGACCCCAGCATTGAGTGGTGGAGGCAGATGGGCCTCGTGTTCTGTTAGAGGGTTGGGGTGTTCTCCATGTCTGCCGGGATGGGGGGGGGGTCCTTTCACTTAACGTTGAGATTGGGGTACCCTCGATATGGTGACCCCATCTCTGAATCCCATGCGTTGCTGGCAAGTTTATCTCCCCCCTCCCTCTCAACTGGCTGTGTCATCTTCGCCAGCACTTTGAAATTGCACCAAGTATTGTTTTTTTTTCCAATCAACGGGCAACTTAGCCTGGCCAATCCACCTCTTGTGGGGGTGAGACACACACAGACATGGAAGAATGTGCAATCCCCACACTGACAGTGACCCGGGGCCGGGATCGAACCCGGGTCCTCGGTGCCATGAGGCAGCAGAGCTAACCACTGTTTGCTCTGGCCAGGAAATGCAGCTGTGAAACCAGCGAGTTTCACACTGCCTTTCTCTTTTGATCCAGCACTCTGCAAGTTTTTGGAAAACTCTACTCCAGATTTGTGAACAAAAAGGGATTTATTAGTCATGTAGATCAGCAGCATGTTTATTCTAAAATACCTCTTCCTAGAAGAACTCCTTGACCTGAGGTGTTAGCATCTTAACTGCCAATTGTTGGGAATCTGTGTGGTTCTGATGCTCAGACGGATGTCAGGGCTGGGAAGCGGAGCATTATAACGAGATCCAGTACCAGCAGCAAGCTAATCTGAGTTAAGGGCAGCACGGTAGCATAGTGGTTAGCACAAATGCTTCACAGCTCCAGGGTCCCAGGTTCGATTCCGGCTTGGGTCACTGTCTGTGCGGAGTCTGCACATCCTCCACGTGTGTGCGTGGGTTTCCTCCGGGTGCTCCGGTTTCCTCCCACAGTCCAAAGATGTGCAGGTTAGGTGGATTGGCCATGATAAATTGCCCTTAGTGTCCAAAATTGTCCTCAGTGTTGGGTGGGGTTACTGGGTAATGGGGATAGGGTGGAGATGTTGACCTTGGGTAGGGTGCTCGTTCCGAGAGCCGGTGCAGACTCGATGGGCCGAATGGCCTCCTTCTGCACTGTAAATTCTATGAAAGAGAACAAAATCAGAAAGTTACCACTCGTACATTGTTCCCAATTGCGGGGAGAGAGCATAACTGAAGTCAACACTAACAGAGCAAGTTTTGAATGCAAAATGATGAAAAATACAACAGTATAAACAATTATCTGCATTATTCATAAGAATGAGATACAAGAAATGGGAAGTGGGCAACAATAAGCTCCATTGGAGCTTATTTACATAAATTCTCACCAGGCATGAAAAGAAAAATAAACTTGCTGCCAAATGCTCAGTACTCAGTGAAGTTCCAAATTCAGAAGACAACTCCCTACTGCACTGGTAGTGTTTTGTTGCCAATATTATCCTTGCAGCCTTCTGCATAAAATGCTAATTTGTACTGTGGACCTGCACAAACAAAAACTGATAGAAATAAACTAAATTAAGGGAAGTTCTGAACAACCACCGGAGGTCACTTCCAGGTATAAGTGCCAATATGCAGCCGCAGCGCATACCCTCCTGATGTCTGAGTGAAGAGTGAATGGAGACAGGAGAAATTGGCCATCAATAAAGTGAGGAAACATCTGTGTTCTACCTCAGCTGAAGATCTTGGCGTTTCCAAGATAATTATTATCTTGGAAACACCAATGGTCATCAGCTGGCTCAGGATGCGTCAGGCTTCCTTCCAAATAATAATTTCCTTTCACTGAATTGCAGAGTTTTTAAAAATGACTATTTTGGCCTTCCCCACCAAAAGGATTTTGGTGCCTGGGCTGAAATTAAAGCCAAGGCCCCAAACAGGTCACTGCCCACCAATTAAGTGCGAAGGAAGGTCTGAAAACTGTAAATTCCATTGTAAGGATGGAATTTACCAACCTTACAGCTGTGACATTACATAGAACATAGAACGATACAGCGCAGTACAGGCCCTTCGCCCTCGATGTTGCACCGACATGGAAAAAAACTAAAGGCTATCTAACCTACAATTTCCCCCTATCATCCATATGCTTATCCAATAAACTTTTAAATGCCCTCAATGTTGGCGAGTTCACTACTGTTGCAGGTAAGGCATTCCACGGCCTCACCACTCTTTGCGTAAAAAACCCACCTCTGACCTCTGTCCTATATCTATTACCCCTCAATTTAAGGCTATGTCCCCTCGTGCTAGCCACCTCCATCCGCGGGAGAAGGCTCTCGCTGTCCACCCTATCTAACCCTCTGATCATTTTGTATGCCTCAATGAAGTCACCTCTTAACCTTCTTCTCTCTAACGAAAACAACCTCAAGTCCATCAGCCTTTCCTCATAAGATTTTCCCTCCATACCAGGCAACATCCTGGTAAATCTCCTCTGCACCCATTCCAAAGCTTCCACGTCCTTCCTATAATGAGGCGACCAGAACTGTACGCAATACTCCAAATGCGGCCGTACTAGAGTTTTGTACAACTGCAACATGACCTCATGGCTCCGGAACTCAATCCCTCTACCAATAAAGGCCAACACACCATAGGCCTTCTTCACAACCCTATCAACCTGGGTGGCAACTTTCAGGGATCTATGTACATGGACACCGAGATCCCTCTGCTCATCCACACTACCAAGAATTTTACCATTAGCCAAATATTCCGCATTCCTGTTATTCTTTCCAAAGTGAATCACCTCACACTTCTCCACATTAAACTCCATTTGCCACCTCTCAGCCCAGCTCTGCAGCTTATCTATGTCCCTCTGTAACCTGCAACATCCTTCCGCACTGTCTACAACTCCACCGACTTTAGTGTCGTCTGCAAATTTACTCACCCATCGTTCTGCACCCTCCTCTAGGTCATTTATAAAAATGACAAACAGCAACGGCCCCAGAACAGATCCTTGTGGTACGCCACTCGTAACTGAACTCCATTCTGAACATTTCCCATCAACTACCACTCTCTGTCTTCTTTCAACTAGCCAATTTCTGATCCACATCTCTAAATCACCCTCAATCCCCAACCTCCGTATTTTCTGCAATAGCCGACCATGGGGAACCTTATCAAACGCTTTACTGAAATCCATATACACCACATCAACTGCTCTACCCTCGTCTACCTGTTCAGTCACCTTCTCAAAGAACTCGATAAGGTTTGTGAGGCATGACCTACCCTTCACAAAACCATGCTGACTATCCCTAATCATATTATTCCTATCTCGATGATTATAAATCGTATATTTTATAATCCTCTCCAAGACTTTACCCACCACAGACGTTAGGCTCACCGGCCTATAGTTACCAGGGTTATCTCTACTCCCCTTCTTGAACAAAGGGACCACATTTGCTATCCTCCAGTCCTCTGGCACTATTCCTGTAGACAATGATGACCTAAAAATCAAAGCCAAAGGCTCAGCAATCTCTTCCCTGGCTTCCCAGAGAATCCTAGGATAAATCCCATCAGGCCCCAGGGACTTATCTATTTTCACCTTGTCCAGAATTGCCAACACTTCCCTACGCACCTCAATGCCATCTATTCTAATAGACTGGGTCTCAGCATTCTCCTCCACAATATTATCTTTTTCCTGAGTGAATACTGACGAAAAGTATTCATTTAGTATCTCGCTTATCTCCTCAGCCTCCACACACAACTTCCCACCACTGTCCTTGACTGGCCCTACTCTTACCCTAGTCATTCTTTTATTCCTGACATACCTATAGAAAGCTTTTGGGTTTTCCTTGATCCTACCTGCCAAAGACTTCTCATGTCCCCTCCTTGCTCGTCTTAGCTCTCTCTTTAGATCCTTCCTCGCTTCCTTGTAACTATCAAGCGCCCCAACTGAAACTTCACGCCTCATCTTCACATAGGCCTCCTTCTTCCTCTTAACAAGAGATTTCACTTCTTTGGTAAACCACGGTTCCCTCGCTCGACCCCTTCCTCCCTGCCTGACTGGTACGTACTTATCAAGAACATGCAATAGCTGTTCCTTGAACAAGCTCCACATATCCAGTGTGCCCAACCCTTGCAGCCTACTTCTCCAGCCTACACATCCTAAGTCATGTCTAATGGCATCATAATTGCCCTTCCCCCAGCTATAACTCTTGCCCTGCGGGGTATACTTATCCCTTTCCATCACTAACGTAAAGGTCACCGAATTGTGGTCACTGTTTCCAAAGTGCTCACCTACCTCCAGATCTAACACCTGGCCTGGTTCATTACCCAAAACCAAATCCAATGTGGCCTCGCCTCTTGTTGGCCTGTCAACATATTGTGTCAGGAAACCCTCCTGTAGAGGAAACAAATTTTCTAGCCCCACAAGTCCATAAGATCATAAGACATAGGAGTAGAAACAGGCCATTCAGCCCATCGGGTCTGCCCCGCCATTCAATTGGATCAAGACTGTTCTGATATGATAATCCTCAACTCCACTTTCCCCACCTTATCGCAATAATCCTTGATTTCCTTACTGATTCAAAATCTATTAAAAAAAATAAGGAGCCATACTAGAAACACCGGCACAGATCTGGTCCCACCGAAGTTTATGGTAATTTTGGCAGATTCATCCCAAAGGTATGCTAGGAATTCACCAAAAAAATTATCAAAGTCATCATATATTCAATGCTGGCTAAACCTAAACTCAGGGTGTGAAAGAACACTGTTCTGACTCACTGCAAACCAGGAGCGTAATGGGGATATTCTCCATTTTCCTGGATGAGATGAGCAGAACGAGGTTGAGCCTTGTGTTTTCGAATTTGCCAGGGAGGATTGAGGCCAGCCACGGTAATCGGAAAGGAAGCCACAGTTAAATACAGCATGGACATTTATGGTAAATGAAGCTTATGTGTGAGAAAATTTGGTAGTGGATCAAGTTAGGTCCTCAGAATTATTGTCTCTAAGACCAGGTGCCTTTCATATCAAGTGGACGTCAAGGGACAGGTCATTCATAAACACATGGACCAATTGAGGAGTAGAGAGACGATCCAGCAGTCAGTGTTGCCATCAAGAAGTGTTTCCAAATCCGTAAATCTGAAGTGTCTGATTAACCTGTTGTGATGAATGGTATCGGTAACTGCTGTAGCTGTACCTTGCCTTTAATACATTGGCCCTTTAAGACCGGGTTTGCAATTCTGGGGGACTCCGCCTCTGGCTCCGCCCCCAGGAAATGGTATATAAGATGATGCTCACTGGGCAGCAGGCTGTGAGCACACTTCTCGGCAGCTGTCCAGTTCTCTGATGATTAAAGCCTTTGAATTACCAATCCTCTCTCCCGTGTCGTAATCGAGGGTATCTCACCTGTTATAGACATAACTGGCATCTCCTTGGCAACAATTAGTGATGAACAGCATGAACCAGAAGAGGTACCTATTATTGCAGTTGATGTCGATCCTGGATAAGCATCCCAGTTTGCTGAATTGTGCCACTTGACAAGACAGGAAACCCCCCTCAAAATCTTGATTTATAATTGTCTAAATCATGACTAATATCCTTCGTTAGAATTTAGGACTGAGTAAATTAGTTATTGAAGATTGTATAAAGGAGGTAAAGGGGGATAATTGTGGTGTTTGTCCCTTTCAGGCCACACAGCAGGGTAAGGGTCACTTGGCCTGGGTGATCAGTCAGGACTCAGAGTAGGGAATCACCCCAGGAGAAGAGGTTTCCTTGACAGAGGTATTTTAGAATTAGCTGCAAACATGCTGCTGCTTTACATGCTCTACTCAACGAGTAGGAATCGTGCGGCGAGTAACTCATCTCCTGACTCTCCAAAGCCTATCTGCCATCTACATGGCACAGGTCAGGAGTGTAATGGAATACTCTCCACTTACCTGAATGAGTGCAGCTCCAACAACACTCGAGAAACTTGGCACCATCCAGGACAAAGCAACCCGCTTGATTGCTCTCCCTTCCACAATTCCACAAACATTCAATCCCTCCATCACCAATGCACAGTAGCAGCAGCATGTACCATCTACAAGATGCACTTCAGGAACTCACCGAGCTTCCATCAACAGCATCTTCCAAACCCACGACCAGTACCATCTCGAAGGGCAAGAAGAGCAGCAGGTACGTGGGATCACCACCACCTGGAGGTTCCCCTCCAAGTCACTCACCATCTTGACTTGGAAATATATCACCGTTCCTTCACTGTCGCTGGGACAAAATCCTGGAATTCCCTCCCTAACAGCACTGTGGGTGTACCTACACCTCAAGGACTGCAGTGGTTGAAGAAGGCAGCTCACCAATACCTTCTGAAGAGCAGCTAGGGAATGGGATGGGAAATAAATGCTAGCCTAACCAACGACACCCACATCCCGTAAATGAATTTTTAAAAATACCAATTTATAAATATGTAGCTGTATTTCCTATGTTTTTCATGTATGGAAGGCTCTGCCTGGACTGTACGCAGAACAATACTTTTCACTGTATCTCGGTACACATGACAGTAAATCTAAATCTAATCTATAAAATCTAATATGACTGCCATTTTGTGACCTTTTACCACAGCTCAACCACTTATATTCTCCCACATTAGAGAACCACTAAAGGAAAATGAAATGAGTCAACAAATTGAGAATTTCTGAAAGTGAAGGAAAGCCAGAAAATTATCATTCTATGGGACCAAAGGAGGCAATCCTGGTTGCCTTAAGGTTAATTAAAAGGCCTTTAATTAACATTATATTTCTTTCCTCTGATTTGAACTCAAGATTACCCCCCCCAGCTCTTACTATGGACACAGGCAGGAATTGCCAGTCAGCTGCCAAATTTTCAATACTGTGGGAGCTTAACACAATGAAAATGATGATCAAAATAGTTGCCAAAAGGTTTGGTGCTTAAAAATTAAGTACCTCGTCCAGACATCTTTCATCTACAAACCTCAAAGAAGCTGGAGACGGAAACAAGGGAAGATTTCACCTTAGTTTTTGTAAATTCACTAAACTCAATGAATATTCCTGAGGATTGGAAAGTTACTGACGTAACTTCTATTACTTAAAAGGCATAACTAAGAATGGAAGACGGGTAATTAAATACAGAGCAGACAGAACCAGTTACCGAATGCAGCCCACGTACCTGAGGATAGTTATAAATCAAATGTCAATGTAATCAAATAGATATTCCCACTCAATACGAATTGCTATGGAAACTGCAAAAATCCTTGAAAATTCACTGAACAGACAACTTAATTATTAATTCCAAATATAAACCCATCCTTAGTGCAATCTGACTGCTTGTAATTGGAGCTATACAAACAACTTTAAGGAATTTTGTTAATTCGTTGGCCTGAAATTTCATTCCCAGTGTGAAAAAGTGAAGCTTTTGTACTCCATTGCTGGTGCAAAGGGCACCAATGCAAAAATACAGTGACTGCTGAAATGCATCCTCCAGCTTATTTAAATTAT
Source organism: Scyliorhinus canicula (assembly GCF_902713615.1). Taxonomy (NCBI): domain Eukaryota; kingdom Metazoa; phylum Chordata; class Chondrichthyes; order Carcharhiniformes; family Scyliorhinidae; genus Scyliorhinus; species Scyliorhinus canicula. The sequence goes on from NC_052150.1 coordinate 157,982,775, forward strand.
TATGCATGCAACTTTGTCCTTGCATCATGAATTACTTATTAAATTAGAATTTCACCAAATTAAAACCTACTTCAAGATTAGGAAACTTGTGCCTGATGTTACCCAACATCTTAAAGGTGGCATGCACAGGCAAGGTTGTTTAGTTTTTGGATCCAAAGTGAGGTTTTACATAGATACATAGATGATAGGAGCATGAGGAGGCCTTTTGGCCCTTTGAGCCTGCTCCGCCATTCATCACGATCATGGCTGATCATCCAACTCAATAGCTTAATCCTGCTTTCTCCCCATAGCCTTTGATCCCATTCTCCAGCCGCCTCTTGAATATATTCAAAGTTTTAGATTCAACTACTTCCTGTGGTAATGAATTCCACAGGCTCACTACTCTTTGAGTGAAGAAATGTCTCCTCATCTCTGTCCAAAAGATTTGGGTTTCCTCCGGGTGCTCCGGTTTCCTCCCACAGTCCAAAGATGTGCGGGTTAGGTGGATTGGCCATGCTAAATTGCCCGTAGTGTAAGGTTAATGGGGAGATTGTTGGGTTACGGGTATACGGGTTACGTGGGTTTAAGTAGGGTGATCATTGCTCGGCACAACATCGAGGGCTGAAGGGCCTGTTCTGTGCTGTACTGTTCTATGTTCTATGTTCTAAAATGGTTTACCCTGAATCCTCTGACTGTGACCCTGGTTCTGGACACACCCATCATTGGTAACATCTTCCTTGCATCAACCCTGTCTAGTCCTGTTAGAATTTTATAAGTCTCTATGAGATCCCCGCTCATTCTTCTGAACTCCAGTGAGAACAATCCCAACCTAGTCAATCTTTCCTCATTGACAGTCCCGTTATCCCTGGAATCAGACAGGTAAACCTTTGCTGCACTACCTCGAGAGCAAGAACATCCTTCCTCAGAGGAGACCAAAACTGCACACAATACTCCAGGTGTGGCCTCACCAAGGCCCTGTACAATTCAGCAACACATCCCTGCTTCTATACTTGAAACCTCTCGCAATGAAGGCCAGCATACCATTAGCCTTCTTTACCGCCTGCTGCACCTGCATGTTTATCTTCAGTGAATGGTGCACAAGGACACCCAGGTCCCGTTGCACACTCCCCTCTCCCAATTTGCAACCATTCAAGTAGTAATCTGCCTTCCTGTTTTTGCTTCCAAAGTGAATAACCTTACACTTATCCAAATTAAACTGCATCTGCCATTGATTTGCCCATTCGCCCAACCTGTTCAGATCATGCTGTAGGATCCCTGCATCCTCATCACAATTCACCCTCCCTCCTAAGTTGGTATCATCTGCAAACTTTGAGATGTTACATTTTGTTCCCTCATCCAAATCATTAATATATATTGTGAATAGCTGGGGTCCCAGCACCGATCCCTGTAGTACCCCACTAATTATTGCCTGCCAATTTGAAAAGAACCCATTAATCCTATTCTTTGTTTCCTCTCTGCCAACCAGTTTTCTATCCACCTCAATACATTTCCCCCAATCCCATGCGCTTTAATTTTGCACAATAATCTCTTATGCGGGACTTTGTCAAACGCCTTCTGAAAGTCCAAATATACCACATCGACTGGCTCCCCCTTGTCGACTGTATTGGTTACATCTTCAAAGAATTCCAACAGATTTGCCAAGCATGATTGTCCCTTCATAAATCCATGCTACCTCTGACTGATTCTGCCACTGCTTTCTAAATGTTCCGCGATAAAGTGTTTGATAATGGATTCAAGAATTTTCCCCACTACCGATGTTGGGCTTACTGGTCTATAATTCCCTGCTTTCTTTCTACCTCCCTTTTTGAATATCGGAGTGACGTGGGCTACCCTCCAATCTGTCAGGATTCTCCGATATGAGTTTGCCCTGCCACCCAGCCAAAACTCCATTCACTTCTGCAGGACTGGAGAATCCCACTAATGTGAACAGACAGAGAATTCCGGCCTTTGTCTTCATCTAATTTGACAGCAGAGTGAAGGGGAGCAGGAGAAGCTGGATCATCCAGTAATGGCAAGGAAGTGGGACGGGAGAAGGTGATGGTGATCAGGTTCTCAAATGGTGCATCAGTTGAGATGGCAAGAAGGTGGTGGCGGTAGGGTCCTCAAACAGCAGTACAGCAAGTGGCAAGGGGTGAACAGTGGGGAGGGGGATGGGGGGAGGTGCCCAAAGGTAGCCAGGCTCTGGCCTACAGAGTGAGGTCTATCATTGCAGCAGTCCAAGGGAGGCATATGTATCACACATGGTAGGTTGGCAATCCAAGCTTGGGATATCAAGCTTGAAGCAAGGCAGGTCCAACTAGAGGGAGGAAAGGTCAATGGTCTCCAAGGGAGAGCCACGGGATACAGATATCTGAACCAGGATTATGGTGGGAGGCTCCAGAACGATGCAGGAAGACTGTGGGGAGGGGGGGGGGGGGTTGCGGAAGAGTCCAGTGTTAGAGGTGGAAGGTCAAGGATCACAGACTCTGGGTCAAGGGTACACTCCAGGATTATTGGGGGAAGGAGCAGGGTAACGTTGGGTGGCTAAGGGTGAGTGGAGGTGCACGGGCTGGAGCTGTAGAGTCATTGTATGCACCTCCATCGAAATGGCTGCTAAGAAAGGACTGTCCGGAAATCAGATTCTTGTGGATCGAGGCCACTGTGGAATGAGAGGAGTTCTGGGTGTGGCCCATGGGAGGGTTAATTATTCCCATTGGTCAACTGCTGCTACTCTAGGAATGAAGGCCAGGTAAACAGAACTGTTCACATCAATGCCAGCCTTCTTCACACAGCTCACTTTGTGAATTTTCAGTGGGTCTCATTTTGCAGCATTCACATGATCCCCAACAGTCCCCCCACTGTCAGGGCCGCCTGCTCTCACAGCCTCCCTCAGCTGTTCAGATCTGGCCTTGATATGATCACCAACACATGCCTCCGATTCTGTACAGAGTCCCTTCAAAACCCATGTGGGTATAATTGTTCTGGTGAAGGGTGAGCAAGAGGCAGATGATGGTGCTTCATCTGGATGCTCTTGGTCCACATCAGATCAGGAAACTACAGTTTCATGCATATTTTAAAAATTAAATGGGCGTGATTTAACGAGGGGGAAAAGAGTCTTGTTTTGGGCACACTTAGTGGGTGTTTCTTGGCAACTGCAGTGCCAAGAATGATCCTAGTATCAAAAGGGATTCTGTTTTTTTGGCCACGGCGAGGAACATCCCACCAAGGCTGCACTTACATTCATTTCCTGCACTGACAAGCTCAGCTCGTCTGTATAGGAAGAGATCAGGGTGCCATTTTTAAATACCAACCCAATCTCTCAACCACCTATGACCCAGGGCCTGGAATTCTGCAATCACATGATCCCCAACGTCCTCCCAGGCACTGCCAGCCTGGCACCCTTGATGTGGAGATGCCGGCGTTGGACTGGGGTGAGCACAGTAAGAAGTCTTACAACACCAGGTTATAGTCCAACAGCTTTGTTTCAAACACTAGCTTTTGGAGCACTGCTCCTTCCTCAGGTGAATGAAGAGGTGGGTTCTAGAAACACATATATAGACAAAGTCAAAGATGCAAGACGATACTTTGAATGCGAGCATTTGCAGGTAATTAAGTCTTTACAAATCCAGAGGGAGGGGTAATCCCAGGTTAAAGAGGTGTGAATTGACTCTAGCCAGGACAGTTGGTAGGATATCTCAAGCCCAGGCCAGATGGTGGGGGGTGAATGCAATGCAACATGAATCCAAGGTCCCGGTTGAGGCTGTACCAGTGTGCGGAACTTGGCTATAAGTTTCTGCTCAGCGATTCTGCGTTGTCGCGCATCCTGAAGGGCGCCTTGGGGAACGCTTACCCAGCGATCAGAGGCTGAATGCCCTTGACTGCTGAAGTGTTCCCCAACTGGAAGGGAACATTCCTGCCTGGCGATTGTCGCGTGATGTCCGTTCATCCATTGTCGCAGTGTCTGTATGGTCTCGCTAATGTACCATGCTTCGGGACATCCTTTCCTGGCACCCTGGCAGTACCCCTGCTAGTCTGGCAGTGCCACCTGAGCAGCAGTCAATTCTAGGGCAGCAGTGCCAAGGTGCCCCATTGGCAGCACCAAGGTTCCCAGGTGGCATAGGAGTGCCAAGGTACCACGCTACCCAGAGCCCAACCACCAGGGCCTCCGATGGCCTGAGAGACCCCTAAAGGTGCTATTACACCTTGTCCACATTTGTGTGGGCCAGTGCTGAAAGGCGTCAGGGTGAAGTCTCCCAGGTGCAGGCGTTCAATCCCAAGCCTTGGGAGACTCTGCTGCAGACATATTTAAGTGAGGCTAACTGCTTACTTAAAGATGCAAATCTGATCCTGCCCAGTGAGGGTGAGATCCAGTTCACGAGATCTCGTTAGAGCTCACAAGATCTCAATAAATCTCGCAAGATGTCCCGAGCATCACAAATCTCAGGAGATTTAACAGCCTCATTGTATTGCGAGTTGGGCAGAACAAAGCCATACGATCGCTATCAACATCTCAACACCAAGTTGGATGTATTCCCACTCTGTTGGCTGGTTAGTCCAGCCTCGCCACATTACCACTTACCCTGGCTGATTGGAGGAGGTTGTTCATCCTTTTATGTCACTGCATCCATGGCTGCTCACCTCTCTGCAATCCAAGCCACCTTGGTCCAATGGCAGGATCTCCTATTGAGACTGCTCTTTGTATATATGCAGACATGTTGCTGAAAGAGAAGTAGGGCTTTGGGGTCCAAGAAGATGAATTGCCCGTTGAAAAGGAGAGAGTGATGGGAATAATTGATGGAAAGTGTCGAGAGGGCCAGAAGGTGTCGAGGGGGATTGGGGACTCTATAAGGCTGACTCAAGAAATGCCCATTGAATCAAAATGTTGGTGGCTGCCTGTCAATCAGAACAACTTCCAGTCAAGCTTACACCAATTAGATAATCTCGACCAGTCCCTCATGAAATCAGTGTGCATTGAGAAGACACTAACCAAATCTATTTTTTTCACAGAACTTTCTGAGGTCTTGTGGCACATGGTTCTGCACAATGGCTTCACGGCAAAGAAAGGTTTAAGCTCTATTGGGCTCACAATCACCTTTGCTGCTTTTGCTGTTCTGAGTGTGGCCATTCTACTAGTCATGGAAGGACTTTCTGCATTTCTGCATGCCCTTCGTCTACACTGGTGGGTACATAAGAACAATTGCGAGGTGTGAAAAATAATTAAAAAGGGATCTGTCCTAGAAAATAAATTAATGTTGCTCCTATTATTGTAAGCAATTTTAGTGCATTATGTAACTTCTGTCCACTGATTAAAAACAACAATCATCCAATTTTATTGTTAAGAAAATGAATGTCTATTGCAATAATTCATCCCTAAAAATTAATTGGAAGAAAGACTGAATCATTTCATTCGGATACATGGAGAAATAATTGTAATATCAGGCAATCAATTGCCTAACGTAACCAATTGTTTAAAATTTGTGAAAAGCTTGAGAAGCAGGTTAACTGGAACAGGTGTTCGATTCTTAAAATTTAATATATATTAAGATGTGCATATGTCGTGGGGCTGGATTCTCCAAAAACGGGGCCATGTCCCCAAGCCAGCGTAAAACCGCTGGCGTTTCACTCTTGCCTTTCCTTCAAAACATCAGGAGCAGTTTTCTCACCTGTAGGGGCCTGGCAGGGCCCCAGAGTGCTTCTCGCAGCTCTGGCTGCGGATACAGGTCCCTGTATTTCCAGTCGGGAGTCCGCACATGCGCACGGCGGCGGCCTGCAGCGGCCGCACTCGGACCGTGGACCGACATCGAGAATGTAGGCCCCCCGAGACGGCGTGTGCCTGTGGATCCGAGTCACTCAACACTGCCCTGGCCACCCATGAGCTCCCCCCCCCACCCCCGGTACTCAATCCCCCCGCCCCCCACCAGGGCGGTCACAAACTGAATCCGCAGCCGCCATCCAAGGTTCCCGACGGCCAATACGTGGTTAGAACCACGCCGTCGGGAACTCGGCCAGTTTTGCCCATAGAATCGCTGGGGGGGCCTCTGTCAATGGCCCCCCAGCCGCGCGGGACCAGAGAAATGCGGGAGCGGCGCCGGCTACGATTTCCACGTAAAGATTGATTCTCCGCCCCCGCGCCAAACACAATTTCAGCACGGGGCTGTGGAGAATCCCGCCCCATATATTTCCTGCAAAGGGCAGCATGGTGGCACAGTGGTTAGCATTGCTGCCTACGGCGCTGAGGACCTGGGTTCGAATCCCGACCCTGGATCACTGTCCGTGTGGAGTTTGCACATTCTCCCCATGTCTGCGTGGGTTTCACCCCCACAACCCAAAGATGTGCAGGATAGATGGATTGGCCACACTAAATTGCCCCTTAATTGGAAAAAATAATTGGGCACTCTAAATTTATTTTTAAAAATATATTTCCTGCAAGAGTCACACTTTACAACCATGCTCTTTATGCCATGGTTGTCTGTAATACCTTGTTCACTCTTAAAAGCATACTTGCCTCCCAAGGTAGATAGTTCTGTGGTAATGTTCTCTGTAGCTCCACCCGTGTAAGGCCTATTAAAACAAGACATGAGCCTCCGCAATGAATCCTACCATTGACTGTTTCTGTCTTCCATTGTCCTAAACCTGAGCTGATATTTTCCCATCCCTAGTCTCCTGAGATAGTCATTTTCTGCCTCCTTGCTCTGTGCTGCCATAGCGCCGTAATACAATCTGATCTGATTGCCTCACACCACACAGCAAAAGCCTTATTCTCAGCACTGACCAGGCATGGGCTTAAATTACTTAAGCATTTACTGTTCTTTTGTTATCATGGCGTTGCCATCAGGACTAAGATCAAAGCTTTTGATCTGTGGAGAAGAAATTATTTCATGGGCATCCTCAAAGTTCAGCTGGGTAAGCCTCTATTCTTTAACAGCAATCATGATTATCAGCAGTGTTAAGTTTAAGTAACAAGTGAATCCATCATGGAATACTGAGGTAGAACCACCTCTAAGTTAACTCTAAGAATCCATGACTTTTCACCCTTCCCACTACAATTCCTGTCTACTCAATTCAGTATCCGCTCAATCCACCAACCCTTCATCTTGTTTTTTACCTGCTCCTTCCTGCTACCTCGCACCAATCACCACTCGTGCTCCTAGCCACCTGAGAGGCCACTGCTTTCACTGCTGCAATGATTTGCGTTCTCTGTTCCATGCTGTGTCGCAGTTCTATTCCCTACCCTGAGTGCCAGAGTCCCTCCCATTTCCTGTCCCATTCTCGATCTTCACTGCCTACCCAACTTCAAGAAAAACTCCTGCCATCATTTTCCAGACTATGACCCAGAAACCAGCCTGAGATTCTTTAAAGAGCTGAAACCCAGTTCCCCAGTCATATCTATGAATGTGGCCACAGCACGTTTCTCAGCTGTACCCCACAACCACAGTCAACTGTTCTCGCCCACAAGAACACAAGAATTAGGAGCAGGAATATGCAATTCCAGTATCATCACACCCATCAGCATCCCCTTCCCAATATTCCAGCAGACAACTAGCTACCCCTCAACGACACTCACCGATACTATCATACCATTGTTACGTCACAGCACCTGACTTCCACATACCCAACACACCACAATACTGGCAAACGTCATAACCATTTCTCACTGTTCCTGCACTTCAGGATCTCCCCCTCAATTATCATTCACTCCAACCCCCTGCTCCTGCCATACAATCACATTCACTGCTCATTAAACCCCTCCCTTTCCAAAACTATATAACCTATCACAACCCCTTTCTTCAGTACTCCTACCTGTCAGCAAACTCAAGCATCTTCTCTGCAGTCTTCAATGGGCTCCTAGACTTCAAACAAACGCAAGTTATTAAGTCATTACAAAGTTGAAGGAGCAGATAATAATCAAAGCCACTGATTTATGGTTTCTCGGGAACTGTCAGCACAATCAAAATTTATACCAGGAATATTATTAACTCTCCCATAGTACTTCATAATGAAATGCAATTTCACTTATTCAATCACCATAAATCGGTGATCCTGATAATATATTCTGAATTGCATGTCATAAAGCAATGTATCGTCCAGATCACCTTAAGCAACACCACAGAAAATTGACTGGTATTTACATATTTAAAAAATCTAGATTTGATGAAGATGGGAGTCATTTTCATGTGACAGAATTAACCTATTCATTTAAATACTGCACTTCCATTACTTTCAAAATGCTCGTATTTCACAAGGTTTGAGACTGTCAGAACAGTTCTGCTCAAAAACTAATTTTAACCAATTCTGTACTGCCTACCCGTTCCAGAAACGTCTTCCCAAGTTTTAACACTATTGCTCGATTTCTACAATGGACAAAATCAACAACAGCAGTTTCCCACCCAGGCAGGGAAATTGAAAATCTACCCAAGTTTCCAATCCTATGGCATGGCTATTGCACATTAACTTATCGCAATATTCCACCAGTTATTCCAAATAGACCTTCAGAAGGGCAGCTTCCCGCGGCAAGCTGATTGAATCAATTTAGGGCAAAGGTTTCTAACTGTCACTGACCACTGACATTGTTGGCCTGACCCAAGCTCTACGTTTACAAAATCCAAACAGCAGTTCAGACAGTGTGCTCTGAATCTATTCATATTCATGTTAAAAGGAGTTACATTACGATGGTGCAAAATGCTGAGTGGAATATCCCGTGGATCAGTATCAAGATCCCTCCTGTTTATAATTTAGATTAATCACTTGCAGAAGGTAAAAACAGTAAAATGGGGGAATCAGAACACTGCTCTGAACCGGTCTTGTATACTTTAAAATGGGACATCAGAAAAACAGGAAATAAGAATACTGGTCCGAACTGTTTTCTTCCTTCTCGGCTAGTTACATTTGCAGGTGATACAAAATCACAGTGTTAGCTTTAACTTTGGACTTTTTCATAGAATCTCTTGCTGTTTTCTCTTTACAATAACGTCATATCTTGATGGGTGGAACATGATCCTAACTCTGACATTGTTACATAACCTGGATTCTCTGTCCGCACATTGGCGTCTGCATTTTCACTGCTGCTCTGCTCTCAAACCTATACAGATCCTCATAGACCTTTCTGTGTGCACCAGTTGTGGGCTCGTGGAAGCACTTTTGCCTCTGGATCAGACAATTGTTGGTTCATTTCTCATTCTGGAACTTGAAGTACAAAAACCTCGGCTGACATTTCAATGCTGTGCTGAGGGACTGCTGTGTTGTCATTCAGATGAGATGTCAAACTGAGACCCCATTTGCCCTCTCAGGTGGATGTAAAATATCCCATGGCACTGCTTTGAAAGAGAGTGGGCAAATTATCCCTGGTGTTGAGCCAATATTAATCCCTCAATCAATATCACAAAGATATCTGGTCATTATTACACTGCTGATTATGGGAACTTCCTGTGAGCAAGTTGATGGCTGTGTTTTTCTACATTTCAACAGTGACTGCAGAGTGCTTCAGGACATCATGTGGTTGTAAAAGATGTCACATGAATGTGAATCTTTATCTGTTATTGTCACTCCATTCTCTCCTCTTCCTGTCATCCAGCCATGGCATCAATCAGCTCTTTACCCTGCTAATCCTTACTCTGACCTAACATTCTTCTTTGCCTTCATACTCCCCTGCCACCAGTACAGGCTTAAATCCTTCTGGAAAACCCCATGTCTACTCATAGAATTTACAGTGCAGAAGGAGGCCATTCGGCCCATCGAGTCTGCACCGGCTCTTGGAAAGAGCACCCTACCCAAGCCCACACCCCCACCCTATCCCCATAACCCAGTAACCTCACCCCAACACTAAAGGCAATTTTGGACACTTAGGACACTTAGCATGACCAATCCACCTAATCTGCCCATCTTTGGACTGTGGGAGGAAGCTGGAGCACCCGGAGGAAACCCACGCACACACGGGTGAACGTGCAGACTCCGCACAGACAGTGACCCAAGACGGGAATCGAACCTGGGACCCTGAAGCTGTGAAGCAATTGTGCTAACCACTCTGCTACCGTGCTGCCTGTACTCTTTGTGTTTTGCTTGGCATTCTTTAAAAGGCCACTCGAGGTACCCATTGCTACTTCATTTTGAGCAACAACCCCAAATGCCACATCCCCCCATCGCAACATCTTCCCTGGCAGCTTGCCAATTGGGGGGCAGTCTTGCCAACCTCAATCTCATCCCTTTATCTCCACACATCACTGACCCTTTGGATTTTGCTGTCAAACAAACAATTGCCACCTCTCTCTGCATGTCCACATAGTACAACCATTCACCTACAAACATGGCCCTTGCCATCCTGTCTTTAATAAAGTAAGTAAATGTCACAATAGTCCAAGATTACCTTGATCTTCATCACAAACAGCTGTCCAACAAACTGAGCGAAACCGGCCCCCACTTTAATTCAGATGTCAACATCAATATCCTGGTTTTGACTGAAAATGTCATGAATATTGAAAGTCCCCTGGTTGGCTATATTATAGAATGTAATTATACCCCATTGATAGATTGCAAGTATACTCCTCAATTGTTTGTATGTGCAACCCATTGGTCTTGTAATTTGTTCCCTCATCTCAGAGACTGTTTAACTAATATTTCAAAGACACAGTCATGATCCTGCTTCACAAAAAAAAACACCCTCAATCAACCTCTCTATTCTCACAAACAGATATTGCAGCTTCAAGCTTCCTTTCCTTGAATGTGTTGTCACTTCCCAGATCTATGTTCATTCATCCAATCAGGTTTTCATAAACATAATCTTTATTATTGTCACAAGTAGGCTACGTTAACACTGCAATGAAATTCCCGAGTCACCACATTCCGACGCCTGTTCAGGTACACAGAGGGAGAATTCAGAATATCCAATTCACCTAACAGCATGTCTTTCGGGACTTGTGGGAGGAAACCGGAGCACGCGGAGAAAACCCATGCGGACACAGGGAGAACGTTCAGACTCCGCAGACAGTGACCCAAGTCAGGAATCGAACCTGGGACCCTGGCGCTGTGAAGTAACAATGCTAACCACTGTGCTACCGTGTCACCATGTCTCCCCAACCACAGCAAAACATTAACCAAAGTTATAGCTGGCATCATTTCTCCTTCCAGACTACTGCCAAAGGCTGAGCCAAACTGTTTGCAGCCATAGCAAGTTATTTGACCCTGAACTGAGCTTCTAATCCCATACCTCCGCCATCACAAAGGCTACCCATTCTGACCTCTGCACCATAACTCACCTTTACCCCTTCCTCAGTCAATCCACCATTGAGACCCTCATTCTTGTCCTCTCCAGACTCCATAATGCTTTCTTAGCCAGCTTCCTATTGTCCAACTCATCCAAAACACTGCTCCACATATTCCATTCTATTACAGCAAATCCCCATTTCTTTTCAGCCCTGTGCTCACTGACTAACACCTCAAATTTAAAATTCACATCCTTGTTTAGAAATGTTTCATTGTCTCACCTTTCCCTATTTCTATTACCTTCTCTGGCAAAACACCCTCCTCAAAAACTCTGTTCATCTGCCTTTGGCTTCTTGCATATCCTGTCCCCCTCCCTTGGTCTTATCTTTTTTTATAAATTCAAAGTACCCAATTCATTTTTTTTCCAATTAAAGGGCAATTTAGCATGGCCAATCCACCTACCCTGCACATCTTTGGGTTGTGGGGGTGAGACCCACGCAGACACAGGGAGAATGTGCAAATTCCACACAGACGGCCCTCGGTTTTATCTTCAGTGGCTGTGTCTTCAGCTACCCAGATGTCACATTCTAGTGTTCCCTCACAAACTCCATTGCCTCCTTACATCCCTCTCATACTTGGCATCCACGTCTATGAGCACACATTTGCTCACCCCTTCTAATAGCTCCTTCTCTGGTTCAGTGGTTAATTTATCGATGATGATGACTTCTACATGTCTCTGTAAAATGCCATGAAACATTTTTCCACATTACAAGCAATACATTAAAGATGCTATATAAATAAAGTTGTTAATGATAATCCTGGTGCTGTTGTTGTAGGAAGAACAGTTGCATCTGTGAAGGCGGCTTGGGAACAATTAAATATGTTCTTTGCAGAAAGCTGCGGCATCTAAAGATTAACTTCTTTGTGGCAAGCTGCTGAAGCTGATGCTACAGATTTAAACCTAACCTGCTTTACAATCTGATTTAAGGGGCTGATTTAGCTCATTGGGCTAAATCGCTGGCTTTGAAAGCAGACCAAGCAGGCCAGCAGCACGGTTCGATTCCCGTATCAGCCTCCCCGGACAGGCGCCGGAATGTGGCGACTAGGGGCTTTTCACAGTAACTTCATTGAAGCCTACTCGTGACAATAAGCGATTTTCATTTCATTTCATTTTCATCTTCACCACAATAGGTTAGCAATTTGGGACTAGCACTAAAATCATTAGGGGATACTACAGTTTACATCCATTATGGTGCCATTGTCCTGAGACACAAGCAACAGAAAATGAACCCAGTGGACATACGCTATTCTTAACATATTGGTGAGTTCAAAAATCTTGGAAAAGACTTTGCTTTGGCTATTGATGCTACACCTCACAGTTCAGACAAAGCAGTAGAGAGAGTATAGAGGAAAAGAAAGAACTCTTGATTTCATGCCAAGGACAAATCTCTTAACTTTCAGCAAACAGCAATGTGTGCAGTGATTCAGACTAATCACATTGAATCTTATCTCTAATTGCAGCAGCATTACTAGTTATAGCGAAGGCAACAATCTTAAATTAATTTCTGTCACGGTTTCCTTCTCCCACTCCAAAGGGAATATCGTAGCAGCATACAAAATTGACAATTTCAAATAGTATTGAGGCTGCGACCGTCAGTAGAATTCCTAAGTCTGATTATGAAGAAGACACTGAGACTTGACAGCACGGTGTCACAGTGGTTAGCACTGTTACCTCACAGCTCCAGGGTCCTGGTTCAATTCCGGCCTCGGGTGACTGTCTGTGGGGTCTGCACATTCTCCCTGTGTCTGTATGGGTTTCCTCCCACAGTGCAAAGATGTGCAGGTTAGGTGTATTGGCCATGGTAAATTATCCCTTTGTGTCCAAAAGGTTAAGTTGGGTTTATGGGATAGGGTGGAGGTGTGGGCTTAAGTGGGACTGGCGCAGACTCAATGGGCTGAATGGCCTCCTTCTGCACTTTAAATTATATGCTTTGATGGAGATTGTTTATTGATTGTCAAAGAGCTTTAGCTCTCCACCCTAACACCAGACACTTAGGGCGAGATTCTCCGCAAGCAAATGTGGAGAATCGTAAAGGCTGCCGTGGGACAGGCCGTGACCCACGGCAGCCTTCGCCCACTTCCGGGGCCGATTCTCCCCCCGGGCGGGGCTAGGAGCGCGGCCCCGTGTGTCACGGCGGTGCGGCCTTGACGATGGTCGTCAAGGCCGCACGTCAAGCGTCTCGCCGGCTGACGCAGCCGATGACGTCAGCCGCGCATGCGCAGTTGCCGTCTTTTCCCTCAGCCGCCCCGCAAGACGTGGCAGCTTGATCTTGCGGGGCGGCAGAGGGAAAAGAGTGCAGCCGTGGTACTGCCGTGCCAATCGGGCCCCCAGATGCCCCAAACGGGCATCTGGCGCCCGTTTCACGACGGCAGCGAGCAGGTGTGTTTGCTGCTGTGTTGAAACGGGCGTGAAGGCCCGGCCGCTCGGCCCATCGGCCTCGGAGAATTGCCGCTCGCCGTAAAAAACGGCGAGCGGCGATTCGTGGCGTGGGTCGGGCGTGGGGGGGGGGGGGGGAGAGAATAGCGGGAGGGCATGAAAAATCTCGGGAGGCCCTCCCGCTATTCTCCCACCCGGCATGGGGGGTGGAGAATCGCGCCCTTAGTGCTGGCTAACTCTTCCTAATTTGGAAATGTGAGTAGAATTAACTAATCAATACCCAGCACCTGTTCATCTTATTAGCTTCAAGTATTGGGTATTTAACATCCATCAAACAGAACCTATTAGATACTAACAATAACAATTAAATGGAGAGACACATTTCTACTACCCAAAATCACAAAAGGTATTGCTTGCCTTCAGCAAGACTTTAACAACATTGCTGGATGTCTTGTATTGTACTCATTAATAATGTTAAAGCATAATCCAATGATCTACATCCGTGTCTCAGTTTACAGATAAATTCAAATATCAAACATGAAATCTAAGAGACAACAGCTAATTTCCCCTTACCTCAACTCACAACGTTTGCACATTCTGTCAGGCGAGAAAGAAAAATAATTAAATGACGGTGCCTTGGGTATCATGTTTTTGGGTTAAAAAGTCAATTCCTGGTACCTCTTTGTTACCTTGAATAAAAGTAAAGTCGCCATAGTCCCAGATGACCATAGGCTTTGAGAGGTTGGTCAATGAGGCACATCAACTCAATGCTCCCAGAATGCCTAGATCCACTGCAATTTGCATACCGCCGCAACCAGTCCACAGCAGACGCCATCTTCCTGGCCCTACACTCACCCCTTGAGCATCTAGACAACAAGGACTCCTACATCAGAATCCTATTTATTGATTATAGCTTTGCCTTCAACACCATAATCCCAGCCAAGCTTATATCAAAGTTCTAAAAGCTAGGACTTGGCTCCTCACTCTGCAACTGGATCCTTGACTTCCAGACCCATAGACCACAATCAGTAAGAATAAACAACAACGCTTCCTCCACGATAGTGCTCAATACTGGGGCCCCGCAAGGCTGCATACTTAGTCCCCTGCCATACTCCTTATACACACATGACTCTATGGCAAAATTTGGCTCCAACTCCATCTACAAGTTTGCTGACGACACGACCATAGTGAGCCGGATCTCGAATAACGATGAGTCAGAATACAGGAGGGAGATAGAGAACCTAGTGGAGTGGCGTAATGACAACAATCTCTCCCTCAATGTCAGCAAAACTGAAGAGCTGGTCATTGACTTCAGGAAGCAAAGTACTGTACACACCCCTGTCAGCATCAACAGGACCGAGGTGGAGATGGTTGACAGCTTCAAATTCCTAGGTGTGCACATCATCAAAAATCTGTCCTGGTCCACCCATATCGACGCTACAACCAAAAAAGCATAACAGACCTATACTTCCTCAGGAAACTAAGGAAATTCGGCATGTCCACATTGACACTTACAACTTTTGTAGATGCACCATAGAAAGCATCCTATCTGGCTGCATCGCAGCCTGGTATGGCAACTGCTCGGCCCAAGATCGGAAGAAACTACAGAAAGTCAAGAACACTGCCCAGTCCATCATACAAAGCCACCTCCCATCCATTGACTCTGTCTACACCTCCCGCTGCCTGGGGAAAGTGGGCAGCATAATCAAAAACCCTTCCCACTCAGCTTATTCACTCTTCCAACTTCTTCCATTGTGCAGAAGATACAAAAGTTTGAGAACACGCACTAACAGATTCAAAAACAGCTTCTTCCCCACTGTCACCAGACTCCTAAACGACCCTCTTATGGACTGACCTGATCACACATCTTCACCCAATGCCTGTGTCTATGTATTTACATTGTGTATTTTATGTTTGCCCTATTATGTATTTTCTTTTCATGTACAGAATGATCTATTTGAGCTGCACGTAGAACAATACTTTTCATTGTACCTTGGTACACATGACAATAAACCAATCCAATACTTTCTCTTTGAGGGAGAGAGCTGACTGGTGGTGATTTAACATGAGGATCATCACTGCCTGTCTGTTCCACCGAACACCCCCAGGGCAGACTGTGTCCGTGGTAATATGGTGACGGTCACTGTCAGCTCCTCTGACCGTGGGGGCCTCTGGCTGCACAGCTGAATACTATTGCTACTAAGGAATTGGCCTTGTTTGTTACATAAGCACATCACTTCTGCAGGTTGTGTTTGCTGTTTGCTCCTGCTGTTGGCTGAAGATACCTGGAGGCTGCAGTTGCTGTTTCCTTCATTTTCTGTAGACAGAAAGAAAAACAATTTTTACTAAGGTACCTGGGTCCTGGAACTCTCAGCTCAGGTGTATGTATGAGACCAGAAGGCAATCCGGTTTGAAGCAAAAGACGCTGCAGACTGGTACGTGACATTGATCCAAATGGGCCACCTGCTAACGTCGTTGAAGAAATGCTTTTGCAGATTGCTGTTGCTGTTGCTGGTGTGGTGAGTCCTGCATGTAACTGGCACATCACCGTGGGTTAAACATGGTGGAAGACAACTGCACCTTGAGCACCAGTGGAATATGTGGATGTCAGGATTTGGTTCCGATGAGATTGGGCAGTGTGGGAGGGCCTGCCCAGCTGCGGTCCCTGGATGGAGAATGGCTCTGATACATGGAACAAGTCACACATTGATGGACAGATCATTTCTACAACAAAGTTCTGGACATGATACCACATTCTCTGGCTTCTCCGTTTCTTTTGAGGAACGTTTGAGGGGCGATATCATGTGTTTGGGTTTTTTTGTGAAAATGAGCTGATATAGCTTTCTTTTGGAACAGTAACGTTTCCTTGTTGTTTAATGGTTGGTGTGATATGTGCAATGTTACATAGTCGATTTTCTAAATATTCTCATGTGGATTCTCGTGTCAGCCCATGTGCAGGGCCATGCCCCACATCCTGAGGACTCGGCTGCCCATCATACCAGGGAGGGACTCAGAGGAGGAGCCCAGCGATGGCCCAAGATGTACAGGCATTGCTGGTTGTTCGAGATGTCAAATAGCATGCGCTGCAGGAGGCTCCGCCTCAACAAGGGGACAGTGCAGCACCTGTGTTATGTCCTTGCAGACTTGGCACCACGTGGAGGAGGAGGAAACCCACTCCCAGTGGCCATTAGGGTCTCCACAGCCCTGAACCTTTACATTTCAGGTTCATTCCAGGGCTCGAGCTGGGACTTGTGCGGATTTCCCAACCTACAGCCCGCAAGTGTTTCCATGAAGTCACGGATGCCCTGTTTGCCTGGGCAGCCAAATACATAAACTTTGGCCTGGACCAAGTCTATCAAGATGCCCAGGCAGCAGGATTCTCTGCCATCATCGGGATGCCCCGGGTCTAGGAGATAATAGATGGTACACATGTCGCATGTTGTGAGCTCCGAGCAGCCCAGGAGTGCCGTTCATCAACAGGAAGGGGTTCCACTCCCTGAACATCCAACTCATGTACAACCACCACCTCAAGATCTTCCACACGTGTGCATACTTCCCAGAGTGTGCACAATAGCGACATCCTGCGGCAGTTGGAGATCCCCGGCCTCTTCGAAGGACACCCCAGGATGATAATTGGCTCTTTGTACAGCACAGGGACAGGCCCTTCGGCCCTCCAAGCCTGCGCCAACCATGTTGCCCATCTAACCTAAAACCTTCTACACATCCTGGACATCTTTTCCCATCCTATTCATGTATTTGTCAGGACGTCCCTTAAACGTCACTATCGTATCTGCTTCCACCACCTCCTCCGGCAGCGAGTTCCAGGCATCAACCACCCTCTGTGTAAAACACTTCCCTCACACATCTCCTCTAAACTTTGCCCCTCGCTCCTTAAACCTATGCCCCCTATTATTTGAGTTTCACCCTGGGAAAAGGCTTCTGACTATCCACTCTGTCCATGCCCCTCATAATTTTGTAGACTTCTATCAGATCGCCCCTGAACCTTCATCGTCCGAGTGAGAATAAACCATTTTTATCCGAGTTGGTCAGGATGGCCGAGCGGTCTAATGCGCTGTTCACATCGCACTCTTCTCTGGTGGCATTGGTTTGAATCCCATGCCTGACATTGACTATTTTTATTGTGGGGCTGGTTTAGCTCAGTGGGCTAGACAGCTGGTTTGTGATGCAGAACAAGGCCAGCAGCGCGGGTTCAATTCCCGTACCGGCTTCCCCGAACAGGCGTCGGAATGTGGCGATGAGGGGTTTTTTACAGTAACTTCATACTTGTGACAATAAAAGGTTATTATTATCCAACCTCTCCTCATAGCTAATGCGCTCCATAGCAGGCAACATCCAGGTAAACCTCTTCTGTACCGTCTCCAAAGCCCCTGCATCCTTCTGGTAGTTGCCGACCAGAATTCAATACCACATTCTAAGTATGGCCAAACTAAGGTTCTATACAGCTGCAGGATGACTCACCAAGTTTTATAGCTGATGAAGGCAAGCATGCCATCTGCTTACTTGACTACCTTCTCTACCTGCATTGCCACTCTCAGTGACCTGTAGACCTGTATACCCAGATCCCTCTACCTGTCAATACTCTGAAGGGTTCTGCCATTTACTGTATATTTCCCACCTGAATTAGACCTTCTAAAATGCATTACCTAACATTTGTCCGGATTAAATTTCATCTGCCATCTCTCCGCTCAAGCCGCCAATCAATCTATATCCTGCTGTATCCTCTGACAGTCCTCATCGCTATCCACAATTCCACCAAACTTTGTGTCATCTGCAAACTTACGAATCAGGCCAGTTACATTTTCCTCCAAATCATTTATACATACGACAAACAGCAAAGGTCCCAGCATTGATTCCTGCACAGCGCGACTAGTCACAGCCATCCATTCAGAAAAGCACCCACTGCAACTCTCTGTCTTCTATGACTGAGCCAGTTCTGTATCCATCTTGCCAGCTCACTTCTGATCCCGTATGATGTCACCTTCTGTATCAGTCTGCCATGAGGACCTTGACAAAGGCCTTACTTAAGTCCATGTAGACAACATCCACTGCCCTATCTTCATCAATCATCTTCATCACTTCCTCGGAAAACTCAAGCAAGTTGGTGAGACACGACCTCCCCTTCACAAAACCATGCTGCTTCTAGTTAATATGTCTACTTGCTTCCAAATGGGAGTAAATCCTTTCTCGAAGAATCCTCTCCAATAATTTCCCTATCACTGACGTAAGCCTCACCGACCTGTAATTTTGTGGATTATCCTTGCTACCCTTCTTAAACGAAGGAACAACATTAGCTATTCTCCAGTCCTCTGGGACCTCACCTATAGCCAATGAGGATACAATGATTTCTGTCAAGGCCCCAGCAATGTCCACCCTTGCCTCTCTCAGTATTCTGGGGTAGATCCCATCTGGCCCTGGGGACTTATCTACCTAAATGTTTACCAAGATGCCCAACACCTCCTTTTTGATCTCAATGTGACCCAGACTATCTACACACCCTTCCCCAGACTCATCATCCACCAAGTCATTCTCTTTGGTGAATAGTGATGCAAAGTACTCATTTAGTATCTCGCCCATTTCCTCTGGCCCCATGCATAGATTTCCTCCCCAGTCCTTGAGTGGGCTAACTCTTTCCCTTGCTACCCTCTTGCTCTTTATATACATATAAAAAGCCTTGAGATTTTCCTTAATACTGTTTGCCAATGACTTTTCGTGACCCCTTTTAGCCCTCCTGACTCCTTGTTTAGTTCCTTCCTACTTTCCTTATATTTTGCATAGGCTTCACCTGTTCCCAGCCTTGTAGCCCGCACAGATGCTTCCTTTTTCTTTTAGACCAGACTCACAATATCCCTCGTTATACAAGGTTCCCGTAACTTGCCATACTTATCCTTCTTCCTCACAGGAACATGCCGGTCCCGAATTCCTATCAACTGACATTTAAAAACTTCCCCAGTGCCAGATGGTGATTTGCCGTCAAACATCCACTCCCAATATAGATTCTTCAGTTCCTGCCTAATATTGTTATAATTAGCCTTCCTTCCCCAAATTTTGCACTTTCACCCGAGAACTACACTTATCTTTGTCCAACAGTACCTTAAAACTTACTGAATTATGGTCACTGTTCCCGAAATGCACCCCTATTGAAACTTCTACCACCTGGCTGGGCTCATTCCCCCATATCAGGTCCAGTACAGCCCCTTCCCTAGTTGAACTATCTACATATTGTTACAAGAAGATCTCCTGGATGCTCCTTACAAACTCTGCCCCATCCAAGCCCCTAGCACTAAGTGACTCCCAGTCAATATAGAGGAAGTTAAAATCACCCACCACAACAACCCTGTTGCTTTTACACCTTTTCAAAATCTGCATCCATATCTGGTCCTCTATCTCCCGCTGGCTTTTGGAAGGCCAACATTGTGACTACACCCTTCCTATTCCTGAGCTCTACCCATATTGCCCTCCGAGGTGTCCTTCTGTGATATTCCGTTAACCGTTTTACTGGATTTTTAACTTGTTTTCTCCTTTCTTTCTTACAGGGTGGAATTTCAAAACAAATTTTACAAAGGAGCAGGCTATAAATTCATCCCCTTCTCATTTACGGACATTTGTAAAAGATAAATCAACAATTAATAGATAGGTTGACAAATATTTCTTGTTACATAGGAACATTGAAATATAACAAACTGCATGTTTAGTAGCATCAAATTTAAAATTATTCATAGTGCATAATTCACCTGATGCATTATCAAAAAAAGTGTAGATTATTCTTGATAGTAAATGCAATATAATTAAATATCTTAAAATGAAAGTATTCAGAAAAAATTTTTATTGCGATTCTCACCAAGGTATCTGTCTCCTGTACAACACTGTGAGCATAATTGCAAATGTCAGCCCTTGTGATTAGCTTAATGAATTGCTGAGCTAACCACTGTGCCGCATATTCCAATATGGCATTTGAAGATGCATTTGCTGACCTTGACCACTTGTGTGAGGTCATTGAATTTCTTGCGGTACAGCATTTAGGTTCTCAGAGCTTGGCTCCTGGCATTGACATCCCTGGTTGTGTGCTCCCACTGCCTGCTGAATATATGTTTCAAGGGCCTCCTCCAGATTCTGAACATCTTTCTGTTCCACCTCTATCACCAAGGCTTTTGGATTCTGTTCTCTCCCATGTTGTTTCACAATTAAATGTTCCACAGGTTCAGTCTGCTCAACTGCCAGCACTTGCACCAGCCACAATGCGCCTGCTCTTTAAGAGGCCACAGGCTAGTAAAAGGCGCTAGCCATTCATGATATTGACCCTTGCTTAGGCATCCAATCAATCAATTTTTCTGGCTGGATGCTGAAACCATTTCAAAGAGTAGGCAGCAAAATGTTAGTATGCTGCCTGAGTTTATTTATTATTCATTCTTGGGATACGGGTGTCACTGGCTAGGTTAGCATTTATTACCCATCCCCAGTTGTCCTGGATAATGTGGTGGTGAGCTGCCTTCTTGAAATTCTGCAGTCCATGTGTTGTCGAAACACCTATGGTGCTTTCCAGGACTTTGACTCAGTGACTGTGAAGGAATGGCGATATATTTCCACATCAGGACGGTGAGTGAATTGGAAGGAATCTTGCAGGTGGTGATATTCCCATGCATCTGCTGCCCCTGTCCCCCGAGGTAGTAGAGGTCTTGCGTTTGGAAGGTGCTGTCAAAGGAGCCTTTATGTGTTGCTGCAGTACACCTTGTAGATGGTACACACTGCTCCGACTGCGTCGGTGGTGAAGGGAGTGAGTGTTAAAAGTATTGGATGGGGTGTCAATCAAGTGGGCCGCTTCATCTTGAATGCTGTTGAGCTTCTTGACTGTTGTTACCGCTGCACTGATCCAGGCCAGTGGAGAGTATTCCATTACACTTGTGCCTTGTAGCTGGCGAACAGGCTTTGGGGAGTCAGGAGGTCAGTTGCGCACTACTGAATTCCAAGCCTTGTAACCACAGACTTTTATGGTTTAGTTTCTGGTCAATGGTAATCCCCTAGGAAATTGCAAGCGGTGGGATTCAGTGATAATAATGCCATTAAATGTCAGGTGAAGAAAGTTGGATTCGCTCTTGTTGGAGATGGTCACTGCCTGGCACTTAGATGACAGGTAATGTTCACGCCACACCTCAGTCCAAGCTTGAATATTGTCCAGATCTTGCTGAATATGGACACAGGCTGCTTCTGCATTTGAGCAGTTGCGAATGATGCAATTATCTGAGGACATCCCCACTTCTGTCCTTGTGATGGAGGGGAGGTAGTTGATGAAACACCCTCAAACACACCCTGAAGAACTGCTGCAGCAATGTCCCATTATTGGGATGATTGACCTACAACCATCACAATCATCTTCCATTGTGCTAGGCATCATTCCAACCAATGGAGAGTTTTCCCCCCATTCCCATTGACTTTGGTTTTGCTAGAGCTCCTTCAAGCCACACTTGGTCAAATGTTGCCTAACCCTAACCTTTAATGTCAAGGGCAGTCACTCTCACCTCACCTCTTGAGTTCAGCTATGTCTATGTTTGGACCAAGGCTGCAATGAGGTCAGGAGGTGAATGGAACCCAAACAGTAGTTGTACTCTGTGTGAGTGCATCACAATCCCCTTGCCCAGTTTTGGAGGCTATCCTGTTTATTCCCAATTAGGCAGTTTGTCTGCTCATGTACTTGTCAAAGTTCCATGGCACTTTATGAAGGAGAGCAGAGTGTTCTTCTGATGTCCTGGTCATCATTCAGCTCTTGGTCAACGCCAAAGCAAGGGTAATTGGCAATTCATTTGCTGTTAATGGGACTTTGTTTGGGCTTGGAGCAACAATCTCCCCAGTCTTGAGTTTGCCAATTTTTCACATTGAGATCGCTGATTCTAAGTTTAAATAGTAAAATGCTTAATCCTCCTGAACTGACATCAAGGTGGTGATTTGTCACTGGGCTGCTGTTTTGTACTTGCTAATTAGCTCAGGAGGGACAAGTGAGAAGAAGAGAACCTGGCAGTGATATCCCATTCTAAGAGGTTGTAAGTGGTAGAAAATGTAATGACCAGATAGAAATGCTGCTACATGAGCAATTCTAGAATATTTTAAAGTGCGATTATTAGTGGCAGACATATAAAATAATGATATAAGCCAAAAAGGTCTCCAATGTTTTATGTCAACTCCTCTGACAATAAAATAACTACCCTGAAGCCGGCAGTGACTGTGTATTTATATTACAAGGACTATATTTGTATCTGTGTAAGCTGGTTTTATTGAGTTACATCGTTATTACAATCCACTGCAGTTTATGATCCTTGTTCATTTTTAATGAGAATACTTAGTATTTGTTGCTGTATTTAATCAGTATTTCAAAATGTGTCAAGAAAACACATATTTCAGGAGTCTTCTGCTCCCCAGCAAGCCACATGTTTGATTAAAGAGACGATCCTGCTCCTAGCCAGGGTATTAATTACAGAAGAATTAAAACTGGATAAGTGTAGCCCTCTCATGGGGTTTATTTTCCTATTTTTGCATCTTTTCTTAACATTCAAAATAAAGTTCCTTCTGTACTATTTGAATGCAATTCTTAAATTCTTTGTCTTAAATGGCCAGCAAAATAGAAGCGAGAAATATTTAGATACATGCAGGTTCGAGACTTTGCCAGAAAGGAGATACAGAGCTTCCCAGTAGCGTCGGCTTCCACATTGCTGGAGGAGGTGCTGACGACAGGGGGACTGGAGACGGGGGTAGTATCGGCAGTTTATGGGGCTATTTTGGAAGAGGAGAAGGCACCACTGGAAGGGATCAAGACACAGTGGGAGGAAGAGCTGGGAGAGGGTATGGAGGAGTGGTCCTGGTGTGAGGTGCTCTGGAGGGTGAACACCTCCACCTCATGTGCGAGGTTGGGGCTGATACAGCTGAAGGTGGTGTATAGGGCATACCTTACAAGGGCGAGGATGAGCCAACTCTTTGAGGGGGTAATAGAATGTTGCGGAGGGGGGGCACAAACCATGTTCATATGTTTTGGTCCTGTCCAAAGCTGGAGGATTACAGGAAGGAGGTTTTTAGGGTAATCTCTAAAGTGGTGCACATGAAACTGGACCCTGGAGGCCATATTCGAGGTGTCGGACCAGCCGGGGTTGGAAATGGGTGTGGAGGCAGATGTTGTAGCCTTCGACTTGTTGATCCCCCAAAGGCGGATGCTGTAAGGGTGGAGATCAATCTCTCCACCCTGTGCTCTGGCGTGGCGGGGGACCGGCTGGAATTCTTGACGTTTGAAAAGATCAAATTTAACTGAGGGGAAGGATGGAGGAGTTTTACAATTTGTGGGCATTATTCATTGTGCACTTTTGAGAATTGGATTACATCGAACATTGGGGGGGGTGGGTGGGCTGGGAGGGTTGGGGGGAAGGGGACTGTATGTGTTAATGGTGACTATGGATGATTCCTAATTCCTTTTTGTCATTTGTTTATGTTAACATGCGGGCTAATGTTTGGGGTTTGGTGGGAGGATGGGATCATTGTTATTGATATGGGGATTGACATTGCATTCGTAACTGATTATCGTTTATTGTTGGGTGTAAATTTGGGAGAAAATGTGAAAAAGGAGAATAGAAAATATATTTTTTTAAATAAATAAAATAGAAGAGAGGGTGAACACGTTAAGCAGTGCCCAAAAGGAAAAAAAAAAGAAATCACTAAAGAGTTCAAACTGACCATGTTAACCACTTTGCTGCAACCTTCAAGAGAAAGAAGGAGGCTGTTTGGCCCATCTGAAAGAGCATCCCACCTAGGCCCAATTCTCCACCCTATCCCCATAACTCCACCTCACATAGCCAATCCTTAGGCTGTGGGAGGAACCTGGAGTAGCCGGAGGAGACCCACGCAGACACGAGAAGAATGTGCAAACACCACATAGTCACCTAAGGTTACAATCGAACCCGCGTCCCTGGCGCTGTGAGGCAGCAGTGCTAACCACTGTGCCCCCTTTTTAAGCTCCCTTGTTTTTAAGTTTAGTTGCAAACCAGAGTTTTTGGCAAATAACTAGTAAGCAAATAAGTGATATAACAGCAACATCTCATGAAAAAACAATCATCCATAACCTCTACATTGAACTATAATTTTTAATTTTATTTTATTTACGCAACTGTGATTTTTATGTTCTCACTACTGTAGAAATATTTTAATCTTGTGGTTTGATTTATAATGGTTCTGGATCATAGCTTTTAAGAAAGTTCCTAGTTTCAACACACAACATTATGGTTGACTCTTAATTGTCCTCTGAAATTGCTAAACAAGCCAGTCGGTTCAGATAATTCAGGATGGGCAATAAATGGCCTTGCCAGAGACACTCACATCCATGAAAGAACAAGAGAAAGCTAAGTGGAAATTTAACAATTGTCTTCTAAATTCAAACGGTTGGTGACAAGATGAAATCCAAACCATTTACACAGCAATTTAATGCTTCCATTGTGTCGCCTGGTTCTTCCCTCATACAAATTTCCAGGTAAACACAAATAATTCTCAAGACACGGCCCTGATTTTTCCGGTCAGCCATGGACCCCCAAGGTGTCAGGGATAGGCCAACTGCCTGGAGGCAGAGTGAACGGGTCTTCACCACCCTTCATGATGGTGTCTTGGCTGCCAAGACCAATTTTGAATTTTAAAGTTTTTAAATGAGCAGAGAGGACACCTCAAGATGGAGGCAGCCTCCATCTGTCTTTCCTGAAGTGTAGGTTGCTGTTCCTTCTGAGGTGGAGGGCTGTCACTGGCAGCAGCAGGCGCCACCTCCTATCCACAAATTGGCTAATTCGGTGAAAATCACTGCTAGGTGACTGTTCCCCAAACAGTGGACAGGATTCTACAGTCCCGCCATAGCGCAGTGAACCGTTCAAATGCCCATTGACCTGTCCGGAACCAAAACGTCCTGCCAGCGGGATAGGCCATGAATTTCACCCAGAGTGGGGCTGTGAACCCCATTTTACCCTGACATCTCAGTCCAGATCCAAAGGGAAAGGTCTTCCCCCGGTGTCTGTCAAATGCAGTTGTTTTTTTCAGCACCTTACGACTGAATGAAAAGAACCGACACCAAGTTACATCTGGGCAGCAATGCAATATTTTTTCATCGTAGACTTTTCCCAACCTCATCCTGTTCAGAATTGCCTGTTCCAACAGATGATACAAAGCATCACCATCTATTTTCTGCATTCCCTTCAGGTTTTTCAGGATGCCAAATATGTAAACCAACATCTGCACTCTGGGGACATTTCAAAATTCATTCAGAAAATGAAAACATAACAATAATAATCTTCATTAATGTCACAAGTAGGCTTACATTAATATTGCACGCACACTACGGCACACTTAGGAGCATAACTATGCTGCAAGCGAGGGGGGCACATAAAATCAAGCTGGTGGCCTAACCGCCACCTACTCACACCCCCAACCTGTGTGACATTTTACAGGGAGCATAAAGGCATCGAGCAGCATGCTTACTCTTGACACTATTGAGGTCCTTAGTGGCCAAGTAAAGGCCTCATCCCACCCATGCCTGTAATTTACCAGCACCAGGCTGAGCCTACAACATGTGGGAAGCCTAGCAGCTTTAAATGATGGGCTGGTTCAGGCAAATATTCACTTTGGGGGCCTATGGGTGTAGAAGTCAATATTTTTCCTACTTCTGGACTGTGGTGGAAAGACTCAATAAAGTTAGTTTCGACAAAATAAGGAGTCTTTATTTATGAAAAGACTGCATGCAGTATTGGCTGCAACTTGAGTTCAGAGAGCAGTTGGAACCCACTGCTTATTCCTCCTCAAGTCCGCGCTTACACAGAGAATCAGTTCAATATTTATACATTATCATTATCAAGATTGCGTGACTACAGCTTAGTCAGGAATTCAATCAGAGGTGGAAACATAAGCAATGTCATGAAACAGGCACGACCTGCTAACCTTCTAGGACTCTTTGTCTCATCCCTCATACCATTATCTTGTCCTTTGATAGAACATTAAAAGATCGGTGACTCCTTAATTCCTGACCTTGGCCGGGATTCTCCCCTACCCAGCGGGGCGGGGGGTCCCGGCGTAGCGGAGTGGCGCCAACCACTCCGGCATCAGGCCTCCCAAAGGTGCGGAATTCTCCGGACCTTTGGGGGCTAGGCCCGCGCCGGAAAGTTGGCGCCGCGCCAGAGTGGTTGGCGCCATGCCGACTGGCGCCAAAACCGGCGCCAACGGCCTTTGACGCCCGCCAGCCGGCGTCGGGACTGGCCGAAAGGCCTTTGCCGGTTCGCGCATGCACCCCCCGGGGTCCGATCGCCCCGTGGCCCCCCCAGGACCCCGGGGGCCCGCTCACACCACCAATCCCGCCACCACCAGAGGTGGTTGAAACCATGGTGGCGGGATTGGCCTCTCAGCGGCAGCACTTCGGCCCATCGCGGGCCGGAGAATCACCGCGGGGGGCACGTGGGGGGCCCACCAATCGGCACAGCGCAATTCCCGCCCCCGCCAATTCCCGGGTGGCAGAGAATTCCGGCCATTTCGCTCCTTATCTTGTCTTACTCATACAGGCCTGGGTCATGATGAGTTAAACTTATCTTAAGTTACAGAGGTCAGGCATTTTGGAATAGCTTGACCTTCTCTGATCTTATACATGCTTTAAGTTATGCGGAGTCAGCCTTTCTTACATTGTACCAAGTAGTTGACCGATTTTCCCATCATGCCATTACTTAATTCATACAACATCCCATGGGCCGATTAGAGACAATCCCCCACCAAGTCATAACCCGTTTAAACCTCCCTGCAGCCTCTTGAATGCAGGGTGCTATGTCTTTTCGTCCGACGTCATTTCGTCCAACGACACTTCGTCCACATCTTTTGGTCCAACGTCTTTTTGTCCGCCCGTCTTTTGGTCCAACGTCACTTCGTCCAATTATCCAATTACAAATTAACTCCGTATAAAACCATTTAATTGATAAAATGCAAGTACAATACAGCAAGTGAATTTAATTGCTAAAATGCAAGTAATTGATAAAATGCAAGTAAAATGCAAGTTGAAAATGCAGTTTAAAAATCTAAAAATGCAGTTAAAAAATCTAAAAGTTTACTAATAATTTTTTTTGTCTAAGACTTTTTGTAACTTGACTTTTTGTAACTTGTAGCACTCCACTCCACTCCCCACATTAACTTTTTATGCAATAAAGGATTTTTATTACCGGTCTCTTTCCTTTAACGAGCCTCGTTAAAGGATAGTTATTATCGTTCTCTTTCCTTTAACGAGCCTCGTTAAAGGATAGATATTATCGTTCTCTTTCTTAATTCGGCCATCCTGAAATGGCAAAGTTCATTGTGTCAACGAAGAGTAAAAGGAAAGTAGCTGATGGAAATAACTATATCTACGATTTTCATTCGAGCAGTCCAAACCTAGGAAAAGAATACTGGAGATGTGAGAAAAGAAGGCTATGTTCAGTGCGGATTCACACGGTAACGGAAAACAATGAGCCGAAAATTATTTATTTCTCTAATGAGCACCTTCATCCAGCTGATGTTGATTCGTTAAATGCTAGAAAAGCAGTTGCAGAAATAAAGCATGAAGCAGTGGAAAACATAGCAGCAAGTTCGCGTAGCATACTAGCGGCCAAGTTTACGCAGCTATCAGAAATACCTGCTCTCAACTCCCTAGGTTGCCAGTCGTCTCAAGGACTATTCAAAGGTGCCGACAAAAAAATTCTGGATTTCCCGCTAATCCAGCGGCTAGACACGGTTTTGAAATACCTGACAAATATTGTAGACTTGACAATGGCGAACAGTTTCTGAGATACGATTCGGGCGCCGAGGATCAACAGCGCTTACTAGTATTCGCATCAGAAAGTGCTCTTCAGGATTTAGCATCATATCGTCATTGGGCATGCGATGGGACATTCAAGATTGTGCCACAACAGTGGTTTCAACTGTTCTGCATTCATGTACAAGTTAAAGAAAGCAGTTTTCCAAGGGTCTTTGCATTACTGCCGAATAAAAGAAAGCAGACATACGAATTATTCTTTGACCAATTGAAAATTATGCAACCTAATGCAGATCCGATTGATGTTATGGCAGATTTCGAAGTTGCAGTTCACAAGGCAATTAATTCATCATTCCTTAATTCATCTGTCGTGGCATGTTTGTTTCATTTGAGCCAATCTGTGTTTCGAAAAATTACCGATTTAGGCCTCAAAGAAAAATACAATACAGACTCTGAATTCTGTCTTAAAATTCAATGTTTTTCAGCATTAGCTTTCCTCCCCGTTGAAGATGTCGAAGAGGCTTATGAAGATTTGATAGACGATGAAGAGATACCTGCTGAATTCATCGTTTACTTCGACTTGACTTACATAGGCATTGTGAGAGGACGTGGTGCCAGACGAAGGAGAGAAACACCTACATTCCCGACAGCTGTATGGAATGTTAATCAGCGTGTTCTACAAGATCTACCGAGAACAAATAATGCTGCTGAGGGGTTTCATTCTGCCATAAAGCGTTCGGCGGGTGGAGCTCATTTGAATATCTGGAGGTTAATCAAAACTCTGAAGGAAAAGGATGGGTTCATAATAGGCAAAAAGGCTCAAATTCTTCGGGGAGATCAGTCGACTTCATGTACGCGATATAAGAAAATAACTGAACGCCTCAAAAGATTGGTCGTTGAATATGATTCTACAACAAAAATTGATTTCTTGAGGAATGTTGCTTACAATTTACATCAATTTTAAGTAATTTCGGGAATTTTAAGTAATTAGTAAACTTTTAGATTTTTTAACTGCATTTTTAGATTTTTAAACTGCATTTTTCAACTTGCATTTTACTTGCATTTTATCAATTACTTGCATTTTAGCAATTAAATTCACTTGCTGTATTGTACTTGTATTTTATCAATTAAATGGTTTTATACGGAGTTAATTTGTAATTGGATAATTGGACGAAGTGACGTTGGAGCAAAAGACGGGCGGACAAAAAGACGTTGGACCAAAAGACGTGGACGAAGTGTCGTTGGACGAAGTGACGTCGGACGAAAAGACGCGACACGGAATGCAGATCCCCACTCCTCTTTGCGAAACCCCCAAATCTACTCTTACGTTTGCTCATTATGTCTGTCCAGGAGCCAGAAGCCGAGTGGGTGCGTGCGGAGGAGGCCTCCTGCATGGGGACCTCCCTCCGGGCCCTCGCCACGGCAGCACTCCCATCCCCACCCAAAAAACACTCCAGCAGCCCAGTGGTGACAGCCACCCTCCAATCCTGGAACCAACTGCGGCAGCAATTTGGCCTGACCAAAATGTCGGACAAGGCTCCCATCTGCAACAACCATAGGTTCACACCAGCACTGACTGACGCCACCTTCAAAAGGTGGAGACAGGACGGGGGGACACTGACAATCAGGGACCTATACATGGACGACAGGATCGCAACACTGGACGAACTGACAGAGAAATTTCGGCTAGCTGGGGGGAACGAGCTGCGGTACCTCCAGCTCAAAAACTTCCTACAAAAGGAGACAAGGACGTACCCACAACCGCCATGACAGACACGACTGGAAGACGTACTGGATGCAAGTATCCTAAAGAAAGGGGACTGTAGCGACTTGTATGACCGACTGGTAGAAAGGGACGACACCGTACTGGACGCAACAAGAAGGAAATGGGAGGACGACCTGGGGATGGAGATAGGGTGGGGACTCTGGAGCGAAGCACTGCATAGGGTCAACTCCACCTCCACGTGCGCAAGGCTCAGCCTGACACAACTAAAAGTGGTACATAGAGCCCACTTAACAAGAAACTGTATGAGCAGGTTCTTCCTGGAGGTGGAGGACAGATGCGAACGGTGCCAAAGAGGCCCGGCCAACCACGCCCACATGTTCTGGTCTTGCCCCAGACTTGTGGAGTACTGGACAGCCTTCTTCGAGGCTATGTCCAAAGTGGTGGGGGTGAGGGTGGAGCCATGCCCGATAGTGGCCGTCTTCGGGGTTTCAGACCAGCCAGATCTATTCCTGGGGAGGAGGGCGGACGCCCTTGCCTTTGCCTCCCTGATCGCCCACCGTAGAATCCTGTTTGGCTGGCAGTCAGCAGCACTGCCCAGACCTGCAGACTGGCTGTCCGACCTCTCGGAATCTCTCCAAATGGAGAAAATCAAATTCGCCATCCGAGGGTCGGACGACGGCTTCCACAGAACGTGGGAGCCATTCATGCAATTGTTCCAGGACCTGTTTGTGGCCAACGAATAAGCGAATAAGAGGAAGAATAGTCGGGTGGCCAAGAATCAGGGGAAAATGGACGGGAATCGGGGGAAGGTTGTGGGGGGGGGGGGGCTACGGGTTCGTTATGGGGGTTTGACGGCTAGCTAAGGACCAAAACCAAACTGTAAATAAATGCCAATAAACATGTGCCTCGGCCATATTGGGGAATGTAAAATATGTATGCCGGCTAAAGGGGGGAGGCCACAGTTATTATTGCGAAGATGCTTACCTGTAAATATATATGTTAATTTTTGCGTGTTTTTTTTTCTCTCTCTCTAACAATTTGTAATTTGTTCAATATAAAACATGAAAACTGAATAAAAAACATTTATAAAAAAAAAACATTGGGGGCGATTCTACGCACTCATGACGGTGCGGAGAATAGCGGGGGTCGTAAATTTTTACGGCCACGCTGGTCTGACGCCCTCCCGCTATTCTCCCCCCCCCCCCCCACGCCCGCCTCCCGACACAAATCGCTGCCCGCCGTTTTTTTACAGCGAGCAGCGATTCTCAGCTGGCCGATGGGCCGAATTCCAAGCCTTTTACGACCATTTTTAGGAACGTCAAACACACCTGGTCTGACCGTCCGTAAAAACGGCCGTAAAGTTGCGATCTTGGGAACCTTGGCACCGATTGGCACAGCAGTACCACGGCCGTGCCAAGGGTGCCATGGGCCCGCGATCGGTGCCCACCGATCGCGGGCAGCAGGTACTTACCCCGCGCACTCTTTATCCTTCCGCCGCCCCACTGTATCCATTCGCGGGGTGGCTGAGGGGCATACCGGCCCGCGCATGCGCGCGTTTCACGCAAATGCGTGATGACGTCATCCGCGCATGCGCGGGTTGGAGTCTTCCAATCCGCGCATGCGCGGCTGACGTCATGTGACGCGTCAGCCGTCGCAAACTCTGGCAAGCGGCTTAACAAAATTCGTTAAGCCCGCGATGCCGGAGTTCACGGCCGCGGCATGCTAGCCCCGACCGGGGACCAGAATCGGTTCCCGGTCGGGGGGGCGGAGGCTGGCGTCAAACCCGCCCGTTTTTGACGCCAGCCTCACGATTTCTCCCGGTTTCGGAGAATCACGCCCATTATGTCTGTAATTCCCACTGGGGCCATTCCTTCCAGTTGGCACTGCTGGGACTACAGATCTGCTTGCTATTCGATTGGCTGGCAGCTCTCTACAGCAAGGTTTCCACTGAGATAGGGGAGTAAGTCTCACGTTCAAGAAATTAATGCTGCTCCCGGGGTTAACTCCAGGACAAAGCAGCCTCCGCTTGATTGCTCCCCCTTCCACAAACATTCAAACCCTCCACCGCCAACGAACAATGGCAGCCATGTGCACCATTTACAAGATGCACTGCAGTAACTCACAAGGTTCCTTAGTCAACACCTTCCAGACCCACAACCACTACCATCTAGAATGATAAGAGCAGCAGATACCTGGGAACCCCACCATCTGGAGGTTCCCCTCCAAGTCACTCACCACCCTGACTTGGAAATATATCGCCGTTCCTTCACTGTCGCTGGGTCAAAATGCTGGAACTCCCTCCCTATCAGCACAGTGGGTGTTCCTCCACTTGAAGGACTGCAGCGGTTCAAGAAGGCAACTCACCACCACCTTCTGAAGGGCAATTGCTGGCCTGACCAGCGATGCCCACACCCCGTAAATTAATTTTTCAAAATTCACCCCCCCCAACATTCTAGCCTGGGGAGTACAGAGTTTTGGTATTACAGACACCTCCAGGGTGCTCTATCACTTACCAGGTCAGAAGACCAAAACTGGGCACAATATTCTGAATAAAGCCTAATCAATGCCTCATTAAAAAATGTTATTGCTGGTTCAGCATCCTTATCCATAAATCAGAAAATTAAACACATCCAAAAACTGAACAAATCCAACAGCGGCATGGTGGCAGTGGTTAGCACTGCTGCCTCACAGCGACAGGAACCAGGTTCAATTCCGACCTTGGGTCACTGCCTGTGTGGAGTTTGCAGGTACTCCCCGTGTCTGCGTGGATTTCCTCCAAGTGCCCCGGTTTCCTCCCACAGTCCAAAGATGTGCAGGTTAGGTGGATTGTGCGGCATGGTAGCACAGTGGTTAGCACTGTTGCTTCACAGCGCCAGGGTCCCAGGTTCGATTCCCGGCTTGGGTCACCGTGCGGAGTCTTACGTTCTCCCCGTGTCTGCGTTGTTTCCTCCGGGTGCTCCAGTTTCCTCCCACAAGTCCCGAAAGACGTGCTGTTGGTGATTTGGACATTCTGAATTCTCCCTCTGTGAACCTGAACAGGCGCCGGAGTGTGGTGACGAGTGTATTTTCTCAGTAACTTCATCGCAGGGTTAATGTAAGCCTCCTGTGACAATAATAAATATTATTATTATTATTAAATTGCGCCTTAGTGTCCAGGGATGTGCAAGTTAGGTGGGGATACGGGGATAGGGCAGAGCAGTGGGCCTAGATAGGGTGCTCTTTAAGAGGGTTGGTGCAAACTGGATGGGCTGAATGGCCCTCTTCTGCACTGTAGGGATTCTGTAACTGCACTTTTGTTGAAGCTCATCGATCTTTAGCGCAGGAAGTCTCTGACTTGAACCGACACAACCTGAGTCGACACAAACATCACCAACCACATCCGACATTTAGCACGGGAAATCTCTGGCTCAAGCCGACACGTATCTTGTCAACTGCACACTACCTTTAGCATAGGAAGTCTAGTTGTTCGTCCATGCGAACCCTCTCCTACAAGCAGAATCACAGATGATGGCATGGATGGGAACTTATTACAGGTATCCTGTATTTATTATTCAGTGATACATCTTATTTTTCAAGCCATTTATTGACTTTAGACTATAGCTAGCCTAGACTTCAGCCATTGTAATGTAAATAGCCCTAGGCCTATATGAGGTATCCAAAAATCAAAATGATCTGAAATGAAATTGGCCTGAGGTTTTAAAGTAAATAATACTTTGTATATATTGTATATCGAGGATGTCAATATTGATGCTTTATGGTAAGGCCCTGTACTGCAGGTACCGGGGTAGTTCCCTGCCTGCTGGCTCCGCCTAGTAGGCGGAGTATAAATATGTATGCTCCCTGTACAGCAGCCATGTATCGCACTTTTTGCTTGTTATAAATACAAAGCTTAGCAGATTATTATGTTTTGTGACTATGTCTTTAATTCAGGGTAGAATGGAGAAATTCAGAGGGTCTTGTGACTTATTCTGAATTCTGCCTGACCACAACTTGGATGGCTTGATTGAAGTTAAAGAGGGCACCCAGATTATTTCACTGGGAAGAAGATGCAAGAATTTCACATCTGTAAACAGTGACCTGACCTGAGCAGCTATGCCGATGGTAGATAGACTGCAAGGCCTGAATTTTCATAAAGACAGAGGGTGGGACTCTCCAACAATGGGGCTATGTCCCCACACCCACAAAGAAACACGCGCGAACCACTCTGGACTTACCTGGAGAAAGTCCAGGGTGATTCTCCAATTTGCAAGGGGCTAGCAGGGACCTGGAGTAGTCCTCGCAGCTCTGGCTACTGATACGGGGCCCTGCACTTCTGGTCGGGGGCCCGCGCCTGCGCACAGCGGCGGCCTACATCGGCCGCCCCGCCCGACATGGCCTACCCGCATCGCGGACCCGCACCGAAAACATAGCCCCCCCACAGATCGCACATGGATCTGTGGCCCTCGATCGGTATCCTGGCCATCCTGGAGGCCCCCTCCGTGAATGATCTCCCCAACCCCACCAGGGCAGCCACAGACTGAATCCGCAGCCGCCAAGCCGAGTTCCCGATGGGTGGACCCATGAGAGAACCACACCATCGGGAACTTGGCCAGCTGCACTCGGTGAATTGCCGCGGGAGCCTCTTTCAACTGCCCCCGACCGGGACCGGAGAATCGCGGGATCGGCGTCGGACCCGATCTCGGATCCTGCCCAGAGAGTCTCTCCATCATTACAAAAATAGCAGCAGAGGTTCCAGATCTGGAAGTCTTTCACCTGAACACAACACCACCTTTTTAATGCAGGGGTGAGGAGGGAGGTGAGTAATGGGGGCAGATTGCAATGTGCATATCCGAGGTTGACAGAGGTAGGCACAGATGTTAAAGTGCAGCTGCTTCAGGCTGATATGATTCTCCCTGGTGGGATGTCCCAAACATGACTTGTGCAGTTTAGACCTGGTAGGTCAAGGACTAAAGCTTAAAATCTTGTGTGATCCTCCCAATCAGCCATTGGGAATTCAAATAATTTTCTCAAAGTTATCAGTCTCTCCACAGATCGTATGTAACATGTTTTATATTTAATAATCCAAGCAACACATTCTAATACTGTATTTGCTTATGTCATTTGTCATGAACCTTCAAAGATCGAAATCCATCTAACATCCAGATACATCCCCAGTTCAACAGCCTTCAGGTACATAAACTTGTTGGATACACACTTGGTTTGACTCTGCCCACAAGCATGACACTGCCTTTATAATTATCAATGTAATATATTGGGCTGGTTCACAGGCTTCCTTACCTATTTTAATACCAACACTAATCCACCAAATATACCTTCTTTATATCATTCAACAATAGTTTTTATTTTATGAAAACCCTGGGCTAGGTTGTTATATGTCTGATTCTACATATTAATAACTGAACAGTATATGATCCTACAATAGAAGTGTGTACATTGTAGCAATCACACTCCAGTGTACTCTTGTATTGATTTTGTTATTTTTTGACGGAATATTCAAGAGAGTGTGGAAATCAAGATAGTTAGTCATTTATGGGCAGAACAAATTGAGTGTTTATTTGGATTTAACAATGGCAACAAAGATGGGGAGGTAACGGGTTATGCCTTTTACCTGTCCAAAGACTGATGATTCTTTCTTGAGGTTTAGAGCTAGCCTATGTTTCACTGATCTATGATGAGTCAGGTGCAAATCAAATGTGAATTATTTCTGCTCACACTTCATATTCTTCTCACTTTTATCTGATTCTGGAATCTTCTGTCTATGGTATATCCTCTCATAAACATCATGAACAACTACTTTCACATTTGTCTGGCCTCCTGTAGTTTTCTAGGTTATAAAACTCAAAAGCAAATATAACTCATTCCCTTCAAAATATTGATTACTGTTGGTGTGAAAAAGAATTTGTTGTGATCTGGCTTTTTCTAATTTATCTAATTTGGTGTCTTGCTCTATTCTCATAAGTTAATAAGGACACTTTCCATGACCTTTCCAAACTTTATTTATTTCCATAAAATTATCGCTTCAGACATCTCCTTTCAAGAACAAAATACTTAAGTTCCTCTTGTTTTTCCTCACAGTTTAGGAATAGGATTAGCCTTGAGATTTTTCTCTGAACTTCTCACATGAAAGTTTACTTGCGCCTCAATGACCAGAACGAGACGTATATTCAAGGTGCTAAGATGTACTTCACTCCTTCAATTCACCTCCAGTTTATAGCTGTGTTCTCCCCCTTGTGGTAGTCACCACTGCTGTATATATTGTATATAGAGGATGTCGATGTAGGTGCTTTATGGTAAAGCCCTGAACTACAGGTACGGGGGTAGTTCCCTGCCTGCTGACTCTGCCCAGTAGGCGGAGTATAAATATGTATGCTCCCTGTACAGCAGCCAGTGTGCCTAGAAGGCCACACATTTTAGTGTAATAAAGCCTCGATTGCATCCAACTCTCGTCTTTGTGTAATTGATTGTGCATCAAATTATTACACTAAGTTTTCAGAAGATGGACCTCTGCATCAAGCCGGATCGTCTGCAGCTGCATCCACAAGCAGACAACGCCAAAAAGGACTTTGAACATTGGCTAGCCTGTTTCGAAGCGTACATCGGGTCTGCACCAGGCACAATTCCAGAAGCACAGAAGATCCAGATCCTTTACACGCGGCTGAGCTCCAACGTCTTTCCACTTATCCAGGACGCGCCGACCTACGCAGAAGCCATGGCGCTAGGAAAACTACGCTCAGCGGCCCAACACACTCTCCGCCAGACTCCGCCTCTCCACGCGTCACCAACTTCCTGGTGAGTCAATGGAAGATTCCTGGCGTGCCCTGGTTACCCTAGTTAGAGACTGGGACTGTCAGCCTGTTTCGGCCACGGAACACTCGAACTTGCTCATGAGATACGCATTTGTTACGGGCATAGGGTACGATTACCTCCGCCAGCGCCTCTTAGAAAGAGCCATGCTCGACCTCGCGGAAACCAAAACGCTAGCGCTCTCACTTACGGTCGCTTCACGCAACATCCAGGCCTACGCCCCCGACCGCGCGGCCCACCCTCCACCGTGGTCTCCGCAGACAGCCGCCCCAACGTTGCCCCCATCAGCGACCACCCTCAGCCAACCCCACGCCTGTGCCACGCAGCAGCCAACCAACCCCGGGGGACCCAAATATTACTTCTATGCGCAGTCCAAACACCCCCGACAGCGCTGCCCAGCTGGGAACGCCCTTTGCAAGGCCTGTGGCAAGAAGAGACACTTCGCTGCGGTGTGCCAGGCCCGCTCAGTCGCCGCTATTGTTCCGGCTCCCCCCACGTGCGGCCAGTGGGCACCGCCATCTTCCCCTCCTCGGACCACGTGCAGCCCGTGGGCGCTGCCATCTTCCCCTCCTCAGACCATGTGCAGCCTGTGGGTGCCTCCATCTTGCTCAACTCGCAACGCATGCGGCCCGTGGGCGCTGCAATCTTGTCCCTCCCCAGGACCAATGTGCGCCACCATCTTGTTTTCCACACGAAATGTGCGGTAGTGAGCGCTGCCATCTTACCCGACGCATGCCCCCCGGGCACCTCACCCGGCCGCTCGTTGCCTGCAACTGCCGATGACCAGCCGGGTCTTGCCTTGGTCACAATTAACCAGACTCGTCCACACAACCTTACAACTGCTTCAACAAAAGTGAAGGTCGATGGGCACAAGATCTCCTGCCTGCTGGACTCCGGGAGCACCGAGAGCTTCATTCTCCTAGATACGGTAAGGCGCTGCTCCCTCGCGGTACACCCCGCTAACCAGAGAATCTCCCTGGCCTCTGGGTCCCACTCCATGGCAATCCGGGGGTATTGCAGTGTCACTCTCACTGTTCAAGGCATGGAGTTCAGCGGCTTCGGCCTCTACATCCTTCCCAACCTCTGCGCTGCCCTACTACTCGGCCTGGACTTCCAGTGCAACCTCCAGAGCTTAACACTGAAATTCGGCAGGCTACTACCCCTTACTGTGTTCGGCCTCGCGACCCTAAAGGTCGACCCACCTTGCCTATTTGCAAACCTAACCCCGGATTGCAAACCCATCGCCAACCAGGGCAGCACGGTTCAATTCTCGTACTAGCCTCCCCGAACAGGCGCGGGAATGTGGGGCCTAGGGGCTTTTCACAGTAACTTCATTTGAAGCCTACTTGTGACAATAAGCGATTTTCATTTCAATTTTCATTTCAGGAGCAGACGGTACAGCGCCCAGGACAGGACCTTCATCAGGTCTGAAGTCCAGTGGCTGCTGCAGGAAGGCATCATTGAGGCCAGCAGCAGCCCCTGGAGAGCCCAAGTGGTAGTTGTGAAAACTGGGGAGAAACACAGGATGGTCGTTGACTACAGTCAGATCATCAATCGGTACATGCAGCTCAGCGCGTACCCCCTCACTCGCATATCTGATATGGTCAATCAGGTTGCACAGTACCGGGTCTTCTCGACTGTGGACCTGAAATCTGTCTATCACCAGATCCCCATCCGGACGGCGGACCACCCATACACTGCCTTCGAGGCAGATGGCCGCCTTTACCACTTTCTTAGGGTTCCCTTTGGCATCACCAACGTGGTCTCGGTCTTCCAACGGGAGATGGACCCAATGGTTGACCGGTACGGACTGCGGGCCTCTTTCCCGTACCTGGACAATGTCACCATCTGCGGCCATGATCAGCAGTACCATGACGCCAACCTTGTCAAATTTCTCCACACCGCCACTCTCCTCAACCTGACCTACAGTTCAGTACAAACTGCTTATCCATCCTCGGCTATGTGGTCCAGAACGGAGTTCTGGGGCCCGATCCCGACCGCATGCGCCCTCTCATGGAACTCCTTCTTCCCCACTGCTCCTAGGCCCTCAAACGATGTCTGGGGTTCTTTTCTTATTACCCCAGTGGGTCCCAAACTACGCAGACAAAGCCCGCCCATTCATTCAATCCACTGTTTTTCCCCTGATGGCCGAGGCTCACCAGGCCTTCAATTGTATCAAGGCCGATATCGCCAAGGCCACGATGCACGTGGTCAATGAGATGTTACCATTCCAAGTCGAGAGCGATGCATCAGATGTTGCTCTGGCCGCCACCCTCAACCAGGCAGACAGGCCCGTGGCATTCTTTTCCCGCACCCTACATGCCTCCAAAATGCGGCATTCCTCCGTCGCAAAAGAGGCCCAGGCCATCGTTGAAGCTGTGCGGCATTGGAGGCATTACCTGGAGGGCAGGAGATTCACTCTTCTCACTGACCAACGGTCGGTTGCCTTCATGTTTAATATCACACAGCGAGGCAAGATCAAAAACGATAAAATCTTGAGATGGAGGATCGAGGTCTCCACCTACAACTACGAGATTTTGTATCGCTCCGGTAAGCTCAATGACCCCCCTGATGCCCTATCCCGAGGTACATGTGCCAGCGCACAAGTGGACCGACTCCGGACTCTGCACGACAACCTGTCACCCAGGGGTCACCCGTTTTTACCATTTCATCAAGGCCCGCAATCTGCCCTACTCCATCGAGGAAGTCAGGGCGATCACCAGAGACTGCCAGGTCTGCGCGGAGTGTAACCCGCACTTCTACCAGCCAGACCATGCGCGCCTGGTGAAGGCCTCCCGCCCCTTTGAACGCCTCAGCATGGACTTCAAAGGGCCCCTCCCCTCCACTGACCGTAACACGTACTTTCTCAGTGTGGTCGATGAATACTCCAGATTCCCCTTCGCCATCCCATGCCCCGATATGATGCCTGACACCGTCATCAAGGCCCTCAACACCATCTTCACTCTGTACGGCTTCCCCGCATACATCCACAGCGACAGGGGATCCTCATTCATGAGCGATGAGCTGCGCTAGTACCTGCTCAACAGGGGCATTGCCTTGAGCAGGACGACCAGCTACAACCCCGGGGAAACGGGCAGGTAGAGAGGGAGAATGGGACGGTCTGGAAAGCCACCCAACTGGCCCTACGGTCCAGAAATCTCCCAGCCTCCCACTGGCAGGAGGTCCTCCCCAACGCACTCCACTCCATTCAGTCGCTCCTGTGCATTGCGACTAATGAAACACCCCATGAATGTCTCTTTCCTTCCTTAGGAAATCCACCTCCGGGGTTTTGCTCTCGACATGGCTGGCAGCTCCAGGACTAGTTCTCCTTCGTAGACACGTTCGACTCCACAAGGCGGACCCGTTGGTTGAGAGGATACAGCTACATCATGCCAACCCGCAGTACGCCTACATAGCGTACCCCGACGGCCGCTAAGACACAGTCTCCCTTAGGGACCTGGCACCAGCTAGTTCCACACACACCCCCCCCCCCTGCCCCTGTGCCACCCTCCCTTCCCCCGGCACACCCCACCACAGCCCCTGCTCCAGGACAATCCGTCCTCCCCCTGCTCACACCCAGGGACGAAGAGGATTTCGACACGCTCCCGGAGTCACCGAAGACCAAACCGACGCCGGAGTCGCCACCAGCACTGCGGCGCTCTCAACGACAGATCAAGGCTCCGGACGCCTCAATTTGTAATATTATCTGTACATTTAAAACACATCTTTCTGTATATAGTTCTCCACCAACCCCGCCGGACTCAATTTTTTAACAGGGGGTGTATGTGGTAGTCACCACTGCTGTATATATTGTATATCGAGGATGTCAATGTAGGTGCTTTATGGTAAGGCCCTGTACTGCAGGTACGGGGGTAGTTCCCTGCCTGCTGGCTCCGCCTAGTAGGCGGAGTATAAGTATGTATGCTCCCTGTACAGCAGCCATTTCGCCAGCTACTGTAGGAGGCCACACATCTTAGTGTAATAAAGCCTCGATTGCATCCAACTCTAGTCTTTGTGTAATTAATCGTACATCACCCTTCAACTCCTTTTCTTTCATTTACCTAATTTCTCTAATTCCGTCCCCCTCCCCACCCCCAAGTCATACACGTATTCTACCTCCTCGGCCTTCTCCTTCCCTGCAAGTCCTGATTTCAATCCTTACCCAATTCTCCTGCTTTGTTTCAGCATCAGACTCAAAGCTGTGGGGGAATTTCTGATTTATTGCCAGATCAGAGTTGGGACCCTGATTGATGCCGTACTGTCAGGTTCAAGCTGCAGTTTGAATTGGTCTGAAGAAAATAATCAATCATGGCAGTGCAGCAATTTCCTGTCCAGATCCCGTGTGGCCACAGATCAGCTGTTGCAGCTTCCCATGGGGTATAAAATGTAACCATTATAAAAACTGTATATGGCTGGCTGTGTCACTGGTAAAATTAAGTAGCTGTGGGTTTAAGAAACCTTTATGAAAGCCATCTGTGTAGAAATGGCAAATTGCAGTCCACATGGTCTAATTAAACAGGACATTTCTCTTCATTTTTCTTCTATTGCACGACTGAACTCAATTGTTCTGTTTCCCCTTTGGCTCCATGAGATATTAGAGATATATAGACAAGGGCGAGGAATTTATTTGTAAATGCTTCAGGAAACTCCTGGTCAAGGTGATAGTTCAAGCTCCAAAGCATTAGGGTAAATTTCCTACTTTTGAATTCAGGCCCGTAACGTCATATACTGGGACATAGGTTTAAATAATGGGTGAAGCCAGTAACAGAGGAACTCTTAACTTAAAATAGAGATAAACTGATTGGGCCATGTAAAAACTGCATCACCCTTCAAGCCTGGCATTCCGATACACACTTCCAAAAATACAATGTTGCAAGTTAGGGGTCCAAAGTGGAAACATTGCTGTAATAAATTGACACATGTAGCTTCTGCAGACTGCCTTATGAAAGTATCGTTCATGAATCAGACGTATTCCTTGCTGAGCTCCATGCAGCCTGTGGCCCACTGAAATGGTCGAGAAAAATGCATTTATGAAACTAATTGCAGGTTGATAAATGGCACTACTTTAATAATTGCTAATTTTGCTTTTCCAGCGCTCTATCTAAATTTAAATGGGAAATGTCAGTATCTGTGTGGCCTTTTTTCTTGCATCTGTTTTGTTTGCTGAAAATGAGAGATGGTAGCACTAGGTTCAGAAGGAGGCCATTCGACCCATCGTGTCTGCACCAGCTCTCCAAATGGTGATGACGACTTAGTGCCATTCCACTGCCTTTTCAGTGTACCCTTGCACATTGTTTCTATTCAAATAATCATCGAACGCAGGCATTGTCAAACACAGAGGCACGACCCGCAGATGGGTCGCGGGCGGGTGTCCGGAGGGTCGCGGAGCTGTCGGTCTCCGCGCTCCCGATCGCGCAAATCTGGGCGCAACAGCCGCGGCAGATGGCTGTTAAAAACGCCAGCTGCAAGCAGCCTTCAAAATGGCCACGAACATGTAAAAAAATGCAGCCGCACTGCGCATGCATGCCAAATCATCGGCGTGCATGCGCAAAACTATGCGCATGAGTTCCGATGATCAGGCACGCATGCGAAGTACGGCCGCATTTTTTTTTAAGCAGTCGCAGCTTTTGTTTTTCACGTTCGGGGGGGTTATTCATTTTATTCATTTATTTTATTCATTTAATTTTATTTTTTTCATTTATTTTATTCATTTTATTTTTATTTATTTTTTTACAAGTTTGGGGGGAGTTTATTTGATAAAAGTTTACCGGAAAAAAATGCAGAACTTTGGACAGATGGAGACTCCATACATTCCGACACTGGAAAGCTTCACCTTCATCCGACAGGTTCCATTGGAGGAGCGTGTACGAGGGCCAAAGGGACCCAAAACCATTTCCTCCATTTTTGTCAGCAGCAAACAAAGTAAGAGAAAATGGTGGGTCGCACAGGTCGGCCGGCGAGGGTCACGAAGGTTGGCCGGCACGTGGCGTGAAGGTCGGCCGGTTGGTAAAAATGGGTCCCCAGAAAAAAGTTTGAAGAACACTGATCTAACGCCTTCTTGGATGCCTTGGTTTTTTCTGACATTACATTTGCGTCTTTTGCAAATTACTCTATATCTGTGCCCTCTCGTTGTTCATCCTTTTGTGAGCGGGGACTAGTGTTTCCCTATCTACTCTGTTCAGCCCGTCATGATTTTGAATATCTCCATCAAATCTCCTCTTAGCCTTCTTGTCTCCAATGCAAACAGTCCCAACCTCTCGAATCTATCCCTGATACTGAAATTTCTCATCCCTGCAATCATTCTTGTCAACCTCTTCTGCACTCTCTCCAATGCGTTCACGTCATTCCTATAGTGTGGTGCCCAGAAATGTACACAATGTACCAGCTGAGGTCTAACTTGTGTCTTGTATATGTTCAGCATAACCTCCTTGCTCTTGTCTATGCCACTATTAATGAACTCCATAATACTATTTGCTTTACTAGCTGCTCTCTCCACCTGTCCTGCTACATTCAATGATCTAAGGACATATACACCCAGATCCCTCTGCTTATGAATTTTACCCCTTATCTCTTCAGGCTCTTCCTACCAACATGAATCTCCTCACACTTCTCTGCATTAAACTTCATCTGCCACTTACCTGCCCATTCCACCCACTTGTCTATGCCCTTTTGAAGTTCTACACTGTCCTCTTTGCAATTTGCAATACTTCCAAGTTTCCTATCATCCACAAACCTTGAAATTGTCGCCTCACACCAAGATCTAGATCATGAATTTACATCAGGAAAAGCAAGGGTTAATGTGAAACTGGAAAACACTACCACCCGCAATGTGATGTAAAGAGACACATGACCTGAGACTAGAGTCCGTTGGGGGTTGGACAGAGGCCTGTGTGGAGGCAAGCATGGAGTTAGCTCATAGCCTGTGGGCGCGATTCTCCGCAAATGCGGAGAGTCGTAAAGGCTGCCGTGAAACTGGCCGTGTTTAACGGCAGCCTCCGCGACCCCTCCCGGGACCCGATTCTCCCCCCCGGGCAGGGCTAGCAGCGCGGCCCCGCGAAGCACGGCATCACGGGCTTAGCGACCGTCGCTAAGCCCGCGCGCCAAGGGTCACGGCGGCTGATGCGCACGATGACGTCAGCCGCGCATGCACGGATTGGACGGCTCCAACCCGCACATGCGTGGGCTATCATGCCCCTCAGCTGCCCCGCGGACTGATCCTGCGGGGCGGCGGAGGAACAAAGAGTGCGCGGGTTTTGGACCCGCTGCCCGCGATCGGTGCCCACCGATCGTGGGCCAATGCCACCCTTGGCAAGCCCGTGGTGCGG
The DNA here is from genome assembly GCF_902713615.1 of Scyliorhinus canicula. Taxonomy (NCBI): domain Eukaryota; kingdom Metazoa; phylum Chordata; class Chondrichthyes; order Carcharhiniformes; family Scyliorhinidae; genus Scyliorhinus; species Scyliorhinus canicula. The sequence continues at coordinate 158,027,033 of NC_052150.1, forward strand.
CCGTGCCAATCGGTGCCATGGTTGTCCGAAACGGCACTTTGCGGCCATTTTCACGAACAGTGAGAGCAGGTGTGTTTGCGTTCGTGAAAACGGCCGTAAAGGCCTGGGAACTTGGCCCATCGGCCAGGGGAGAATCGCTGTTCGCCGTAAAAAACGGCGAGCAGCGATTCGTGTCGTGGGGCGGCCGTGGGGGGGGGGAGAATAGCGGGAGGTCGGGAAAAATGTCGGGAAGGCCCTCCCGCTATTCTCCGACCCGTCGTAGGCAACGGAGAATCACGCCCTGTATTTTTAAACATAGTCATATGTTATCAATAAGTACTTAGGAAGGGTTTTTTAGGCCATTCCCACCAACGGGATCTTCCACTCCCACCAATGGTGAAGCCCCGCCATCTCAGACAGCAGAGTGTGCGAACAACGGGAAATTCCATTGACAGCAGTGGAATCGGAAGATTCCGTCGCCGGACAATTGCGGGCCGCCTACGATGCCGTAAAACACACCAAGGGGGTGGCAGAAAATCCATCCCTTAGTATTCAACCATTCAAGACTCAGAACCACTTTGTGAACATACAACATGGTGACAATTAACAGGAAAAACCCAGAACCTTAGAGAAGCTGGAACTGAAATTCAAATGCTGGAAAATTAAAGGAGCAGCATTCTGACCTGACTAAAATCACCAGAAGTGAAAACGCGAGAGGGACGTCATCTGAAAGAAGCTCTGTTGCAGAATTGGAAGCAGAAAAGGAGAAGAAAAAAACTCCACTGTGCAGCTGAGGACTCCACAAGATCGTCCAAGATCTTGTTGAGGTCCAATGTGAATGTCCACAGCATGCAGAATTAAAGCGTCCAGCAGGGGTGAGCAAAAAATTCAGTTCTAAACCAGGACTAGTTTAGAAAGCTTCAGGTCTGTGAAAACAAAGTCAGAGCAGCCCATTTCCGTAAGAACTATGGCCAGCACAGTTCAGAATCACCACCATACCATGTGACTGACGAGCTCATTGTAAGGAAAAAAAAGAAGCAGCAAGTTTAAAAACCTCAGTTAAACCCAAGAAACGATTGTAATCAAACACCCAGAAATCCTCCCATATGGTAAGAAAGTCTCAAAATAGTTGATTGAGTAAATCACTGGACAAAACTGAACTCCAAATAGGTGAGGACTGCTAACTCAATGGGAGACGGCCAAAAGACAACAGTGCCATAAAACCTGCAAGGCATTTAAGCTGTAGCCACCTAAACTTTAAAGTAACCATAGTCAGCAAATCAAAATTACCAGACCAATTTGGACTGATCTAAGGGGGTAGTCCAAATACAAAATGGGAACTTTGGTGGAGAGGATTCATTTTTTTTACATGTTTTAATTGAAGTTTTTCATTTTATACACTGCTCAATAAACAAAGGTTTGTGAAACACACACAATTACAAGAGCTCAACATTGGAATTGACCCCCCCATAATCCCCCCTTCGCCCCCCGCACCCCTTTTTGTTGCTTTTTAAAATATATTTTATTGTAATACATATTTTACAAAAGGTGATTGTCATCTATTTACATATTATTAGCTCTTCCCCCCTTTCCCCCTGTTGTTTGACCCTGCCCCCTCTCTCTTACCCATCCCCCGCCCCCCATATTCTAAATGTTTCTTTGGGGTCTTCTACTTTGTGGCCTTGCTCTTGGCCCCTACTGTCTATTCCTGCTGTTCCCAACCCCTCCCTCATCTCTACCTGGTTTCCCCCCTACCTGTTCTCTGGTGCCTGGTTGGCTCCTGTGTGACAACCCCCCCCCCCCCCCCCCCCCACACCACCTCACCTTCCCCCTCGCTCTATTGTTGGCTTCAAACAGGTGCTGGAACAAGTTGGTGAATGGCCTACACATTTTGTGGAAGCCTTCCTCTGGCCCTCAGATGGTGAATTTGATTTTCTACAGGTCTGCCAGCCAGTCTGCAGTTTTGGGTGGTGTTGCTGATCGCCAGCCAAGCAGGATTCTTCGGCGAGTGATTAGGGAAGCAAAGGCAAGGGGGTCTTCCCTATAAATAGCTCTAGCTGGTACAAGACCCCAAAGACTGCCACTTTCGGGCTTGGCTCCACCCTCACTCCCACAGCCTTGGACATTGCTTCAAAGAAGGCTGTCTGTCCAGAACCCGGCAAGTCTGGGGCATGCCCAAAACATGGCGTGGTTGGCCGGACCTCTCTGGCACCATTCACAATTGTCCTCCACCTCCGGGAAGAACTTGCTCATTCGGGTTCTTGTTAGGTGTGCTCTGTGCACCACTTTCAATTGTATGAGACTTAGCCATGCGCAAGTGGAGGTGGAGTTGGCCCTGTTCAGTGTCTGGCTCCAGAGTCCCACTCTATTTCTATCCCAATTTTCCTGTGTTTCATCCAGTGGAGAGCATGCCTTTCTAGTCATTGTCTGTAAAAGTACCCACAGTTCCCCCCTGCGTCCAATAGTTCCTCTAACACTGTTTGGCTAGGGGTCCGTGTGTATGTTGTCGTCCCCTTGCGGAAGAAGTTCTTTACCTGTAGGTGTCGCAGTTCGTTCCTGGCTAGTTGCCATTTTTCTGTCAGGTCGCTAGCCTGTCCTCTGTATAGAAGTTCCTGACAGTCAGCGTGACCCGTCCTATCTCTACCTCCTAAAGGCAGCATCTAGCATGGCTGGCACGAACCTATGTTTGTCACAGGTGGGGGGTCATAGTGGACATTTCGGTTAAGCCGGAGTGCTGTCTCATTTGATTCTAGGTTCGGAGTGTGGCTACCACCACTGGGCTAGTTGAGTGTTTGCCTGATGGGGATGGGAGCACTGCCATGGCGAGTGCCAGGAAGCTTGTCCCTTTACAGGAGCTCTCCATTCCTGGTTCTTGGTGGAGAAGATTCTTAACATATGCGGTAGCTTCAGAATTAGATAAAAAGACAGAAACTGAACAAGTGAATACGCAACTTTATTCAGTAAGTCTGATAGCCAATGGTATTACTACAAGGCAAGGAATAAACACAACCTCAGATAATATTTTATTTTAGAAAATATTTTATTGAGACCATAAGACACAGGAGCAAAATTAGGCCACTCGGCCCATCGAGTTTTCTCCGCCATTCAATTATGACTGGTATTTTTCTCATCCCCATTCCCCTGCCTTCTCCCCATAACCCCTGATACCCTTATTAATCAAGAACCTATCTATCTCTGTCTTAAAGACAGTGATTTGGTCTCCACAACCTTCTGCAGCAAAGTGTTCCACAGATTCACCACCCTCTGGCTGAAGAAATTCCTCCTCATCTCTGTTTTAAAGGATCGTCCCTTTAGTCTGACATGGTGTCCTCTGGTTCTAGTTTTTCCGACAAATGGAAGCATCCTATCCACGTCCACTCTATCCAGGCCTCGCAGTATCCTGCATGTTTCAATAGGATCCCCCCCTCATCCTTCTAAATTCCAACGAGTCCTCAGCTGTTCCTCATACAACAAGCTCTTCATTCCAGGGATCATTCTAGTGAACCTCCTCTGGATTCTTTCCAAGGCCAGCACATCCTTCCTTAGATACGGGTCCCAAAACTGCTCACAATATTCCAAATGGGGTCTGACCAGAGCCTTATACAGCCTCTGAAGTACATCCCTGGTCTTGTATTCTAGCCCTCTTGACGTGAATGCTAACATTGCATTTGCCTTCTTAACTGCCGACTGAAACAGCACGTTAGGGCAGCACGGTAGCACAAGTGGCTAGCACTGTGGCTTCACAGCACCAGGGTCCCAGTTTCAATTCCCCACTGGGTCACTGTCTGTGCGAAGTCTGCACATTCTCTCCATGTCTGCGTGGGTTTCCTCCGGGTGCTCTCAACTTTAATAACGGACTCTAAATTCTTACCAGTGACCGAAGTCAGGCTAACCGGCCTATAATTTCCCGTCTTCTGCCTCCCTCCCTTCTGAAACAGCGGTGTTACATTAGCCACTTTCCAGTCCTCTGGGACCCTTCCTGCCTCCGGTGATTCCTGAAAGATCACCACCAATGCCTCCACAATCCCCTCAGCTATCTCTTTCGGACCCTGGGGTGTAGTCCATCCGGTCCAGGTGACTTATCCACCTTCAGACCCTTCAGTTTCCCCAGAAACTTCTCCTTAGTAATGGCCACTGCACTCACCTCTGCCACCTGATTCTCCTGGAGCTCTGGCATCCCACTGGTGTCTTCCACCGTGAAGACTGATGCAAAGTAACTATTCAGTTTGTCTGCAATTTTTTTGTTTCCTATTATTACTTCTCCAATCACTTTTCCAGTGGTGCAATGTTATTTTTCCCTCTCTTACCTTTTATAGAAACTCTTTGAAAGAAACTCTTCCTCTTTTCTTTTATATTACCAGCTAGCTTGCACTCCTATTTCATTCTCGCTAGAGGCTGGTTTAGCACAGTGGGCTAAACAGCTGGCTTGTAACGCAGAAGGCAGCAGCATGAGTTCAATTCCCGTACCGGCCTCCCCGAACAGGCGCTGGAATGTGGCCACTAGGGGTTTTTTACAGTAACTTCATTGAAGCCTTCTTGTGACAATAAGGTATTATTATTATTCTCTCTGGTTGCCTCTCTCACCGCCTGGGCTCCCGGGTCTTCAGACACACCAAAGATCGGCACCTCTGGACTCGACACCAGCCTCATTTGTAATACCTCTGACATGATGTCAGCAGATCCCTGCCAGAAACCCTTCAGCCTCAGACATGCCCAAAACATATGGACATGGTTCGCTGGACCCCCCGCACAGCGTCCACACCTATCCTCCACTTCCTCAAAGAACCTGCTCATCCGGGCCACAGTCATGTCTGCCCTGTGGATCACCTTAAACTGAATCAGGCTGAGCCTGGCGCATAACGAGGACGCATTAACTCTCCTCAGATAAATTTGATGAAGTTCTAAAATCATTCCAAACATATTTTAATCTAAGAAGCAACTAAATTTTAGAGAGCGAATTTCAACAAACATGTCCAACAGCCTGGAGAGCTAGTTGACTCTTACAAATGAAATACACAGAAAGGCTGGTAGCTATGACTACAGTGACTTAAAAAAAATGTTAAATAAAACTCAATCCATGCTCTCCGAATAATATGTATCAATCTCATTCTTGTAAGAACATACATTTCTGGAAAGTTGGTACATTTAAAACAAAAATCAGTACTTGAAATATAACATCACAGTCAACTATTTACCTTAACTTATTTGCCTAGAGTTTAAAAGAGTGGGAGGGCATCTCATTGAAACATACAAAATTCATACAAAGCTCGACACGGTAGATGGAGTAAGGATGTCTCCGTTGCCTTGGAAAAGGCTGCCAATAAATTGACATGTTTTTTGAGCTTTTCAGAAATGTTGCCACTCTATTTTGTTTGCATCCGTTATATTTCCCTTGGTGCAGTTTTTCCATTCCAACCACACAGCAGAACATACGATAAATGCTCATTCTCCACAAGCTTTTGTTACATGAACAATCTAAGTGCTGATAGTTAATAAACCTCTGATTGATAAAACATCTTTGCTGATTACTCTGCGGTAGTCTAGCACAATTGTTGACCTCTTTGCAGCAATTGTGTGTGATCCGTTAATAAACATGACAGCTCTCTGCAACTGATTTTCTATGTGGCCATGAAATCTTTAGGTATTATAGTAAAATTCAGACTAAGTATTGTATATCCAGGAGGCTTATTTCTGTCTAAAATAGTCAACTTCTCTTGGAAATACTTCCAGGAATGTGACCAGGAATTCAACTTCAACAATCAAACTGGCAGATCGCCTACCGCTCCAGCAAGCCAGAAGGGTATATGTGCCATTTGAGCAATAACATTTGACAAGTGTAACATGCTTGAGAGGAAAAGGTAACTTTGAACCTAAGGTTCATAAAGCTTCCCACCACTGGGATTTTCCTTGTGTCAGTTCTGCGTCTGCTATCGACTCATTGATAGAGATTGATTGCAACGCGTAATCAACACCTCCATTAGCATCGTATCTTGCAACCACCAGGATTGTAAAAAGTGATCACGATAGATTTTAGTCTTTTCTCACTTTAAAATCTCTATGTTTCTATGGTATAAATATGTAAAGAGAAGGGATCTAATCATACATCTTCTTTGTATGAAGGGTAATTTAAAGTTGATTACTGTATGTACAGTTCTAAAATTCTCTGTACTCGCCTCCTAGGAAATTAAAAGCCTTTTGAAGAAACTAATGAGCTCCCGCTACAAAAGGTAATTAAATAGCCTTTAATGTCACCTCTCTTAGGAATTGTAGACAGCTTGTTAACACCTTCATATGAAGGATGAGGCTCTGAAATGAATACACAATTATTGCTTTGTTGTATTTCTTGGTTTTCTGTCACCAAAAATGGTCTCTTCTCTGTGACCATGATCTGAGAATTGTCTTATAAACAGACTGTGACAATTTCCTCCGCACAACATAATTGCATGAGATGTCCATTCAGCCTGTTTGATTTCATTCTAGCATGTTATCCTTACTTACCATCTTTCCGCTCTAGTATCTAATTGTTTCTTAAATAACTCCACTGTCTTGGTCCTAAATATTTTTCCTGATAAGTCATTCCAGGTGTTGATCACTTTCTATTACATAAATTCATAAGATAAAGGAGCAGAATTAGGCCATTTGGCCCCTTCGAGTCTGCTCTGCCATTCAATCATGGCTGTTCTCATCCTGGCCTTAATTCCTGTCAGTTCTCCATTACTCTTCAACCCATTACCAATTAAAGTCTGTCTAACTCCTCCTCAAATTTACTCACTGTCCCAACATCCATCGCACTCTGGTGTAGCAAATTCCACAGATTCACAACTCTTTGGGAGAAGTAGTTTCTCCTCACCTCCGTTTTAAACTTGCTACCTCTTATCCTGACACTATTAACCGTTATTTTAGAATGCCCCACAAGAGGAAGCATCCGCTCCACGGGTACTTTATCCATACCTTTTATCATATTATATACCTTAATTTGATCTCCCCTCATTACTCTCGAGAGTATAGGTCTAAACTGTTAAATCACTCTTCATTCGACAAACCCCTCATGTCGGGAATCAGCCTAGTTAACTCCCTCTGAACTGCCCCCAATGACACTATGGGCAGGATTCTCTGAGTCCCCGTCGGGCCGGAGAATCGCCGGGGGGCGGCGTGAATCCCACCCCGACGCCGGCTGCCGAATTCTCCGGTTTTTGGCAGGGGCAGGAATCGCGCCGAGCAGGTCGGCAGGCCGTTGGCAGCGCCCCCCCCTCCTTGCAGTTCTCCGCTCCGTGATGGGTCGAGCAGCCGCCCGTTTACAGCCAGTCCCACCAGCGTAAATTACACAAGGTCCTTACCGGCGGGACTTGACTCTGCAGGCAGCCTGCGGAGTCCTCGGGGGTTCACAGGGGGATCTGGCTCGGGGGGTGGCGGGGGGGGGGCTCAGTGGCCTGGCCCGCGAATAGGGTTCACCGATCTGCGGCTGGGCCTGTGACATGGGGGCACTCTTTCCCTCTGCACCAGCCGCTGTAAATCTCCGCCATGGCCGGCGCGGAGAAGAAACCCCCTGCGCATGTGTGAGAATGTGTGTTTGGTCTGTGAATGTTAATATCTCTCTGCTAAGATTTATCTTCTGAGAAGTAACCTTGAGTTTATAATTTGCAACTTTAGAATAGGCTCCAGAAGGATTTTTACCTAGCTTATTTTGGTCAGGGCAACACGGTAGCACAAGTGGGTAGCACTGTGACTTCACAGCACCAGGGTCCCGTGTTCGATTCCCCGTTGGGTCACTGTCTGTGCGGAGTCTGCACGTTCTCCCCGTGTCTGTGTGGGTTTCCTCTGGGTGCTCCGGTTTCCTCCCACAGTCCAAAGACGTGCAGGTTAGGTGGATTGGCCATGATAAAATTACCCTTCATGACCAAAAAGGTTAGGAGCGGTTATTGGGTTACGGGAATAGGGTGGAAGTGAGGGCTTAAGTGGGTCGGTGCAGACTTGATGGGCCGAATGGCCTCCTTCTGCCCTGTATGTTCTATGTTCTATGTTAAAGCACTGAAGTGCTAGGTTTCCTTTGTGAGTGTGGTGATATTTGTGTATCGTCTGACATTGTGAGTTAAAGATCGTAGTTTGAGTGTAATTAACAAACTTTTCTTTTCAAAGGTTACCATTGACATTTCTTGGGTAATTTTGATACAGGAGGAATTTTAATCAGGGTACAAAACCACGTATGTAAGAATAAGAAATTATTAGTTTTATGGTGTTCATTGGAAGTTAGGATAGTTGAAATACATATGACCAATCTGGTGTTTCACCAATTCAGGGTTAAAATCTTCCCGGACACAACGCAGATGTATTCATTCTGAGATTGCAGAATTAAGTGTAAAGGACAGATGGGTAAACAAAATATGTCCATGATCATGTTTCTTGTTTAAACAAAAGAATGGTGGTGACAAAATGACATCTGGTAGAGAACTCTTAATCCACCTCCTTTTCAAACCAGCAGAGAATTGACCCGTGCTTGTTAATGCCTGGATTTGGCCTGTCTCTTTTGTGGGGACCATGAATTGGATTCAATTTGAATTGGTTTTTGGAGCAGGCGAGGAACTGGATTAGGGGTTTGCCCCTGTCCACACTTTGAGCTCTGGCTTTGTAATTCTGATAAAGTAATTTTTAAAAAAGCTGAGGGTGTATTTTTAATTGGAATTTACAAATCTTAAGTTTTAAATTGTCAGATATATTCAGATTAGTTAACCCACTCTGTCCCATGCAAAACGGATCTTTTGTGTTTTACGTTACAAGTAACTGCAAGTGGAACAATATTTGCAGTAGCTTCAGGAATTTGAGATAGTTGAGTTATTGTAAACTGGCTAATTAACCAGGCAAAAGCATGTCAGGGTTGGGTTCAAGCGCAACAGAATTAGGCACGTAACCATGAGGAAAATAGATATGAAAAGGTTGTAATATATGAGAACTACTAACCCCTGAATAACACACGTGTTCGGCCCATAGAAGAAAAGCTTTATCCAACAACATCAAACACCTGGTGACGACGAGGACACTTTTCCACTTTTCCTTTAAATTTTTAGGTTAAACATTCAAGAAAGGCTGGAATGACAGCAGCAGCTGTGGGGACTCGTGATGGCTCTTGAGATCTCAGAACAATTACAAGCACATAAGAGCGCAGGAACATCACTGATTTCACAACAGACACATGATGAATGTAGCTATATGAACTATGGTGCTTTATATAATTTTATTGACGGGATGTGCATCCCAGCAGCCAGAGACTGGAACAATGATATAACTTATTTTAATGCGTGGCTGCAGCTACATTCGGGGAAAGACAGCAGATGCATATACAAATTGTGTCTGTACTTCTCGCGCGTTCCGGTATTTTTTATAATATGAAATGAATATGTATCATGTTTTAAGTAATGTTGTTATGAAGCAGGCTGCCAATGACACAGGTGCCACTAGATTTTGAGGGCATGACAATCCACACAGGGTTAGAAGAGACATAATCAATGATGCAGTTTTGTTAAATGCAAAGGTAGAACAACTTACAGGAATAAGGAAGAGAATATTAGAGAAAGCAGAGAAAGGTCTAGGCAGCTTTGGAAAAGAGGGCCTGGGTATACAATTGAATAGGACAACAATGTTAGGGACACACACTAAGACAATCAACAATAATTAACAAATTCATCGACCGAGAAAGGGAGACAGCCGGACGACTCTGATAGGAGCAACTAGGCCACAAAATTGATCTGATCTAAAGGGGGGAGGTGCCTGATTGAATAGACAGCCCACAACTGGCTAAGCTAGCCAAATGACAAGGGATGCTGGACAACTGTACTCTCAAGATACCAAAGTATACTCAGCGATCACCGACTGCAAAATGGGTGAGATAATGGGGGTAGAGATGGTCCTGATGATCCCTATCATCACACCGGACTCTGGGCCATACCCTCACAACCAACTGGAGGACATTGGAATCGTACGGGCTAACACCTCCCTCAGGTACTATCTCATTGAGACCTCTGCTATACGCAGGGATAATATATGGGAACTCCCTCACGTTGCCCCCACCCAGTGGGACAGGGAGAGTTGGACGAATGTGGGTTAATCAGAACTCATGGTTGTGTCTTAGCGATTACACCCGCCCCATGCATTTTAAGTTTATGGAGAAAAGGAAATACTGCATCTCCGCCACTGTAACCTCCTAACACTATAACTTTAGCACCCCTTAGGCCCACCACTATAGGCTTAACAAGGATCATTTGAGTTTGAATTATAAATAGCAAGAGATGGTCTCACATCTTGCAGAAACTCTGAATGAACGAAAACTCAAGATCGGTCAATCAGTTAAGCTTTACCACCAGTTAATGAAAAATTCATGCTTTGAAAAACAAAAAGCACACAGACACACACACAGAGGAACTACTTCAGAGTGAAAGTTAGTGGCAGAGAGTGTGGGACCGTTAGATGAGCTTACTTGAAAACTGCTATGAATAACATCATTTAATGACAGACAGCAGAGTTAGTCAGGGAGGCAGGAATGATTGATATCAAGACATTAAATGTGACATACATGGGTTCGTTTGAGGGGTGATCTTTGAATCACATGCACGGTGTACGTACGGAACATCTGGGAGGTTACATGCCCCAAAGGCCGTATTAAACGCACCCTGCTGCCCTCATATCAAATCATTGTGGTCATCTGGGATTCAGTAAACTTCTTCCAGGACCAAAAGGGGGAAGTGTTGGAGGGCATTTTCCGATACTGGACTATGATATAAATTATAGGTGGCTCTGTAACTACATTTATGCTCCTATATTACTTTTGAATAGTTCTGATGAGACAAAAGGTACTCATTGGCTCAGATGCCTGTTTAGAAGAGGCAATTTGTTGAAATAGATAGTGTATACGCAATGCTTGTGAATATCAGAAAAGACACAAAATTGCTGAACTTAAGCTACCTCATGAGAACCTGGCGTGGGTATGTACAGGGTGTCTTTTAACAGCCATTGATAACAGCTTCACAGAACAAGGAGTGCAATGTATCCTTGATAAAGCTCAAGGTTCACAGCTGCAGACAGGTCATATCCTTGTGTTAGTTTTGAATGACTTCTGTATGAAGTTAGGGGCGGGTAAGACAACACCCACTTTAACCATATATGTGATAACTGGGATGCTAAAAAAATTGATTGACTGCATGTAATGAATTGGAATGCGAATATAGTTGATTGATTGTATGTAAATGAGAATACAACTAATTCCGCCCCTTGAATCAGTATATTAACCCAATGCGAACATTAGCTCAAGTGAGAAAGAGTATTGTGAGACTGCCTCGTCTCCAAATCTTTCTCCCAGATCTGAAATAATAAACTGCTTCTTTATACTCATCCTCAGGCCTTCGTGTGAATATTTTCACCTCTAACAGGTTGGAGGACAATACTTTCAAAAACAAATCAGCAAAATGGCACTATTAACTAATGCGTGGGGGAAATAACACCCTCTGCATTAGATGTTGGAAAATTCTTAACATAGTTATAAACAATACATTTAGCGATTGGAAGCCAGTGTCCAGTGGTGTACAACTGGATCTGTGCTGGGTCCCCTATTTATAGATGTCATTTATATAAACAACACAGATGGCTATGTGGGGGGTAGGATCAGTGAGTTTGCGGGTGACACAAAGATTGGCCAGGTGGTTAACAGTGAGGTTGAGTGTCTTGGGTTACAGGAAGATGTAAACGGGATGGTCAAATGAGCAGAAAAGTGGCAGATGGAATTTAACCCTTTTACACTTTGGAAGGAGAAATTTGACAAGGAAGTATTCAATGAATGGCATCAACTTGGAAGTTCCGAGGAGCAAAGAGACCTTGGCATGTTTGTCCATGGATATCTGAAGGTGAGAGGACAGGTTAATAGAACATATATAGAACATAGAACATACAGTGCAGAAGAAGGTCATTCGGCCCATCAAGTTTGCACCGACCCACTTAAGTCGTCACTTCCACCCTATCCCCTTAACCCAATAACCCCTACTAACCTTTTTTTTTGGACACAAAGGGCAATTTAGCATGGCCAATCCACCTAACCTGCATATCTTTGGACTGTGGGAGGAAACCGAAGCACCCGGAGGAAATCCACGCAGACACGGCGAGAACGTGCAGACTCTGCACAGACAGTGACCCAGCAGGGAATCGAACCTGGGACCCTGGCGCTGTGAAGCCATAGTGCTAGCCACTTGTGCTACCGTGCTGGTGGTGAAAATAGGTGGTGAATAGGGTGGTGAAAAAAACATATGGGACACTTGCCTTTATCAATCATTGCATAGATTACAAAAGCAGGGATGTCATGCTGGAGTTATGTAGAACATTGGTGAGGCCACAGCTGTAGTACTGTGTGCAATAGGGGCTGATTTAGCTCACTGGGCAGAATTGCTGACTTTTAAAGCAGGCCAGCAGCACGGTTCGATTCCCGTACCAGCCTCCCCGAACAGGCGCCGGAATGTGGCGACTAGGGGCTTTTCACAGTAACTTCATTTGAAGCCTACTTGTGACAATAAGCGATTTTCATTTCAATTTTCATTTCAGGAGCAGACGGTACAGCGCCCAGGACAGGACCTTCATCAGGTCTGAAGTCCAGCGGTCGCCCCATTATAAGAAGGATGTGATTGCACTGGAGGGGGTGTAGAGGGTACTCACCAGGATGTTGCCTGGGATGGAACATTTAAGTTATGAAGAGAGGTTGGATAGACTTGGGTTGGTTTCGCTGGAGCAGAGAGGACTGAGGGGCGACTTGATCAAGGTGTACAAAATTATGAGGGCAAGGACAGGGTGGATAGGGAGCAGCTATTCCCCTTCCTCTGAAAAATTGTCCTGCGCTGGAAACCATCCAAAATACGATTTAAATTGCAAACTTCAGATGATTCCGATTGGGTTACATCATGAGTTACTCAGAAAAAGTTAGAAGAATTAAAGTATCTTCTAACTTCTGGGTAACTATTGTAAAGAGCTAGACCGATACCCCACTGTAATGGTATGTATAGTCCAAGTATAGTAAAGGGTTAACAAGAGAGATTACATGTATATCAACACTAGATGGCGTCAGTGAGTGACCTTATAAAAGGCTGCATCGCTAGGCATGCTGGGAGAAAGCTGATGGAGAGTTTGATGTAGAAGGATAGTGTAGAGTTGAGTTAGAGTGTAGTTTATATGTGAGAGAGATTATTAATTACTGTATCACAGATTCGGTACTATTATTTTGTTATGTGTTCCTCAGTAAAGTGTGCAAACCTAATTAAGTTAAGTAGTGTAAAATAAATTTGTTTTGATTTAAACATATACTTTTATGTTCTTTGTCAACACTACGTTTTTGGCTATCCCGGAGAGCAAGACCGGAACATAACATGCTACCAGTAGTGGAAATATAACATGGTACCAGGGTATTATTGGAGTAATTTAGTTAGAAATAGTTAGACTCAAAAATAAAAGGAAACTAGCACGTGACTCAGACTTTGATGGCAAGACTGCTTCCAGACCTGCTACTTCAATGCACTGACAAGTCCTGAACTAATGGAGGAAGAGCAAACTCTACAACAGCAACAGGATTTCTGGTAAAATTGATGTAAACTGGAAAGTATTTAAGCAGCAATCTCTCCTCCTCCAACCTAGAAACTGCCAGTGTTCAGCAAAAAACTGCTTTATTATTACTAATGGCTGGGCAACAGGCTATATAAGTGTATAACTGGTCTGATTAGTAAGTTTGCAGATGACACAAAGGTAGGTGGAATTGCGGATAGCGATGAGGACTGTCAGAGGATACAACAGGATTTAGATCATTTGGATCTTGGGCGGAGAGATGGCAGATGGAGTTTAATCCAGACAAATGTGTGGTAATGCATTTTGGAAGGTCTAATGCAGGTAGGGAATATACAGTGAATGTACCCTCAAGAGTATTGAATGTCAGAGAGATCTAGGTGTACAAGTCCACAGGTCACTGAAAGGGGCAACACAGGTGGAGAAAGTAGTCTAGAAGGCATATGGCATGCTTGCCTTAATTGGCTGGGGCATTGAGTATAAGAATTGGCAAGTCATGTTGCAGCTGTATAGAACCTTAGTTAGGCCACACTTGGAGTATAGTGTTCAATTCTGATCGCCACACTACCAGAAGGATGTGGAGGCTTTAGAGAGGGTGAAGAAGAGATTTACCAGGATGTTGCCTGGTATGGAAGGCATTAGCTATGCGGAGCGGTTGAATATACTCGGTTTGTTCTAACTGGAACGACGGAGATTGAGGGGCGACCTGATAGAGATCTACAAACTTATGAGGGGCATAGACAGAGTGGATAGTCAGAGGCTTTTCCCCAGGGTAGAGGGGTCAATTACTAGGGGGCATAGGTTTAAGGTGCGAGGGGCAAGGTTTAGAGGAGATGTACGAGGCAAGTTTTTTACACAGAGGGTAGTGGGTGCCTGGAACTCGCTGCCAGAGGAGGTGGTGAAGCAGAGACGATAATGACGTTTAAGGGGCATCTTGACAAATACATGAATAGGATGGGAGTAGAGGGCATACAGACCCAGAAAGCATAGAAGATTTTAGTTTAGACGAGTAGCATGGTCGGCGTGGGCTTGGAGGGCCTGTTCCTGTGCTGGACTTTTCTTTGTTCTTTGTATAACTCATTCCATTTTGAGATTGAAGCTGAAAAAAGTAACTTTGAACTAGTCATTAAAAAATGTGATCATTATTGTGAAAGAAATGAAAACCTGTGTAAAAGACTACAAAAGTAACAAAACATTATGCCTGAAGATTCAATCAAAATGTGCAGTGCGAGTAAACAATCTAAAAATAGAAGCTCCGCCTTGGACCTACCTGGAGCCATTGTGATGCACGATCAATTGCACGAAAGACTCAGATTGGTACAACTGTGGCTTTAATACAGTCAGATGCGTGGCCTCCTACTATAGCTGGTGAAATGGGTGATCAGAAGGACACGCATATTTATACGGCTCCTTGTGGGCAGAGATAGCCGGCATGGGCTACCGGTGAACCTGTAGTGCAGGTCCTACCGTACATCCCCTAATTCAGGTGCACAGTGGTTCTTCACATTCACCCCCAGTTAAAAATGAGTCCGGCGGGTGTGACGTGGAAAATAATTTACAGTGGGGAGGTGAAGCAAATATGTCCATTTTGGTAGTCCGGTGCCTGTCAGAGGTTAAGTCGGTCCGGTGGTTTGACAGTTCGCTGGGAGCGACGTAACGGTGGCGGCGGTGGCGGTGCTGGCGTCGGTGCTGGCGGTGTTGGTGCTAGCCAGTAGTCGGATGATTCCGGGAGTGTGCCGAAATCTTCCTCGTCCTCTAGTGTGGGCAGGGGAAGGAGGGATGGACCTGGTGGGGCTAATGTTGGGAGTGCCGGGGGAGGGGAGGGTGGCATGTGGGTGGGGAAGTGTGTGGGAGTGGAACCTGAGGGAGCCAGGTCCCTGAGTGAGACCGTATCCTGGCGGCCGTCGGGGAACTCCACATAGGCATACTGGGGGTTGGCGTGGAGCAAGTGTACCCTGTCCACCAAGGGGTCCACCTTGTGGAGTCGGACATGCCTACGTAGAAGACCGGTCCTGGACCTGTGAGCCAATTCGGGAGCAACACCCCGGATGTGGACTTCCTGGGGAAGGTAAAAACACGTTCATGGGATGTTTTATTTGTGGCAGTGCACAGTAGAGACCGGATGGAGTGTAGTGCATCAGGGAGGACCTCCTGCCAGCGAACGGCTGGGAGGTTTCTGGACCGTAGGGCCAGCTGGACGGCCCTCCAAACCGTCCCGTTCTCCCTCTCTACCTGCCCGTTTCCCCGGGAGTTGTAGCTGGTCGTCCTGCTAAAGGCAATACCCCTGCTGAGCAGGAACTGACGCAGCTCATCGCTCATTAATGAGGATCCCCTGTCACTGTGGATGTAGTCGGGGAAACCGAACAGAGTGAAGATGGTGTTGAGGGCCTTGATGACGGTGGCAGATGTCATATCGGGGCATGGGATGGTGAAGGGGAACCTGGAGAATTCATAGACCACACTGAGGATATATGTGTTGCAGTTGGTGGAGGGGAAGGGCCCTTGGAAATCCACGCTGAGGCGTTCAAAGGGGCGGGACGCTTTCACCAGGCGCGCGCGGTCCGGCCGGTAGAAGTGCGGCTTGCACTCCGCACAGACCTGGCAGTCTCTGGTGACTGTCCGTACGTCCTCGACGGAGTAGGGCAGATTGCGGGCTTTGACGTGGTGGTACAATCGAATGACCCCCGGGTGACAAAGGCTGTCGTGCAGGTCCCGGAGTTGGTCTACTTGTGCGCTGGCACATGTACCTCGGGAGAGGGCGTCTGGGGGCTTGTTGAGCTTGCCGGGGCGATACAAAATCTCATAATTATAGGTGGAGAGCTCGATTCTCCACTGCAAGATTTTATCATTTTTGATCTTGCCCCGCTGCGTGTTGTTGAACATGAAAGTGACCGACCATTGGTCAGTGAGGAGAGTGAATCTCCTGCTGGTCAGGTAATGCCTCCAATGCCGCACAGCTTCAACAATAGCCTAGGCCTCTTTTTCAACGTATGAGTGCCGAATTTCAGAGGCATGAAGTGTGTGGGAAAAGAATGCCACGGGTCTGCTTGCCTGGTATAGAGTGGCGGCAAGGGTGACATCTGAAGCGTTGCTTTCTACTTGAAAGGGCAGTGTCTCATCTACTGCGTGCATCCCGGCCTTGGCTATGTCTGCTCTAATACGGGCGAATGTGTATGTTGTGCCTCAGCCACAAGGGGGAATTGAGTGGACTGTATGAGTGGGCGGGCCTTGTCCGCGTAGTTTGGAACCCACTGGGCGTAGTAGGAGAAGAACCCAAGGCAGCGTTTGAGGGCCTTGGGGCAGTGGGGGAGGGGGAGCTCCATGAGCGGGCACATGTGGTCGGGATCGGGCTCCAGGAGTCCGTTTTGGACTACGTAGCCGAGGATGGCTAGACGGGTCGTGCGGAACACACACTTCTCCTTGTTGTACGTAAGATTGAGGAGAGTGGCGGTGCGGAGAAATTTAGAGAGCTTGGCATCGTGGTCCTGCTGGTCATGGCCGCAGATGGTGACGTTGTCCAGGTACGGAAACGTGGCCCGCATACCGTACCGGTCGACCATTCGGTCCATCTCCCTTTGGAAGACCGAGACCCCATTAGTGACGCCGAAGGGAACCCTATTAAATTGATAGAGCCGACCGTCCGCCTCGAAGGCAGTGTATGGACGGTCTGATTTACGGATGGAGAGCTGGTGGTAGGCGGATTTCAGGTCAATTGTTGAGAAGACCCGGTACTGTGCAATCTGATTGACCATATCAGATATGCGTGGGAGGGGGTACGTGTCGAGCTGCGTGTACCGATTGATGGTCTGGCTGTAGTCCACGACCATTCTGTGTTTCTCCCCAGTTTTAACCACTACCACTTGGGCTCTCCAGGGGCTATTTCTGGCCTCGATAATACCCTCCCGAAGCAGCCACTGGACCTCGGACCTGATGAAGGCCTTGTCCTGGGCGCTGTACCGTCTGTGGTGCCCATTGTGCGTTCGGCCAGGGGTAGGGGGTGATTGCGGGCACGATAGCAGCGACTGCGTGGGCCTGGCACCCCGCCTGCGAAGTGCCCCTTTTTACCGCAGCATTTGCAAGTGGCGGTGCAGGCCGGGCAGTGTTGGAGGGGGTGCTTCTGCTGGCCCCAGAAGTAGCAGCGGGGACCCCCAGGGTGCGTGGCGTGGCGGGCGGCGCAGGCATGTTGATTAGGAGGGGCCCCAGCCAGGAGGGGTAGGAGGGGTGGGCCGCGCAGCGAGCGGGGTAGGCTTGGACGTTTCGAGATGCAACTGTCATGGAGAGCGCTAAAGCTTTTGTCTCCGTTAGGTCGAGCGTGGCCCCTTCCAGCAGTCATTGTCGGATGGGGTCCGACGCAATCCCCGTTACGAATACGAGGAGATTGGAATATTCAGTGGCCGTCACGGCCTGACAGTCACAGTCCCGTACAAGTTGGATAAGAGCCCGCCAGAAGTCTTTGATCGACTCACCAGGTAGTTGTACGCGAGTGGCGAGTACATGCCTTGCGAAGAGTGTGTTTGTCTTCTGAGCGTAGTTCTCTTTTAGGAGTGTCATTGCTTCCGCGTAACTTGAGGCGTCCTGGATCAACGGGAACACGCTGGAGCTCAACCTGGAGTATAGAACTTGGATCTTCTGAGCTTCCGTCGGTGCGGGGGTCGCAGCGTTGATGTAGGCCTCAAAACAAGCCAGCCAGTGATTAAAGTCCTTTCTGGCGTCTGACGAGTGCGGGTCCAGCTGCAGGCGATCTGGTTTGATCCTGATGTCCATAATGTAGAAAATCTGACTGTAATAAATTGATGCACGATCAATTGGACAAAAGACTCAGATTGGTACAACTGTGGCTTTATTACAGTCAGATGCGTGGCCTCCTACTGCAGCTGGGGAAATGGCTGATCAGGAGAAGGACACGCATATTTATACAGCTCCTTGTGGGCGGAGCTAGCTGGCAGGGGCTGCTGGCGAACCTGTAGTGCAGGTCCTACCGTACATCCCCTAATACAGGTGCACAGTAGTTCACCACACATTGAAAGTGGCCCGCTCCGCCATTCTGCGCCCCTGACCGCCGAAGTCCCGGCGGCGTGGATCTAATATGGTCCAGCTGGTCGGGATACTTGCATGGCGGTTGCAGACTCAGTCCATGGCCGCCCTGGCCAGGGGCAGGCTGATCGGAAGCTGGGGGGGGGGGGGGGGGGGGGGGGCCTTATAGGCAGCCGGGGAATGTTTGTGCGGGTGTTGATGTTTGGGCGCGCGGCCGATCGAGGGGTCCAACTCCGCTGTCCGAGTCCGCCATGGAGCACGGCTGCTAGCCTCCTGCCGGGCTAGGAATTCATGACCCTTTCATGCCCGTCTTTCTGGTGTGAAACTCCACCGTTTTGGCACCGTGTGGAGACATAGGGTGGGATTCTCCGACCCCACGCCGGGTCCCACGCCATGATGCAGGTAAACCGATTCTCCGGTGACCGGAGAATAGGCACCAATGGCACCGGCGCGGTTGCCGCAGCGCCGGTTGGGGGCCGCTCAACGCGGCACCCCCTGGCGATTCTCCGCCGAGTTCCGATGGCGTCGTTCACGTGTGGTCCTTCCCGGCGGGACCTCGGCGTTCATGCTGGTGTCCTGCCCTGGTGTGGGGGAGGGGGATCCGACTCTGGGGGGGGGGGGGGGGGGCTCCACGGTGACCAGGCCTGCGATCGGGGCCTACCAATCGGCGAGCGGGCTTATCCCCGGGGTGGGGTCTATGTTCCTCTGCACCAGGCCCCTGTAGGGCTCTGCCATGTTGCCCGAGGGCCGGCACAGAGATGGCAACCCACGTACATGCGCGCACTCGCACCGGACGTGGCGCGCATCTGTGGACTCGTGCCGGCCATGCTGGCACCCGTATCTGCAGCTGGAGCTGCGTGAAGCGCTCCAGTGCCATGCTGGACCCCTGTGTGGTGCAGGATCACGGCTCCTAGGGGCCAGATGACGCCATCGTAAAACGCTCCAGCGTTTATGGCGCCGTATACCCAGGATCGGAAAATCCCGCCCATAGTTCCATTAATGGAGAATACAGCCCATAGTTTTAGGTTCTTTGTTAACACCATCTTTGGCTATTTTGGAGAGCAAGACAAGGCATATGACACCCACCACATGGGATTCCCCCACACCCCTCATGTGTTAATTTGAACCTTTTATTGTTCAATAAAGTATACAGGGGAAGGTGTAAGGGGTGGGGAGTTTTAAGGCAATAAGAAAAAAGTTCTGGGCAAGAAGCTAAGACTTGGGTCGAGGTATTCTGACCCTGCAGTAATGGGAACTGCCACAGACGATTCAGCAGCTCGACCAAAGATCCACTGATTTGGGTAGGATCAGATCATCCTGGTAGAGACAGAGCAGGAAAATTCTGTGTTTGGTTTCTGTGATAACCCCCGTGAGGACCAGGGCAAACCATCATTGATCTCTCCATGGAACACGTGGAGTATGAGCTCCCCAGATAGGGATTGTTCTGTACTAATATAAAAGCTGGCCCAAAGCAGGGCCTGGTGTGGTTAGTTCTCCCAGCAAGGACTGTACTAGAAGCGATATGCTGCTTTGAATAGAATTCTGTAAATAGTTTAATAAATTAATGTTCATTTACCCCTGGCATCCTCAAATTACTTAAGTTATTTAGGCATTTGACTTGAACTGTCAGACCTGCCTTATAGGTAGTCAAGTGGTGGGGTAGCCAAGTCTGATCAGTAGGGTTGTTCGGTGGTCAGGGTACAGTCGGGTCAGATAGAGAGCGTAGTTGGGTAGTTAGGACAAGTTGGATTATCGTGGGTCATGGGGCATTCAGAGGTCGGGTGTCAAGAGGTGAATCAAATGGTCAGGGGGGGTAGTAGGGCTGAGATCATCAGGGGCCAGGGGATAGTAGGGTATGCATGTGGCTCTGTAAGTCTCCCATATAACTGTAACCCATGTCTATCAGGAGAAGAATAATAACTGTAAGGTTTCTATCAATGTGCAATTGGTGAGTAACTATGTCCAGTGCATCATGTCAATGAATGCCTATTATCTTGGCAAGGAAGAGAGAGGAGGTAGGAGAGACGCGCTTGTGGGCTGCCGGTCCTGACACCCCGTGGGGCTGGGGTGACCCTCCATGGGATTGGGGGGTGTCCAGGCTCCTGGTTCTGCAGAGTGCTACCAGCTGGATGCGTGCAGCAGGGACGGGCGCCAAGGCCTGAGGCCCCCAAGGTGCTGGGCATTGACGGGGCCCGGGGCGCAGAGATGGGGAGGGGGTCATGTGGGGACAGAGTCTGCAGTGCCAACTGGGGCCGCCATGTAGTCCAGTGATCCTGGTTGGACACGGGGGTACACACCATGCTAACATGTCGTCCTTTCGCCCCCTGGAGACAATGGATACTGGAATTCAACCAGCAATAGTGGCCTTCCTTCTAGTCACTGCAGCCCTGCAGGGATACACTGCGGCTGTACGAACTGGAGTTGCTCGAGAAGAAAGAAGCTGCAACAGTGGAGCATTCCCCAGAGGAACAGGAGGCGGCCGCTGGGGATGGAGATGCGGCCGCCCAACAGGCCGTGGAGGAGGGGGAGGAGGTGCAAAGAAGGCGTTGCATGAGGCCTCACGTGTAACTGCAGTGCCTGTCATTCGAGGACCTGTTGGACCGGGCATGCCGTCGAAGACTCTGGCTGAGCAGGGAGACAGTATGACATATTTGCTGGATCATGGCACACTTGGCACTACGGGGGAATGGAGGAAACACCCGCTCCCGGTGGCTGGCAAGATAACGATCACCCTGAACTTTTACACCATTGGTCCTTCCAGGTGCCAAGTGGGGGCTTGTCAGGGATCTCACAGACCTCGGTGCACAGGTCATCCGTGCTGTCACGGATGCCCTATATGCCTAGTGGCACAATACATCCATTTCAATGTGGGCTGAGCCTACCATGATGCCTGGGCAGCGGGATTGACCGCCATCGCCGAGATGCACCGGGTCCAGGGGGTGATCAACAGGATGCATGTCGCCCTACGAGAACCTGCAAATGACAGGCTAATCTTCACAAACCGAATGGGGTTCCACTCGATGAACGTGCAGCTGGTGTGTGACCATGAGCTCTGCATCATGCACGTCTGCACCCAATACCTGGACAGTGTTCACAATGCCTTCATCCTGACACACTCAATGGTTTCTGGCCTCTTTGAGACACTCCCCGGCTGGGGAGGCTGGCTCCTGCACGACAGGGGTTATCCGCTGTGGTCGTGGCTGATGATGCCTATCCGGAGGCCACAGACCGACGCGGAGACCCGCCACAATGGCACCCATGTAGCGACCAGGGACATGATCGAGCGGTGCTTCGGCATCCTGAAGATACTGTTCAGGTGCCTGGACCGCTTTGGTGGGGCCCTCCAATATACCACTGGGAGGGTCGATCACATCGTGGTGGTCTGCTGCGTCTGCCACAACATCGCGCAGCAGAGGTGCGACATGCTGGAGGAGGAGGTTGAACATCAGTCCTCATCCAATGAGGAAGATGTGGGGGAAGGCCCAGACATGGGCCAGGGCAGGCTTGTGTGCGCCAAGGCTGACACGCACGGGACTATCTGATCACCTCCAGGTTCACCGACTGGGGTGGGGTGGAGGGAGGGCACTGACCAGGGGCACAGACACCGCATCACACCGCCACTGCCCCCCGCCACCTCATCGCCTGCAACCCCCTCTGATACATACCTGTCACAGTACGGTGGTGCAGGCCCTGGGTTGGCAGGAACAGTGGGTATGGTCCATGGGTTGGAGGATGGTGACAACCCGCTCTGCGATGAGCTCTGGTGCTCCGCATCGTTTGAAAATGTCTGACTCCTGTCCATGGCAGCACTTTCCACCGTCCACCTGGGTGATCCCTGCATGCGAGCTGCCAATTCAATCACACGGTGCCATTGGATCCCTTAGGTGGTGGAGGTGGTGATGCTGTGACTGTGCCACCACCTTCTGGGTTTGTGCCACATCAGTCAGTGACTGTGCCACCTCCCTCTGTGTCTGTGCCACATTGGCCAGTGCCTGGGCAATGCTGCCAATTCTCTCAGCCATGGCCCGCTGTGACTGGGCCATGCTCAGGAGCTCCACTGCAATGTCCAGGTGGCTCTGGCACATGGCTGCCTGTTAGAGGGCAGCCCTGACCTGGGGATTGGCACCCACTTGCACAGCGTACCCCAGACCTTGGACATGCTGATCCACGGTCGAAACCCTCACTCCCAAGGCCTCCGCCACAAATGCCACCCAGGCAGTATTGGCCTGGGTGGCACACATGGCCAGCGCCATGTCCTGCTCCTGCAGGTGCTGGATGTTCGCTGACAACCCCTCATGTAGCCCCTGGCTCTGCGACTGCATCTCCACAATCGATGGGACCGTCCAATCCAGAAGCCTGAAAGCTGTCTGGATGGCAGCTAATCCCTATGGTCGGCCCACCTCCGACTGTCCGCCCCCTCGGGAGTTCCTACCTCCACCTGCTGTACTGGAGCATGTGTGTGGTGCGCACCAGGAGCCCCTTCACTAACATGCCCAACTGAGGTGAGTGTCTCTGAGATGGTAGAGGGTGTTAGTGCCAGCTGTGACGGTGTCAACCCCAGGCTCGAGCTCCGTGATTCGGGTCAATGGTTCCCGTCCATGTCGATATTGTCCTCGTCGCTGGTCGGCACCTGGATCTCTGGCTGTGGCAGGGGTCTGGGATAGGGGACACCAGAAGGGCCCGCCCCATCACCAGCAGCTCCTGCAAGACATAAGACCAGACTCATGATTAGACTGCAGGCCGGGGGGTTGTTGGGTGGGTGTGTTGGGAAGGGGATGGTGGAGTGGGGGTTTGGGGGTGGTGTGAGGGTGGCGTGGGTGTGAGGGTGGCGTGGGTGTGACGGTGATGTGGGTGTGAGGGTGGTGTGGGGGTGGTGTTGGGAGGTGGTGGTGACATAGGTATCATTGTGAGCCACAACTCAGCGGGGTCTCACTTGCCCGATGCCGACCTCCACCCTGGTGACTGCCCTTTCTTTGGGTCCAACAAACACGCCCAGGGCCTTCTGCTCTGCTGCGGCGAGGGGCCGCAAGTCCGGTGGTCCCCCTCCAGTCTTATCCCACTCCCTGCAGTTGTGGGCTTCTGGGTGTGGAGGCGGGGTTGGGGAGGGGCGGGGGGAGTGGGGTTAAGGGACCGGGGGATGGGGGTAGAGTGCTGCCTACTCATCCCGGCCACCCTGAGGAGGTTGTTCATCACCTCACACTTTTCAGAGTTAAATTCCATTTGCCACTGTTCTGCCCATCTGACCAGTCCGTCTGCATATCATCCAGTAATTTAAAGCTTTCTTTCTCGCTACTTACCACACCACCAATTTTCCTGTCATCGGCGAACTTAATGATTATACTGCCTACTTTCACGTCTAAGTCAGTAATGTACATGGCAAACAGCACAAGACACAGCACTGATTCCTGAGCTACACCACTGGACACAGGCTTGCAGTCACAAAAATAACCTATGGCCATCAACCTCTTCCTCCTGCCACTAAGCCAATTTTGGATCCAATTTGCCAAATTGCCCTGGATCCCATGAGCTCTTAACTTCTTGATCAGTGGCCCATGTGGGACCTTGTCAAAAGCCTTACTGAAGTACATGTACACTACATCAATTGCACAATCTGCACAACTTATTACCTCCTCAAAAGATTCAATCAAACTTGTTAGACACGATCTCCCCAACCACAAGTGACGGACAATGACCATATCCAAAAATAGAGAATCTAACCATCATCCCTTGACACTCAATGGCATTACCATCGCTGAGTCCCCTACTATCAACATCCTGGGAGTTACCATTGACCAAAAACTGAACTGGACTAGTCATATTAATACTGTGGCTGCAAGACTAGGTCAGAGGCTAGCAATCCTGCGGCGAGTAACTCGCATCTTGATTCCCCAGAGCCTTTCTACCATCTACAAGGCACAGGTCAGCAGTGTAATGGAATACTCTCCAATTACCTGGACGTGTGCAGCTTCAACAACACTCAAAAAGTTCAACACCATCCAGGACAAAGCAGCCCACTTGATTGGCTCCCTTTCCACAAACATTCACTCCTTCCTCCACTGACGAACAATGGCAGCTGTGTATACCATCTACAAGATGCACTGCAGGAACTCACCAAGGTTCCTTCAGCAGCACCTTCCAATCTCCGACCACTACCATCGTACAAGGGCAGCAGATCCTTGTGAACACCACCATCTGGAAGTTCCACCCGCAAGTTATTCACCATCCTGACTTGGAAATGCATCACTGTTCCTTCACTGTCATTGGGTCAAAATCCTGGAACTTGCTCCCTAAAGCATTGTGGGTGTACCTCTACCATATGGACTGCAGCGGTTCAAGATGGCAGCTCATCACCACCTTCTCAAGGGCAATTCAGATGAGCAATAAATGCTCACCTAACCAGCACTCCCCATATCCTGTATATTAACTTTTCTTTAAATTTTAGAGTACCCAATAATTTTTTCTCCAATTAAGGGGCAATTTAGCGTGGCCAATCCACCTAACCGGAACAACATTGGGTTGTGGGGGTGAAACCTGTGTTGTTATGTTACTTTGAGTAACATAAGCCGCTACTTGATGTAGGCGTTGCTCAAGGATACTCTAGACCTTGAGGTAAGTTGAACGTATTTATTGAGTGATTAACAAAGCTCCTACACTCTATTAATCTGACTCTAGTAACACAGTATACTCTACTAACTATATGAACTTGCTCTAGACCATGTGCTATGGTGTGACGGTGCTGCTAACCACACACGTCTTGTTCTCTAAGTTTCTGCCGGTGGAAGGGGCAGGGCCTGTGTGCCTTGTCCTTTTTATAGTGGTCGTGTGGTGCCCTCTTGTGGTGATGTCACCGCTGGGTGTTCTGATTACCCATTGGTTGTGTCCTGTTCTGATGACCCATTGGTTACGTGTCTGCATATCATCACAAAACCCACACAGACATGGAGAGAATGTGCAAACTCCACACGGACGGTGACCCAGGGCCGGGATTCTAACATGGATCCTCAGCGCCGCAGTCCCAATGCTAACCACTGCACCACATGCCGCCCATATTAACTTTTTTAAACCTTTTACTGTAAACAACCAACAAAACTCATCATCAGCTAGTCAGCAACTAATACTACAGAAAAGTTGAATTTATTAATGCTTTAATGTGACTGGTAGCCCCATGCCATATACATTACAACATGCTCTCCATAGAATTAAAGTCTTCATAGGAAACAGTCCACAGCCATCCCCAGCTTCCAGTATGTTCACATCTCCCCTCTTCATGGAGTTGTAACATCAAATGACAACTCAAAGGCACTTCCCTATATCTTCGGCGAATTTCCAACTAACTAGCAGTAAGATCCACTGTGGTGATTTCTTCTCCCTGCCTTGCCAGGTTAAATATCCCAGAGTTTTTAGATTGTCATATGATGCATCTCTACAGCCTCCTACATTTTGCTTGGTAATTCACATAGAACTCATAGCATTCTTCTCTCTGCAGAGTACACGAGTGAGGCTCCTCTCGCTTTCTCTTTTCTCTTCAAAATCTTAGTCCAGCTGCACTTGCCTCAGGTGTAAGAACATTGCGCCTCGCTTAGTAAATCTTAATCTTGGCCTTCCTGTCTCCATAGTAATTGGAAGTCACACAGGCTGATTGTTGAACAGAATTCATGGACAACCACATGACCTCCTCACTACTCCATTTTACTTTGGATTGGATTGGATTTGTTTATTGTCACGTGTACCGAGGTACAGTGAAAAGTATTTTTCTGCAAGCAGCTCAACAGATCATTCAGTACATAGGAAGAAAAGGGAATTAAACAAAATTCAAGAAAATACAAGAAAATACATAATACGGCAAGACAAGATATACAATGTAACTACATAAGCATTGGCATCGGTTGAAGCATACAGGGTGTAGTGTTAATGAGGTCAGTCAATAAGAGGATCATTTAGGAGTCTGGTGACAGTGGGGAAGAATCTGTTTTTGAGTCTGTTCATGCGTGTTCTCAGACTTCTGTATCTCCTGCCCGATGGAAGAAGTTGGAAAAGTGAGTAAGCCGGGTGGGAGGGATTCTTGATTATGCTGCCCGCTTTCCCCAGGCAGCGTGAGGTGTAGATGGAGTCCATGGATGGGAGGCAGGTTTGTGTGATGGACTGGGCGGTATTCATGACTCTCTGAAGTTCCTTGCGGTCCTGGGCCGAGCAGTTGCCATACCAGGCTGTGATGCAGCCCAATAGGATGCTTTCTATGGTGCATCTGTAAAAGTTTGAAGATACAATGCCTAAACAAAACCATCTTATAAATACAACACATTCATAAAACAGGACATCAGCAGAGAGATAAACAGGAAGATAACATAAATAGCACCAACCAACAAATGGGATTGTTACGATCCCTGTTGATGTTAAAACTGATCAAGTCAGATCGCAGAGTGAAACCTGAAACAGTGGAGGAAAGTTACTGAACAAATTCACTGGAATCTCCTGATAAAATTTTAACACAAAAGAATAAAATATTTATTAAAACAAGAAAAATTAGTTATGTTACACCAGGAAAAATCATTGGAAAGATCTCAACACAAACACAGGAAGGTGATTCAATTTCCCAATATTGCTTTACCCAGTAATATCTTTACAAACACACAAACTAGTGAAGAGTTATCACTGGCTTGACAAAGGCTCCTTGCTTGGGACATGTGAAAATGGTTTTCTTCCGGTGAATTCTTGGGCATTTACTTGATGCCTCCCACCTAACTCGTATCTCTCCTCAAGATACCCAAAAGTAATACACTTTAAACTCACTATTGCTTCAACTGCAGAGCAAACAAATTAGTTCCCTAAATTCAGTCTCCCAGTAGCCTTGATTCAAAGAGACTAAAATCCCTATCTTCACTATCTGACAGACACTGACTAAACTCTTCTTTGTCCATTTTGTGTGTCTGTGTCACTTGGCCACTTCTTGCTAAGCATCAGTCAGTTTTTTTTAAATTTTGTGTCTTTTTCCCCATAATCATGAAACTTCTAACCCCTTTTCAACCAATCTCTTTAACTTCAGGCATTGTAAAACGGCATTAAAAGCACCTATATATGTGAAAACAAACCCAAAATGCTAATCTTTCAGCCAGAGGTCCATCCAGGCTTCTAGGCATCAAACCTACATTAAACAGAAACCTTTTTTCCCTTACTTAACACACAAATGTACATATCAACTGAAAAGTAATACATTATTCCTTACAAAAGGGATAAGAAAGAGAATGCATCGGAAAAAACTGATAAAATGTCAAAGCCATGACCCTTCCATAAGTTGCTTCACAGAATCACAGAAAATATAGTGTAGAAAAGGCCATTCAGCCCATCGAGTCTGCACGCCACATGAAAGGCACCTGAACTGCCAATACTAATCACATTTTCCAGCACTTGGCCCATAGCCTTGAATGTTATGATGCTAATCCAGGTCCTTTTTAAAGGATGTGGGCAACCTGCCTCTACCACCCAGCCAGGCAGTGCATTCCGGAACGTCACCACCCTCTGGGTAAAAATGTTTTTCCTCAAATCCCCTCTGAACCTCCCGCCTCTTACTTTGAACTTGTGTCCCCTCGTAACCAATCCTTCAACTAAGAGGAACAGCCGTTCCCTAGCCACTCTGTCCATACCCCTCATAATCTTGTACACCTCAATGAGGTCACCCCTCAGTCTTTGCTGCTCCAACGAAAACAACCCAAGCCTATCTAACGTCTCTTTATAACTTAAATGTTCCATCTCAGGCAACATCCTGGTGAATCGCCTCTACACCCCCTCCAGTGCAATCACATCCTTTCTATAATGTGGCGACCAGAATTGCACACACTACTCCAGCTGTGACCTCACCAATGTTCTATATAATTCCAGCATGGCTTCCTTGCTTTTGTAATCTATGCCACGATTGCTAAAGGCAAGTGTACCATATGCCTTATTCACCACCCTATTAACCTATTAACCCTATTAGCCTTCAGAGATCTATTTACAAACATGCCAAGGTCTCTTTGTTACTCAGGACTTTCCAGTGTGATGACATTCATTGAATATTTCCTTGTCAAATGGCTCCTTCCAAAATGTATCACCTCACACTTTCCAGGATTAAATTCCATCTGCCATTTTTGCCCATTTGACCATCCTGTCTATATCTTCCTGTACCCCAAGACTCTCAGCCTCACTGTTAAACCACCTGACCTATCTGTGTGTCTTCCGCAAACTTACTGATCCTACCCCCCACATATTCATCTATTTCATTTGTATAAATGACAAACAATAGGGGATCCAGCACAGATCCCTGTGATACGCCACTGGTAACTGGCTTCCAGTCACTAAAGCAGCCGTCTGTCATCTCCCTCTGTTTCCAACAGCTCAGCCAGTTTTGAATCCACCTTATCAAGTTGCCCTGTATCCCAGGTGCATTTGCCTTCTTTATAAGTGTTATGGGCCAGGGTTTACAGAACTCCAAAGTGTATCATGGAGTTCATCTGACCCACAACTTTTAATAGATTGTGGTATGGGGAGCACACGGCCCACTCTACAGGTGTGGTACAGCAGAAATGGAAAAGTATTTTTTAAAGCAAAACAATGTTTATTCTAGGAACTCAGGTTAACCTTCTTAAAACAAACAGTGAGCATCTTAGCAACCATTAATTCAAATACAACCCCCAAAGAGTACAACACTACGTAATGCTTACACTGTCCTTTTAACATCCAGCAGACTTACAAAAAACATAACCTTAAACAGAAACATATCAGGATAAAGTCACTACTGAAAACATTTACAATTATGAATTCACCAAATGATCAAGAGATAGTATTTTGGTGGCAGAGAGAACAGCAGTACAGCTGCTTTGTCTGGCTTCAGCTCCAACACTGAAAACAAAACTAAAACACACCCTGCAGCAAACAGCCTAAAATGAAAGTAAAAAGCTGACAGACAGCCCAGCTCCACCCACACTCTGACATCACTGATAAACACTCATTTCTTAAAGGTACATTTCTTAAACATCCATATCTTAAAGGTACTCTCACATGACAATACGTCTCTCACGTGGGACCCTGTCAAATGCTTTGCTGAAATCTATATAAACTACATCAACTGCACTACACTTAGTCACATGTTCACAAAATCAATCAAATTTGTTAGGCATAACCTTCCTCTGACAAAGCCATGCTGACTATTCCTGATCAAACCTTGCCTCTCCAAGTGGAGATAGATTCTCTCCTTCAGAGTTTCCCCATCACTGATGTGAGACTCACTGGTCTATAGTTTCCCTGGCTTTTCCCTACAGCCTTTCTTAAATAGTGGGACCACATTGTGGTTCTCCAATCCTCTGGCACCTCTCCCAAGGCCAGAGAAAAATTAAAATTTGGATCAGGGCCCCTGCAATCTCCTCCCCGCCTCCCACAGCAGCCTGGGACACAATTCATCTGGACCTGAAGATTTATTCACTTTTAAGCCTGCCAACATCTCCAATACCTTGTCCCTCCCTATGACAACTTGCATAATAACCTCATAGTCTCTCTCCCTGAGCTCCATATCTGCCTCCTCATTCTCTTGGGTGAAGACAGATGTAAAATATTCATTTAACACCCTAACAATATCCTCCGGCTCCACCCACAGATTCTCCCCTTGGTCCCTACTTTTTCCCTAGTTATCCCATTGATATACTTACAGAATATCTTGGGATTTTCCCTACTTTTACCAGCTAGAGATTTCTCATATCCCCCTTTCCTCTCCTAATTGCTTTCTTAAGCTCCATTCTGCACTTTCTGTACTCCATTAATGCCTCTGTTGGTTTGCTTCCCTTGTACTTATTAGAAGCCTCTCTCTCTTCCTTCTCTTGGATCATTTACATGAAAGTGGTGAGGCAGACTGACTTTGAATGAAGAGGCCCAGACATCATCCTAGAATCGTAGAATACATCATAGAATTCCTACAGTGCTGAAGGAGGCCATTCGGTCCATCAAGTCTGCACCAAACCTCTGAACGATCACCACCAAGGCCCAATCCCCCGCCCTATCCCCATAACCCCACCTAACCTTTGAACACTAAAGGGCAACTTAGTATAGCCAATCCACCTAACCTGCACATCTTTGGAATGTGGGAGGAAACCGGAGTATCCGGAGAAAACCCACGCAGCCATGGCAAGAATGTGCAACCTCCACACTGTTATGGGCCAGGGTTTAGAGAACCCCAAAGTGTATCATGCAGTGTATCAAGTGTATCACTTGACCCACAACTTTTACTAGATTGTGGTATGGGGAGCACACAGCCCACTCTACAGGTGTGGTAGAGCAGAAATCGAGAAGTATTTTTTTAAGCAAAACAATGTTTATTCTATGAACTCAAGTTAACCTTTTTAAAACATACAGTGAACATCTTAGCAACCATCAATGCAAATACAACCCCCAAAGAATACAACACTAAGTAATCCTTAATAAATTCCCAAACAACATCCATAAGACTTTAAAAAAACTTTTAACAGAAGCGCATCAGGTTTCAATTCACTACTGAGAACAGTAATCCCTCTGAATTCACCAAATGATCAAGAGATAGGCTTTACATGGCAGAGAGAGCAACATTACACCTCCTGCTACTCTTGTCTTTCTAGGCAATAGAGTTTGTGATTCTGGAAGGTGCTGTCAAAGGACCTTTGGCAAGTTGCTACACTGCATCTTGTAGATGGTATACACTGCTGATGTTGTGTGCCAGTGGTGGCAGGAGTGAATATTTATGATGGTGCATGGGGTACCAATCAAGTGGGCTACTTTGCCTTGGATTGTGTCGAGCTTCTTGATTGCTGTTGAAGTAATACACTCATCCAGTTAAGTGGACAGTATTATATCACACTCCTGACTTCTACCCTGTGGACAAGTTTTGGTGAGTCAGGAGATAAGTAACTTGCTGCGCAATTCCCAGCATCTGACCTTTTTTTGTAGCTGTCACATTTATGTGGCTGATCAGGTTAAGTTTCTGGTCAATGGTAACCCCAGAATGATTTTGCTAGATGATTAAGCAATGGTAATGCCATTGGATGTCAAGGGAGGATGTTTGGATTCTGTTTTGTTGGAATTGGTCATTGCCTGGTATTTGAAGATGGTTGGGCCCAGAATACTGCCTTGAGCTACACCTGCAGTGATATCCTGGGACTGAATTCATGGTCTTCCAATAGCAACAACCATCTTCCTTTGTATTAGGTATGGTTCCAGCAAGTAAAGAGTTTTCCCCTGATTCCCATTCATTTCAATTTTACTAAGGCTCCTCAAGGCCAGACATTCAAATGCTACCTTGATATTAAAGGCTCTCAACTCTCCTCTGGAAGTTTGTTCTTTTATTGTGTACAAAGGCTGCAATGAGGTCTAGAGCTAAATAATCCTGGCAGAACCCCAATTGAGCATCAGTGAGCAGGTTAATGTGGAGTAAGTGCCACTTGATAGTGCTTTCAATTACACTTCCATTACCCTGCTAATTATTGAGAGTTGACTGATGAAGTGTAATTTACCAGATAAGATTTTTTTTGCTTTTTTTTTGTGGGCAAGACCTATGTGGACAATTTTCTACATTGCCAGTTAGATGCAATACTGGAACAGCTTGACTAGCAGCCAGTTCTGGAGCACAAGTCTTCAGCACCACAGACAGAATATTGTGCGTGGACCATAGATTTTGCTGTGTCCAATGCATTCGTCATTTCTTGATATTCATATTACCTCATCAATAGCTACCCGGGGCCTCAGCCGAAGTCATGATGAGATATTTAAATGGAATTCATAAGAAATCCTGAAAGTCATCTGATAGAAATCCACTTTTCTTATAGGTAATAAAAGTTTAAAGGAAGAAATTATTTAGTGACATTATACTATTAAAAATCATATATTAGCCATGACAGCAGAAAAGGCTGAGAGCATGGGAAAGGATCAGATAAGAAAGTCAGTTTGAAAACTGACCATACACTACAAGGGAACATTGCAAAGTAAACTTATTGTTATCATTAATAATAATAATATATAATTACTGGGCAAAAATCCCAGTTCTAGAAAACATGGTGGGAAACAGGTGGTTTGATCACACCATATTATGGAAACATGCAGAAATGCTCTCATGCCACCCACAAACTTGATCGACAGACATTTCGGTCCGAATTAGATGAATTATAATTATTTTAACCCAATCACAGTCAGAAAGGGGACAGAACTTTAAAAGATTATGATTTCCTTAGAGACCGGGAGAGAACCTTTCGGCTCTCCGTAATCACTTTAACCTAACCTTGAAATCTATTCTTTTTGCTTTAGCTTGAAAACTGCCATTTTGTTTTGTTTCTTTTGTATTGTGCATTTTGATCTTACCACAAACTGAATTGGATTTTGAATTCAACTCAACCATATGTATTTGTGTTGGACAAACGTACTTTCTAAATTCTGTACTCGCATTTAATTGACTTGATCGGTAGACTTTAAAAATTGACACAAATAAAGCTATACTTTACTTCACCCAAGAAGCTCAGTCTCAATTTCTGTCGATTAATATATAGTGCGGCGACACATAAATGTATTAACAAAGTACAGATCCATCATCATCCAAGCACAGATCCTTCACTGAGCAGAAAGGGCAGAAGGTTGTTCATTACATTTCCAACTCTACATAAGAAAGCGCTCCCTCAAACAGGAGTAAATTCCCAGTGGAACCAGGATCAAGTCCACATTCTGGCCCGTTTAGGAGTTCACCAGGAATGCTTCCTGGCTTTATTATAGATTTGTATCTAATATGTAACATGTAATTTAAAGTGCTTAGGCAGCTGGCAATGCCAATCATGTCTCTCAACGTTATTTATACTTAACAGCTTGTGACTTGAGAATTGGATTAACAGATCCAATTACAGACTTAAGTTTAGCCTGCTATTTGAATGGCACCTAAGAAAGACCAGAAACTATCTGACCTAATTTCCAGAAATATATATGAATTTCAGCTTCCTGCTTGCAGCTTAAGATTGTAATAGTAGAACTCCCGTAGGCTTTTGAAAATTAACCGTTACCCATGAAATTAATATCTTTGATTGCTTCTCCAAAATAATTCATGCAAACTTGTACAGTAATAAAAACTGCCAGTGCACCTGTGATAACTGTAGCAATCTGATAACAAGTTTCTAATTTTAAAGGTTATTTTGAGGAGTCAGTTATGTTGGAAGTGGCTGGTGTTCCTGTAGTAATTATTGTGGAGGTTTGTCACAGTTGTAATAGTTATCCACTTTCCTTACAAAAGATCCTGAATTCTATCCGAATAGCCAATTCAAGTATGATTAAAAGAGCATCTTTTGTTTTCCCCACAAGCCACAGGATATCACTAGTCTTTGCCTTTGCTATTAAACCAATCCTTCCTATATCTCTATTTGGACCCTGAGGAGTGCACTTTATTGCCTTTCAGATAGAGGTTTACGAGACATAGTCAAAAATAATTTACTTGAGCTTTGACAACCCATCTACAATAATTCCTACAGGAACACCAGCCACTTCCAACATAACTGACTCACTCCAAATAACCTTCAAAATTAGAAGCTGTTATCAAGATTTGTACAGTCATCCACAGGTGCACACATTGGCAGTATTTATTACTGTACAAGTTTGGAATAATTCTATTTTGTTTTTAAAAATGTATTTTATTACAAACTTGTATCAAAGCAGGTTACAGCAAATAAACACCCCGGGAAACATACTTCCCAACATTCAACTATACAGTCTGTATGGGCAGCACAGTGGCGCAGTGGGTTAGCTCTGCTGCCTCATGGCACCGAGGTCCCAGGTTCGATCCCGGCTCTGGGTCATTGTCCATCTGGTGTTGCTCATTATGCTTTCCCTTAATTTGCTCTGTTTTAATTACCTTTGCTCAAGAGTCGCCAGGTATCTTTTTGATACCACCACAGGATTCAAAGCCAAGTACTGATCATAACTCAATACACCAGTTAGTAAGTTGAAATCATTACACATTTATTTACACACAGTCAATTATTACTCATGCATAAACTCTACTCACTAAACTACAACTGCTACTAAAAGCCTATACTTAGCTTCGAGTGGCCCACCAGGTCAGAGGAACAATGGCCGTTGTCCGGTTCTGATACTGCTGGCTTCGAGCTGGTACGGAATAGTAGCTAGGAGCGTCTATCTCGTAGCGTGCGTTGACCTTAGAATTACTTGGTTGGTGCAGCTGCTAGGCAGGTCTCTCCTCGCTGAGAGCCAAGGCCAAGAGAGGGAATTGAACTTGGGGACGCTATCTTATAGTCCCCAGGGTTTTGCGCCCTTCTGGGCGGACCCCGGATTTGGTCCCAATTAATTGGACCATGTCCCAATTGTTCCTATCGATTTTCTCCAATACCGGAGTTGTTCCCTGATCGTTGGGCGGGCCCTATGTGGCCGTTGGCCTGCCTTTGTTTTAGCTCCCACTAGCGCCGGGGAGTCTGTCTTGGTCTTGATTGTTTCAATGTTTCTTTTTGTCCCTGGAGATAGCTCATTAATATGTTAATGGCTATTGGTTTCAGTTCTGTGTTGGTTCTGCAAATCTTAATACACAGGAAACCTTGCACCTGCTTGTTTTCTCTGGTGTTGTCCGTTTTTCCCTGCACTCCTTGCGAGTGTCCATTTTGAATCGGGACATGGCCACCCCAGGTGGCTACACTGGAGTTTGAACATTCTCCCTGTGTCTACATGGGTTTTGCCACCACAAACCAAAGATGTGCAGGGTAGGTGGATTGGCCACGCTAAATTGCCCCTTAATTGGAAAAAATAAGTTGGGTACTCCAAATTTATTTTCTTTAAACTATACAGACTGTACAGATTTTTCTCCTTTTTCACCCCCCCCCCCCCCCCCCCCCCATTACCCACCCCTCCGCGAAGAAACAGCCCCTCAAACACGGTCACAAACATACACACCTTTTATCAAACTCCCCGCTGAGCCCCTTAACTCATACTTTATCTTCTCTAACCGCAGGAAGTCATACAGATCACCCAACCAAACCGGTGGCAATGCCGACCGCCACTCCAGCAAAATTTGCCGCCGTGCAATCAAAGAGGCGAAGGCCAATACATCGGCCTTCCTCCTCTCCATGAGCTCCGGCTTCTCTGAAACCCCAAATATCACCACCAAAGGGTCTGGGTCCACCTCCTCTTCCACTATCCTGGCTAAGTCCGTGAACACTCCTGCCCAGAATCTTCCCAATTTTTCACAACCCCAAAACATGTGCACACGATTCGCTGGCCCCCGCCCAGACCTCCCACACTCATCTGCTACCCCCTGAAAGAACCCACTCATTCTCGCCCATGTCATATGCACCTTGTGCACCACCTTAAACTGTATCAGGCTCATCCTTGCACAAGAGGAGGTCCCATTTACCCTTCACAGTGCCTCACTACATACTCCCCAATTGATCTCCATTCCCAAATCCACTTCCTATTTCTCCTTGATCTTCACCACCTGCTTGCCTCCCTGCTCCCCCAGCCACTTATACATATCCCCAATTTTTCCCTCCCTTTCACATCCTGAAGCAGCAGTCGCTCCAGCAGGGTGTATCCCGGCAATCTAGGGAACCCCTTCCAGACCTATCGTGCAAAACTCCTAACCTGCAGATACCTGAACTCACTACCCCTCGGCAGCTCTACCCTCTCCCTGAGCTCGTCCAGACTGGTGATCCCTTCCTCCAAATACAAATCCCTCACCTTGACCAGCCCCACTTCCCTCCACCTCCTGTATACACTAATCATTCCCCCCGGCACAAACACATGATTCTCGCGGCATTAGCACCGACATCCCTTCCACCCTAAAATGCCTCCGCAGCTGATTCCATATCTTCACCATGGACTGCACCACTGGGCTCCCTGAATACCTACTTGGAACCATTGGCAATGCTGCCGTCACCATAGCCCTCAAACTAGACCCCTTACAAGATTCCTCCTCCATCCTAACCCACTCTACCCCTTCTCCTTCCCGCCACTGCCGCACCTTGTCCACATTCGCTGCCCAATAATAATGAAGCAAGTTCGGCAATGCCAACCCCCCCCCCCCCCCCCCCCCCCCCGGTCTACTTTCCGATAAAAGGCCTTTGGTATTATGATCGGGAGAGCCTGAAAGATAAAAAGAACCTGGGCAGAAAATTCATTTTCACCACTTGGACCCTCCCTGCCAATATTAAGTGCAGTGTATCCCACCTCTTAAGATCCACCCTGGACTCATCCACCAGCTTTGTTAAAGTTCAGAGGAATTATTTTGGAGAAGCAATCAAAGATATTAATTTCATGGATAACAGTTAAATTTCTAAATACTACTAGAAATCCCACGTATCATTGGTCCTATTGTGTTTTTTTAAATAACAAAATATACATGTCAACCTTGGAAAACAAAAATGATTAGCCAATAACAGCAAAGAAAAGAACACTGCCCTTAAAATCATCGCCCTTAAAATCCAAGAAGGGCCCCAGGTATAAGCTTATGATGTGTTTGCGTATGTGGACTTTGTAATTGGCGAACATTCCTTCACTTGTATTGAAGGTGGAAAAGTAACATAAATCCAGGAATGGACAAACTCCGGAGGATATGTAAGGTGGAATATTTTCATTTTGGTTAACTGGTAGATTTTTTATGTAAAAGAACGGAAAAGCATATTGGATTTTCAATAGATTAATCAGACCAGCATTTTCCCAAAAGTACCTTATCAGTCAAATCCCTCAATCCTACTTCAGATCACAGAATTACTCCACGGGCCGGATTCTCCTCCCACCGATGCCAAAATCGCGTTCGGCGATAGGGCTGAGAATCCGTTTTGGCGCCGAAATCAGGAGCTGAGTGGGTTTTCAAATTCTCCGCATCCCGAAAATCGGCATACTCATGGAGTACTCCACGCCGAGTATCCACTGCCTCATGCCATTGTCTGAGGAGCCCCACCATGCTCGACTCCGACCAGCCGAATTTCTGACAGCGTGGGACTCTTATGGGAAGGAAATCTGCCATCCTTACCTGGCTGGCCGACGTGTGACTCCAGGCCAAAGCAATGTGTTTCCGCGAGTTCCAGCACTGCACATTTTAAATCCGCCTTTACATCCTTGTGCATATTTCTTTTTTGTCTGCTCTTGGCGTACATGGTTTGAACTATGTCCTGAGAATTGTTGGCGGATATTTATATGGTGGGTGGAAGGAGTCGGGGTGGGGCCCTGCCTTTAGTGGTACACTTGCTTTTGAGCAGCCTCCCTCCCTGACAGTACTGTGTGCCTCGACGGATGATGGCTGCCAATGAAGATACATGTTGTGTTTCAGAGAATACATCCCTGCTAGTGGAGCATCATGTGATCTGTAGTGACATCAGCAGTGAGTGTTTGCATGAGCTTCAGTTCTCCATCTCAAATTGTATGAGCAACATTCCTAATACAACCTCACATCATGTTTGTAAGAATCCAGGTTGTGGGCGGCCCCATACTCTTTCTCTTTGTGCAAAACTCAAAGGTATAACAATACTGTTTTTACAGAAAGTCTCAACCCTGCAATGCTGCTCATCAGGGCCAAGTTCAAAGATTTAAGGGGTGTTTTTATGGAGGCAATGGTGGCACACAAGGAAGTTGATGCAGTGTAGAGAGCACTGTCCCTGGTGGGAGCCCATCTGAATTCGATGGAGAACATTTAATCCTGTCTTTGAAGCCTGGGGTCGGTTCAGCCTTCCAACCAGTGATCCTGTATTGTCCTGCTCTGGTTGTTGGTCGTGAGAGGTTTGGAGATGGTCGAATCATCCATCCAGCCGGACCCGAGGTTGGTGACCACCCAGGTTCTGGTGAGACAACATGGTGGAAGTAATGATGTCTCTTTCTTCGATCGTTAGAACCCTTGGGCGATCCTGAGGAACACTCATTGATCCTGACACTGCCTCATCCTTGATATGTGCTTTCTCTGTGCGCCAGTGAGGACTGCCCTGCATCTCAGTTGTTATCCCAGACTTTGCTCCCCGTTGATCATATTGCTGTCTACTTGAAGGAAAGTATATAATGTGGGTGAGTTGGCCTGTATCATTGGTTATCCTGATTTAACGATATCATACCATAAAGGTTGTATTTGGGATTAGTGCACAGTCTTTATCCTAAATGTATGAAAGGAAGGTGAGTAGATTCAGAGCAGGGTGAGGGGTGGAAGGTTGGGGTTGGAAGAGTTAGTTTATCCTTGACATGATCGAGGAACTCCTCCCCCAGTTAGAGCTAATCAGTTTCAGGTTTTTAAAATCTTTTTCTTTTAATTTAGTTTTTTTGTGCATCTGAGCTTTAATCCTTTTTGGGCCCAGGCAGACTGCATGTTTTCTTGATGAGGACTGGGTTTATCTGACTCTTCCTTTGGGTCGAGTTAGTTCTTTCTCCGGATATGAGTCTGCCTCTTTGGCTGTTTTACCCCATGGGAGGTGTCTGGTAACACAGGTCTTTATTTCTCTCTTCTTGCTCTTTATGTGATTCTCTATGGCAGACTTTTTGTATTATATCCCGGACCGGAACCCAACAGTGGCCAGGATAGTGGACAGAAACCCCCAAATTTAATTTAAATTTGTAAGTCTGTGAGGAAAGGATACCTTGTTCCAAGAGTGATTTTGCGCAAAATAGGGCATGGTATATTACAACTAATTTTATTGCTAATGCAGTTTTAAAATATTATTAACACCACACAAGAATATAGTTTACAATTACCCTTTAAACAATGTTGATCAATACAGTGACACAAAAACCCTAAACTGCTATCTTTATTTACACTCAAACAGCAAATCCATCTCAGGTCCCAATCTACTTTTAAATAAAGTTAGCACTCAGAAAAACTTGCTATATAGG
This sequence comes from Scyliorhinus canicula, assembly GCF_902713615.1. Classification (NCBI taxonomy): domain Eukaryota; kingdom Metazoa; phylum Chordata; class Chondrichthyes; order Carcharhiniformes; family Scyliorhinidae; genus Scyliorhinus; species Scyliorhinus canicula. The sequence goes on from NC_052150.1 coordinate 158,066,468, forward strand.
GATATGTTGGATACTGCACTTTTAGAAAGATAGCTCTTTTGAAACTGCTGGATAGAAAGAGATCTCTCACCCTGTCAGAATAATGCAGAATCTGTGGTTGTATTTTTCAGAAACCTTATCCGCTTACCTACCAGGCAAAAACCAACCCTCAAAACCTCAACACCTGATTGCTTCAACGTCTGGCTGAACACTAAGCTGAACACAATAGGCAGGATTCTCCGACTCCCCGTGAATCCCGCCCCTGCTGTCTGCCGAATTCTCCGGCACCGGAGATTCAGCGGGGACGGGAAACACACTGCGCCGGTCGGTGGCCGCTCGCAGAGATTCTCCGGCCTGTGATGAGCCGAAGTCCCGCTGGTTCTTTGCCAGTCCCGCCGGCGTAGATTAGACTAGGTCCATTACCGTCGGGACCTGGCGGTGTGGGTGGGCTCCGGGGTCCTGGGGGGGGGCATGGGGCGATCTGGCCCCAAGGAGTGCCCCCACGGTGGCCTGCCCTGCGATCGGGGCCCACCGTTCCGCGGGCGGGCCTGTGCCGTGGGGGCACTCTTTTTCTACACGTCGGCCGACGCGTAGGTGAACCCCCTCTTGCGCATGCGCGGGAATGACGTCAGCAGCCGGCAGGCAGAGTCCCTTCGGCCCCGGCTGGTGTGGCGCCAAAGGCCTTCAAAGGAGGATTCCGCACCTTTGGGGCGGGCCGACGCCAGAGTGGTTAACGCCACTTCGTACCGCCGGGACCCCCCGCCCCGCCGGGTACAGGAGAATCCCACCCAATATCTCTAATTATCAATTCCCCAGGGAACCCTCTTAATCTGAATAAAAGTCCATTCACCCAAACTTTTATGATGCTTTAATTGCACCTCTAGCTCTAAAAAGACTAGCCGTCTTTCAAACCAGAATTTTTAAAAACATGACTTAGCAATCACATGCTAACCCTTACTGCACCAAATACATATAATATAATAATAATAATCTTTATTGCCACAAGTAGGCTTACATTGACACTGAAATGAAGTTACTGTGCAAAGCCACTAGTCACCACATATGATGGCCGCGATTCTCCGATCCCGTGGCCAAGTTCTGACACCGGCGTCAAAAGCGGCACGAACGATTCCAGCATCAAAGGGCCTCCAGGTCCAGGCATTCGCCCCTTCCTAGGGGGCTAATACGGCACCAGAATGGTGTCCGCTGCACCGGCGCTTGAAAGCCGGCGCACCATGGCCGGCGCGGGTCCGTGCATGCGTGCGCGTAGTTTGCCATCTGCACGCCAGCCCCTGGGCAATATGGCAGAGCCCTATAGGGGCCCAGCATGGAGGAACATATACCCCCCACGAAATTAGCCCGCCCACTGATCAGTAAGCCTGGCTCGCGGGCCTGGTCACTGGGAAGGCACCCGCAGCCAGAACTCCAAGGTCTCGCCGGGTAGGACCATACGTGACCCACGCCGGTGGGACTCGGCCTGTTGAGGTGCGGAGAATCGCTGGGGGGGGGCGCTTTCAACAGCCCCCGACCGACGCGGCGCCGAGAATCGGCGGCCCACGTCGGAGTGGTTTGGCGCGAACCTCGCGCCCTCCCCCCCACCCTCCGATTCTCCAACACGGCGCGGGATCAGAGAATCCCTGCCCACAGATCTGAAATCCCTACATTCATCACACCAGGGTCTGAGCTTAGAGGTCTGAGTTTTACCGGGGCATCTGGTAACCAGCCCTCTCTTTGTGGTATTGTAGTCATATGATGGTTATCTGTTCTGTCCTGGGACCTGTTAGAGATTGGATTGCATTGTGGGGTATCAATGGAATGTAATAACCCCCCAGCACTGGTGCCCTTGTGGTATTTTCTCCTCTGTTGTTCCTCTTTGAAGTGATGGGTATGAAGTAACTGTTGTTAACAGTATCCTGTTTTGGGGCATATGGGTATGGTATCCATGAAGGGAACATGTTAGAGATGTGTGTAATGACTCCTGTTATTTGCTGTACCTGCTTTACATTGATTCCTATCCAATTTTTCTCTTTTTCCATGATTTGCTGTGTGTTGTTTGTAAAAATATGAATAAAAATATATTCAAAACAAAAATGTCTTCTGAAATTGATTGGTGGACCACTCAGCTGCAAGGGCAATTAGGAATGGGCAACAATTGCTGTTTTCAGTGATGCCCACATCCCGTGAAAGAATAAAGAAAAAAAATCCAATGGAAGGAATGGCCTCGGAATGAGTTGGAGTTCTTGTGAATTGTGGCCTGGTGGCAGAGTGGTTAGGACTGTCGCCTCACAGCACAGGGACCCGGGTTTGATTCAGATCTTGGCCGACTGTCTGTCTGGAGTTTGCACATTGTCCCGTGTCTGCATGGGTTTCCTCCAGGTACTGCGGTTTCCTCCCACAGTCCAGGTTAGGTGGATTGGCCATGCTAAATTGCCCCAAAGGTTGGGTGGGGTTGTGGGAGTGGGTGGAGGATTGGGACTAGATAGGGTGATCTTCCGAAGGGTCGGTGTGGAGCCAATGGGTTGAATGGCCTCCTTCCGCAATGTAGGGATTCTATGAAATCTTCCACTCCGGGTCAAAACCCCTATTTCAGATCCTGATCAGGCAGCAAAATACACACTTACTTTCCTCTGGTTTCTCTGGGCAACCTTTCAATGGAGGATCTTTCCAAACTGACTCAGCACAGGAAACGTAGAATTTTCAGTGCAGAAGGAGGCCATTTGGCCCATCAGGTCTGCACCGGCCCTTACGAAGAGCACCCTACACAAGCCTATCTACCCTATCCCCGTAACCCAGTGACCCCCACTTAACCTTTTTGGACACTAAGGGCAATTTAGCATGGCCAATCCACCTAACCCGCACATCTTTGGACTGTGGGAGGAAACTAGAGCAACCAGAGGAAACCCGCGCAGACACTGGGAGAACATGCAGACTCCACACAGTGACCCAGCCGGGAATCGTACCTGGGACCCTGGAGCTCTGAAGCAATTGTGCTAACCACTATGCTATCGTGCTGCCCTAAGAAACCTCGGAGGGAAGCTGAGAGAATCTGTGCAGAAGACAAGCTCCCTTTGATGGCATATTCCATATTCTGCTAGGTAGAGGGTGGCAGGGGAATTTCCCATAGGAAGTTCAAGCTTCCCGGATAATTCCCATGGAGTCAACGTGCTGGGACTTCTGGGGGGTCCCAAGGTGCATCTTGGGGATGAGGGTGGATTACATCCAGTCTCTGACTATCCGGGACCCCAAAAACCTGGGCCCCAAATATGTCTCCTGGATATTTCCTTACCTGCTCCTGCTGATACATTTCACAATGTTGCATGTTCTAAATGGAGAATCAGACTAGCTACAAAAGCAAAATACTGCATATTTTGGATATCAGAAATAAAACAGAAAATGCTGGAAACATTCAGCAGGCCTGACAACATCTATGGAGAGAGAAACAGGAAACTGAACCTTTGGGCCCTGTCGTGGTCAGGGAAGGAGGGGGATGGGGCCCGAAGATTCCACCATCAGGCAGTGTGCCAGTTTCCCGACCCCATTCTTGGCATTTCTGATGAGGTGAGAGAGCTCCCTGCCCCTGTGAGGCCGGCAACCAACTAGACTCATTCAGAAAATAAGCAGAATACTGCAGATGCTGGAATCTGAAACAAGAACAGAGGATGGTGGAAAACTTCGTCTGGCAGCATCTGTAATTCATTAAGAACCTTGTTGAGCGCTGTGAAAAGAAGCTACGGAGGATTTTCCAGTCGGCCCCAGTTTGTGGCAGCTTAACTGCTTGGAGGTAGGTACCCAGTGGTTGGCCGAGTGTTTTGATGGGAGCCACATCTCTGATGGCACTCCTTGAAATGACCAAGAGGCAAAGATATTTAGGCGACTGCCACTTTTGTGGCTACTGGCAGGCCATGCCCACACGACTGAAGAGGCCTCCGGTCCTTCTCCATTAGGACACACAAATCTGTAATCAATTGCCTTGATAGATGCAGCCTCCAGTGGCACTGTTGCTCCATCAGGAAACTATGTCTTTGGCAATACACCTTGTGGTGAGCATGATGCCTTCCTTGCTCCTTGGGCATCACCTCCATGTCCCACCAAGGGGCTGCATGTGCTGCTGGCACAGCTGCTTCACCTTGCTACTTGCCACCACCTCAGAGGAGCTGAGTCTCATATCCCGGGGTGGCCTCATTTTGACCAGTGACACGGTAATGGCTGCCTGATTCCACCCACTGATCACTCCCAACGTGTCCCACTGACATCTGCAGGTGCATTATTCTGCAGTGCCAAAGTGCCTCAACCCGAAACAATCTGTGAGCTCTGTTCTTGCTCTGAAGCCACTGTGTGGCAATGTATTCTCTCTATTCCTTCCACCATTTATGCAACTCAGGAATTGCTCCTCCTTCCTGCTGAGCAGCAGCCTCATAGAACATAGAACAGTACAGCACAGAACAGACCCTTCGGCCCTCGATGTTGTGCCGAGCAATGATCACCCTACTCAAACCCACGTATCCACCCTATACCCGTAACCCAACAACCCCCCCCCCCACTTAACCTTACTTTTTAGGACACTACGGGCAATTTAGCATGGCCAATCCACCTAACCCGGACATCTTTGGACTGTGGGAGGAAACCGGAGCACCCGGAGGAAACCCATGCACACACGGGGAGGACGTGCAGACTCCACACAGACAGTGATCCAGCCGGGAATCGAACCTGGGATCCTGGAGCTGTGAAGCATTTATGCTAACCACCATGCTACCGTGCTGCTCATCTCCTGGGCTTGCTACTAACCTCGCAGATTTGTAACGTGTCACCTCAAAAACCTCACACAGCGCTGCAACAAGCTGGCAAGTGGCTCATTAACTACGTCAATTTATTACCCGCCACCTTCAGGTCAGTTGCCACAGCCCCCAAGAAGTCACCACCACCAAAATCGCTCGGGGGGGGGGGGGGGGGGGGGGGGGCAGCAACTCTTGGGGAAATTGGCATGCTGCTCAGTCCCACAATTTTCCCGGCATGCCTGTTACCAAACCCCCTTCTACCTCAGGATGAAGATTCAGCCCATTAACTGTTTCTCTCTCCAGAATTGCTGCCAGGCCTGCCGACTATTTACAGCATTTTCTGTTTTTTTTTGAAGTAGATGGTATTTAATTGTCTTCTGTTTTAATCAATTCAAACTAAGTTACGTATTCACGGGAGGAATTACAGACAATAATTGGGAGGAAGCAAAAATTTGATGGCAATGCATTGGATTTGTGTCCTGATATGTTCTGAAGTGATGGGTGAATTCTTCATTTGAATTCAAATTTGGGCATCAACATGAATGTCTGCTGTTCTGTGTGGGATTGACATAAAGAAAGCACGCAGAGTTGTGCAATAATAATCACTGTGATTGCTGATGGGAAGTTAAATATTTTTGTCTCATTGTGACTTGCTGGCTTTATATTAATAGCATATAAAAGGGCCACTTACCTTATAAGCCACAATAACAACAGGGCTGGACTCCTGTCTACCTGCCTGCAATCATGGCCACTTCTTATTTTCCTGCGCCAGAATCATTTGCTTCCTTTATCTTTCATCGTTAAATGCAGTGATATAACTTACATCCATGTCCAGAAAAGTGTGTCAATTCAACGCTCTGATTGGAAGATGTATATAGCCCTTAAGCAATGTGTTTGCCAGATTGTTACATCTGCCAACTGACATGCCATCAAGTAAGAGTCATCAAATGAATTTAAAAAGTTCATCTAATTGCTAAAAAAGATAGAGGGCACGATTCTCCGCTCCCACGCCGGGTGGGAGAATCACGGGGAGGGCCGCTCTGGCAACCCCCGTGATTCCCCCCCCAGCCAGTCCCCTCCCGAGCACGGTCGTGGTGCTCACTCCCCTCTCTGCCCCCCACAAGCCCCATTCTCACCTTTGGCGCGCTGTTCCTGCCGGCAGCGACCAGGTGTCGTTGCCGCCGGCGTCAACCGGTCGGGAACGGCAGGCCGCTTGGCCCATCCGGGTCGGAAAATCGCGGGTCACCATGGAAAATGTCGCTCGGAGAATCGCGGGCTGCCATTTTTCATGGTGACCCGTGATTTTCCGACCCGGATGGGCCAAGCGGCCTGCCGTTCCCGACCGGTTGACGCCAGCGGCAACGACACCTGGTCGCTGCCGGCATGAACAGCGCGCCAAAGGTGAGAATGGGGCTTGTGGGGGGCAGAGAGGGGAGTGAGCACCACGACCGTGCTCGGGAGGGGACTGGCCCGCGATCGGTGCCCACCGATCGTCGGGCCGGCGTCTCAAAGGGACGCACTCTTTCCCTTGAGGATTTAGAAGAAATCCAGGTAGAGGACGACAAACCAGACAAAGGGACGGAACTGCCGGCGAGCATTCTGCAATTCTGGTTAACAGTCTTGAAGAACATATACAGGCTTAATGGAATGATACAAGAACATGATGAACCTGTATTAAAGCATCTGCGAGATGTGGGTGTTAAATGGACAGAGAATGGGAAGCTCTGGAGTTTACATTCGGGCCTAATGAGTATTTCATGAATGAGATGATCACTACAGTGGATTAGTTGGACTCACGGCCGCTGAAACCGTGTGTGGATGAGCCGTAGATCATTGGCTGCACAGGCTGCACAATCGACTGGAGGGAGAGCAAAAATGTAACAGTACGAACAATTCAAACAAAATCAAAGTAAAGAGGTCGGAGCACTCCAAGAACAACGACAAGAACCATGTCAAATGAATCATTCTTCAACTTCTTCAGTCCCACTGAAGTTCCACAGGGTGGAATTTTAAGCCAAGCTATGCCGGCCAAACAAAAGGTTGATTTTGAACTTGGAGTTCTATTTCAAAAACAAATAATTCTAGATGCGAAGTTATATTTTCCAGTTGAATAGAAGAGGCAGACTGGTAACAGAGCCCAAGGAGGTTAATCAGGCATTTGAGACCTTCTACCGGGGACGTGGGAATGAAACAGTTCCTAGACAGGCCTTCCAGATAGGAGAATTGTTGATGTTAATGAAAAAGATTGTATAACATCCTAACTTTGGCAGCTGGGAAAAATATCCTCTACTCCTAGATTAGTGTCAAGTATTAGATTCAAAATTGACATAAAATAATTATGGAGTGTATTCTTATGGAATTCCTGACTTCTGTACTTCATTCTAAGTCGGATACATTCCATAAAGTGTGGGACCCCTATCTCAAATTTCTAGGCTCCACTCTGTCTGACCTGCTCTGAAAAGGATTTCCGTGTGCCATGTTGCAAACCTTCATCTCACTGTACATAACAATGCACTTATTATTATGTCATACTGCCATGTTTGTATAGCTTTATCCTCTCCTCCCCAGCACCCCAAACCCATCCTCCGATTGATCCATTATGCAATTAGAGGCACTAGATCTTAAGGACCATAGTTCTAAAATTATCCTGTCTTTCTCTGTTCCTATGTTTGCAAAAATAATTGATCTGTAATGTGCCAGTTTGTGTTTCGAAAATTTGTTGCATTATCTGTAAAAAAATTATAAAACTCAAATAAAAATATATATTAAAAAAAATAATATTGGCATTATTCCTCAATAGCCTCAATCAATTGATGTTAGCAGCATCTTAATGAAGTATTTTCTGTGGCAAAGGTGACGCAGCTGTACCAGGTTACAGGGAGCTGCAAGGAAATCAGTTGATCAGAATTCACTACAGACAGAAGTGAATAATAAAGTTTAACAACTCCCACTGGGATGTTGAACAGTTGATACACCAGCTATACTGCTACCTCATTTTTTGTAATTAGAGGTAATTAGCAAACATTTGTTTGTCATCCGTGATCAGATTGAGTTCTTGGCAATATGCAATATTAACGATAAAGATGCCCGCAATAAAACTATTCTCTTACTGTGAGTGTCCAAACCATTGGGGGTTGTGTACAATAGAATTGGAATAAATGGATATTCCATTTTGTTCCCTCATCTAAATCATTAATATATATTGCGAATAGCAGGGGTATTAACACTGATCCTTGCCGTACCCCACTAGTCACTGCCTGCCAATTTGAAAAAGCTGTGTTAATTCCTACTCTTTGTTTCCTTCATCAGCTCTACTAGTTACATCCTCAAAGAATTCCAGTAGATTTGTCAAGCATAATTTCCACTTCATAAATCCATACTGACTCTGTCCGATCCTAAGTGCTCTGCTCTACAATCTTTGATAATGGATTCTGAAATTTTCCTCACTACCGACATCAGCCTTACTGGTCTATAATTCCCTGTTTTCTCTCTCCCTCCTTTTTTAAATAGTGAAGTTACATCAGCTACCCTCCAATCTGCAGGAACTGTTCCAGAGTCTATAGAATCCTGGAAGATGACCACCAATGAATCCACTATTTCTAGAGCCACTTTCTTAAGTACTCTGGGAGGTAGATTATCTGGCCCTGGGGATTTATCAGCCTTCAATCCCATCAATTTTCCCAGCACCATTTCGCTACTAATATTGATCTTCATTTCGCCCCTCTCACTACATCGTGCATTCTCCAATGTTTCTGGTATCTGATTTGTGTCCTCATTTGTGAAGACACAACCAAAGTATGTATTTAGTTGCTCAGCCATTTCTTGGTCCCTTATTGTACATTCCCCTGTTTCTGATTGTAAGGCACCTACATTTGTCTTCACCAATCTTTTTCTCTTCACTTATCTATAGAAACATTTTATGTTCCCTGCAAACTTTTATTTATTTACTTCTTAATCAATCCCTTGGTCTTTCTTTGCTGGTTTCTAAACTGCTCTCAATCCTCAGACCTGTTGTTTTTCTTGGCCAATTTGTATGCTTCTTCCTTGGATCGAATACTATTTCTAATTTCCCTTGTAAGCCATGGATTGGCCACCTTTCCCGTTTTACTTTTGCGGCAGACAGGCATAAACAGTTGATGCAGTTCCCCCATGCGCTCCTTGAATGTTTGTCATTGCTGATCCACTGTCATCCCTTTAAGTATCATTCCCCAATCAATCAAAGCCAACTCACGCCTCATATCATCATAATTTCCTTTATTAAGATTCAAGACCTTAGTATCAGAATTACTTCACTCTCCATCTTGATGAAAAATTCTATCATATATGTTCGCTCATCCCCAGGGGATCTTGCACAACTAGATTGCCAATGATTCTGTTCTCATTACACATTACCCATTCTAGGATGGCCTGTTCTCTAGTTGGTTCCTCAAAGTATTGGTCCAGAAACCATCCTGTATACACTTCATGAATTCCTCTTCTGCAGTATTAAGGTTAATTTGATTTGCCCAATCTATATGCAGATTAAAATCACCCATAATTATCACATGCGTTTCTGATTTCCTGTTTAATGCGATTCCCAACATCATCACTGCTGTTTGGGCGCCTATATATGACGCCCACTAATGTTTATTGCCCCTTGGTGTTTCTCAATTCTACCCATACAGATTACACATTGTCAGAGCTAGTATCTTTCCTCGCTATTGCGTTAATTATCTCTTTAACTAGCACTGCCACTCCACTGCCTTTTTTTTTGTCTGTCCTTCCTTAATACTGAAAACCCCTGTGGATGTGGATGTAAAGGATACCATGGCACTTTTTGAAGAAGAGCAGGAAAGTTAGCCCAGTGTCTTGGCCAATATATATTTCTCAATCAATGCCATAAACCCAGATTATCTGGACCTTATCATTATGTTGTTTATGGGAGCTTGCTGTGCACAAATTCACTGTCACTGTTCCTACTACAGTAGACGCTTGGGAACACCGCCACCTGTAGGTTCCCCTCCAAGTCTTTCACCATCCTGACCTGGAAATATAAAGCGCCGTTCCTTCACTGTTGTTGGGTCAAAATCCTCCCTCCCTAATAGCACTGTGGGTGTACCTACACCTCAAGGACTGCAGCGGTTCAAGAAGACAGCTCACCACTGCTTTTTCAAGGGAAACTAGGAATGGACAATAAATACTAGCCTAGCCAGCGGTGCCCATATCCCATGAAAGAATAAAAAGAACTAAAACAGACTTCAAAAAGTGCTTAATTCACTATAAAGTGCTTGTCTCGTGGTTGTGAAAGGTACTATATAAGTAGCTGGTTCCAATGTCATCCATGTTCTAATAATGATAACAGTCAGGATTGGAAACTGAGCTGATATTCATTCCTTCATTGTCCTAAGGGTGTTGAGTCTAATTACAGAGCCCTTCTGGCAGGTAACTCAGTATAGACCAGCAGTTGAACCTGCTCCATATAATGCAATGTTATTTTTCTATAGTCAGTAGGGAGCCTGACATTCCATTGTTTCTGTAGTGCCAATATTTCTATAACTTAATTTCAACAATATTGCATACTTCAATTTAAACAATACGATCAATGAACAACAAAGATAGTGGAAGGGCAATGATCTTTCATAAAGAAGTGAGCCCTTTCTTCAGTGAAATTGATAGATAGCTGAATCATCAAATTATTTCACACTGCTAACTGCTGTGCCTCTCCACATCCACCTACACACATTTTCTATGCTATTACTCCCATCTATAAGGATTAGCAGGTCAATAAGGTGACCTATTGCCTTGCAGATCTCCCACACCTACTTCTCCGGCTACAGGATCCGGGCATAAAGCAAGCGAGGTGACCAAAAGCACTCAGCTGATACCACCCAACCCCAAGAATGAACTCTAAAACTAATGCCCAGCTCCAGTAGTCTCCATTGTGCTAGCTTCAGATAAGCAGAGCTGTCAATTTTTAAATCCCTACTGAGGCAAGTCAATTCTTCTTTAAATGTTTTGCAAATAAGGCGGCACGGTGGCTCAGTGGTTAGAACTGTTGCCTCACAACGCTGAGTACCCGGGTTCGATCCCGGTCCCGGGTCACTGTCTGTGTGGAGTTTGCACATTCTCCCCGTGTTTGCATGGGTCCCACACCTGCAATCCAAATTTGTGCAGGTTAGGTGGATTGGCCACAGTAAATTGCCCCTTAATTGGGAAAAAAAGAATTGGGTACTCTAAATTAACATTTTAAAAAATGTTTCGCAAATACTCAGAGGGTGGATAATCAATGGTATGTTATATTGCTGTACTTCATAGAATCCCTCCAGTGCAGAAGGAGGCTATTCAGCCCATCGAGTCTGAACCGGTCCTTCGAAGTGCACTCCACCCAACCCACTCCCCCGTAAGTCCGTAACCTAACCGGCACATCCATTGAACTAAGGGCCAATTTTATCGTGGCCAATCCACCTACACCATACATCTTTGGACTGTGGGAGGAAACCAGAGCACCACAGGAAACCCACGCAGACACAGGGAGAAAGTGCAAACTCCACACAGACACTGTGGGGCAGCAGTGCTAACCACTGTGCCACACCATGTATTGCAGAAACATGTTAGGTGGATTGGCCATGATAAATTGCCCTTAGTGTCCAAAATTATCCTTAGTGTTGGGTGGGGTTACTGGGTTATGGGGATAGGGTGGAGGTGTTGACCTTGGGTAGGATGCTCTTTCCAGGAGCTGGTGCAGACTAATGGGCCGAATGGCCTCCTTCTGCACTGTAAATTCTATGATAATCTATGATTAATCTAGGACAAAGATTCGGCACAACATCGTGGGTCAAAGAGCCTGTTCTGTGCTGTATTTTTCTATGTTCTATGTTCTATTGCATGCAGATCGCTTTATTTCATAATGTTAGCAGGAACATATGAAATTTTCTGGTTGATTCCTGTCCCTTCTGAATTTCAGATCTTTGCCCACCAAAATAATATTGATATATCAAAAACATGCTATAATTTCACAATATTAGCGATACAGCTGCTGGAGATGATTTCACCACCTCAAGATCATTACTCTTGTTTCCCACTCTGCTGAAATCTCAACTGATTCAACAAATTGAACTGTATCCCCATCTAGTGAAGACTTGCAGCAATGCAGAAGAGCTTTTTGTTCCAGTCAGTCAGTCCTCAGTCCACACAGTGAACAATTATTTACTTCAGCAAAAATACAAATAATTAGAAGATTGGGTGTTTGTGCATCACTGCGATAATAGATCAATTGAATATCTGGTTTGTTATGAGTTACAAATTTGCAATATGTCATCATTCATCATGACCACGAAATTAAACTTGCATTGCCACTAAACCAGCTATTATTTCCCACAACAAATGCAGCTTTACATTTTAAGGTTTTGATTAATTATTGCCTGTCACCATTGCAAAGTTTTGTCATTTAGATTCATAATTTCCTCTGCAACCACCGTTCTATAATGACACTCTCTGAACAAATGAGGAGGGTTATTGCTCTGTATAAACTTAATTTTTGGACAATTACTGAATGTTGCTTTTATTTTAACTGATGGAAAATATCTGGTGCAAAATTGTTCAAAGTGTGGCCGGATTCTTGAATTCTCTCCAACATGGATTTAGAGGCTGGGACAATTAGATCATTCAACCTGAGAATGATCGATTTTTGGTAGGCAAGGATTATTGAGGGACACGAAGCTAAGGCAGATAAAGGAAGATGAGGTGCAGACCATGCATGATCTAACTGAATGGTGGAAATGATTGATGGAGCTGACTGGCCTACTGCAGTTCTTTCTGCTACTGATTGGTCAAATTGATTATACACTGAGGTTCAAACAGTCCAAGTTTCAATATTTTGGGACTTCATGAGGGATGAGGGGAGATTTAATTGAGGCATACAAGATGCTAAAAGGTATGAATAAAGTAGACATGGAGCTGATGCTTCCTCTAGTGAGGTATTCTAAAACGAGAGGTCATAATCTTAGAATAAGAAGTAGCAAATTTAAAACAGATTTGAGGAAAAACTACTTATCACAAAGGGTTGTGAATCTGTGGGATTCACTACCCCAGACTGCGGTGGATGCAGGGACAGTGAGTAAATTTGAGGAGTTAGACATATTTTTAATTGGTAATGGGTTGAAGGGGTATGGAGAACAGGTAGAACGGGGGAGTTGAAGCCAAGATAAGTTCACATTGAGGGTGTTAGGCTGTGGAGGTGAAATTGCCTACTCCCGCTCCTAGGTCATGTGTTCTCAGGAGGAAATGCCCTGACTGATTTTGCAATCCAGCTCTTGGTCTGTAGCATTGTAGGTAGTGTCATGTGAGAGTACCTTTAAGAAATGGGTGTTTAAGAAATTTATAAAAATATCTGTAGTGGATATACCTTACAGAAATGGGTGTTTATCAGTGATGTCAGAGTGTGGGTGGAGCTGGGCTGTCTGTCTGCTTTACTTTCACTTTAGGCTGTTTGCTACAGGGTGGGTTTGGTTTTGTTTTAGACTTGGAGCTGCCTCCAGCAAGACAAGGTGTGATTCTGATGTCTTTCTGTATGAAAGGAATGTCTTCAGATCACTTGCTAATTTAACAGTGATTACTGCTCTCAGTAGAGAATTTAAACCTGATCTCTGTGTTAAAAATGGTTTTTTGTCTTATGAATGTTAAAAGGAAAGTTTAAGGATTACTTAGAGTGTTGTATTCTGTGAGGGTTGTATTTGAATTGATGGTTGCTAAGATGTTCACTGTATGTTTTAAAAAGGTTAACTGAATTCATAGAATAAACATAGTTTTGCTTCAAAAAATACTTTTTAGATTTTATGCTGCAGCACACCTGTGGAGTGGGCCGTGTGCTCCCCATAACCACAATCTATTAAAAGTTGTGGGTCAGGTGAACTCCATGAAACATTTTGGGGTTCTCTAAACCCTGACCCATAACAGTAGCAGATGAGGAACATATCAGCCATGATAGAATAGCGGAGCAGACCGAATGGGCCGAATGGCCTAATTCTGCCCTTATATCTTTTGAACTTATGAGGTGAGGGGTCCCCAGCCACTCTCCCCCATCCTCTGTCCCTTCACACGCTGCCCACTGGGACCGTCCAGCGGCCTGCCGAGCAAATCTAAATAACCCGTCTCATTCTCTTCCCTAGGACGTGATGCCGAACGACCAGGGCCGTCTGGCTGCAGACGGACACAGGCATCTGCCCCCACCTCACCTGGGGCCGAACGACAGAGGGTGCCCGATCAGCGGGGAGTCCCATCCTCCCCAACCCAATCTGCGGAGCAGGACGCCCAGAGGGTGGCGATACCACAAGCCACGGAAATGGCCAGCGATAACCCTCCGGACTCTGAGCGGCCCCACACCATAGAGGAGGCGCTAAATTGCGACAACATCGGGCTTGCGGCACTGCTATCTCCCACACCATCCACCATCCCAGAGACACTCACCCCGGCGGGCCTATTTAGTGATGAGGCTCCTGGGTCACAGTCTGGTTCGCACATCACAGCTGAGCAGGTACAGCAGGTGGAGGTCGGAGCAACCGAGGGCCCGGACTCGCGGAGGCCAGACCAGGCCCAGCATGCAGCTGGCTCCCAGACGTTTTCGGAGTTCCTGGAGTTTCTCAACCCACCCGCACAGCCGATGCCTCAAGAAACCCTGGGAAACAATGACGGGATGAGGGCTGTCTTCCAGACTCTGCAGACGCTGTTAGAGGAGTCGAACCGCGTCCACGAGCAGGGAGTGGTGCCGCTCATGGCAGAGACCCAGGCCGACACCGCACGGGTGGCATCCGCGGTGGAGGCAATGGGTCAGGTTATGCAAGGCGTTGGGGTTAATGTGCACGCGTCATCCTCGGCCCTGGACAGGGTTGCCCTCTCACAGGCAGCAATGTGCCAGAGGCAAAACGACATTGCCGGCGCCCTGCAGGCCTTGGCCCAGTCTCACCAGGTCATGGCCCAGTCGCAGCAGTCAGTCGCCGAGAGCATCAACCGCCTGACACATGTGCTGGATGGCGTCGTGCACTCATAGGTTGAGGTCGCACAGTCCCTGGCGGGAATGTCTAACTCCCTGGACTCCGTGTCTGCAAACCTTCGGATCCTGGTCGATACCGTTGCAGGCCTCCAGGACTGGCAGCGCCAGGTGTCGGCGGCACGATGGGGCACCACCACCACCTCTGTCCCAAAGTGAGGCCCGGGGGCCACCAGGCTCCCCGAGGGAGGAGGAGGTTTCGGGGCCCGTCCCATTAACTCCATCACGGCACGTCCCGGAATTCTCGGCCTTCCCCCGTCCCATCCCTGGTGCATCGGGTGGGCAGCAGGCAGAGCAGGGTGGCACAATGTCACCCGAGACGCCCGCAGAGCAGCCTGGCCCATCAAGGCCGGGTCACTCCAGGAAACACTTAGCCAAGGAGAAACGAGTCGAGGGGGGCGATTCGCAGCAGTCCTCCTCCACTCCTGCTGTATCATCTGGGGAATCACTTAGACGTAGTGGTAGGGCCCGTAAGGCAACTAAGATAGACACTGAGTAAGTTGGCACGGGTGAAGGGCACAGTTTAGTTGTAGGGGCTAGGGCACTTGTAAATAATTGTTAACATTAAACGCACTGTTCCACCTTACTTGTAATACCGTGTGATTGTTCCACAGCCACAGAAATCGTGATGGTGACCGAGTGTCGCTGGGGTTGACGAGCGGTGAAACTTCGGTGCCGGGTGTGCAGTCCCTGCCCCTCCCCCCACCCCCTCCCACAGCTAGCCCACGCGGGCACGTGATAGAGTGTCCGTGACGATCTCAGCGGCCACCAAGGTGGATGGTTCAGCTATTGCCATGGGTCAGACTCTCTCTAGCGATTCTGAGCTCACAGCTCTTCGCAGAGCGGGCTGTCATCATTCCACATGGCACTGATCACACCCGCTGACACAGCCATCAATGTTGTGCCATACCGTCTGGACCCAGTTGTAAGGGTGATGTCTAAGTGGAGCAGGGGGTTGAGAGGGGGTCTGGGGGGGGGGTTGTGGTGGTGGAAGTTGTGTGATGACCCTCTGCACGACTAGCGATGCAGGTGGTGGTTTGGTGTTCAGCGGGGACGTCACATGCGGCGCGAGAACCGTGCTGCCACCAAGGCGTCACGTGCCCGCCGTCCTCGCCGGGTCCGTCGTGCCGCCTCCTGGACATCACCAGCACCTGGGTCGTGTCTGCGTGCTGCGCCTGCCACTCCGCCAGCCTCCTCCTCCTCCTCCTCCTCCCTCTCCTCCTCCCTCTGCTCCTCCTCCTCCTCCTCCCTCTCCTCCTCCTCCTCCTCCTCCTCCTCCTCCTCTGTGCTGGCACCACTGCCACTGGCTTCTCCCTCCGCCTCCTGCAGCAGGTCATCTCCCCTCTGCATCGCGATGTTGTGCAGCGCACAGTAGACCACAACAATGCGAGCGACCCTGTCGGCCTGGTACTGCAGGGCCCCTCCGGAGCGGTCCAGGCACCTGAATCTCATCTTCAGGAGTCCAAGGCAGCGCTCCACCACACCCCTGGTTGCTGCATGGGCCTCATTGTATCGTGTTGGGGACGTGAACACAATCGATTGCCCCCTGCACCCTCGGTATCCCGGCCACGCGGGCAAATCCACGAGCTCGTGAGTCTTGACTTGCTTGGTCCTCAGGAAAGGTGATGTAGCAGTCCGCGATGGCATAGAGGGCGTCGGTCATATCCCGGATGCACCTGTGCACCGATGACTGGGAGATTCCGGAGAGGTCCCCGCTCGGAGACTGGAAGGAGCCGGTAGCATAGAAGTTAAGAGCGACCGTCACCTTGATGGCAACCGGGATCGCGTGTCCTCCCCCCGTTCCACGTGGGGCGAGGTGCGCCACGAGGTGACAGATATGTATCACGGTCCGCCTACGCAGCCGGAGTCTCCTCCTGCAGGTGATGTCCGTCATTGTTAGGAAAGAGACCCGGACACGGTACGCCCTCGGCCTTGGTCGTCGCCTCTGGCGCCGTGGCTGCACCCTCACTCTCTCCTCTTCCTCCTCCTCCTCCTCCTCACCATGCTGCTCGACGACTGGCAACTCCTCGGCCCTTCACTCTGCTGCTGCAGCTGGCCCTGCATCCACTGCGAGTTGTGGGTGTGGATGCTGCTGCATCGCCAAATGCAGTGCAGCGGCCCCAACCACTGCGCAGAACATAGCCGTTCTGTTCACAGACATTGTGCTAACCTACAGAAGGGTGGTGGGGGCAGAGAAACGGGACATGTTAGACGGAGGTTAGTCGACAACTCGGCAGCCGCCAGCCACGGGATACCTGTGTGTCCCGGTGGCCTGGACGCGCTGCTGACACGCGGGCAGCCTAACCCCTGGTCACTTTCTGCATCCAACGGCCAGTAAACTATGGCCTCCTCACGGGTGCGTCAGCGGCCTGTGTCCGTAAGCCACAGGGCAAACTGCGGCCTTGTCCTTGTGACCAGCACGCCATGGCATGGTGGCAGACATTTTGTTACGGGGTTGGACGGCTCACTCGCTCACTCTCTACCTAACCCCCCCCCCTACTCCCACTCCCCCCTCCATCTCCCTCTCCGTCTCCCCCACTCCCCCCTCCATCTCCCCCACTCCCCCCCCCCATCTCCCCACTGCCCCCCTCCATCTCCCCCACTCCCCCCCCTCTGTCTCCCCCACTGCCCTCTCCGTCTCCCCCACTCCCCCCTCCATCTCCCCCACCCCCCCCTCCGTCTCCCCCACCCCCCCTCCGTCTCCCCCACTGCCCTCTCCATCTCCCCACTCCCCCCCTCCATCTCCCCCACTCCCCCCTCCATCTCCCCACTCCCCCCCCTCCGTGTCCCCCACTCCCCCCTCCATCTCCCCCACTGCCCCTGCTCTGGACCCCCCCTCCCGTTCTCAGGGATGCCTTCCCCGTTGTGGCCAGACTCAAGCGGTGCGCTGAGCGGTGCGCTGAGCGGTGCGCCAACCTCCTGGAAGCAGTCGTCAGGCAGCACGACTGGTTGACGAACTTAAAAAGCAGGTGTGTTTGACGCCGTGTAAACAGTGCGCGATTAAGTCGGGACTTCGGCCCATCCGAATAGCGGTAGGGGCAATTAGTAGCGATTCTGGTCGTGTCGGGGGCGTAATAGAGGCGTTTGGCGGGAATGGCGACTCGGAGATTTTGCGGGGTTCGGAGAATAGCGGGAGGGCGTCGGACCAGCGTTGCGTAAAAATTTGCGCCGCCCGCTATTCTCCGCCCCGTCGTGAGTGCGGAGAATCGCGCCCGTAATCTCTGACTACACTCCACATTACATTGATGTGAAGTTGGAGACGGGCTGTACTTAACGCCCCACATGGAGGTTAGACACGACCCTCTGACCAACAAAACTTCACAGGCCATAGATGAGTATATTACTAATGACTGGAACGGGGAGGTCTCACCCTCCACATCGTGGGAGGTGCTGAAGGCTGTGATTAGGGGATAAAGTATCGCCTATAAGGCTTGACAGAGAAAATGCTGGCTCACAGGGACAGGGAAGAGAGGGCGGCTAAGCAGCAACTGATCGACTTCATTCTGGAGGTCAACAGGAGATTCTTGAAGCCCCAAGTGTAGAGCTTCTGTTGGAGAGGAAAAAACTACAAATGACTTTAACCTGCTATCCACCAGAAAGGCAATGCACTAAATCCGCCAGACAGAGGGGACCTTCTTCAAGCATGGAGACAAGGATAACCATCTGCTGGCTCACCATCTGAGAAAGCAGGCAGCCACTCAGGAAATAGAACAGGTGAAAGATAGGAGCGGCGGACTGGTAGCCGAACCAGAAAAGGTTGAAGAAGCGTTCAAGGCCTTCTACCGGGGGCTGTATAACTTCGAGCCCCCCCGACGGGGACTCGGGGATGAAACGGTTCCTCAATGGACTGGGCATGCCAGTTATTGGTATGATAGGAGGAGGGGGCTGGAAGTACCACTAGTACTGAGAAAGGTCATAGAGATCTTCAGCTGCATGCAGACAGGGAAGGAGCCAGGACCCGGCGGGTTCCCGGAGGACCTCCACAAAGAATTTGCAACAGCACTGGCCCCGCATTGCGGGAGATGTTCGCAGACTTGCTAGCAAGGGGCACCCTGCCACCAACACTAGCACAAGCCACCATATTGCTGTTACCCAAGAAAGACAAAAACCAAATGGAACGCGGATTATATAGGCCCATTTAGACATTCTTCACGCATGATATCCCACTCACTGTCATTTTTTAAAAAAATAATTTTTATTCAAATTTTCACATTTTCAGAAAAAAGAAAACAATAACAGAAAATTCTAAGAACAAAAAAAAAAACAGAACCCCCCCCCCGCCGTAAATACAAAAGAGAAACAATAAATTAACGTCCGTCGTTGGGAAAAAACAGATATTCAACCCAAAACAAAAACAAAGAGACAACCCCCCTCCCCCACCCCCACACACCCCCCCCCCCCCCCCCCCCCCCCCCACCCCCGGGTTGCTGCTGCTGCTGACCTTTTGTTTTTACCGTTCTGCCAGGAGATCTAGGAATGGTTGCCATCTCCTGAAAAACCCCTGCACTGACCCCCTTAGGGCAAATTTCACCCTCTCCAATTTAATAAACCCCGCCATATCGTTAACCCAGGCCTCCACGCTTGGGGGCCTCGCATCCTTCCACTGAAGAAGAATCCTCCGCCGGGCTACTAGGGACGCAAAGGCCAGAACACCAGCCTCTTTCGCCTCCTGCACTCCCGGCTCCACTGCAACCCCAAATATTGCGAGTCCCCAGCCTGGATTGACCCTGGATCCTACCACCCTCGATACCGTCCTTGCTACACCCTTCCAAAATTCCCCCAGCGCTGGGCATGCCCAGAACATGTGGACATGGTTTGCTGGGCTCCCTGAGCACCTAATACACCTGTCCTCGGTCCCAAAAAACCAGCTCATCCTTGTCCCGGTCATATGAGCCCTATGCAGTACCTTAAACTGTATGAGGCTAAGCCTCGCATACAAAGAGGAGGAGTTCACCCTTTCTAGGGCATCCGCCACGTCCCCTCCTCAATCTCCTCACCCAGCTCTTCCTCCCATTTATCTTTCAGCTCCTCCACCAAGACCTCGTCTACCTCCTGCATCACCTGGTACACTTCCGAGATCCTCCCCTCTCCAACCCATACCCCCCGAGAGCACCCTGTCCTGGACCCCACGCGGCGGCAGCAGGGGGAACCCCGCCACCTGCCGCCTGACAAACGCCCTTACTTGCATGTACCTAAAGGTGTTCCCCGGGGGGAGCCTGAACTTCCCTTCCAGCTCACCCAGGCTCGCAAACTTCCCGTCCCCCAGCCTCCTGACACCTGCCCTGTGCCAACTCAGGAACTTGCCATCAATTCTCCCCGGAACAAACCGGTGGTTCCCCCGTATCGGGGACCCCATCAAGGCCCCCACCTCCCCCCTGTGCCGCCTCCGTGGCCCCAAATCTTGAGGGTAGCTGCCACCACCGGGTTCATGGTATACCTCGTCGGAGGGACGGCAGCGGCGCCGTTGCAAGCACTTCCAGGCTCGTACCCACACAGGATGCTATCTCCAGCTCCCACTGACTGTCATGAGTGACAATGGCCCATGCTTCATCAGCCATGAATATTCTCTGTTTCCCCAGTCGTATCAGTTCAAACACGTCACTTCCAGCCCACACTATCCGCAATCAAACGGAAAAGTTGAGAAAGTGGTGCACATAGTGAAGCAGCTCATCTGCAAGGCCGCGGATTCTGTGTCTGATATTCACCTTGCGCTGCTTGCATACAGGGCGACCCCACTGTCCACTGGCTTGTCGCCGGCTCAACTCCTGATGAACAGGGACCTGCGGACGACACTTCCAACCATACACGTGCCCAACCTGGATCACCTCCCGGTGCTGCAGAAAGTGCAGCAACTCCGAGACCGGCAAAAATAGGGCTATGATGCTCATGCCACCGATTTGCCCGTGTTATCCCCGTCAGACACTGTTCGGGTCAAGATCCCTGATGGAGGCTGGTCAGATCCAGCTGTCGTTGTTCGACAGGCTGCCCCCGCTCGTATGTTGTGCGTCTGGCTGATGATTCAGTTGTGCGACGAAACAAACGGGCACTGCGCAAAGTTGCTTGCCCGCAACCACATTCTTCTTTGTTTCCTTCTGTTGTTTTGCCACCTCCTGATACCTCGATTCATGAGGCCACGAGTCAGGCTTCAATCCCGCCCATCAAGGTACTGTCGTCCCCATCACCACCTCTCTGGCGGTCGACCAGGATCAGACGCAAGCCACAGAGACTGGACTTATGAGCATTTGTTCTGTTTGCTATGTTCTGTGTTCCCGGATTAGACAGCTGTTTTCACATGTACTGCATATATATATGTTAATATTGGCCTATTCTTGTAAATACGTTGACATATGTCGTCCAAACATTAAAAAATGGGACATGTCATGATATGCGGACACACACATAATAATATACAGACAAGCGGCCGGTCCTAGGGGCAGCGAAGGCGGTGAAGGCCAGGAGAAAGCACAGGGAAGGGATATGTTGAGGCCCATAAAAAAAGTCTGTGAAAACAGCTGAAAGTTCGTCGGGGAGTGGAAAGATCACTGCAGGGTCACTAAGGAAAATGGAGGCTGGAGCACCAGGGGAGGCCACATTGCTGACGGCTGAAGAAATAACTAAGGTGATGGCTGCAGAATTCGAAAGGCAGTTTATAAAATACATGAAGACAATAAGGAAGGCGATGAGGGAGGTTTTGAGTGCGCTGGTGGAGGAGGCGATTTCCCCGGTGACGACGGCGGTGGCGAGCGCAGTGGTGGAGGTGCGGAAGCAAGGGGAGGCGCTGAAGGAAGCGGAGGAGACATTATTGCAGCACGGTGATCAACTTACCTCGATGGGGAAGGAGATGCGGAAGGTGTTGGAGATTAACAAGGATCTGTGAGGAAAAATGGAAGACCTGGAAAACAGATCCAGGCAACAGAATTTGAAGATTGTGGGGCTGCCCGAAGGAGTTGAAGGGCCGAAGCCGACTGAGTATTTTGCTGCGATGCTGGCAAAACTATTAGGGGAGGGGGAGGATCCCTCCCGATATGAACTGGATCGGGCTCATCAGTCGTGGAGGCCTGTACCAAAGGCGAGTGAGCCGCCAAGGGTAGTGACTCTGTTCTTCCGTAGGTACAGTGTGAAGGAGAAGGTCCTGTCCTGGGCCAAGCAGAAGCGGGTGGTGCAGTGGGCTGGAGCTGGTATACATGTATACCAGGACTTTACGGTGGAGCTGGCGAGGAGGCGGGCTGCTTTCAACCGGGTGAAGAGGGCACTGTATATTAGCAAGGTGCAGTGCGGCACTGTATATCCAGCGAAGCTGAGGGTGACTTACAAACTCAAGGACTTTTATTTTGGAACGGCGGAAGCAGCAGAGGAGTTTGCGAAGGCAGAAGGACTGTGGCAGAACTGAGAAATTGAGAAATGGCCATGTGCCGATGTAACCTCATGACTGTATTTTCTTCTTTTTTTTTGTTTGTTTCACTGCGTGCGGGTGTATGGGCTAAAGGAGCCAATGTTGTATATATTTGGACAAGGGAAGTGATGGGACTTTCACTCGAAGTGAGGGCTCTTGGGGTGTAGGTGGATATGCAGGGTTTGTGTGCTAAAAGGGGATTTCTGGGCTTTCCTAGGGCCGGGCAAGGGGGAAAGGGACCCGGGCTGGGGCCTCCGTGCTGGCCAGTTTAAGCCGGCCAGTGAACGGGAGTGAGGTGGGGAAGGGGCTGCAGCCATCGGAGCCTAGCAGAACAGGGTCCGAGTGGTCTAGCCGGGGTGGAAAGTTGGGGGGAAGAAACCGAGGTTGGGGGAAGGAGTGTTACAAGAGGCAGTGGACGGGAGGAGTTGGAGAGGAGGGGGGGGGGGGGTGTTTACAACTCTTGGGTATCATGTACGGTACTCTTTGAGAGGTTGGACGGCGTTGAATGTGGCCGGGGGGGGGGGGGGGGGGGGGGGTGGAGTGGACTCTATGGTGACTATCGGTGGTCCCGGACTCCTTATTTCTTTTTCTCCTTTGTTTTTTGTTTCCACCGTGGGAAGGCTTGTTTTATTGGATGCATATATTGACAGGTGGGCCGTTGTTTGGGGTGGTGGGAGGATGGGTTCGTTGTTATTGTTAAGGGGATTGATTTTGTATTTGTTACCGTTTGCTGTTTGTGGGTGGGGTGTAATTTTTGAAGGAAAATGTGAAAATGGAGAATAAAAACATTTATTAAAACAAAATGAAATACAGACAACCAGCAAATGGACACAAAGAACAGGACATGACCAATAAGCAGGCAGGACACTGAGAGGTGGGATCTGACTATAAAAGACACGAGACACTCACACTCCGCCTCTTTCCACTGATGAACATCTAGAGAGTCAGTCAAGGGTGTTGTTACAATCTCAATCCCCCCCCCCCCCCCCCCCCCCCACCACATGGCTAAGAGCTAGTCTGGTTCAGTCAGACAGAGTAACCACACTTAAGTTAGCAGAGAGTCGAACTCACAGAGAACTGTGCTAACTGTGCTATTAGTTCAATAAACCTGATTGAACTAACTTCAAGGTCTGGAGTATCTTTTTGATTTATGCTGCATCCAGTTGCGGCCAGTGTTATACCAGTGTACCTAACACGACAGGAATGGAGCAGAGGCAGTCCGGAATGTCATAAATATAGCCCAGAGATCGGAGAGCAGTCTTTCCTACCTGGGAGTGGAGCAGATCTATCAGGAACATTATAAATACAGCCGAGGGATTGGAGAGCAGCCTTTCCTACCTGGGAGTAGAGCAGAGGCAGTTAGGAACGTAATAAGTACTGCTCTGATCCCAGGTAGAAAGGCTGTGCTCCAAACCCCAAGCTGTATTTCTGGCACTCCTGACTTCCTCTGCTCTGCTCCCAAGTAGGAAAAGGATCATGTGGGAGGCACTACTTAGGAAACACCAATGCTGGGAACTCAGCACTGCATTATGCCAACAGTGTAATTTGGAATATAAAGCTAGTATCAGAAATGGTGGCCATGAAACTACCAGCTCGTCTTAGAAATCCACATGGTTCAATAGTGTTCTTTAAGGAAGGAAATCTGCTGCCCTTACCTGGTTTGAGGTAGATGTGATTCCAGACACACAGCAATGTGGTTGACTCTTAAGTGCCTTCCAAAATAGCAGAGCAAGTCACTCAGTTTACCAAACCAGTACAAAGAAGCAGAAGACAGACCCACCAGAGGCCACAGCACAGTAAGGAGAGTGTGGTACTGAGGGTCCTCAACAATGACCCTGGACCTCACAAAGTCTCATGGCATCAGGTTAAACACGGGCAAGGAAACCTCCTGCTGATGATTGTTTTCTTTAAAATGAGGCCATCGGGGCATCATACAGTAGCCTCACCCACCTAAGTAGCCTCACCCACAGTCCTCTACCCTGGTGGCCAGGATCTTTGCCAGCACCTTGGCATCCACATTAAGGAGAGATATGGGCCTGTACGAACCACACTGCTGGGGGTCCTTGTCCCTCTTTAAGATTAAAGAAATCAGCGCCCGCGACATCATCGGGGGCAAAGTCCCCCCCTCCCATGCCTCATTAAGTGTCTGCACCAACAGGGGGCCCACTAGGTCCACAAACTTTTTATAAAACTCCACCGGGAACCCATCCGGCCCCGGCGCCTTCCCTGACTGCATCTGCCCAATCCCCTTAACCAGCTCCTCCAGCTCAATCGGCGCCCCCAACCCCTCCACCTTCTCCTCATGCACCTTCGGGAAAGATAGCCCGTCGAGAAAACTCTCCATTCTCCTCCTCTCCACTGTTGGCTCCGACCGGTACAGTTCCCCGTAAAAGTCCTTGAAGACCTCATTCACCTCTACCCCCTTCCCCACCACATTCCCACTCTTATCTCTCACTCCAGCAATTTCCTTAGCTGCATCCCGCTTGCGGAGCTGATGAGCCAGCATCCTACTCGCCTTTTCACCATGTTCATACACTGCCCCTTGTGCCTTCCTCCACTGTGCCTCTGCCTTTCTAGTGGTCAACAAATCAAATTTAGCCTGTAGGCTGCGCCTCTCCCTCAACAATCCCTCCTCTGGTGCCTCCGCGTACCTCCTATCTACCTCCAGGATCTTCCCCTTCAGTCTATCCCTCTCACTCCTCTCACTCCTCTCCCTGTGTGCCCGGATGGATATCAGCTCCCCACGAATCACTGCCTTCAGGGCTTCCCAGACCATCCCCACCCGGACCTCCCCCGTATCATTCACCTCGAGGAACCCCTCAATACTTGCCCGGACCCTCCTGCACACCTCCTCCTCCACCAACAACCCCACATCCAACCGCCACAACGGGCGCTGGTCCCGCACTTCCCCCATCTCCAAATCCATCCAATGCGGAGCATGGTCGGAGATTGCAATGGCCGAATACTCGGCCTCCTCCACTCTCGGAATCAGTCCGCTACTCACCACGAAGAAGTCTATTCGAGAATAAACCCTATGGGAGAAAAAGGAATACTCCCGTGCCCTCGGCCTCACAAACCTCCATTGATCCACCCCTCCCATCTGGTCCATAAACCCCCTCAGCACCTTGGCCGCCGCCGGCCTCCTACCTGTCCTTGAACTGGACCGATCCAGTGAAGGATCCAACACCGTATTGAAGTCCCCACCCATAATCAGACCTCCCGCCTCTAGATCCGGGACACGTCCCAGCATACACCTCATAAAGCCCGCATCATCCCAATTTGGGGCATACACATTAACAAGTACCACCTTCCAGGGCAGCACGGTGGCCTAGTGGTTAGCACAACCGCCTCACGGCACTGAGGTCCCAGGTTCGATCCCGGCTCTGGGTCACTGTCCGTGTGGAGTTTGCACATTCTCCCCGTGTCTGCGTGGGTTTCGCCCCCACAACCCAAAAAATGTGCAGAGTAGGTGGATTGGCCACGCTAAATTGCCCCTTAATTGGAAAAAATAATTGGGTAATCTAAATTTTTAAAAAAAACAAGTACCACCTTCTCTCCCTGTAGCCTGCCCCTTACCATAACAAACATGGAACATAGAACATAGAACGATACAGCGCAGTACAGGCCCTTCGGCCCTCGATGTTGCACCGACATGGAAAAAAACTAAAGGCCATCTAACCTACACTATGCCCTTATCATCCATATGCTTATCCAATAAACTTTTAAATGCCCTCAATGTTGGCGAGTTCACTACTGTTGCAGGTAGGGCATTCCACGGCCTCACCACTCTTTGCGTAAAAAACCCACCTCTGACCTCTGTCCTATATCTATTACCCCTCAATTTAAGGCTATGTCCCCTCGTGCTAGCCACCTCCATCCGCGGGAGAAGGCTCTCGCTGTCCACCCTGTCTAACCCTCTGATCATTTTGTATGCCTCTATTAAGTCACCTCTTAACCTTCTTCTCTCTAACGAAAACAACCTCAAGTCCATCAGCCTTTCCTCATAAGATTTTCCCTCCATACCAGGCAACATCCTGGTAAATCTCCTCTGCACCCGTTCCAAAGCTTCCACGTCCTTCCTATAATGAGGCGACCAGAACTGTACGCAATACTCCAAATGCGGCCGTACTAGAGTTTTGTACAACTGCAACATGACCTCATGGCTCCGGAACTCAATCCCTCTACCAATAAAGGCCAACACACCATAGGCCTTCTTCACAACCCTATCAACCTGGGTGGCAACTTTCAGGGATCTATGTACATGGACACCGAGATCCCTCTGCTCATCCACACTACCAAGAATTTTACCATTAGCCAAATATTCCGCATTCCTGTTATTCTTTCCAAAGTGAATCACCTCACACTTCTCCACATTAAACTCCATTTGCCACCTCTCAGCCCAGCTCTGCAGCTTATCTATGTCCCTCTGTAACCTGCAACATCCTTCCGCACTGTCTACAACTCCACCGACTTTAGTGTCGTCTGCAAATTTACTCACCCATCCTTCTGCGCCCTCCTCTGAGGTCATTTATAAAAATGACAAACAGCAACGGCCCCAGAACAGATCCTTGTGGTACGCCACTCGTAACTGAACTCCATTCTGAACATTTCCCATCAACTACCACTCTCTGTCTTCTTTCAACTAGCCAATTTCTGATCCACATCTCTAAATCACCCTCAATCTCCAGCCTCTGTATTTTCTGCAATAGCCGACCGTGGGGAACCTTATCAAACGCTTTACTGAAATCCATATACACCACATCAACTGCTCTACCCTCGTCTACCTGTTCAGTCACCTACTCAAAGAACTCGATAAGTTCTTTAAACCTAACCCCCTTATCCACCACCACCTCAGATGCCTCAAACGACACATTTTTCCCCACCAGAATCGCCACCCCCCTGGTTCTTCACATCCAACCCGGAGTGGAAAACCTGCCCCACCCACCGCTTCCTCAGACAGACCTGGTCCGCCACCTTCAGGTGGGTCCCCTGAAGCATTGCCACATCTGCCTTTAGCCCCCTCAGATGAGCAAGTACCCTAGACCGCTTCACCGGCCCATTCAGTCCTCTCACATTCCAGGTGGCCAACCGGATCAGAGGGCATCTCGCCCCCCCTCCCCCGCCGACTAGCCATAGCCCGTCGACTGCCCGCCCCAGGTCAGCACCTCCCCACCCGACCCAGTCCCCACGGTGACAGAACCTCACCTCTGTCCCCCCGGCCCACACCAGCTCCTTCCTGACCCTGCCAGCAGCAACCCGGTATTCCCCTTTCCCCCCCTCCCTCCCCCCCCCCCAGGCTAAGAACCCTCCTAGCCGCGACCCGTCCTCCATTGTACTTCCGTGGGTCAGCTAACTTCTGCTGACCCCGGAAACCCCCGCCAAAACCCGACCCCTCCCAAAGTGGGATCGGCACCCTTCCTGTCACTCCTCAAGGCACCGCTCCAGCGCGGGAAGGAGCCAGTGAAGGCCCTGCCCCCCCCCCCCCCCCCGCCATCTCCACCCCTCCAGCCCCGCAACGCGGGAAACCAGAGGAAAGCCTGCGCTTTCACACTGCCCCACCACACCCTAGTGACACAGCTCCCAAATACCAGCCCCACCCCATACCCCCAACCCCATACAGAACGCAACAAACCCCGAACCCCCCCCCCCGCAAAATACAAAACTCAAACCATGCCCCACCAACAGAAAACAGAACAAAACCCAAATAAATAACCATATCAAAACGACAAAAGTACAGAAAAAACACAGCAACAGCAGAAATCAGCAATAAAACATTACAACCGACCCCGCAACCCCCAACCCCTAGTTCGAGTCCAGCTTCTCCGTCTGCACAAAGGCCCATGCCTCCTCCAGGGAATCAAAATAGCAATGCCGCTCCAAATAAGTTACCCACAGGCGCGCAGGCTGCAACATTCCGAATTTTATTTTCTTCTTATGGAGCACCTCCTTCATCCGATT
The DNA here is from genome assembly GCF_902713615.1 of Scyliorhinus canicula. Classification (NCBI taxonomy): domain Eukaryota; kingdom Metazoa; phylum Chordata; class Chondrichthyes; order Carcharhiniformes; family Scyliorhinidae; genus Scyliorhinus; species Scyliorhinus canicula. The sequence goes on from NC_052150.1 coordinate 158,094,597, forward strand.
AAACCCGGACCGCCGCTTAGCCACTTCCGCACTCCAATCCTGGTAGATCCGTACTATCGCATTCTCCCAATTGCTGCTCTTTCCCCTCTTGGCCCAGCGCAGCACACACTCCCGATCGCTGAACCGGTGGAACCTCACCAGCACCGCACGCGGGGGTTCATTCTCCTTAGGCCTCCTGGCCAGTACTCTGTGGGTTCCCTCCAGCTCCAGGGGCAGACTGAAAGACTCTGCCCCCACCAACGTGTTCAGCATCCTGGCCACGTAGGTTGTCAGATCTGAGCCCTCCAGACCCTCCGCAAGGCCCAAGATCCTCAGATTCTTCCGCCTCATGCGGAGATCAAGCTCCTCGAAGCGGTCTTGCCACTTCTTATGGAGTGCCTCGTGCCCCTCCACCTTACTCACGAGGACCACGGCGTCCTCCTCTCGTTCAGTGGCCTGCGCCTGCAACGCCTGGATGGCAGCACCCTGGGTCGACTGGATCTCCAAAAGCTTTTTGTTTGTTTCCTGCAGAGAGCTTAGCAGCTCAGCCTTAAAATCTGCAAAACAGCGCAGGAGAGCAGCTTGCTGCTCCTGCGCCCACAGTCTCCACTCCTCTGGTGCTCCGCCAGCCGCCATTTTGAAATCCTTCCCCCGTTTTTTCTGGGGAGCTGCTGCCGTTTTTTTCTGCGTTCCACTCCGAGTTCGATGCATTAAATGTGGAGAAAGTTGATCACAACACCTTCTCCCACCGGGAGACGTCAAAGAAACTCCGTTTTGGGCTCTAAAAAGAGCCGAAAAGTCCGTTTAAATCGGGAGCTCCCACATGCGCAGCTTACTACGTCATCGCCGCCACCGGAAGTCTCCCTGCTGATGATTGTTAAGGAATGGGTTAAGAGACATTCCAATTCAATGTCTCATTAATGTTAAGTATCTAATAATTGGCACTGATATGTAAAGAGGCTGCAGGTTGGCCTTTGGGGTCTGTGTGTTGTCATAGAGTTTTGTACAGGGTGTGTTTAAGAAAAATAAAGGTGTTTGGGAAAAGGAGCAGAACTCTTGACTCTTTACTCAACAGCAGCCAAAGGCGAACAGTGGTAGCAGAGGATGGTTGCTGTGCAAATGTAAAGGGTTAAAAGATGCAACATTTCCAGAATAAAAATTCTGCATCAACCAAGGAGTGACTGAGAAGAAAAAATATGGCTCAACCTAGGATTAAGATGGCTGGGAATAACTATCCACCATTATTTTCTGAAAGGGGATCATCCGACCAATGGAGAAGTGCAGTTCTTGGGCGGGATTCTCCCCTACCCAGCATGACGGGGGGTCCCGACGTAGGGGAGTGGCGCCAACCACTCCGGGGTCGGGCCTCCCCAAAGGTAGGGAATTCTCCGCACCTTTGGGGGCTAGCCCTGCGCCGGAGCGGTTGGCACCAGAAGACTGGCGCAAAAAACCGGTGCCAGTGGCCTTTCAGGCCCGCCGCCCGGCAGCGGGGCTGGCCGAAAGGCTTTCGCCGGTCGTCGCATGCACCGGCAGTGACGTCAGCGGCCAGCTGCCGCTGACGTCACCACCGGCGCATGCGCGATGTGGGTTTCTCTTCCACTTCCACCATGGCGGAGGCCGTGGCGGCGGCAGAGGAGAAAGAGTGCACGCAGGGCACTGGCCTGGAGTCTGAGTGGGGGGCCCCGATCGCTGGCCTGGCCACCGTGGGGGCACCCCCCGGGTTCGATCGCCCCGCGCCCCCCCCCCAGGACCCCGGGGGCCCGGTCGCGGCGCCGATCCCGCCGCCACCAGAGGTGGTTCAAACCTCAGCGGCGGGCGAGGCCTCCCAGCGGCGGGACTTCGGCCCATCCGGGCCGGAGAATCACCGCAGGGGCCTCGCCAATCGGAGTGGCGTGATTCCCGCCCCCGCCAATTCCCGGGTGGCGGAGAATCTCTGCCACGGCGGGGGCAGGATTTTCGCCGGCCCCAGGTGATTCTCCGACCTTGCTGGGGGTCGGAGAATTTCACCCCTTATGTGGACTAAGGTAACTGCCTTGGGAAAGAGGAAACAAGGTATGGCATTGCCTCTTTCTCTACCTTATGAGAGTAAAATTAGTTTTCTGAACTGGAATTGAAACAATTAAACTCAGAAGAAGGTCTGGAGACTCTATTACGTTTATGGATAAAAATTATCAAAAGGATACTTGTTAAGTGTGTATGAAGCTCGGTCAGAATTTGATAGATTCCGGAAAACAGAGGATATCAGAAGAGTGCCATAAATACAGCTTGGGGTTTGGAGCACGGCCTTTCTACCTGGGAGCAGAGCAGTATTTATTACGTTCCTGACTGCCTCTGCTCCACTCCCAGGTAGGAAAGGCTGCTCGCTAATCCCTAGGCTGTATTTATGATGTTCCTGATAGATCTGCTCCACTCCCAGGTAGGAAAGACTGCTCTCCGATCTCTGGGCCTCCTTCTGCACTGTAAATTCTATGATCTTCATGATCTATGATGATCTCAATTGAGGACTATATAATGGAATTTAGCAGACTAAACAGAAGGCTGCACAAACACCACCTGGATTTTCTGCAGTCTGTGTTGGCATTTAAGTTACTGGACTGTGCTAGAGTGACCAATATAGAACATAGAACATACAGTGCAGAAGGAGGCCATTCGGCCCATCGAGTCTGCGACGACCCACTTTAAGCCCTCACTTCCACCCTACCCTCGTACCCAATAACCCCTGCTAACCTTTTTGGACACTAAGGGCAATTTAGCATGTCCAATCCACCTAACCTGCACGCCTTTTTAAGCTTTTTAAGCAGTCCAGCAGCACGGTTCGATTCCCATACCAGCCTCCCCGGACAGGCGCCGGAATGTGGCGACTAGGGGCTTTTCATAGTAACTTCATTGAAGCCTACTCATGACAATAAGCGATTTTCATTTCATTTCATTTTCAATTTGCAGACTCCACACAGACAGTGACCCAGCGGGGAATCGAACCTGGGACCCCTGGCAGCTGTGAGGCCACAGTGCTAACCCCTGTTCTATCGTACTGCCCTATATGGATGGGCTCCTGGCTTTCACAGGAGTTAAATTTGCAGATAATGAGACCTTATTCGATCAGTTGATAGAGGCCTTAAAGAAGTTTCTGGGGAAACATTCAATTCCTATTGCTCTTATGACACAAATGGGTCAGTCAGCAATAAAACAGACTCTGGAAGATGCACTCCTGACAGATGGTGAGATTGTACGGCTATGAACCGGTTACGAGAATATAGAAGGAGATCGGTACCCAGAAATTATGAGGAAAGATATCCATTTAAAACCTAGGAAGGATTTGGAGAATGGAAATAGGAAAATGAACCCCAGAAATGTCCAGGATATGATAAATCGATGTTTTGATGTGACTCTCAATACCATTATGCTTTCAACTGTCCAACACGTAATAATAGTGTTTGAAACCTCACATGACATGGTAGAGTCGGAAGAGGAAAAAGATAGTGACCAGAAAGGCATTGTCCTATTAACAAGCAGTTTTACTCCGGTAATGAAGGTGTTGGTTGCAGAATCCTTCAATTGTATTGGACAGTGACTGCACACCTACTGTGTGTGGAATTGACTGGTTAAAATGTTACCTAGACTGGACTTCTGGTGGCGGCCATGGAGGAGGAGGTCGCACATTTGATAGCTCCCGCCTGTGACGGACTTTTGGACTTTTTTTCCCTTGTTTTTTTCTGAATTTTATTGGATAAATCAGTGAAGAGTGAAACAGCGAGGAGAAATCCCCCTCCAGTTTATGGAGAATTGGACCAGAAATGACCGTGTGAGAAGACAAAGTTCTACAAGGAAGACGCGAGCAGAGATGCAATGCGGGAAAGCATGGCGGAGCAGCAGGGCCGCGGGGAGATGGCACAGTGGTCAACAGAGCAGCTGGTGCCATTTTATTTTTGAAGATTGCTTCACCAATCTTAAGAAGGACACATTGGACCTGATCAAGGCTTCGATTGATCAGGTGGTGCAAAATCAAGAAACCACGGACATGCGATCCAGGAGGTGGAGAAAAAGGTATCCGAGCACGAGGAATACCGAACCGTGCTGGAGACCAAGGTGGAGATGATGAATGGCCGCCAGAAAAGAATGCAGGAGAAGCTGGAGGACCTGGAGAACAGGTCCAGGAGGCAGAATCTGAAAATTGTCGGCCTCCCTGAAGGCAGTGAGGGATCGGACGCGAGGGCCTATGTGATGAACATGCTGGAGAAGTTGATGGGGGCTGAGGCATTCCCTCGGCCCCTGGAAGTGGATAGAGCGCACAGAGCCCTCGCGAAGGAGCCCCAAGCGAACTTGCCGCCGAGGGCGATGGTGGTACGTTTGCACCGATTCCTGAACAAGGAACACATTCTGCTGTGGGCCAAGAAAGAACGGAGCAGCAAGTGGGAGAATTGTGAGCTGCGCATTTATCAAGACCTGGGCGCGGAATTGGTGTTCTACAAGGAAGACGCGCGCAGAGCTGGCAACGCTCTGGGTTTAATCGGGCAAAAACGGCCCTCTTTAAGAAGGGGGTGAAGTTCGGGATGTTGTACCCAGCTCATCTGTGGGTCACATATGAGGAACCGGATTTTTATTTTGAAACACCAGACGATATATGGACTTTCATCAAGGAAAAAAGACTGGAAGTGTATTAAAGACACTGAATCTTTGGAGAGTATTGTCGTAGCGATTTGTTGAAAATCGCTTTTGGGTTGGTTTGAATAAGTAGTTTTATATGCAATAAGGGGCTGTTTCGATGGCTAAAGTTTAACTTTGACTTACTGGGAGCTGGTTGGAGGGGAAGTGGTTTCTGTGGTTGTTTTTGTCCTGTGGCTGTTTTTTCTGATGTTTGTTTACTAGAGAATGTGATGTTTTGAATATGTTTGTCCAAGTGAGGGGAGAGAGGAGAGAACAATGGGGAGGCAGACTGTTTGGTGCCATGGGTGAGAGCTATTAAGTCAGCTTGGGTCAGCTGACTCACTGAAGCACAGTGGGGGGCGAGCAGGTGTCAAGCTGGAGCTTGATTTGGGGGGTTGGGTTTATAATGGTGTTACGGGGCAGCGGGGTGGGGGGGGGGGTGGCTGCTTTGCTGACAGGGGAGGAACTGTTACCAGGTGACAAATGGAAGGTCGGGGATGGCGAATGCCCGAGGGGGGTGCTCGAGGAAGCCGGGGTCGCGAGCTGGAGGCTAGCCTAAAAAGGGTGATGGCTAGTGGGGGGGGGGGGGGGGTGGCACGGCAGGCAGCCCCGGGGGGGGGGGGGGGGGGGGGGGGGAGAGAGAGAGCCCGCCTGACCAGGCTGAACATTAGAGGGTTGAATGGGCCGGTCAAGAGGGCTCGCGTCTTTGCTCATTTGAGGGAGCTAAAGGCGGACATGGCAATGCTACAAGAAACATACCTAAAGGGTATAGACCAGACTAGATTGAGATGGATTGGCCGAGTATTCCACTCAGGGCTGGACTCACAGACCAAGGGGGTAGTGATCTTGATCAATAAACGAGTGGCATTCAAGGCTGTGTCAGACATGGAGGGTAGGTACATAATGGTGAGTGGGAAGCTGGAGGGGGTGCGGGTGGTACTCATGAACATATATGCTCCAAATTGGGACGGTGTGGAATTTATGAGGCGGGTGTTAGGTAAGATCCCAGACGGGCAGCACGGTGGCGCAGTGGGGTTAGCCCTGCTGCCTCACAGCGCCGAGATCCCAGGTTCGATCCCGGCTCTGGTTCACTGTCCATGTGGAGTTTGCACATTCTCCCCGTGTCTGCGTGGGTTTCGCCCCCACAACCCAAAGATGTGCAGGGTAGGTCAATTGGCCACATTAAATTGCCCCTTAATTGGAGAAAATGATTTGGGTATTCTAAATTTATTTAAAAAAAGGTAAGATCCCAGACTTCGAGTCACATAACTTGATCATGGTCGAAATTTTAATACAGTCATTGATCCGGAATTGGACCGGTCAAAATCCAGGACAGGGAGGGTGCCAGCCGGGGCAAAGCAATTGAAGGGGTTTATGGAACAGATGGGGAGAGTAGACCCATGGAGGTTTGCACGGACAATGGCGAAGGAGTTTTCTTTTTTCGCCCATGTCCACAAGGTATCTTCTCGCATCGACTTTTTTTGTTCTGAGCAGGGCTCTCATACTGTGGGTGGTGGATACTGAGTACTCGGAAATCATAGTGTCGGATCATGCCCCACATTGGGTAGATCTACGGGTTAGTTTGGAGAGAGGACAACACTCGCTATGGAGGCTGGATGTGGGGTTGTTAGTGGACGAAGCGATCTGTGGGCGGGTGAATAAGTCCATCCAAAACCACCTGCAAACAAATTATACGGGTGAGGTCCCTGCAGCAACGGTTTGGGAAGCTTAGAAGGCAGTGGTCAGAGGTGAATTAATCTCGACATGGGCCCACAGAGAAATGGCGGAACGGGCTGAGAGGGATAGGTTAGTTTAGGAGATACTTCAGGCGGACAGGAGATACTCGGAGGCCCCGGACGCGGAGCTACTGAGGGAGTGGCGGAGGTTACAGCCGGAGTTTGGGCTGTTGACTACAGGGAAAGTGGAGGAACAGCTGAGGAAGGCGGGGGGGGGGGGGGGGGGGGGGGGGCGGGAGATTTATGAGTATGGGGCAAAGTATAGCAGAATGTTAGCACACCAGCTCAGAAAAAGGGAGGCAGCCAGGGAAATAGGGAAAGTAAAGAGTAGAGGTGGGAATACAGTCCTGGACCCAGTGGGGGTGAATGAGGTGTTTAAAGATTTTTACAGCAAATTATATGAGTCAGAAACTCCGGCTGGGGTGGAAGGGATGAGGCAGTTTTTGGGTCAGTTGAGGTTCCCGAGGGTGGATGAGGATCTGATGGAAGGGCTGGGAGCCCAATCGAAATTGAGGTAATAGTTGAGGGGCTGGAGGGCATGCAGTCGGGCAAGGCCCCAGGACTGGACGGCTACTCGGTGGAATTCTCTAAGACGTTTTCAGAGATATTGAGCCCACTGCTGGTGAGGAGATTTAATGAAGCAAGAGAGAAGGGAGTCCTCCCCCAACAATATTGCAGGCCTCAATTTCATTGATCCTGAAATGGGAGAAGGATCCAGAGCAATGCGGGTCACACTGGCCAATTTCTCTACTGAATGTGGACGCCAAACTGCTGGCTAAGATACTGGCCACAAGGATAGAGGATTGTGTCCCAGGGGTGATAGGGGAATTGTGATTTTGTAAAGATGGGATTTGTAAAGGGCAGGCAACTTGAGGCCAGTGTTCGAAGGCTTTTAAATGTTTTTTGTTCTTTTTTTTAAATACTTTTTATTGAACATTTTTTACAAAATATATAACAACAAACAGTAATAAACAACAATAAAACAACATTTTGTTTTTTGTGGGCAGCACGGTAGCATGGTGGTTAGCATCAATGCTTCACAGCTCCAGGGTCCCAGGTTCGATTCCCGGCTGGGTCACTGTCTGTGCGGAGTCTGCACGTCCTCCCCCTGTGTGCGTGGGTTTCCTCCGGGTGCTCCGGTTTCCTCCCACAGTCCAAAGATGTGCGGGTTAGGTGGATTGGCCAGGCTAAATTGCCCTTAGTGTCCTAAAAAATAATGTTAATGGGGGTTGTTGGGTTACTGGTGTGGGGTGGATGCGTGGGCTTGGGTAGGGTGATCATTGCTCGGCACAACATTGAGGGCCGAGGAGCCTGTTCTGTGCTGTACTGTTCTAAAAAAAACATAATAAGCATAACACCCCCAAGACCGTAACAACGCATATATCGAGCCCCCCCACCCCCCCAAACCCGGTAAACAACAAAAGAACTTGAAAATAAATTAAATTAAATAAACATAGTTAACACCCCCCCCTTTTTCCCCCCCCCCCCCCCCCCCCCCCGTGTTGCTGCTGCTGCTGACCTAGTTCCCTATCCCTGAGCCAGAAAGTCGAGGAAAGGTTGCCAACGCCTAAAGAACCCTTGTACCGATCCTCTCAAAACGAATTTGACCTTCTCCAGCTTAATAAAACCCGCCATGTCATTGATCCAGGTCTCCACGCTTGGGGGTCTCGCATCCTTCCACTGTAGCAAGATCCTCCGCCGGGCTACTAGGGACGCAAAGGCCAAAACACCGGCCTCTCTCACCTCCTGCACTCCCGGCTCCACCGCAACCCCAAAAATCGCGAGTCCCCAGCCTGGCTTGACCCTGGATCCTACCACCCTCGACACCGTCCTCGCCACCCCCTTCCAGAACTCCTCCAGTGCCGGGCGTGCCCAGAACATATGGGCATGGTTCGCTGGACTCCCCGAACACCTGACACACCTGTCTTCGCCCCCAAAGAACCTACTCATCCTAGTCCCGGACATATGGGCCCGGTGCAGCACCTTGAATTGGATGAGGCTAAGTCGCGCACGAGGAGGAAGAGTTAACCCTCTCCAGGGCATCAGCCCATGCCCCATCATCAATCTGCTCCCCCAGCTCCCCCTCCCACTTAGCCTTTAGCTCCTCTACTGACACCTCCTCCACCTCCTGCATTACCTAGGAGATATCAGAAACCTTCCCATGCCTGACCCAGACCCCCGAAAGCACCCTGTCCCTCACCCCCCTCGCGAGCAGCAAAGGGAATCCCTCCACCTGCCGCTTAGCAAACGCCTTTACCTGCAGGTACCTGAACATGTTCCCCGAGGGGAGCTCAAATTTCTCCTCCAACTCTCCCAGGCTCGCAAACCTCCCGTCAATGAACAGGTCCCTTAGCTTTTTGATGTCCGCTCTGTGCCACCCCAGGAACCCCCCCCCATCAATGTTCCCCGGGTCAAACCGATGGTTCCCCCTTAGCAGGGCCTCCATCGAGCCCCCCACTTCCCCGCTATGTCGCCTCAACTGCCCCCAAATCTTGAGGGTAGCCGCCACCACCGGACTCGTGGTATACCTCGTAGGAGGGAGCGGCAACGGCGCCGTTACCAGGGACCCCAGGCTTGTGCCTCCACAGGACGCCATCTCCAACCTTTTCCATGCTGCCCCCTCCATTACCCACTTGCGCACCATCGACACATTGGCCGCCCAATAATACCCCGAGAGGTTGGGTAACGCCAGCCCCCCACCATCTCTGCCCCGCTCCAAGAAGACCCTCTTCACCCTCGGGGTCCCATGCGCCCAAACAAACAAAACAAATGATGCTGCTAGTCACCTTCCTAAAAAAGGCCCTAGGGATAAGGATGGGCAGGCACTGAAAAAGGAACAAGAACCTCGGGAGCACCGTCAGCTTTTAAATGTTTTTATGATGCCCTCAGAAGGAGGGGAGATGGAGGTGGTGGTGCGGAGAAGGCTTTTGATCGGGTGGAGTTGGCTTATCTGTGGGAGGCGCTGGGAAGTTTTGGGTTTGGTGAGAGGTTAATTGACTGGGTGCAGCTGCTCTATCAGGCACCAGTAGCGAGTGTGGGTACAAACCGGCTGAGGTTGGGGTATTTTAAACTACACTGAGCGACGAGGCAAGGGTGCCACCTCTCCTTGCTACTATTTGCCATTGGCCATGGCGCTAAGAGCCTCTAGGAACTGGAAAGGGCTGGCTTGGGGGTGTGGAGCACCGGGTCTCGCTTTACGTAGATGACCTGCTCTTGTATATTTCAGACCCGTTGGAGGGGATGAGGAAGTTATGCAGATCCTTGGGCAATTTGGTAATTTTTCAGGGTATAAATCAAACATGGGGAAAAGCGAGATGTTCGCTATCCAGGCAAGAGGGCAGGAGAAGAGGGCAGGAGAAGAGACTGAGACAGCTGCCGCTTGGAATGGTAGGAAGGAGCTTTCGGTATCTGGGAATCCAGATGGCCCAGGAATGGGAGTCACTGTACAAGTTAAACCTATCCCGGCTGGTAGAACAAATGGAAAGGGACTTTAAGAGATGGGACATGCTCCCGCTATCACTGGCAGGGAGGGTACAGACTCTGAAAATAACGGTCCTCCCAGATTTCTGCTTGTCTTTCAGTGCCTCCCCATCTTCATCCTGAGGGCCACTTTTAAGCGGGTGAATAAGGTTATTTTGGGCTTTGTGTGGGCGGGTAAAACCCCGCGAGTGAAGAAAGTGTTGCTGGAGCGCAGTCGGGGAGAGGGTGGGTTGGTGCTGCCAAACTTTTGCAATTACTACTGGGCGGCTAATATAGCCATGATTAGGAAATGGGTAGTGGGGTAGTTAACGCCACAAGTCCGGTTGTGGTGGCAGCTCTGAGAATCTGGGTGCAGTGGAGGAGATATAAGAGAGTGGAGGGAGCATTGGTTTGGACCCCGATTTTTAATAATCATCGGTTTGTACCGGGTAGGCTGGATGGTGGGTTCCGGAGATGGCAAAGGGCAGGAATTAGGAGGATAGGGGATCTATTTATAGATGGGAGCTTCCCCAGCTTGACAGCTTTGGAGGATAAATTTGAATTACCAGCAGGGAATGGGTTTAGGTATCTGCAGGCGCGAAACGTCTTGAGAAGGCAGGTTCTGGCCTTTCCGTTGCTGCCGCCATGGGGGTTACAAGACAGAGTAGTTTCCAGTACCTGGGTGGGAATAGGGAAGGTATCAGATATTGACCAGGAACTTTTGGAATCAGAGAAAACTCCGGTGGAGGAGCTTAAGGGCAAGTGGGAAGACGAGCTGGGGGAGAGATAGAGGCGGGTCTGTGGGCGGATGCCCTAAGCAGGGTTAATACATCCTCATCATGTGCCAGGCTTAGCCTGATACAATTTAAGGTAGTCCATCGGGCACACATGACAGCGGCCCGGATGAGCAAGTTCTTCGGAGTAGAGGATATGTGTGCGAGGTGCGCGGGAAGCCCAGCAAATCATGTCCACATGTTTTGGGCATGCCCGTAGCTTAGAGGGTTTTGGTAGGGTTTTGCTAAGGCAATGTCCACGGTACTCAAAACATGGGTGGTGCCGAGTCCGGAGGTGACGATCTTTGGAGCGTCGAAAGAGCCAGGAGTTCAGGGGGTGAAAGAGGCTGACATCTTGGCCTTTGCCTCCCTGGCAGCCCGGAAACAGATCTTATTAATGTGGAGGGACTCAAAGCCCCCGAGTGCAGAGACCTGGGTTAGTGACATGGTTGGGTTTCTCAGTCTCAAGAAAATAAAGTTTGCCTTAAGAGGTTCAATGCAAGGGTTCACCCGGAGGTGGCAGCCGTTCGTCGACTTTCTCGGGGAAAATTAAAATGTCAGCAGAAGCAGAATTCTAAAGGGCGGTGCGGAAGAGGCCCGGACTGTTTTATGGTTGTGGCGTGTGAAGATTGTGATGGGGATGGAAATGTTTATTGTACCATGTCTTTGTCACTGCTATTGTTGTTGTTATTATTATAAAAACTTGCAAATACCCTAATAAAAATATATATTTTTTAAATGTTACCTGGACTCTTCGAATGCTGAAAATCGTAACAAGGTTAAGGAATTTGAAAGTTCCACAAGTTTCAGGTTTGGGGATGATAACACACTGAAGGTGAGTGAATCATTTCATGAGCACAGATGTTGTATCAAGTGAGATACCTTTGCTTCTGAGCAGACCATTGACGAAGAAAGCACACATGAAACTGGATATGGAACAGGATAAGGTATTTTTCAGTAAGGTCAGTTTTGTTAAAGTTAAGCTGTTGCCAGTTGAAAGCAGATCCGGCAATGTTTTACTGGCACTACAAAGGAAATCTTTCTGGAATCTTTATGATGCATGTCGATGATGTTTTTGTGGTGTGGGACTAGTGATTTCAAAGCTATTGTAATCTCTGGGTTGAGGAAAGAATTCAGGATTGGAAGTCAGGCTTCCAGTGCATTTAAATATATTGCACTGGAAATCGGACAGACTAAATTAGCGGCAACTTTACGTCAGCAATCTTATTTGGAGGGTATCAGCCCAATAATAATTAGTTGCGGTCGGGTTTCACAAAAAGACGCAGTGGTTTTAAAGATGGAAAAAGAGCAACTGCAAAGTTTAATTGGGTAACTGAGTTGGTTAGGTAGACAGACTAGACTGGATGTTAGTTCTGATGTCTTAGAGTTGAGTACAAAAATTAATGATCCTAAAGGGGCAGACACAATGAGAGCAAATAAAGCGTTGGCCAAACTAAAAATGCAGGAGTGTGTTTTGAGGTTCCCAGTTTTAGGTGTTCATAGGCACTTGAAACTCAGGGTTTATAGTGATGCGTCCTGTGCAAATATATGTGATGGGGTTTCAAGCGCAGGAGATTTTATAATTTTCCTTTTGGGGAACAATGTTGCCCTCTTTTGTGGGAAACAAAGAAAATAAGGAGAGAGGTCAAAAGCACTTTGGCAGCTGAGACGTCAAGCTTTGTAGAGGCGGTGGATATGGCCTTTTATATATCGCCGATATTGACAGACATTTTGGGATTAGGGGATTTGGATAACATACCCATTGAGTGTCACATTGACAATAAATCCCTGTGGGAAAATGTGCGCTCTACAAAAAGTGTGAATGGGAAAAGGTTAAAGATAGACATCGCAGGTTTGAAGCAGATGTTGGACAGAGGGGAGATAGCAAAAATTAAATGGGGCAACAGGAGCTATCAATTGTCTGATTGTTTTACGAAGAGAGGGGCTAATTCACAGAAACGTTTGCATAATGTTAATGAAGGACGCCTGTTTCTGTGACTGTTTGGTTTTTTGTTCCTTTCAAAAATGAAAAAAAAAGAGGGGGGGACACTGCATGTGGTTTTGAGTTTCTTGTAATTTTGTTTTCACCAAATTACTTTTTTTCTCCAAGGAAGGGGAGGCTGTTAAGGAATGGGTTAAGAGACATTCCAATTAGATGTTTCATTGATGTTAAGCATACAATAATTGACACTGATATGCAGTGACCTTTGGGGCATGTGTGTTGTCATAGAGTTTTGTATAGGGTGTGATCAAGGAAAATAAAGATTTTTGGGAAAAGGAGCAGAACTCTTGACTCTTTATTCAACAGCAGCCAAAGGCGAACAATGATTATCATCTAATGCCCTCTCATCTGATGAATCAGTGCTCCTGCATGTTGAAACTACTTGGGAGAAACACTGAGGGCAGCAAAGGAACACAACATACTCTGGGAGGGGGACTTCAATGTCTATCACTAACAGTTGCTTGACAGCACCACTATTGACCAAGATTGTGTGGTTTTGAAGGAAATAGCTACAAGGCTAGGCTTTTGAAAGGTTGTGAGAGGACCAACATGAGGGGAAAATCTCCTTCATCTTGTTATTAACAATTGTTGTAAACATAGCTCTCTATGACAGTATCGGTAGGAATTGACACAACACAATCCTTGTGGAGAAGGAATTATGTTCTCACACTGAACGCAATCTCCACTACCATTGTGCTGAATCGGATAGATTCAGAATAGATCTAGCAGCTCCAAATGGGACATGATGAAGAACTGTATTCAATCTCATGGCCCAGCATATCCTTCATTCAATCATTACCATCAAGTCAGGGCATCAAACCTGGTTCAGTCTGGATGCAGAAGTGTATGACAGGAACAAGAAGATGAGGCATATCTAAAAATGAAGTGCTACTCTGGTATAACTGCAACAAAGGACCACAAGGAATTCCAGTGGCAGCCATGAGCTGAGCAGTCGCACAAAAGGTGACTCTCCCTTGGGAACTTTTTACCAGGCCCTTTTACCCCATCAACCGGAGGAAAAAATGCAAAAAGACCCGCCAAACTAACAACCAACCAACCGAAAATCAAACTAGCCATGGAGCCAAAGAAATAGTAAAAGTCGAGACAGGAAGACCCCAACCTCAGATCAAGGGAACATGCAGGGCAAAGCTGAGCGGAGCATGGCAGACTGAGTAGGGTCACCAATAGACCAATAGAACTCTCAATAGAACTCCAGAAACACAGGGGCTCAATTAAAGAGGACCTTCTGTCGGATGAGATCTGCTACAAAAACTGCACTGGCTGCCATAAAGGAGGCAACAGAAGAAATGGAGGAGAGACTGGAGATGCAGGAAGCGATGGTGCACGGCCTGCAGAAAGCAGCTACTGACCCGTTCAATCAGATTGGCTTGCTTGAAACTAAGGTAGCAAGGTTGGTAACAACCCAGAAAGTGCAGAGGAGGAAAGTTGTGTTTTGGAGAATATGTCCCATCGGCAAAACTGAGAATTGTCGGGCTACCAGAAGGCGCAAAGGGCAGGAACTCAACACAATACGTCACGAGGATGCCCTAGAAACTGGTCAGCTAGGAAGGCCGAAACCCACAGTAGACTGGATCCAAAGGTCACTCCGGCAAAAGCCCAAGCCAAGAGATCCACCATGGGCTATAATCACGAATTTGCACAAGTTTCAAGATGGGCAGCACAGTGGCACAGTGCCAGGGACCCGGATTCAATTCCAGCCTCGGGTGACTTTGTGTAGTTTGTACTTTCTCCCCGTGTCTGCGTGAGTTTCCTTCGGGTGCTCCAGTTTCCTCCGACGAGCCAAAGATGGGCAGATTAGGTGAATTGGCCATGCTAAACTGCCCCTTAGTGTCCAAAAGGTTAGGTGGGGTTACTGGGTTATGGGAGAGATAGGGAGCTCTTTCCAAGGGTCGGTGCAGACTCAGGCTGAATGGCCTCCTTCTGCACTGTAGAGGTTCTATAAAGAGCGGGTGCTTAACTGGGCAAGAGGCATGCAGTCGGGTAGGTGGGAAGGACAAATAATCCGCATTTACCAGGACATTGGAGCCAACCTGTCTAAATACCAGGTGGAGTTTAACGGGGCCAAAGTGGCTTTAATTAAAAGTAAGGTGCCGAAAACTAAGGGAATTCGGAATGTCCACGTTGACTCTGACCAATTTTTACTGATGCACCAAAGAAAGCATCCTATCTGACTGCATCACAGAGACTGAAACAACAGAGAGTCATGGATACAGTCCAGTGCATCACACAAACCTGCCTCCCATCTATTAACTCTATCTACACTTCTGCTGCCTGGGGAAAGCGGGCAGCATAATCAAAGACCCCTCCCACACGGGTTATTCTGGCTTCCAACTTCTTCCATCGGCTAGGAGATACAAAAGTCTGAGAACATGTACTAACAGGTTCAAAAATAGCTTGTTCCCCACTATTACCAGACTCCTGAATGACCCTCTTGTGGATTGAACTGATTTCTTCACTTCCTGTACCAGCCACCCTGAACAGGCGCCGGAATGTGGTGACTAGGGGCTTTTCACAGTAACTTAATTTGAAGCAAACTTGTGACAATAAGCGATTTTCATTTCATTTTTTCATTTCTTCTCTACTCAGTACTACCACACTCCGTTTGCTCACCTGATGCCTATGTATTTACATTGTGTATTTATGTATGTCCTACATTTTTTCATGTATGGAATAATATCTGGACTGTACACAAAACAATACTTTTCACTGTACCTCAGTACACGTGACAATAAATCAAAACCAATCCAATTACCGTCCCCATCTTGATGCCAACATGCCCAATCTAGCCTCCACACCATCCCTTCTCCAAGACCACATCCACCCAGTGCGGAACATGGTACGATATCATGATCACTGAATACTCTGCCTTCTTTATCCCAGCCAGCAGCGCCTTTGCTACCACAAAAACATTGATCTTGAGTGTGGTAGTCACCACTGATGTATTATACTGTATACATATGGGTTTTACGGTAAGGCTCCGATACAGGGGTAGATCCCTGCCTGCTGGCCCCACCCAGTAGGCGGAGTATAAATATGTGTGCTCTCCGTACAGCAGCCATTTCGTCAGCTGCTGTAGGAGGCCACACACCTCTGCGTAATGAAGCCTCGATTACATTCTACTCTCATCTCGTCGTAATTGATAGTGCATCAATTTATTACACAGAGATTTTTCAGAGATGGACCTCTGCATCAAGCCGGATCGCCTGCAGCTGCATCCTCAAGCAGACAACAACAAAAAAGATTTTGAACATTGGCTAGCCTGTTTTGAAGTTTATATCAGGTCTGCGCCATACCCAATCCCAGAAGCACAGAAGCTCCAGATTCTGTATACGTATCTGAGCTCCAACGTTTTTCCCCTCGTCCAGGACGCGCCGACCTACGCAGAAGCCATGGCGCTACTGAAGGAAAATTGCGCTCAGCGGACCAACAAAATCTACGCCAGCCATCTCCTACCCATGCTGCGCAAGCTTCCCGGTGAGTTTGTGGAAGATTTCTGGCATGCCCTGCTCGCCCCAGTGAGAGACTATGACTGCCATGCCATTTTGGCCACTCAACACTCGAACCTGCTAATGAGAGACGCGTTCGTTACGTGCATAGGGTCTGACTACATTCACCAGCGCCTCTTAGAAGGGGCCACGCTTGACCTCGCGGCGACCATAAAGCTAGCATTCTCACTTACGGTCGCCTCACGCAACATTCAGGCCTATGCCCCTGACCGCGTGGCCCACCCCCCCCCCCACCCCGTGCATCGTGGACCCTGCCAACGGCCACCACATCAGCGACAGCCCCCAGCCAACCCCACGCCTGCGCCGCGCGGCAGCCAACCAACCCCGGGGGACCCAAATGCTACTTCTTTTCTTTTTAAATAATTTTTATTGGAATTTTTTACAGAAAATATAAAATATAACAACAAACAATGAAATGCAACAAAATAACCCATAACAACTGTAACACCCCCCCGACCGGATCAACGCATGTATCATATCCCCCCACACCCCCAACCCCAACAAGAGAACTTAAAAATAAATTAAAATTAAATAAACAAACATAGTCATCGTCCGTCCCCCCCGTCCCCCCTTTTCCCTCTCCCTTCCCCCCGAGTTGCTGTTGCTACTGTCCCAGTATCCTATCGTTGAGCCAGAAAGTCGAGGAAAGCCACCGCCTAAAGAACCCTTGTACTGATCCTCTCAGGGCAAATTTGACCTTCTCTAGCTTGATAAAACCCGCCATGTCATTGATCCAGGTCTCCACGCTTGGGGGCCTCGCATCCTTCCATTGTAGCAAAATCCTTCGCCGGGCTACTAGGGACGCAAAGGCCAGGACACCGGCCTCTTTCGCCTCCTGCACTCCCGGCTCCACCCCAACCCCAAAAATGCGAGTCCCCAGCCTGGCTTGACCCTGGATCCTACCACCCTCGACACCGTCCTCGCCACCCCCTTCCAGAACTCCTCCAGTGCCGGGCATGCCCAGAACATATGGGCATGGTTCGCTGGACTCCCTGAGCACCTGACACACCTGTCTTCACCCCCAAAGAACCTACTCATCCTCGTCCCAGTCATGTGGGCCCGGTGCAGCACCTTGAATTGGATGAGGCTAAGCCGCGCACACGAGGAGGAAGAATTAACCCTCTCCAGGGCATCAGCCCATGTCCCGTCTTCGATTTGTTCCCCCAGTTCCCCCTCCCACTTAGTTTTCAGCTCCTCTACTGACGCCTCCTCCACTTCCTGCATAACCTTGTAGATACCAGATATCTTCCCCTCTCCGACCCAGACCCCCAAAAGCACCCTGTCACTCACCCCCCTCGCGGGAAGCGAAGGGAATCCCTCCACCTGCCGTCTAGCAAATGCCTTTACCTGCAGATACCTGAACATGTTTCCCGGGGGAGCCCAAATTTCTCCTCCAGCTCCCCCAGGCTCGCAAACCTCCCATCAATAAACAGGTCCCTCAGCTGTCTGACGCCCGCTCTGTACCAACCCTGAAATCCCCCATCAATGTTCCCCGGGACGAACCTATGGTTCCCCCTTAACGGAGCCTCCATCGAGCCCCCCCACTTCTCCCCTATGTCGCCTCCACTGCCCCCAAATCTTGAGGGTAGCCACCACCACCTGACTCGTGGTATACCTCGTAGGAGGGAGCGGCCACAGCGCCGTTACCAGGGCCCCCAGGCTTGTATCTCCACAGGACGCCCTCTCCATCCGTTTCCATGCTGCCCCCTCCTCCTCCATCACCCACTTCCGCACCATCGACACATTGGCCGCCCAGTAGTACCCCGAGAGATTGGGTAACGCCAGCCCCCCCCCCATCTCTACCCCGCTCCAAGAAGACCCTCTTCACCCTCGGGGTCCCATGCGCCCAAACAAAGCTCATGATGCTGCTAGTCACCCTTCTAAAAAAGGCCCTAGGGATAAAGATGGGCAAACACTGGAAGAGGAACAAGATCCTCGGGAGAACCGTCATTTTGACGGACTGCACTCTACCCGCCAACGATAGCGGCACCATGTCCCACCTTTTAAATTCTCCTCCATCTGCTCCACCAGCCTGGTAAAATTAAGCTTATGGAGAGTGCCCCAACTCCTGGCCACCTGCACCCCCAGATATCTGAAACTCTTCACTGCCCTCTTAAACGGGAGCCTCCCAATTCCCTCCTCCTGATCTCCCGGGTGTACTACAAATACCTTGCTCTTGCCTAAATTTAACTTATAGCCCGAGAAGCCCCCAAATTCCACCAACAGCTCCATCACCCCCGGCATTCCCCCTTCTGGGTCCGCCACATACAACAGTAGGTCGTCCGCATACAGCGATTCCCGATGTTCCTCCCCACCCTGCACCAGACCCCTCCATCTCCCTGACTCCCTCAACGCCATAGCCAGAGGTTCAATCGCCAGTGCAAAGAGCAAGGGGGACAGGGGGCACCCCTGCCTGGTCCCACGGTAGAGCCTAACATACTCCGATCTCCTTCCATTTGTAACTACACTCGCCATCAGAGCCGCGTAGAGCAGCCTCACCCATTTGATGAATCCCTCCCCAAATCCTAACCGCTCCAGCACCTCCCACAGGTACCCCCACTCAACTCTATCAAACGCTTTCTCTGCATCCAGCGCCACCACTATCTCCGCCTCCCCCTCCACTGCCGGCATCATGATAACATTTAGCAGTCTCCGCACATTCGTGTTGAGCTGCCGTCCCTTGACAAATCCTGTCTGATCTTCGTGTATCACCCCGGCACACAATCCTCTATCCTGGTGGCCAGGATCTTCGCCAGCAACTTGGCGTCAACATTGAGGAGCGAGATAGGCCTGTATGATCCACACTGCAAGGGGTCCTTATCCCGCTTTAGGATCAGAGAGATCAGTGCCCGCGACATCGTCGGGGGCAAAGCCCCCCCCCCCCCTCCCCTCCCATGCCTCATTGAAGGCTCGCACCAACAGGGGGCCCACCAGATCCACATACTTTTTATAAAATTCCACCGGGAACCCGTCCGGCCCCGGCGCCTTACCTGACTGCATTTGTCCAATCCCCCTGACTAGCTCCTCCAACTCTATCGGCGCCCCCAGCCCCTCTACCAGCTCCTCTTGAACCCTTGGGAAACATAGCCTGTTCATGAAGCTCTCCATCCCCCCTCTCCCCATCGGAGGTTCCGACCGGTTCAGTTCCTCGTAGAAGTCCCTAAAGACCCCATTTACTTCTGTCACCTTCTGCACTACATTCCCACCCCCATCCGTCACTCCACCAATTTCCCTAGCAGCATCTCGCCTATGGAGCTGATGCGCCAACATCCTGCTCGCCTTCTCCCCATACTCATATACTGCGCCCTGCGTCCTCCTCCACTGTGTCTCCGCCTTTTTGGTGGTCAACAAGTCAAATTTGGCCTGCAAACTACGCCGTTCCCCCAGCAACCCCTCCTCCGGTGCCTCCGCGTATCTCCTGTCCACATCCAGGAGCTCCCCCACCAGTCTCTCCCTCTCCTTCTCCCTCCTTTCCCTGTGGGCCCGGATGGAGATCAGCTCCCCCCGGGATCACCGCTTTCAGAGCCTCCCAGACCATCCCCACCCGGACCTACCCCGTGTCATTGGTATCAAGATACCCCTCAATACTTCTGC